>NC_142795.1:70363555-71007754 GCF_049724085.1 Artemia sp. Qi Xiang Cuo | reverse complement strand
GTACATTAAAGTTTTTTAAATTATTATTCCTTTATGACGGCTATCCCTTAAAATTTCTTAATCCTATGCTGATGAAGTGTAATTCCATCTATCGGGTTTTTTTTAACCGTTCTACCCGATTGTGTTGTTACTTTCTCCTCGACTTCTTGCGGTTTTTTCTATTTCGGTTTTTCTAGCGGAATAAGATCAAACTTTTTGTATTGTTTTTTCAAAAATTCTTGCCCTTTTAATTCTGTCTCCTTCGCGTGTGCGGCTGCTGAAGTCGGTTTTGATTTCCCTATTTCTTTAACTACTATGTGGTCTGACTCGCCGTCAGACTCTTCGGAACTGGTTTCCGATGATTCTCTATTATAAGTTTTAGAAGTTGCACCTCGTATTTTTGAAGTATCACCTGCCCTTTCTTCGTAAATTTCTACTCCTCTTGGAGTAGAAGGTTTATTCTCTAAGTCCTCGCTTTGAGTTTTCAACTCGGGAGACTTGAAAGATTCTTGAGAACTTTGAGAGGAATCAAAAGTTTTGCGGGGTTCCTCCACTGTTTAAATTCCATGTCTTCAGGGGGATGGGGCATTCTTTGCACTAGTGTTTCCCTCCATGAACTCAATTGTTTAGGCTTGACCTTAGACACAATTATATCATCATATTGTGCTTGCCGGTCATCCTCGGGAGTTTTATTCTTAGGCAATGTACTTTGACTAATTTTTATTGGGCAATTTATTAAATCCATAGCTTCTCGCAGATTTGTTTTAGTTGAATCTTTGGGAGTTTTCCTAACAGTAATACCCGGAATTTCTACGACCCTTCTCAATTGCTCCTGTAATGAAAGGGATGTCTCTATTGGTATTGCAGGGGAAGCCATATCGTTTGGAAATATTTTTGCGGGATAAGGGGTCAGAATTATATCTGGGAAAATTTGTGTTTTTGGAGATATCGTATAATCTAATACTCCCGCGCTCTCTGATGATGAACTTTTTTGATCTTTTGGCATTTTTACTCTCTCTGGTATTAGGGTTTTTCTCTTGGGAATAACTAGATTTTTCATAGCTAAAAATTCTTCAAAGTTTTCCTCATCGCTCTCATCCTCGAAATAGTCTTGCTTGAAATTAAAGGGCTTCAGCTCTCCCAATCTTGATTTAGGGGGCTCATTTTCTGCATCTGATGAATCAGTAGAAGAGGGATGAGATACCCATCTTTCTGGACATTTGGCTCTTTTTATTCGGTTAACATATTCCTTGTGAGTTCTTCTACTATCGAGGTTCTTCATTTTAAAGGTATAATCGATATCGCACTTTTTGACTATTCGTTAAGGTCTAAAATATTTCTTGGAAAGTTTTTGCCTTCCTTTTTTGACTCGTTCTCTAGGTAGACGCAGTCTACTACTTTGAAATACATGCTCCCCCTGACTTTGGGGTGGTTTCTTGACTCTTGGTTCATTTAACATTTTTCCAAATCTTGCCTAATTGTTTTATAAGTTTTCCTCATCCTATTTATGAATTTTTGTTTGTAATCCTTCGAGTTATTATAATACTGCCGAGATTCAATAATCTCATCATACGGGACTCTAAAATCACGACCAAAAAGTAAAAAAAATGTATTGTCTTTAGTTGTTTCTGAATAAGCAGTATTGATTACGTTAGTTAAATAGGGTAAGAATTGATCCCAATCATTCCAATTGTCTTTTGTATAAATGCTTAATTCGTTCGAAAATATTTTATGCCTATTTTTTATTTTACCATTAGCTTGTGGGTGGTACGGAGATGTCACCATTTTCTCTATGTTAAGAAAACTCATTAAGTCTTTTGTTACTTTTGAAACAAAATTGCTTCCGTTGTCACTTAAAACCTTATTTGGAATGCCAAATTTTAAAAATAATTTCGCTAACGCTTAACTTGTGGCGTAAGTGCTTTGACTTTTTAATGTTTTTGCAAAAGTAAATCCAGAAAAATGGTCTATAACAGAAAGAATGCAAGTGTGGCCTCTGTTGGAAACAGGCAAGCCTCTACTTGTTCCGTATAAGTCAAATGAGGCAATATCGAAGGGGTACTTTGCTACCGGGACCCTTCTCATCGGAGGATTAGGATGAGCTTGGGAGTTTTTTCTTAAGTTACACGCTTCGCATGTATTTACAAATTCTTTAAGTTTTGTTATTGCCGACGGCAAGTAAAAATATTGTTTCAATTTATGGAAAGTTTTCGTTACTCCTAAGTGTCCACCTATATCTGAATGAAAATATTTGAAGGCAAGTACTATTAAGTTGTGTTACTATTGAGGTTTGGTTTCTATTTGTCTCAGCAGTCACGAATCTACATAGTATTTCTTCATCAAGATCATAGTAAAAATTGTCTATCTCTTTTCTAAGAGCTTTGAATTTGTCTGGTAACGCATCATCATTCACAAAATAATTGATAAGTGCTGAACACATTTCGTCCTTTTTTTGCTTTCTTTTTTATGTTTTCTAAAGACAGGATACAATAGTTAACCTTATTTCCTTTTATTGTGTCTTTGACTTTGTTTTTCTTACATTTATGTTTACTCTTAGCATTGATAGTGTTACCTTCATTTTCCTCAGCTTCCGACGGAATATTTTCTGGGTATCTACTCAAAAAGGCACAAGCTGAGTCTTGTTTACCTTTTAAATGTTCAAATTCGTAATCTAGGACTTGGATTTTCATAATCCATCTAGCTAGAATTCCCGTGGGGTTTTTAAATGTACGCAGGTACTGCAAGCTTTTATGGTCTGATCATAGCATAAATATTCTACCAATTAAATAGTTTTTAAATTTGTCCAAGTGGTGGATTATAGATAATAGTTCTAAGTTTGTGGCGGAATAACTACTTTCGCCTTTTGATAAGGTTCTACGCGAATAGCATATAACTTTTTCTATTTTTTTTTTTGATTAGAAGGTCCTTGTAAAGGATCAGGGTTTCCTATGTGAATTATTTGCGAAAGAATAGCCCCAATGCCTTTTGAACTAGCATCGGTTGTGACCAAAAATTGTTCATTTTCTAAATTAGGTAGTGATAATATCGGTTCAGAAGTGACTGCCTTTTTGAGATGTTTGAGGGATTTTTGAGCTGTCTGGGCCAGGCCACATCTCGGGACTTTCATTTTGCTATTTTCTTGAGGGGTTTCGAACTTTTGGCGTACTTACGCACGAATTATATGGATTAGTCAGTATGACCAAAAATTTCTCTTAATTCTTTCATAGTTTTGGGGGGTTTGAGGTTTCTAACGTATTTTATTTTATCAGGGTCTGGGGATATCTCTCCTTGTGTTACTACTACTCCTAAAAATTTGATTTTAGGTTGAAATAAATTTACTTTCTCAGGCCGACATTTTAAATTGCCCTGTCTGAGCTTCTCGAACACCTTAGCTAATGTTGCTAGGTGTTGTTCAGCGTTTTCTCCCACGCATATGACATCATCAACAAAATGAATGATATTCTTTAATCCTCTTAATAGATGTAATAAGGGTCTACATAGCGCGCTTCAACTTGTTTTAAGTCCAAAAGGTACTCTTAAGTATTCATATGAACCACATTCAGCTGTTGAAAACGCAGTTTTATAGACATTTTTTTCGGCTATTTTCACTTGGTGGTAGCCTTGGGTGAGATCCAAAGAAGTAAAATTTTATTTTTGCTTGAAATAGAGTCAAGAATTTCATCTATTCTTGGTAAAGGAAATTTATCGCTAACTACTTGTTTGTTGAGGGCTTTATAATCTACTACAATTCTAAGATTACCATTCTTTTTTGGTACCAAGATCATTGGTGCACTATACGGACTTATACTTGGGCGTATAATTTCATTTTTTTCTAATTCATTTTTTTTCTAAATATTCTTTTTGCTTATACGGCATACGATATGGCTGTTTTGCTACAGGATTACCGGTCGTTAAAATTGAATGTTCATAAAATGGTATCAGTCCGATGTCATCTTCAGATGCGGAAAATACATCTTTAAAATTCCATAATAATTCACATATTTTTTTCTTAATTTCCAAGACCGTAATATGATCCATATTAAATTTGTTTATAAATTGCGATTTAGTTAGAGGATATTTGTTATTTGAGGTTTTAATGCCGTTAACTAGGTTTCTTTTAGAATTTTCCCATCTATTTAAATTATTCTCCGATAAAACTTGGATTTGGAATAAACACGCCCCATTTTTTATTGAAATTGTATCATTTTTGTGGTTATTTGTTACCCAAATAAAACCTTCTCCTTTGTTGTAAGATATAATCTGTTCTCCGCATAGCAAATTTTCCGGAATTTCACTTGACGGGGTCGCGAACCATATTTTAGATTTGCTTCCCACTGGTTCAATCCTCTGTGATATTAGAATTCTTTGCATCGTTTTGGGAGGGACTTTTGTTTTCCGTATCGCGAATCCGTAATATTTTTCTTTATTTTCATTGTCTATTAAATTTAGACTGGCGCTATCCGCCAATAGCATTGGTTGTGCCCGAACTGTATTGGAGTTTACTACTTTTTCCCATAGTTCCACTATTTTGTTGATTTCGTTTGACATGTACTGCTGCATATCTCCCATTTGTATTTTTACACATTCAGTAAAATTATTATTTAAATTTAATTCATCTCTACAATGTCTCTCAGAATAATTGAAAAAATTTCTGATTATGTCATGTCCTCCTTGCGAGACATGAGGTTTAAAAGATTATGACATTATACCACCAGAAATTTTTTTTACTATTGCGTTGTCTTCGTAACCTCTATTGCAATTTCTTAAGGTAGAAATTTCTTCCCCAACCTTACTCGGGTAGACATGCCTTTTGTGAGCAATGTGTAATAATACTCTATTAGGCCATAAAAAATTTGTGCCAATAATGGCTTCGTAGGGAAGTTATCGCATATTATCAAATTTTTCAGAATAATTGAATCATCTCTTTTTAGATTTAGGTGAATTGAACCGCTTGCATCCAATTTATGCCCTGTCACGCTAGTGGGGTTGGGAGTGTTTGAATTCGTTAGTCACCTATTATGTGATGGGAACATAATTATTACGCCTTATTTTGTAATATTATCTGTGGCACCAGAGTCAATCAAAGCCGTAAAGTAAAAATTAGCCACACGAAAATCCTGAAATATAGATAACGTGTTATTACTCTCACTAAAGGACGGTACTACTATCGGTTTGGACCTATAGAACATTCTAGGCGCCCTCTGGGTCCAATTTATTCTTCCGAGGGGCCTGACGAGTTTCCCCGTGGATTTGTTTCGTGCGTCGGTGTCTGCAATAGAGATTCAGACATGTAGGATTCCGTAGGCATATCTAATTGATTTACATTTGTCTGCCTTCGCCATGTATTATTACTATAGTTTGGATTTCTTGCGCCAGTGCCGGGTGTTGGCGCTGACAGCAAATGCCGTTGGCTTGAAAAATTTGTATTTCCCGTCGGCCGATAATTATTTTGTCTATTGGGGGAGGGTTATACAAATTTGGTTGGTAAGCGTTGTAAGGTACTGATTGGCGCAATCTTCCCTGGCTATAGCCTAGTGCACCACCGGCGCTAAAATTTGTTCTTCCGAACAAATGGTTGCCATAATTTTGCATACTGCCGACAGCAATTCTTGGTGTGTTATTGGGGACATAACGGCACTCCCTCGCGATGTGCCCAGGTCGATTACAAATATAGCATCTTCTTATTGTAGGGTTATTTTCATAACTAGATTGTTTGACAGGCTGAAAACGTACTGTTTTCTGCCTAGCGGGTTCTTGCATTTTATTTCTTTGTGGCACTGGGGAGTTATCCCTTGAAAAGAAATTGGGAGACGCCTGATCGCCCTTGAAGGTCATGCTTGCGTTTGATTCGCCTAGGCTATTTATTTTTGCTTTACTGTGATTAGCTACCATCGTATCAACTTCGATCAATCGCTCTACCTCCTGAACTGCAAGATCCAACGTCTGAATATTTTTGGATATTACCATTCTATATAATTTTGGGGGTAGCCCTGGCAAAAAGGTATGTAATATGACTTTTTTATACAGCTCTCTTGAAACTTCTCCGTATTTTTTTTCAACTGAAATCCGTATATTATCGATATGTTCCCTTATATTTTCTGAATGGTCAAAGCATACCATCCCGTCTTTTAATTTATTTGTAGAACTAGTTTCGATAGATCTGTCTTTAAATGCCGTTAACAATTTGTCCACCGTATTTATTGGCAAGCTGGCGTCATTACCTGTGGTATGTTCAATTTGCTTTAGAAAGATTAAGGTCTGGCCTTTTAATCGTAATAGAAGCATGCGAACTAACATTTCTAGCTCTGTTTTTGTTAATTCTACAAACTGGGCCAATTGGATAATAAATTCGTCAACGTCCGATTGTCCATTGTACTGTGGAATAGACTTTGATATTTCTACATTTTTTGCGACCAATTTTTGCGCCTTTAACTGTTCTTCTAATTCTTCTGACATTTTTTTTTGCGTTTGAATAACTCAAAATAAATTTATTTTTTTCACTTAACCTATTTTGGGGGAGGCTATTATCTCCTATGAGATATTTTAAGGGTTTTCCAGTAATAGCTTAACGGTAATAGACTTGATCACTTTACTCATATGTTTGTATCGCTCCAATATTTAAATTTAAAATACAAAGATTATAGCCAAATAAGTTGACATCATTTTCTCCAATTTCTGACGTGCCATTTGTAGCGACAAGCATTGTGCCATATGTAATATTATGGTTTAAAGCGGTGTATCGATGTAATGTAATGTTGTTGTAATACGGTTGTTGTAATATGTGTCTTGTTGTATGGATGGATGTGTCTTCTTGTATAGATGGATATGTGTCTTGTTGTAATATGTGTCTTGTTGTATGGATGGATATGTGTCTTGTTGTAAGGATTGATGCATCTTGATGAATGGATGGATATGTGTCTTGTTGTAATATGTGTCTTGTTGTATGGATGGATATGTGTCTTTTTGTATGGTGGGACAGGGCATCCGCAGGAATGATAGGCCGCTGGCAGGGTGGAATAGGGTCCCGCTTGTATGGTGGGGGGACAGGACCGCAGGAATTGTGGGGGGACAGGCCCGCAGGAATGGTGGGGGGCCGGGGCCGCATAATAGGTTGACACAATACTACTCACATGATGAAGTTTCAGTAGTCAATGCAAGACTAGCTTCGTCAGCAGCTGCATCTGTCACGGCTCTCTAGATTTTTAGTAGTGGATTCTTTAGTTCCAATAAAAACTGATCCACTCAAGTCGTGGAAGTTTTGTAATATGGGGCTCAGAAATACCTATGCAAAGTTCTCGTAAAATCAAATAGTTCGTCGTACCATACTGTAAGTAAGGAGCAACTCGGCCAAATAGCAACTGAAGCTGTAAAACACAAAATTTTTATAACAATAGATATATCAACTGAATTGAACTTTTTGTGCCAGATGTGTAAAACTCATCAAGTTTTATGTACCCATCAAAAACTACAAGCCTGAGAATATCTGTATGATTTCTGAGAAAGGGCGGGAGCGCCCTTAATAAGTCAATTGATCTTAATAAAAATCACAGATTCGGCATATCAGAGAACCATACTATAAGGGTTTCTAGCTTCCATCTGAAAATTGTGAAATTTTGCGAGTTTTGCCAGAAGAAAGATCATGGATAGGTATTTATTTATTTTGTTTTATTACATTTTTTGGCCAAGATAATCGCATCGAACTAATAGTCATTTGAAATCGAGAGAGGGCTCGGTCGAAAGGAGATTACAGTTCTAGTTCCCCATTTTGTGACCAAACCGATTGTAGGGCAACTAGATTCCCCCTCGCTCCCATGCTCATTTTTTTTTACCAGTCTTCCGATCAAAATTTTGAGATAGCAATGTTGATCAGAATAGTTGAAAGGTCAAGTATCATCCCTCTGGGCATGTGGAGAAAAGGGTTGTAAGTTATTAAATTTGTCTAGTGTTTACATATAGTTTTTGTTATTGGGAAGTTTTTTGTTATTTTTTGGAGAAAGTGAATTTTATGTGTGAGGAATTTCCTGGGGGGGGGATTTTCCAAGGAGAGAATTTTCCATGGGGAGGAAGTTTCAGGGGAAGAACTTTCAAAGGGAAACTATACACGGGGAAATTTACCAGAATTCTTATACAATTTTTTTTTTATTTTATTTACTTTCCCTTTGCAACTTAAATTTACATGTGGAGATATTCCGGGAAAATTGCCCAGGAAAAAGCTTTCAAAGGAGTTGTGATTGTCTGGGGGGATTTTTACGTGTGTTGGGGGGGGGATATTTTCCGCGGTAGAGATTTTCCATGGGGGGAATTTCACGGGAACAAACTTTCCATTGAGACATTGGGAGGGTAGAATTTCCATGAAAAATTTCCGGTATGTTTTGAAAAACGGTAAGAAATTAGAAGAAAAACAAGTCCTTTTTCAAACGAAAGTAGGCTAAAAATAATTTTTCTGGCATAATTTTCCGCAAGAAGGTTTTTGGGTGGATTCTCAGCTGGGATGGAATTGTCTGGGGGATGGGGGATCTTACGCGAGAGGAAATTTTCAAGGAGGAATTTTCTTGGGCGGGGGGTATTTTCCATGGGTAGAAAAGACGAATTTTCTGGAATTATTTGAAAACTGATCAAAAATTAAATAAGAAAACTAATGTTTCAAATAAACCTAAGGAGCAATATTAAAACTTAAAACGAACAGAAATTATCCCAAATATGAGGGCTTTCCCTCTCTTCAATACCTTGCTTTTTACGCAAATTTTTATTTTTTTATTTTTTTTTTGTCCCAATTATTTACTTTTTGTACCAAATCAGGGTTTCTGTAATATTCTTTGATGTAATAGAAGTGTTTCTGTTAAACTTAGCTTAAACCCCGTAACTGTGTTCTTTTGTCCGTAGACAGAAATCAAATATAGACAAATCCGTAGGAGTGGAAACATTGCATCTGGGATTATCTTTACTTTTAACCACTCAGTCAAAAACCTTTCATATAATTTGGAGAAAACGGGAACACGTGTAATGGGTTGGACATCATCACAATCTTGTTTATTACCTTTCTTTTTCACATGAGTAAAAAAGCAAAATTTCCAACAATTTACGAACTTACGATTAGAGGTAATCAAACAGTTCGTGGTAACGAACTGTAAGTAAGGAGCGACCCGGCTCAATGGTAACCGAAACTCTAGAAAACGGGTTTTTGATACCAATAGATATATCAAAAGAATCAGATTTTAATGCTGATTTCAAATATATAACTTTCATCAAGTTTAGTGCTACCCATCGAAAGTTATGTGCCTGAAAAAATTTGGCTGATTTTCAAAAAAAGGGGGAAACACCCCCTAAAAGTTATAGAACCTTAATGAAAATCAGACCATCATATTCAGCGTATCAGAGAACCCTACTGTATAAGTTTCAAGCTCCAGTCTGCAGAAATGTGGAATTGTGCATTTTTTGCCGGAAGAAATATCACGGATGAATGTTTATTTGTTTTGTTTTGTTTTTTTTTTCCCCAGGGTTGATCGTCTAGACCGAGTGGTCCTTGAATATCGTGGGAGGGCTCATTAGAATGGAAAATAACAGTTCTAGTGCCCTTTTTAAGTGACCAAAAAAAATGGAGAGCAACTAGGCCACCTCCCATGCTTATTTTTTTCCCAAAGTCACCCGATAAAAATTTTGAGATGGCCATTTTGTTAAGCATGGCCGAATATATGATATATATGTCTTTTAGAGTGACTTCATATCCTAAAGCTCTCAGAGGGAAGGTTAATAGCCATGAGCTTTACCCCCTGCTAACATACAGCATTGGTTATTGGGAAGTATACAGAAGTTTTCAGGAGTTTTTTTCTGGTAGTGGGAGGGATGGGTGGGTCGGTGGTTATGTTGGAGGATCTTTTCATGATGGAAGTTTTCATGGGGGAAGGGAAATTGCCATGAAGGGG
Organism: Artemia sp. Qi Xiang Cuo; assembly: GCF_049724085.1. Classification (NCBI taxonomy): domain Eukaryota; kingdom Metazoa; phylum Arthropoda; class Branchiopoda; order Anostraca; family Artemiidae; genus Artemia; species Artemia sp. Qi Xiang Cuo. The sequence goes on along the minus strand of NC_142795.1, from coordinate 70,997,852 downwards.
GCGCCGGACTTGCCAGCCTTATTTATTGGTTATTGGGAAGTATACAACCATTTTCAGGAAGGATTTTTTCTGGGGGGGGGCTAGAGGAGGGGGTTACTCTGGAGAATATTTCGGTGGAGGATGTTTCTTTGGGGTAAGAGACATTTCTATGAAGGGGGCGCCGGATTTCCAAAGCATTAGAAATTAAATCGATCATTAGACGATCAGAAATTAAATAAAAAAAACAAGTTTTTTCAACTGAAATGTAAGAAGGAATATTAGAACTTAAAACGAACAGAAATTATAACGTATGTGAGGGGGTTCTCACCCAAGTCAATACCTCGCTCTTTACGCTACAGTTTTTTTTAGTGCTTTCAAAAGAGCTATCTATTCTAATGAAACGACCTTTGTGATTCAGGGGTTTGTGAATCAAATTTTTTTTTAACTTTTAACGTAAAGAGCGTGGTATTGACTAAGGGGAGAACCCCCTCATATACGTAATAACATATACGTAATAAAAAAACAATAAAAAAGCAAGCGATACGGCTCAATAGTAATCGAAACTTTTAAAAACGGAATTTTGATGTCAATAAATGTATCAAAAGAAAGTGTTTATAATGCTGATCCTAAATATCTAAATTTTATTAAGTTTAGTATTACTCATCAAAGGCTACAGGCCTGAGAAAATTTACTCGATTTTTTAAAGAGGGGGGAAACATCCCCTACAAGTGAAAGAATTTTAATGAAAATCACACCATCAGAATTCAGCGTATCAGAAAACCCTATTACATAGGTTTCAAGCTCATATCGGCAAAAATCTGCAACTTTGTATTTTTTGCCAGAAGAAAAATATACGAATATAGAAGTTAGTTACTTAATTTAATTTGTTAATAAATCCATTTAGCAAAATAAAATTAAATTTTTTATAAAAATAAAAGCTGAATTAACTAAAAAACGATCAGAAATTAAATAAAAAAAACAAGTTTTTTTAACTGAAAGTAAGGAGCGACATTAAAACTTAAAACCAACATAAATTGTTCCGTATATGAAAGGAGTTGTCCCCTCCTCAACTCCTCGCGCTTTTTGCTGAAATTTGACTCTTTCTTAAAACTCTATTTTTTAAAACAACAAAAAACTTTAGTGTAAAGAGCGAAGCGTTGAAGAGGGGAGAGCCCCGTTCATATACGGAATAATTTCTGTTCGTTTTAAGTTTTAATGTCGCTCCTTACTTTCAGTTTAAAAAACTTGTTTTTTTTACTTAAAAATTGCATTCAAAGGCTTAGAAAGAATATTAACAAAGGTTTTAATTAATTATATCAGAATATCTGTTGGACAAGTGCTGCACTTTTTTGTGTTCTTATTTTTTGTCTCCACGTCTAAGGGCAAAATAACAAGGAAGTTGAGAGACGTTAAATAATAAGAAATGTCTAGATAGAGGGGAGGGTGGCTCTTTAAAATGAAGGGAGGAGATTTGTTTTGAATATTAAATTTCTCTAAGGGCTCTCCTTGAAAACAAAGGAAGTGAAATGTTTTTTTTTAATTAAAGTAAAGAGCCACATTAAAGCTTAAAACGAACAAGCATTGTTCACTATATGAATCAATCCCCACAGCCTCCTGCTCTTTATGCTAAGATTTTACAGTGCTTTAAAAAGTGCTTTATTCAAATTCAACGGCCCATGTGTTTGAGCTGTCGTTCTTAAAGAATTGCACAAAAAGTCCAACTTTAGGGGAAAGAAAGGGGGCTAGGGGCCTTCCCCCTCATATGCTGAATAATTTCTACTCATTTACAAGTTCTGATGCCACTTTTTACCTTCTTTTGAAAAAAAGCTTGTATTTTAAAGTTAATTTCTGTGCATTTTCAGTAGCATATCCAAGGTTACCCTAAACACAAGGAGAGCTACTATCCAAATCAAAATGTAACTTTCGTACATAATTTCTTTGAGAAAAAAGCTCATTGGTGCATTTATTTGTCGAAAAAAATATAGTTGTCCAAAATAATGTCTCCGCGATAAAAGGGAAGCTTTCGCCTCTTCATTACTCATGAAGTAATGAACATATATATATATATATATATATATATATACATATATATATATATATATATATATATATATATATATATATATATATATATATATATATATATATATATATATATATATATATATAACTTTATATATTGATGGTTTTTTCGAGTGGTCCACATGTATCTTTAGGGACGACTGTGTCACCGCACGGAATTCCTGCCTCTGCAACTGGAAAGCTCAATATATAGTTTTTCGATAATTTAAAATCGATTGGCTATCGCAAAATTTTCACTCGGTGGCTTTTTGACATCCTTTGGGCCCGATTTTTTGCAAAAAAAAAGCATCCGCGGTCTGTCTTCTGGAAAAAATTGTAAAATTCTACATTATTACAGATAGGTGGTTAAATCCTCTAGTACAGTGGTTCCCAAAGTTGACTGTGCTCCGAACCACCTAACAGAAATTTTCAATCTTGGGACCCACCTCTTTGCTGTCTTACAGAAAAGAGGTAGTAAATATTATACTCTACAACTAGTTGAGTCTACCGACATGTAAGGCCTATCTCAACTGTTTGTTTTGTGAGTCATATACGGCAGAAAGACGTGCATGAAAATATATTGTTCTGCAAGCCAAGAAGTTGGGGAACTGCTGAGGTTATGTAAAAGAAAAAGCTTTTCAGTGGAAGGACTGTGTTGGTATATTGACGGTGCGCGGGCTATGTGCGAGAAAAATTGCAGTGTGGTTATGAGAGTTCTTGAACAAAGTCCGTGTGCTTTGTGGACACACTATAGGCTTCATAGAGAAGCACTGGTTTCCAAAGCACTACCAAATGATTTCAAAACAGTACTTGATGCAGCTGTGAAAATTATAGACTATATTAAAAGACGTAAATACTTTCTAAGACCAAACTGGCTATACATGACATATGAAGTTAAGAGAGGAAAGGAAATAAAATAAAATAATTATAAAATAAAATAAGCCGACCCATAATAATCGATATCTATATTTCCCGTCAAATCACTCTCCTTCTGTGAAAAGAGGGGTAATAATTTCTTTAGTCGACATAGTTCTAAAGATCTGTTCACGTAATCATGTAAATTCTGAATTAAATTATATCAAAGATATTTTATACTGCAATGGCTACCCAATAAACCTTATTGAAAATATCATAGTTAGACGATCAAAAAAGATAAAACAAGAAAATAGGGAGCCTGTCGCCCTTGATTAAGTTGTTACGGCAATTGGGAAAAACTTTCCGCCCTCTACCATACATTTCAGAACTAAAAGATAAACTTGAAAAATTATAAAATAAACACAATCTCTCTGTTTCTCTCAAAAGTGAACAAAAATTTGAACATTATTTCAACTCAAGAAAAGATAAAACTGACCATGTACCGGGTAGGGATGTCTACAGAGTCCTGTGTTCATGTGGAAAATTTTACACTGGTAGGACCCATCAACAACTTGCTGAACGTTTGCATGAACACAAAACTTCAATAGATAAGTCCCTGAGATTGAAAAATAAAAATGACAACTTTGATTCCACTTTGGCCCCGAATATTTTCGAAAATCCTACACATTTTGTTCTTTTGGATGAGTCAATTTTAATACCTACTGTAAATGGCCTACCACAATCTTTCAAAAAGGTAATTGAGATAAAAAAAAATATATAAACAGGAATTTGGCTATAAATAGGGACACCGGAGACATTTCATTAAGCCCAATTTATAACAATTTAATACTAAAAGACTCTTTTGATATTTGCACCCAATCAAATTTAAGAGAACCTATTAACATATCTAATGAAAACCGAAATGGCAGAAGAGCAAAGTATTGCTAGTATTGCTAGTATTGAAGTATTGCTAGGCAAAAGATTCTTGTACAATCTCTTAGGTAAAATAAATTTTTTCATTGGTTTCGGCTTTGGTCTTTCATTCAGTGTTTGTTCGGATCTTGTCCAGTGAACTCTAAAAGGTTAGATTCTTTTTTTTTTTTTTCTTTTTTTTTTCTTTTTTTTAAGCACTGAGGACGACTTGGCGGAGGTCCTTGTTGAATAATTTGCTGGTTTTTCGTCTTCATATCTTACCACTGGCTAACAAAATCCTCGTTTTCTCACCCTTTTCTGGTTTTATTTAACATTTATTATTTTCTTTCCTCTTTTAGCTTCATATATTAAAAGACAAGCTCACTTATTTCGAAAACTCGTGAAGAAATGGGTAGCCGCGATACATCTCTTCTTCTGCATAGAGGAGTTCGCTAGTTATCCAGGGGAAAAGTACTGACACGATTAGATGAATTGCGTAATGAAGTTCCAATTTACTTCGAAGGAAAAACTGAATATATTAAAAATCTGTTAAACGACGAATTCATTCTCAAGCTTACTTATTTGGCGGATATTTTCAAACTGTTCCTGGTAACGAACTATAAGTAAGGAGCGACGCGGCTGAATAGTAACCGAAAATCTAAACAAAGAGTTTTGATAACAACAGATGCATTAAAAGAATCGAATTTTGGTGTTTATTCAAAACACGTAAAATTCATCAAATTTAATGGTACCCATCAAAAGTTGCGAGCCTGTGAAAATTTGCCCAGTTTTTGAAAAAGGGGGGAAACACCCCCAAAACTTCAAGCGGTCTTAATGAAAATCACACCATCAGATTCAGCACCAGAGAACCCTACTGTAGAAACTTCACTCGTCGCGTCTTTACCGCTTTCTTAACCAGTACCGAATATTTTCTTATAGTTTGTGTGTTTTAGAATCTTTTTAGAACTTGCCCCCCCCCCTCTCCTTGTCCTAAAAAATGTGTCTCCGTAATAATTTTTGCGCACCTACATGGATTTAAGGCATAGGGATATATCCTTAGAGACAAGGCCGTATCCAGGGGGGGAGGGGTTACCCGGTTTGAACCCCCCCCCCCGAAATTTTTTGACCGACTCGAAAATAAGTCGAAAATTAGTAAAACCTAGGTGAAAATCAGTAAAATTAGTCGAAAACTGAGTCAAAAATTAGTAACCCCCCCCCCAAAAAAAGTCAAAAATTAGTAAACCCCCCCCCTGAACAAAAATCCTGGATACGGCCCTGCTTGGAGACACAGAGTTTAGATCTGAAGGCTTAACCGGAGGATCCAAATCATGTACACCCATGATAAATAGTCTGTAATCCTTTTGAAAGGAACTATCTTTGTTTTCGTAATACGAAGCTTGTCTCTGACATTCGATTACTCTAGCGAATTTTTTCAGACAAATTATGACGCATATTAAACACTTTTAGCTACAAGGTATTTTTTAGCAATTTAATCATATCCACAATCCCTTGGGCCTAAATGCGGTTTTGCATTAAACCAAGCAAAAAATTTGCTATTTCTCATCGTCTGTCTAAAACCTATTTTGCGATGGTTGCAATTTATTGCAGGTTTCGATGGTTCGAAAATAGGATCCGCGGTCGTTTCAGATAATAATTGTCAGTCTCTCATAAAAAATGACTTTGCATCCTGTTTTGGAATTGCTATAATTATTAGGCAGACAAGGGTGGCGATGGTGAATTTGGCGTGGTAAACGATGCAAAAAATATATTTAGGCTGTGAAACTGGTTTTATATAGGACTAACTATGATTCGCCTAACGGACTGCTATGTATGCGATGTGAATTTGCTAAATTTAGGCATTGAAACGATATGTTTAATGAAAAATACCAGCCTTTTTTTTCTTTGATAGCGCGTTTGAATGTGATCTCCTACAAGCAGATTGTTCGAGGATGATTTCGGGAATTTTTTCCTCAATAAGATGATAATTATTTTAGAAAGTGTATCAGAAGTTCAATTAGAACCGAATCCGCTTTTACGTCAAGCAGAAAAAAAGAACACAAAAACAGACAACAATAAACACCTTAAAAACTAAATAAAATGAAATGTGTGGTAATATAAAATGATCACTATAGACTGCGAGGTACATCCCTATTAAAGTATAATCATCTACTGAACAAGTACTGACAAACAGGGTTTCCACTCTCGAAAATTAAAATTCGGGGACAAGCCTTAAAAATTCGGGGAGTTTTCGGGGAATAGTCTTCAAAATTTGGGGAGTTATCGGGGAAAAACAAAATGCAAATTCGTTGCAAAAATTTGGGAGCCAAAATTGGTTTTAGCTTCGTTTTCAGGCTCAGGTAGCGCTTGAATCTGCGTAGTAAATCAAGTCTTTTACAAAGTAGGTTTTAGATCCAGAGCCCGGGATTGGAACCCATAGCTTAAAACACTTATTGCTGATATTGCGGCAAAAAATTCAAAATTGTTTAAAAAAAAAAAAAAAAAAAATAGTGAACACATGTGAACTGTAAATACCAGTAGCAATTTTTTATTAAGTTATTAATCTCAGAAATTCATTAATAATATTTAAAAATAAAAACAAATATTGTTTGCAGTTTCTAGATAAGTAAATTAAATAGACAAATTCTACCTATAAGTACGGTGTAATATTAAAACTAAAAACAAACAAGAACTAAATTAAACAAGTAAATTGAAACTTAAATTAAAAAGGGAATTTTTAAGACAATTGAGACATTATTGGTTTTTTCATGCTACTTCTAAGGGCTTAGGTGTTTACCCCCCCCCCCCAAAAAAAATCCTCCCACGGAAAAACGGAAAATACCCCCCCCCCTCTCTACAAAAATATACCCCGCAGAAAATGCTCCCCTGCTGAAAATACTCCCACGGAAAGTACCCCCGCGGAAAATATCCCCCGCGAAAAATACCCTCGAAAAATACCCACCCCCGTGTGGACAATACCCCCTCGGAACAAACATTTTTTTTTCATTGTTTGTTTCTACTATGCTTTTCTTTCTTTTGGTTACCTCATAATTACTATATAGTCAGCAATTAACCCCCATCCTTCCCACCAACCCTGTGACCATCCATATTCCAAATATAATACTTATTGCAGTCTCATTTTTATATAAGCCCATCTAATGCCTGGACATGATAGCTGTAGGCTACAAATCATATAAAATTCACTAATTCTTTTACTTCGCACTAACACTATTTGCCATTATTAATCAACTGTTCGTCATAAATATGTCCAAAAATATTTAAAACTTGACAAGAAAACAATATGAGCCTAATACCCAAATTTTTACTTTAAGCTGTATTGTAAATTTTCTTATAGATAATATTTTTGGGGTTATTTCCGTTTGAATCCTCTATTCTACGATCTTTTACACAGTCTGTAGCTAAATTTTGGCCTCATTAGAAGGGGGAGGGAGTTGTGCATTTTTTATGGTAAGAAGATCGTATTTAGGGATAGTTCTTAGGAAGCAATAAATTGTACCACATTTTCTTAAAAAAAAAAATTATCTCAGGATTAGCCTTCATACATGATTATTAATTGTTAAAGCATTAGAAGTTGTAAAGGTAGGCCTTAGATATTTAAAAAAATCCCTTGGCTATCCCGAATTTGAGTAGAATATATTTTCCGTAAAATTTCCTTTGCCTAACTAACAGGTTTGCAAGACCGTAAAAACTTCCTAAAACTGCAGTTTAAAATATTACACCGGTGAAGGGATCAGAATAATAATTGTGAGGGAGTGCTGGGTGAATAAGTTTGAGGATAAAAAGATAAAAAGAAAAGAACTTAAATTTTACACACCGAATGAAACAAAAGTTTAAATGGTAAGAATTCCTGGCAAAAAGATCAATTTCTGCAATATATTATGCGTTCAATTATTACGTATTAAACATTAATACAGTATGTCCAAAACCGAAAATAGCAAAAGAAAACCAAATTCAAGCTTATGATTCGGTTTTTAAAGCAATTCTCTTTCTTTAGAAGTTCAATTTCAAAATCCAGAACCTAACTGAGCGTTCCGTTAAACAACTTCAAGTACAATTCTTGGCTAATTTTGTCAAGATTGCTAGACCACGAATGATGTAAATGTAAGAATCTTATAGCATTTGGAATTCTGCATTTGAAATGATTTAATCTAGATAAATGAAAGTGATACTTTTGTGAACATATAAAGAACAGTCTATAATTAAATTATATCGGTCTGGTTCTTATGCAAAGTAACACAGGAGACGAAAATTAACGAACAAGAGAGTAGTGAAAAATTATAGTATGTGAAGTAATGTTTGCTAGGGATAGTCACTAGGGGTCAAACCGTGGTTGAGTGATTTTCGGGGAAATTTCGGGGATTCGGCGAAAAATAAATTTTTTCGGGAGACACATAGATTTTCCGGGAAATCCCCGAAAATTCGGGGATAGTGGAAGCTCTGCTGACAAAACTTATCCTCTCCACACAAAAAAAGTGACCCTTTGTTACACAATTTACACAGAGCCTTAGGTTATTTTTAAGACTCGTAGTTACACAATTCAACACAAATTTCGGGTAACTCGTCACCTGAATCACGCTCTATTGGCTGGGGCGATTGGCTGGGATAATTTATTGGCTGGGAGCAAAGTACTTTGGCTCGGAGCGATTAAGTAGTACAACATTTTGCGTCTAGAGGCACTGAGGTACGCGGGGTCACTTTTGGAGAGTTTTGTCAGTACTTGTTCAGTAGATGATTATACTTTGATCCCTATGAACTGCAACACTGATGGTGTGCATGATTTCTGAGAGCTTGCAACCCCTCGATAGACTGATATGTCAATTTAAACTTTATGTAAAATTAAACTTTACGCTGTGAATGGTAAAAGGTGTGAATGGTTATATTTTACATGTAAGTTATGTAGGGGAAAAGTTAATCTATATCGGTATACGGAAAAATTGATTGGGATGAAAAGGGTTGTTAGTTTGTTAGTTTCTTTCAGCTTAGCGAGAGACAAGACAAAGAGAAGTGACAGAATAAATGGAAAATAAATAATTTGGGCTATATATATGCACATTCGGGGGTGGGGTAAAGTATTTGGACAGTGTGAAGTTAGAAAACAATTCTTACTACATAATATACAAAATAATTGTACCTAATATATTAGACATGCAGACGCGCTATACTTTACCATCACCCCCTTCCCCTAATGTGCAAATATATAGCGCAAATTTTTTTCTCAAATATTATATTTTTATCATAATTAGGTATATTTCCCTAGGATTGAGCGTCAGAGAGACATCAGAAGAATATTAGGTAGGGGGCATGGGCGCCCATATGGGGGGGGGGGGGAGTGGGTTTCACCCCCCCCCCCCCCTTGGCTGAATGATGCTGCCTTATATTTTATATTTTAGTTTTGAGATTTCTATTATACAGCATTGGAAGTGCCGATTAGACCAGGTAAGCCCCCCTAAAATTCAGTCTATGGGCGCCCATGGTAAGGGGTATTTCATGCAAGTACCGATTTTTTTTTCGGACTACCTCTATTCGGTCCAACTGTTCTTTGGAGATGCCAGGATGCAAATCAAGAAAGGTTCACTCAAGGACTGGGCTTAGAAACGAGAGAAAAATCCTCAAACAATGTTATTTAGAACATTTTAACTTCCTAAGGAGTTTAAGGAGGGAGAATGTGGCATTTGCGCGTTGTAACATATAAATGTAATAATATATCAAGGAGGCACACTTGTGCCTCTATAAAGAGGCGACCCACCACAATGTTAAGCGATTTCAGGTCCTAGAGGTCGCAGAGAGACGGCGGTAATTGCATTTTGTAGCCCAAGCTCAAACTAAGAAACTTGCAAAATTTCATCCTCCTCCGACTTTATCTTCATGGGGTAAACTGGGCCGGAAGTTTGGACCCTCCCACCACAGCCCCCTTTAACGTTGTCCGATTGGGCTGAAATTTAGAGGTTAAGCTTTCCTAGGGCCCGGGAGCTTATCCTCGAAATTTCAGCTCAATCCGATCACTCCTTCCCTGTTTTCAAAAAACCAAATATAGCCACTTACAAGTCATTTCTTTTTTTTTTTCTTAGCCACGCCTACAGGCCCCAGTTGGCAACGGATCCGGTTGAATGAGGACTCATTCGAAGCAGAATTCGACCTGTTAGGGCCTTTTGATATTTTCAGACCGAAAAAATTATCCCCCGAATTTACATTTACGAAAAACCTCGTTTTCCTATATTAGCCCATGTTAATTTTTCCCTCCACAACCCCCCTTTAACGTTGTCTGATCGGGCTGAAATTTAGAGGGATAAGCTTTCCCTGGGGCCTGGGAGCTTATCGTCGAAATTTCAGCTCAATCTGATCACTCCTTCCCTGTTTTCCAAAAACCACATATCAAGATTTTTGGGAATTTGCTTGCGTCGAAAATACCTTCTATTTGCTAAACAACAATTACTATTGTGTTTGTATAGTCCAGCGGCTAAGACTTCAGACTTTCAGGCGGAAAACTCGGGTTCGATTCACCATCAGAGCAACTTTTTTATATACTTTGAAAAGAAACTCAGTTTCTTTTTTAAATTATTTGAAAAAAATTACGTTTTCTAAAGAGTTAAAGAGGCTGAGTTACAAGGTCGACCCTTAAAACGTACAGGGATTAGGAGGCACAGTTGGGGGGCTGTTAAAGAGGCTGAGTCACAAGTTCGAACCTTAAAACGTACAGGGATTAGGAGGCACCCTGTACGACGTGATTTGAGTATTCAGGAATTAAAAGCCTTAACACAAGAATGTTCAAGAGCGGGGGTTTGGGGGCGGCAGCCCCCAACTTTAACTCCTGACACGATCAGCTAACAGTTAGTCAAGCAATAATAAGTAATAAACTGTACAAAAACGTGCAGAAATTATTTGAAAAAAACTACGTTTTCTAAAGAGTTAAAGAGGCTGAGTTACAAGGTCGAACCTTAAAACGTACAGGGATTAGGAGGCACAGTTGGGGGGCTACCACCCCCAAACCCCCGCTTTCGCAGCCTTTAAATATAAAAAAAATTTCTTTAAACTGAAAGTAAGGAGCGACATTAAAACTTAAAACGAACAGAAATTATTCCGTATATGAAAGAGGCTGTGCCCTCCTCAACGCCTCGCTCTTTACGCTAAAGTTTGACTTTTCTCACAACTCTTTTTTTAAACAATAAAAACTTTAGCGTAAAGAGCGAGGCGTTGAGGAGGGCACAGCCTCTTTCATATACGGAATAATTTCTGTTCGTTTTAAGTTTTAATGTCGCTCCTTACTTTCAGTTTAAAGAAATTTTTTTTATATTTAAAGGCTGCGAAAGCGGGGGTTTGGGGGGTGGTAGCCCCCCAACTGTGCCTCCTAATCCCTGTACGTTTTAAGGTTCGACCTTGTAACTCAGCCTCTTTAACTCTTTGAAAACGTAGTTTTTTTCAAATAAATAATGTAATAACCCCGCTTTAAATCACTTGAGATGGTAACCCGAAGTAATCATGGTTGCAGCGGTAGCTGCATCATAGGCAGTGCGCGAGCGCTGCCTAAGTAAAGAACGATGTGGGCACAATGTGATGTTTTTTTTGTTTTTTTTCTCCATACTTGGGAACTTCGTATCGAAGGAGTTGTCGTAGAGAGTTTGAAAATGGCTCATTCGATTGGAAATTGGAGTGGCTAGTGCCCTTTTTCATAGTCGAAAGTGATTGGAGGGCAACTAGCCCCCCCCCCCGCGCCCTTCATTCCCCCAAACACATCCAATCAAAATTTTGGGATAGCCATTTTGTTCAGCATAGTGGACTTCCAGGTGAAAATATGTTTTTGAGGAGAACACTCCCCCACGACCCAAGGCGCAAGGGTTTCAAATTGTGCCCTGAGGGCATATAAGGTTTTTATAGAAGGTGTTGTCGTAGAAACTTCAAAAAAGGCTCATTCGATTGGAAATTCAAATGGATAGTGCCCTTTTTAATAGTCGAAAGGGATTGGAGGGCAACTAGCCCCCTCCCCACGCCCATCATTCCCCCAAACACATCCAATCAAAATTTTGAGATAGCCATTTTGTTCAGCGTAGTTGATTTTCAGATCGAAAACATGTTTTTGAGGAGGACACTCCCCCACAACGATCGGGGCAAGGGTTTTAAGTTATGTCCTGGGGGCATATAAGGTTTTTATAGAAGGCGTTGTCGTAGAAACTTGAAAAAGGGCTTTTTCGATTTGAAATTCAAAGGGCTAGTGCCCCTTTTAATAGTCGAGTTATTGGAGGGCAACTAGCCCCCCCCCCCCGAACGATGTGGGCACAATGTGTTGTTTTTTGTTGTTGTTTTTTTCTCCATACCCGGGCACTTCGTATCGAAGGAGTTGTGGTAGACAGTTCGAAAAGGCCTCATTCGATTGCAAATTAGAGTGACTAGTGCCCTTTTTAATAGTCGAAAGTCATTGGGGGACAACTAGCCCCCCCCCACGCCCATCATTTCCCCAAACATATCCACTCGAAAATTTTAGATATCTATTTTGTTCAGCGTATTTGCTTTCTAGATAAACAAAATCTTTTTGAGGAGGACACTCACCCCCAACTCTCAGGGTAATGTGTGTAAGGGATACCCTGGGGACATAAAAGATTTTTATATAGGTTACTGTCATAAAAACTTAAAAAGGACACATATGATTGGAAACTGACTGGCCTAATGCTCTTGCTAAAAGTCGAAAGTTATTGGAGGGCACTTAGCCCCCCCCCCCCCCTTGCCCATTATTCCCCAAATACATCCACTCAAAATTATGAGATAGTCCTTTTGTTCAGCGTAGTTGAGTTCCGTATAGAAAATATCTTTTTGTGGAGGAGACTCCCCCACAACCCTCAAGGCCAGGATTTCAAGTTATGCCCTGGGGGCATATAAGGTTTTTATAGAAGGCTTTGTCTTATAAACGTCAAAATAGGCTCTTTCGATTGGAAATTCAAAGGGCTAGCGCGATTTTTAACAGTCGAAAGTTATTGGAGGGCAACTAGCCCCCCCCCCCCCCCGAACGATGTGGGCACAATATGTTGTTTTTTTGTTTTTTTTTCTCCATACCCGGGCACTTCGTATCGAAGAAGTTGTCTTAGAAAGTTCGAAAAGGGCTCATTCGATTACAAATTGGAGTGGCTAGTGCCCTTTTTAATAGTCAAAAGTGATTGGAGGGCAAGTAGCCCCCCCCACGCCCATCATTCCCCCAAACACATCCAATCAAAATTTTGAGATAGCCATTTTGTTCAGCGTAGTCGATTTCCAGATAGAAAATATTTTTTTGAGAAGGACACTCCCGCATAACTCTCGGGGAAAGGGTTTTAAGTTATGCCCTGGGGCATATAAGGTTTTTATAGAAGGCGTTGTCGTAGAAACTTCAAAAAAGGTTCATTCGATTGGAAACTCAAAGGGCTAGTGCCCTTTCTAATAGTCGAAAGTGATTGGAGGGCAACTAGCCCTCCCCCCCACCCACGCCCATCATTCCCCCAAACGCATCCAATCAAAATTTTGAGATAGCCATTTTGTTCAGCGTAGTTGCTTTCCAGATAGAAAATATCTTTTTGAGGAGGACAGTCCCCCACAACCCTCGGGGCAAGGGTTTTCAGTTATGCCCTGGGGGCATATAAGATTTTTATAGAAGGCATTGTCGTAGAAACTTCAAGAAAGGCTCATTCGATTGAAAATTCAAAGGGCTAGTGCCCTTTTTAATAGTCAAAAGTGATTGGAGGGCAACTAACCCCCCCCCCCCCCCACGCCCATCATTCCCCCAAACACATTCAATCAAAATTTTGAGATAGCCATTTTGTTGAGCGTTGTTGCTTTCCAGATATAAAATATGTTTTTGAGGAGGACAGTCGCCCACAACCCTCGGGGCAAGGGTTTTAAGTTATGGCCTGGGGGCATATAAGGTTTTTATAGAAGGCGTTGTCATAGAAACTTCAAAAAATTCTCATTTGATTGGAAATTCAAAGGGCTAGTGCCCTTTTTAATAGTTGAAAGTGATTGGACGGTATCTAACCCCCCTCTCACGCCCACCTTTTCATAAGCAGGGCGCTAGCACTGCCTAAGTAAAGAACGATGAGGGCACAATGTGTTATTTTTGGGTTTTTTTTTCTCCATACCCGTGCAGTTCGTTTCGAAAGAGTCGTCTTAGAAACCTTGAAAGGGGCTCACTCGATTGGAAATTGGAGTGGCTAGTGCCCTTTTTAATAGTCAAAACTAATTGAAGGGAAGCTAGCTCCCCCCACGCCCATCATTTCCCCAAACACATCCAATCAAAATTTTGAGATAGCCATTTTGTTCAGCGTAGTTGATTTACAGCTAGAAAATATGTTTTTGAGAAGGACATTCCCCCACAACCTTCAGGGCAAGAGTTTTAAGTTATACCCTGGGGGCATATAAGGTTTTTATAGAAGGTGTTCTCTTAGAAACTTCCAAAAAGGCTCATTTGATTGGAAATTCGAAGGGATAGTATTCTTTTTAATAGTGGAAAGTGATTGGAAGGCAACTAGCCCCCCCCCCTCCCACGCCCATCATTCTCCCAAATACATCCAATCAAAATTTTGAGATAGCCATTTTGTTCAGCGTAGTTGATTTCCAGATAGAAAATATGTGTTTGAGGAGGACATTCCCCCACAACCCTCAGGGCAAGGGTTTTAAGTTACGCACTGAGGGCATATAAGGTTTTTATAGAAGGCGTTGTCGTAGAAACTTCAAAACAGGCTCATTCGATTGGAAATTCAAAGGGCTAGTTTCATTCTTAATAGTCGAAAGTGATTGGAGGGGAACTAGCCCCTCCCCCACGCCCAATCATTCTGCCAAACACATCCAATTAAAATTTTGAGATAGTCATTTTGTTCAGCGTAGTTGATTACCAAGATAGAAAATACGTTTTTGAGGAGGAAACTCCCAACAACCCTCAGGGCAAGGGTTTTAAGTTATATCCTGGGGTATATAAGGTTTTTATAGAAGGCGTTGTCATAGAAACTTCAAAAGGGGGTTCACTTGATTGAAAATTCAAAGGGCTAGTGCCCTTTTTAATAGTTGAAAGTGATTGGAGGGAAACTAGCCCCCCCACGTCCATCATTCACCCAATCACATCGAATCAATATTTTGAGATAGCCATTTTGTTTAGCGCGGTTGATTTCCAGATAGAAAATATGTTTCTGAGGAGGACTCTCCCCCACAACCCTCAGGGCAAGGGTTTCAAGTTATGCCCAGGGGGGCGTATAATGTTTTTACAGAAGGCGTTGTCGTAGAAACTACAAAAAAAGCTCATTCGATTAGAAATTCAAAGGGCTAGTGCCCTTTTTAATAGTCGAAAGTGATTGGAGGGCAACTAGCCCTCCCCCCACGCCCATCATTCCCCCAGACAGATCCAATAAAATTTTGAGATAGCCATTTTGTTCAGCGTAGTTGATTTACAGATAGAAAATATGTTTTTGAGGAGGATACTCCGCCACAGCCCTCAGGGCAAGGGTTTTAAGTTATGCCCTGGGGACATATAAGGTTTTCATAGAAGACGTTGTCGCAGAAACTTCAGAAAAGGGCTCATTCGATTTGAAATTCAAAGGGCTAGTGCCCTTTTTAATAGTCGAAAGTGATTAGTGATATGTTTTTTGTTTTTGTTGTTTAGACCAGGGCACTTCGTATCGAAGGAGTTGTCATGGGAACTTCGAAAAGAGCTCGTTTAGTTGAAAGTAGAAAGGGCTGATGCCCTTTTTAATAGTCAAACGTGATTGGAGGGCAACTAATCCCCCATCTACACCCATCCACCCATTATATTTAAAAACTAAATGTTGCCTTAAGATTAAATCAAAGTGCATTGTGTTAATGCTAATTCCCAAAAAGGCATCTCAGCAATATCCCGAGAACGACTGAGGGTATTATGTTTAAACTTTCGAGGCTACTTCTTCTCTTAAAATTTAACCAAATCAAAATAGTGCAAGTGTATCCAAGCTATCAAAGAAAATAAACTGATTTTTTTGCGAATGGTATCAAGTTTTCCATTTCAGGTCAACTAGAGGAGGTATGAAACTAAGTTAAACAGTACTATTTGTGTCCAGATTTTTAAAATGGTGTTATGTTGTTAAAAATTGCTGAAAATTTTTCTCCAGCATACAAATAACAGGTCAAACTATAAACTCTCAAAAAACGAAAAGATCTAAAGGGTTATGGTATTTTTCCTTTAGAAGGCTGTGTTAATACAACACGAAAAGAAATTAATTAAAAAAAACTTGTTCCACAAAACAAGTTTTTCTAAGAAAAGTAAAGAACTCGATTAAACAAAAAATGAGCAAAAATAAAATCAAATAATCTACCAAGCGCGAAACTACCACAAATCAGCATCGATAAATAAATGAAACCCAAAACGAACAGCAATTAAAATAAATAACTGAGTCAAACTCAAAACGAGCAGAAATCAACATAAGTTGGGCGCAAAACCCCTATGCCTTCCCAAGGCCAGAACAAAATTTGCACTTTACTGAAATAAATATAAATGTTTTTACTTTTATAACTTTAATAAATCAAATAATTTTAACATTTTGATTACTAAATATTAGTATATGTATATTAAACTGACAATGCACATTCGTTCGTATTTTTTCAGTAAAGTGCAAATTTTGTTCTGGCCTTGGGAAGGCATAGGGGCTTTGCGCCCAACTTATGTTAATTTCTGCTCGTTTTGAGTTTGAATCGGTCATTTATTTTAATTTCTGTTCGTTTTGGGTTTCATTTATTTATCGATGCTGATTTGTGGTAGTTTCGAGCTTGGTAGATTATTTTATTTTATTTTTGTTAATTTTTTGTTTAATGGAGTTCTTTACTTTTCTTTGAAACACTTATTTTGTGGAAAAAGTTTTTTTTTAATTAATCCTAGCAAAGAGCGAACAACAGCCTATAGTATTCAAAAGTTAAAACACACGTTTAGAAAAAACTGCCTAGTGAAAAGAATTACCACCTGACACTGATTCACCTCTATTCTGTCCAACTTTTCTTTGGAGATGCTAGGATGCTAATTAGGACAGGTTCAATCAAGGACTGGGGTTACAAACGAGAGAAAAATCTTCAAACAATGTTATTTATAACATTTTAACTTTCTAAGGAGTTTAAGGAGGGAGAATGTGGCATTTGCGCATTGTAAAATATAAATGTAATAATATATAATGTAATAATCCCGCTTTAAATCCCTTGAGATGGTAACCCGAAGTAATCATGGTTGCAGGGGTAGCTGCAACCTAGTAAAGAGCGAACAACAGCCTATAGTAACCAAAAGTTAAAACACACGTTTAGAAAAAAACTGCCTAGTGAAAAAAATTGCCATCTGACACTGATTCACCTCTATTCTGTCCAACTATTCTTTGGAGATGCCAGGATGCCAATTAGGACAGGCTTACTCAAGGACTGGGCTTACAAACGAGAGGGAAATCGTCAAACAACGTTATTTAGAGCATTTTAACTTTTTAAGGAGTTTAAGGACGGAGAATGTGGCATTTGCGCGTAGTAAAATATAAATGTAATTTATATACTACGCGTTGTAAAATATAAAGGTAAAATAAAGAAAAAACTAAATACTTAGCTTAAACATAAAAACAAAAACAGATACTATATATAAACACAATGAAAAGTGAAGAAAAACTCATGCGTTAAAAAAAAAAACTTGATTATGCATACTGCATTTTTTTTATAAATGAGTTCTTTGTCTCTCTGATTATATATCGTAACCAGTTGTTTTGTTTGTTTATGTTTAAGCTCAGTGATTAGCTTCCTTTTCTTTTCTTTCTCCGTTTCCCCCGTATATAATGGCTTCTGAATATGCCGTTGAAATATCCAGATTTGTATTATTATTTTTGTATAAATAAGTTGTGTTTGTTCATTTTCACTGCAAAAAAATTAAGCGCTTTTTATCTATTTTCATTTCAATAGCAAACGAAAAAGCAGTGCAATCTAAGAGATTACTTAAGGTCCAAGCAATATTAAGATTATGAGGACCCAGGTCCGTAGGCCACCCAATTATGGTTGAATCCGTTGGACCCATCCTAGTTATCAAGGTATTGTACAGTATAATTATACCATATTAGGTCAAAATAAGATACACATACGAATTGGAATAAACTATATTTTAAAGTTACAAAGAATGTATTCCAGGTTGCAAACCTTAGTAACTTTAATTACAGAAGTTACTTGAGGTTGACACCCATCGGGAACGGCTGATAAGTAACTACGGGCTAATTAGGTTTGTGAGGGTATAATCTTCATGAGTTTCAATTGCACTCGTTACTCTTTCATTATAGTTTAGTCTAAGAATGATTTGGATATGTTTCTAACTGATGTTAATAGGAATGGTGATAATGATGCACAGCTATTTCACTAGAGACGTTCGTTAACTATCTTTAGTAAAAGTTGCTGAAAAAGAAAATTCGAACTTACTTTTCTGTCGTTCCAGCTACTACGACAGTGTCAGCTGGAACGAAAAAGTTACTGTTTGGTAGCTTTTATTGACTTTTTGTTGAACCTGGAATGCAGCCTAGGTTATGTAAGAAATAATAGCACAGGCTAGGTTGCGTTCTGAATCCTAAAAGGAGACATCGATCACTTTGTTAGATACTCAAGATTCCATCAGGGCCGTATCCAGGATTTTTGTTCAGGGGTTTTACTAATTTTTGACTTTTTTTTTGGGGGGGGGGGTTACTAATTTTTGACTCAGTTTTTGACTAATTTTACTGATTTTTACCTAGGTTTTACTAATTTTCGACTTATTTTCGAGTCGGTCAAAAATTTCGGGGGTGGGGGGTTCAAACTGGGTAACCCCCCCCCCCTGGATACGGCCTTGGATTCCATGAAAATGTCAATATCCAGGCTTAAAAATAATGAGATTCCACACATTAGATAAGATTGATAGCCTACTTTCGTGGAAAACATCGACTGTAGTAATTCAAAAAGTGCTCTCTTATACCCGTACAACACTGCTTACACTTGTCTGGATACATACATGGTACAGAAGAGTACAAAACTTGAAAACTGTTTGACATTTTAAAACTGATTTTATATAATCAAGTGGAGGGGAGAGGGTAAAAAGGGTTAAGGATACCGCACTAGACTCTTAAAGTCTAAACTGGCGGTGTCGATCTCCGTTTCATAGCTCTTCAGCCATGAAGTGCAATGGGGGGGGATGGGGGTCAGTCAGGGGGTGGCTTTCAAGGGCTAAAATATCGCTTTTTGGTCAGAATTGACATTATTTTTTTATCACAGTGCATATGGCTGAAAGTTATAGAAAATACAGTTAAATAATAGACAACCTTAATTCTACTTAAGAAAAACAAAACTTTCATAATCTGTGTGTGGCCTTGCTGGGTTATTGCACATCCCAGGGCTTGAGGTTTCTAGGGCTATTCCCATTAAAACAGAAGAGTATTTAGCTTTATGTTTTAACCCATATCCCTTTTAAGTAACAAGAGGAAAGAGCTTCAAATTCCCATCCCTCTCTATAGAGTAAAACAAATCATACATAAATACGTACTTCTTGGTCACATTAGTAGGAGTTTACAACCTACAGCGTGAGGACTACAAGTGGCCCAGCAAGCAATTTTAAAACAGATAAAATTCAGCAGAAATACCCGATGCAATAAAAAAAAATTATTAATATTTTTCATAGCATTTCGTCCAAATTTTCACTAATTTTAGCTTAAGGATTAAGATAAAAACCAATAATCTTGAGAAATTGTTTTACTATTGCTATCATTATTTCCTGTATATATTTACTTTATTATTTCCTGGTTTACTGCATATATTTACTTTCAATTGCTGAAAAAACTAAGCTTCACAGAAATTTTTTGGTACAATTAATCCACAAAAAAAAACTAAATTAACCTAAGTTATTCCCCCAAGGAAATAGACTCAAATATCATGCAGTTTTCACATGAAGTTTGGAAATCAAAATGAGTCTTACGCCTTCACTTAGATTCACCCTAGATGTCGGCTATGTTACACCGCAGATGACACTGCAACATCTTTTGTTTATATGCCAGGCAGCTTAATAAAGTGCGAATTTCCTAAGTGAAGACCTAACTAAGGTGATATAGCTACAGATATTCAACAGATAACCTTGGCTCTACCTATAATTCATGTAAAAAAACTACTTTGTCTAACTAGATACAGAGGCTGAGTTACACGGTCGAACCATAAAACGTACAGGGATGAGGAGGCACTGTTGGGTGCCGGCCATCCCCCAAATTCCCCGCTTTTGAATACTTTAAATATAAAAAAAAATTACTTTAAACTGAAAGTAAGGAGCGACATTAAAACTTAAAAAGAACAGAAATTATTCCGTATATGAAAGAGGCTGTGCCCTCCTCAACGCCTCGCTCTTTACGCTAAAGTTTGACTTTCTCACAACTCTTTTTTTAAACAATAAAAACTTTAGCGTAAAGAGCGAGGCGTTGAGGAGGGCACAGCCTCTTTCATATACGGAATAATTTCTGTTCTTTTTAAGTTTTAATGTCGCTCCTTACTTTCAGTTTAAAGAAATTTTTTTTTATATTTAAAGGCTGCGAAAGCGGGGTTTGGGGGTGGTAGCCCCCCAACTGTGCCTCCTAATCCCTGTACGTTTTAAGGTTCGACCTTGTAACTCAGCCTCTTTAACTCTTTAGAAAACGTAGTTTTTTTCAAATAATTTCTGCACGTTTTTGTACAGTTTATTACTTATTATTGCTTGACTAACTGTTAGCTGATCGTGTCAGGAGTTAAAGTTGGGGGGCTGCCGCCCCCCAAACCTCCCGCTCTTGAACATTCTTGTGTTAAGGCTTTTAATTCCTGAATACTCAAATCACGTCGTACAGGGTGCCTCCTAATCCCTGTACGTTTTAAGGTTCGAACTTGTGACTCAGCCTCTTTAACAGCCCCCCAACTGTGCCTCCTAATCCCTGTACGTTTTAAGGGTCGACCTTGTAACTCAGCCTCTTTAACTCTTTAGAAAACGTAATTTTTTTCAAATAATTTAAAAAAGAAACTGAGTTTCTTTTCAAAGTATATAAAAAAGTTGCTCTGATGGTGAATCGAACCCGAGTTTTCCGCCTGAAAGTCTGAAGTCTCAGCCGCTGGACTATACAAACACAATAGTAATTGTTGTTTAGCAAATAGAAGGTATTTTCGACGCAAGCAAATTCCCAAAAATCTTGATATGTGGTTTTTGGAAAACAGGGAAGGAGTGATCAGATTGAGCTGAAATTTCGACGATAAGCTCCCAGGCCCCAGGAAAGCTTATCCTCTAAATTTCAGCCCGATCAGACAACGTTAAAGGGGGGTTGTGGAGGGAAAAATTAACATGGGCTAATATAGGAAAACGAGGTTTTTCGTAAATGTAAATTCGGGGGATAATTTTTTCGGTCTGAAAATATCAAAAGGCCCTAACAGGTCGAATTCTGCTTCGAATGAGTCCTCATTCAACCGGATCCGGTGCCAACGGGGGCCTGTAGGCGTGGCTAAGAAAAAAAAAAAGAGATGAATTTTAAGTGGCTATATGTGGTTTTTTGAAAACAGGGAAGGAGTGATCGGATTGAGCTGAAATTTCGAGGATAAGCTCCCGGGCCCTAGTAAAGCTTAACCTCTAAATTTCAGCCCAATCGGACACCGTTAAAGGGGGGCTGTGGTGGGAGGGTCCAAACTTCCGGCCCAGTTTACCCCATGAAGATAAAGTCGGAGGAGGATGAAATTTTGCAAGTTTCTTAGTTTGAGCTTGGGCTACAAAATGCAATTACCGCCGTCTCTCTGCGACCTCTAGGACCTGAAATCGCTTAACATTGTGGTGGGTCGCCTCTTTATAGAGGCACAAGTGTGCCTCCTTGAAAACTAAAAGGAAAATTTATCCGGTGATTTTGAATATGTTGCAGTCATTGGCATAAGCTCATAACCGTTGAGACACCGAAAGAGAATCTGAAGAATGTCACGGGACGACAAAGTCCAAAGAAGAAGAAGAGAAATACAAACAAATGTTTCTTTCGCCACGTTTTAAACCCTATTTTTTTATTTATTTTTTGATGGTACCAAAAACTAAGCTTTTAGCTCCCCGCCTAAGAAGGGTTAGTCGTGAGCTGGAATCGATTCTGGATTTGCTGCTATAAAATCGGATTCAGACTTTCTAAAAATTGGGTGTTAGATTCAAAGTTAGGAATGCACATTGTCAGCGTTGAAAGCGATGACACTAGAGGGAGAAAAGAGACATAGAATTATCCTTTATCTAAATAAATATAATATACCTTTCTACAATCAAGATGATTCAGCGAAGGAATTTTAGACAAGACGGGAGGGGACCTCGAAGTTTGGCTCCTCCATCCTCCACATATTATTTATCACATATATTATTTTTAGAATCATATATTATTTTTAGAATCATATATTTTTTTTAGAATCATATATTATTTTTTTAGAATCAACATATATTATTTTTGGAATCGAGTTGATCCTCAGGGTTACCACTTGGGAGAAATTTTATGTCATTTAGTTGGCGACATAAAAGTTAATTTTGTTCTACAAAAGATTTCTCTGTCAAAGTTGATGATGTTGATGACATAACAAAGTTGATGAAATAATAAACTGATGACATAAAAAACTGATGACAAAGTTGATGACACAAAAAACTTGAACTTGAAACTTGCAAGTGAATCATGAGGACAAGGAGTTGCTTGCCTATGAAAAGTCCAAATTAATAAATCCCTTATAAGTCTAATCAAAGAATTTAAGTTCATACAGTATGCCGTTAACTAAAAGTTGTACAAATATACAGCAAGGAAGCAGCTGGGTCCCCCGTAACTGGTGCTCTTTCAAGTAAACATAATCAACTCGCCTTTTAAAGGGTCTTACGAACGACACTATTGAAATACACTGAATATTTGAAAATAACACACAATGGGTTCAAGAAAAAAAATGTCCGATAACTTATGTCCGAATCAACTTATTTTCAAGCAAAGCTTGCAATATATTTTTGTAAAACAGAATGCTGGAGAAGTATATCGTATTTACAGCAAAAAAAACGAAATAGTAATTGAGAGTCCAAAAAATTAAGCTTACGGTTAGAGTCGAGGAGAGGAGATTTAAGTAAAATATGCTACTTCAAATCATACATGTGTACATACGCATTGAAAGGAGAATTCTACGGATTTGGAGCCCTTCTCGTCCAAAATTTCAAGCCCCCATCTCGGGCTAATTGAAAACATTATATGATTCTGAATTAGGCCTACTATACGGAGTATGGAAGCCTCCTGGTTCCCCTTATTCATCAAAAACTAATTCCGGATCCTCCTTATTCCAAAAGCATTTAACGTAGCCTTTACGCACAACACAGCACGCCTAGGCTTTTGCTCCTCCGACCTTGTCACGAATTAGAATTTTAACAAAAAGAACTTTAAGCTCCAGGAAAATACGATTCGGGGAATCACAACTACTCATAACAGACAAACCTGAATAAATTTAACCAGCCCTGAAATACTCACATTATGTAGAGAAATTAATGAAAAAACTTAAAAAAAAGGATAATTTAATTTTCTCTAAATTAGTTTGTTATTGAAACCCTTGGAAAGTGCATATTTAATTTGCTTTCGTTCTGTTTAAAGTAAAACCGCCTGTAGCTTCCTTGATGTCTATTGAGCTTCAAATCCTATCTTGGAACCTCATCTGAGACAGCACAGTAGCGCTGCCTCAGTAAAGAGTCATAAGCCCTCAATTTTTTTCCCCGGCCACTTCGCATAGAAGATACCGGGGGAGGGGGGACTTTGGAGAGACTCAAACTAATCCGACTGTAAATTGAAAGCTCTAGTACCCTTTTTAAGAACCAAAAGTGATTTGGAGACAATCAAGCCTTCTTCCTTATCATGCTTTGCTGACCCCCCCCCCCACCCCTCATCCCTGAAAACATCCTATCAAAATTTAAAATAGCCATTTTTTTCCAGATAGTCAAAAAGTTCAATAAATATGTCTTAGGGGATGATATGACCCCCATGGGACAGGAGTCGTAAACAATGCCAATTACCGAATATTTAAACGTAGATTTTATCAAAAAGTTCGTGGTAACGAACTGTTTTCAAACAGTTCGTAAGTAAGGAGCGACAAGGCTCAATAGTAACCGAAACTCTAAAAAAAGGGATTTTGATACCAATAGATACATCAAAAGAATAAGATTTTAATGCTGATTTTAAATATATAAGTTAGGCCTGAGAAAATTAGGCTGATTTTCGAAAAAAGGGGGAAAGATCCCCTAAAAGTTATAGAACCTTAAAACTTAGAACCTTAAGGTGCCAATGACGCAGTAGGTTTTAGACATTTACAGTGAGAGAAGGAGGTGAAACCCAAAATCTTGTTTGTAGTAATTTTGTTCGTTTCAAGCTTGATTTGCATATTCAATTTAAGTTTCACTCGTTTTAAGATTTATTTATTAATCTACATTATTATCTATTGTAGGTTTGTTTGCATTGATTGTTTATTTAACTTCTGTTCGTTTTAATTTTCATTTATACTTCAATAGGAAAATATTTTTATTCGTTTTAAGCTTGATTTTCATATTCAATCTAAGCATTACTCGCTTTAAGATCTATTTATTGATTTATATTATTACTTGTTGTATGTTTTTTGCTATGACTGTTTATTTAATTTCTGTTCGTTTTGGGTTTCATTTACTCTATAATTGTAATTTCTGGTCGTTTTGAGTTTGAATTTTAACAGGTATTTGTATCTGCTGAGCTTAAGTTTAAAATGGCCTTTACTTTTCTTTGAAAAACTTATTTTTCGGAAAGTTTTTTTTAATTAATTTTGTTCGTTTTTGATTGCAAAAAGTTTCAAGTTTTTAAAAATTCCTTATTTCAAAATCAAACTTTAAAAAAAAGTCAAATGTTCATCAAAGTATCAAAACTGGTATCAAAGTAACATTATCAAAGTGAAAAATGGGTTTGTGTCAACCTCGGAGTTTTTATTATCTGATGTTTGAACTATTTTTAAAAAAAAGGCTATTTCAAAATTTTTATCGGATGGGTTTGGGAAAAAAAAGGCGTGGGTGCTAATTAATAGAACTTTTTATTTTCAATCAAATGAGCCCTCTCTGAAGTTTAAACGAGCCTCCCTTTTATAAAACCATATGTATCCCCAGAGTATAACTTACAACGCATGTACCTCGGCCCTGGGGGGTTGTGTCGACCCCGCAGTTTTAATATCTGATGGTTGAACTATTTTTAACAAAATGGTCACCTCAAATTTTTATCGGATGGGTTTATCCATCCGATAAACCCAAAGACGTGGAGGGCGAGAGGGGCTAGTTGCACTCCGATCTTTTTTCACTCTGAGAAAATGAACTACAACTTTTAATTTCCATTCAAAAGAACCCTCTCTGAAGTTTATACCAGCATCCCTTTCATAAGAACCACATACGGCCCCAGGACATACCTTACAATGCCTGCCCCCCAGTCCCCGGGGGTTTGTGTCGACACCGGAGTTTTTGTTATCTGAACTTTGAACTATTTTGAAAAAAATAGATCTTATCGGATGGGTTTGAGGAAAATAGGGTGTGGAGGGGGGGTCTAGCTGCCCTTCGATCCCTTTTGACTCTTAAAAAGTGAACGAGAACTATCAATTTCCAATAAAATGAGCCCTCTCCGAAGTCTATACGAGCATCCCTTCCATAAAAACCATATATGCCCTCAGAGCAATTTACAACGCCTGCCCTGGGCCCTGGGGGGGGTGTCGACACAGGAATTTTTATTATCTGACCTTTGAACTATTTTCACAAAATGGCCATAAGTCAAGGAGTTTTGTTATATGATCTTCGAACTATTTCTAACAAAATGGCTATCTCAAATTTTTTATCAGATGTATTTGGGGAAAAAGGGCTTGGGGGGGCTAGTTGCCCTCCGATCACTTTTGACTCTTAAAAAGAGCACTAGAACTCTCGATTTACAATCGAATGAGCCCCCTTTGAAGTTTATACGACGACCCCTTCTATATGAAGTGCCACTAGGAAAAAAATAAATGAAGTGTGGGGGAGACTAGCTGCCCTCCAATCACTTTTGACTGTTAAAAAGTGAATTACAACTTTCAATTTCCAATGGAATGAGCCCTCTTCCTAATTAAAGCAAATTGGTTAATAATGGAAAGATTAAATTATATTATCAAGTTTTGTTACATTTTTATACAACTTGCAGAAACTTGTGGCTAGTTCAACACTGGAGGGTATTTTGTTCCATTGAATAATAGATTTGTAAATGGGAGATTGCTGGGCAGCACTAGAAACGCATTGACTCATGCTTGTCATTCTCTAATCATATTTCTTACATCAAAGCAATAATTTTGAGACAAGTAGCTGTGATTAACCGTGTTAATTATTTTCTTCCTCCTGACATCCTAGTTACCCTCTATTATTCCTTTATTTTTCCTTACCTTTCTTATTGCGGATCAGTTTGGGGAAACACAAAACGGTCCTTCACTAAAAAACTCAAATTTGCCCAAAACCGTGCCATTAAAGCAGTTTTTCGGCTTCCCCGTCTATATCCAACCCGTGATTTGTATTCAGATTTTGGTATAGCTCCACTTGATCAAATCATACAAAAACTAAACTTATCGCTTGCTTACTCTGCTTTCCACAATAATCTTCCACCTTAACTACTAACCTATTATAATTCAATTCAATTCAATTCAAACTTTTTATTTCCTCCGAATACGAAGAGTAAAAAAGAAATAAATAAAAATAATAACCGCTAATCAACAGGCCATAAAATTATTTTAAACTATATAACAACAAATACGCAAAGGCCTTCAATCAAAATTACCACACAAATTAACACTTCATTCAAAAATTAAATCAAATAAAATAAATTAAGCTTCGTGCGCAGCTCTATATAAATTATGAGAAAAAACATTTAATTTGGATAAGAAAAATTCTTTTGCTTTTTCTCCAAAACATCAACAGGGTTTTTTATTTTATATACATTCATTAAAAAAGTATTTGATTCAGATCTAGAAAATCGGCAAAAGAACTTAGCAAAATTTAAAAATGGGGTTTTTAAATGCGCAGTGTAACTAATTATAAAAAATGGGAGAAGCTATGAAAAAAATGATATCTGAAGCAAAGCGACTGTATTATATACATGAGCTAGTGATTTCAAAGAAAGAAGATAGCGAAGACAAATTACTGCCCCGAAACTAGACGCTATTCTACTTTTAACTGCTTTAGAAATAGAAGCACGGCATAGAGCTAAAGTTGGTCCATAAGGCACACCTAGATATAAAAAAGATTCCAAAGGTTTTAAAATACTATCATAAATACAAAAAGAAATTTCTGAATTAACAAGATCATTAGCCTCAGGACCAAGAATTAAAAACTAACACTTTTCTGGGCGAAAACGAAGTCCATGCCCACTAAAAATCTTTGCTAAAAAATCTACATTTTGTTGAAGTGACTGAAGCGATCGACTCAAAAGGAGTAAATCATTCGCGTAAGCAATCCACGACAGAACATAACCTTTATCATAATTAAAAGTCAACTGAATTTGATCAAATAGCCCCGAAACAGTAATATTGAAAATCAAAGGAGAAATAATGCTTCCTTGTCTCAGCCCCCTACATAACTTAACATTATAATCACTAAACTGATTCTTCTACTTAATACAAATACGAGAGAAGCCATACCACTTGTTTAAAACCAAAACTACTGGTAGTGGGACATTATTCTTCAGGAGCGAACTCGTAGCCCAAGAATTAATAGTTGAATCATACGTTGCCGCAAAATCTAACACAAGTGTATAAACTCTATCCCATTGCTTACAAAAGTATATTATTCTTGAAAGGAGGGCATGAGCAACATCCATATTTAGCCCCTTACGGAACCCAGTTTAATTCAGGCCTTGGTTACAAGGCTCCAGATACTTTAATAGAACTAACTAAAAAACTTTGCTAATCTGGCACGAAATAGTAATCGGCCTGTAATCAGAACATCGATTCGTATTCCCTCCTTTTTTTGAAAGGGGTGAAGTGGTAGCACGAGAAAAAAAGCTAGTTGGAAGAACTCCAGAAGAAAGAATAGTAGTAAAAAGAGTAGCGAGGAAAAGGATTGCTTTGGGGGATGCCCATTTTATATGGTTTGAAT
Source organism: Artemia sp. Qi Xiang Cuo (assembly GCF_049724085.1). Lineage (NCBI taxonomy): Eukaryota > Metazoa > Arthropoda > Branchiopoda > Anostraca > Artemiidae > Artemia > Artemia sp. Qi Xiang Cuo. Next base: position 70,969,930 of record NC_142795.1, on the reverse strand, counting down.
GTATACCATCATGATCAAAAGAATGCTCACTTTTTAGAGCTTTAATTGCTGCCGTTACATCTTCAAAAGAAACAGATATTTTACTATTTGGGTGGGGCTCTGTAATTTCTTCCAATAATAAAGAGTCAAGCCATGATTCAACTGCCGCACCACCCGATGGAAAAAAACATGATTATAATGAGTTAGCCAATCATCTAGTTTCAGAGAACTATTAGAATCTGGTGAACAATTATTATTACGACGTCTAGAATTAACCAAACTCCAAATAATTAATAATTCGGAAGCCCACTGTCTCCGTTCATCCAATAGAGCCTTTAAAATTCCTAAATGCGTTTCTAGTGCTGCCCAGCAATCTCCCATTTACAAATCTATTATTGAATTGAAGAAAATACCCTCCAGTTTTGAACTAGCCAAAAGTTTCTGCAAGTTGTATAAAAATGTAACAAAACTTGATAATATAATTTAATCTTTCCATTATTAACCAATTTGCTTTAATTACCCATGTTTTATTCTTCTATTTTTTTCTTCTTTTTTCAGTGTTACTTTTTTTTTTTTTTTTTTTTTTGGTCCTTAAAAATTTATCTTATAGGATCTTTATTATTATTGATGTTTGTGTTATGTTTTTTTCTCGAATAACATTGAATTGAATTGAAGTTTATACGAGCATCCCTTCCATAACAACCATATATGCCCCCAGCGCTTAACTTACAACGCCTACCCCCGGGCCGTGGGGGGCTGTGTCGACAACGGAGTTTTTTTTATCTTAACTTTGAACTATTTTTAACAAAATATCTATCTCAAAATTTTTATCTGATGCATTTAGGCCGCGGAGGGGGGGGGACTGGTTGCCCTCCGATCTCTTTTGACTCTTAAAAAAGTGAACAAGAACTTTCAATTTTCAATCAAATGAGCCCTCTCCGAAGTTTATACGAGCATTCCTTCCATAAGAACTATATATGCCCCTAGAGCATTACTCATAACACCAGCCTCCGGGCCCTGGGGGGTTGCGTCGACACTGGAATTTTTCTTATCTGACCTTTGAACTATTTTTAATGAAATGGCTATTATAAAAATTTTATCGGATGGGTTTGGGAAAAAAAGGGTGTGTGGGGGGGCTAGTTGCCCTCGGATATCTTTTTACTCTTCAAAATTAAACTAGAACTTTTAATTTCCAATCAAATGAGCCCTCTCTGAAATTTATACGAGTATCCTTTCATAAGAACCGTAGACGCCCCCAGGACAACACTTACAACGCCTATCCCCCGGGCCCTGGGGGGAGTTTTTGTTATCTAATTTTTGAAGAATTTCCAAAAAACTGGCTATCTCAAAATTTGTAGCGGAAGGGTTTGGGGAAAAATGGCATGGGGGGGGCTAGTTGCCTTTAATTCTCTTAACTCTTAAAAAGTGAACTAGAACTTTCAATTTCCAATCAAATGAGTCCTCTATGAAGTTTATACGAGCATCCCTTTCATAAGAACCATACATGCCCGTAGGGAATAACTTAGAACGCCTTCCTCTGGGCCCTGATGGGAGGGGGGGGGGTGTATTGACACCGTAGTTTTCTTATGCGACCTTTGAACTATTTTTAACAAAATTGTTATATAAAAATTTTCATCAGATGGGTTTGGAAAGAGAAGGCGTGGAGGGGGGCTAGCTGCCCTCGGATCTCTTTTGACTATTAAAAAGTGAACTCGAACTTTCAATTTCAAATCAAATGAGCCCTCTCTGAAGTTTATACGAGCATCCCTTTCATAAGAACCATATATGCCCCTGGGCATAACTTACAACGCCTGCCCCCGGGCCCTGGGGGGTTGTGATGACACCTGGGTTTTTGTTATCTGACTTTTGAGCAATTTTTAACTTATGGCTATCTCAAAATTTTTATTGGATGCATTTGGGGGAAAAGGGGCGTGGGGGGGCTAGTTGCCGTCCAATCTTTTGACTCTAAAAACTGAATTAGAACTTTCAATTTCCGATCAAATGAGCCCTCTCTGAAGTTTTTACGAGCATCCCTTCAATAAGAACCATATATTCCCCTAGGGCATAACTTACAACGCCTGCCCTCGGGCCCTGGGGTGCTCTGTCGACCCCGAAATTTTCGTTAAATGGTCTTTGAACTATTAAAAAAAAGGCTATTTCAAAGTTCTTATCGGATGGGTTTGAGGAAAAAGGGCGTGGAGGGGGGGGGGCTAGGTGCCCTCCAATCTCTTTTGACTCTTAAAAAGTGAACTAGAAGTTTCAATTTCTAATCAAATGAGCCCTTTTTGAAGTTTTTATGAGCATCCCTTCAATAAGAACCATATATTCCCCCAGGGCTTAACTTACAACGCCTGCCCTCGGGCCCTGGGGGGCTGTGTCGACCCCGGAGTTTTCGTTATATGGTCTGTGAACTGTTTTTTTTAAGGCTATCTCAAAGTTCTTCTCGGGTGGGTTTGTGGAAAAAATGGCGTGGAGGGAGGGGGGCTATTTGCCCTCCAATCTCTTCTTACTCTTAAAAAGGGAACTAGGACTTTCAACTTCCAATCAAATGAGCCATCTTTGAAGCTTATACGAGCATCCCTTTCATAAGAACCATATATGCCCCCAGTGCATAACTCACAACGCCTGCCCCCGGTCCCTAAGGGGTTGGGTCGACACCGGAATTTTGTTATATGATCTTAGAACTATTTTTAACAAAATAGCTATCTCAAAATTTTTATCGGATGCATTTGGGAAAAAGGGTTTGGGGGGGGGGGGGGAGCTGGTTACCCTCCGATATCTTTTGACTCTTAAAAAGTGACTAGAACTTTCGGTCCTTCGGCTTTATATGGGCAGTTACAAGGAAACCAGTCACGAAAAACCCATTTTTGACGGGTTAATTCAAGACACTGCTATAACGTAATGGGATGCATAGCGTGGTTTTCATTGCGTATACGATATTTAAACCGTTTTTCTTTGGCGTTTAGGGGGGGGGGTACCTAGGTTAGGTTACGTATTTAATATAGGCCATGCTTTCTATAAAAACCTTATATGCCCCCAGATCATAACTTACAACCATTGCCCTGAGGGCTGTGGGGGTTGTTATCCTCAAAGACCTAATTTCCTGAATTTTCAACTACGTTGAACAAAACGGCTATCTCAAAATTTTGATTGGATGTGTTTGGGGAAAAGGTGGGCGTAAAGGGGGGGTTACTTGCCCTCCAATCACTTTCGACTATTAAAAAGGGCACTAACCCTTTGAATTTCCAATCGAATGAGTCATTTTTGAATTTTCTACGACAAAGCTTTCTATAAAAACCTTATACAACCCCAGGGCATAACTTACAACCCTTACCCTGAGGGCTGTGGGGGAGTGTCCTCCTCAAAAACATAATTTCTATCTGGAAATCAACTACGCTGAACAAAACGGCTATCTCAAAACTTTGATTGGATGTGTTTGGGGAACTGTTGGGCGTGGAAGGGGTGTTAGTTGGCTTCCAATCAATTTGACCATTAGAAAGGGCACTAGAACTCTCGATTTCCAATGGAATGAGTCCCCTTTGAAGTTTCTACGACGATCCGTTCCATATGAAGTGCCTCTGTGAAAAAAAAATAATAAATAATAACAAAGCATTGGAGCGGCATGGCCTTTACTATAGGCAACGCTATAGCGTTGCCTCTGATAGAATCAAATATTTTGTTATGTCAGTGTGTGTGTATGGGCTAGTGGGAGAGGGGGGGGATGAATGGCCATAAATCTTTGTCCTGATCAGTTCAAAATTTATAGCCCTAAGTCCTTGAACCCATAGAAACTGCCATACAAAAAAAATCCATAGCAAGGCGCTCAAAAAGATGGGGCCGAAAAAAAGGGCCAAGAATATTTTTTCCTGGTCGGCTTAAATTTATATGTTTAAATCTTTAATGCATAAGAAAAAAAAATGAAAAATATGGTTTTCTCCTAAAAACAGGCCCGACAAAGGGCCAGACAAGAACCTACAAACTTTTTCCTCTGGCCACTTCTCATGGAAGGGTGACCATAGAAACCTGGGAAGGGTCTCATTCAATTGGAAGTTAAAGTCCAATGTCTTTTCTAAGGGTCGAAAATGATTTGAGGGCAACCAGCCTCCCTCTTGCACCTTTTTCTGCTACTCCCCATTGTAATTCCAATAATATTGGGTCCAGATTTTGAGATAATCATTTTGTCCAGGAACGTTACAATGCCTAAGAAGTATACCTCCGGGATCAATACAACCCTCACAGACCCAAGAACAATGGCCCTAGATTATGTAAATTAGCAAACGTTCACAGAAAGTTTTAGCAGAAAAAGCTCTTAGGGATCGTTTGCTGGGCCAAGATTCCTAGAGTTTCACATGGGCATAATCTGGAAATAACACGGGTACCTGAGCAAACAAAAAGACGCTATGTGTATAAGAATTTTCAAATATCTGTAATATCTCAGGAATGGCTTGGAGAAAAAAGTTGGAACTCTCGAGCAGTGTTGATAGGGGTCAAGTGGATCTCAAATTCTGACTTTGGGCGGGGAGAAAGGATCCACCAAAATACACTATATGCATTTAGTTCATCAAAATAGCATATTTACCATATTAGGGAGTGGCTCTGGCGGATGAGGCTTAAACCTCCAGGTATTGTTGGGAAAAGGAAAGAAGGGAGGAAAGAAAGGAGGAGGGTGAGCAAGGGAACTTCATATCTTAGGAAGGGGCAAAAGGTTAAAAAATTTCATCTCTGATCCATGAAAAACATTTTTGCACTAAAGCTCCTATGGGACTTGTAATTTATGCACAGTTAAGCAGCAAGGTAAATCAAAAGATTCTATTTAGTGCCAGGTTATAAAAATTGTGCATCTGTAATATCTTGTGAACAGATCGGGGCACCAAATTCAAACTTTTATAAAGTGTTGAAGGAGAGGGCAAATAGATCTTCAATTTTGACTTCGGGAGAGGATTGAGTTAAATCAAAAGACGCTGGATGCATCCAGGTCATTGAAATACCACATCTACCCTATCTTGGGAACAACTTCGGGGTGTAAAGTTGAAACTTTGAGGTACTGTAGGGGAAAGGATGGGTTCTGCCGGAGGAGGGGCGAAGGAGTTAAACAGTTTTTGTCTCTGATCCTACGAAACGTTTTATGAGCTTCATTGAGATTTATGAGGTATGCAAAGTTAAGCAGCAAGGTAAATCGTAAGGCACTATTTGTTGCCAGTTTATCAAAATGATGTTTCTGCAGTATTTCGGGTACAGCTTGAGATATAAACTTAAAACTTTCAGGGAGTGTTGGGAGGGTAAGTGGATCATAAATTTAGACTTGAGGGAGGGGACAGAGTTAAACGAAAAGACACTGTTTGCATCGAGGTCACCGAGATAGAACATTTGCCACGTCTTGGGAACGGCCTGGGGGTGCACGTTTAAATTTTCAGGTACTGCTGGGGAAAGGCCGGGGAAAGGTGGGCCGAGGGTACCTTAAATATCGTGCTGGAGGAGGGTAAAGGGGTTAGATAACTTTTTTCTCTAATCTACAAAACTGTTTTACATTTAACATCCTCAGGGGTTTTATAATCTATTTAAGTTAAGTAGCAAGGTAAATGAAAAGACACTGTGTTGCCAGGTTATCAAAATGGTGTATTTGCAAAATCTGAGGAACAGCTTGAAGTTTGTTACCACGAACTGTTAATAGTTCTATTATGCGATAATCGTAATTGTTTTTACACATTTTTTTTTTGAATTTTTTCGGTTTAAGAACTAAAATATTGGATTACAATTTAAATTTCTTGAAAACTTTTTCGATAATCTTTTTACCAAAAAAATCGGGATGGATGGAGATGGGGATCTTAAATTTTTCGGACTGGGAATTGTTCCGCGATTTTCGGCAATTCTTAAGACAAAAGCCATGCTGTAGGCACCTTTACTATATGCATATATATATATATATATATATATATATATATATATATATATATATATATATATATATATATATATATATATATATATATATATATATATATATATATATATATATATATATATATATATATATATATATATATATATATATATATATATATATATATATATATATATATATATATATATATTATCTATATATAATAATAATAATAGACGTATATAATAATATAATAATAGTAATAGACGTTTCTTATTCCACGTTTTTATAAACAAATCTTTTCACATTTTTTTTTTTTTTAGTAACGCATACGTAGGTCATTTGCAAATAGATATGAGTTTTGTTGTCTTTGACGAAACTAAGTTTAGGTTGTTTAATAGAATACTTATTCCCCAGGGTCTTTTTTTTAGTACCTTCACAGCAAAAGTCATATTAGCTCAAGGTACGATATGCCATTGTTTTATTGTAAAATGGGGGTTGTTTTTTGTAGATTGCATAGGTTCTGCATAACTATGACTATTTCAGAATCATCTCTAAAACAACTGAGAAAGACAAATTTTGGAATACCAAAAATACCTAAGAAAAGCGTTGCCACTTTACATTGTGGAACTCACTATCCTACCAGCTAAGAAGTATTGCAAAAACGAAAACCCACACCAGAAGCGCATCTAGGATTTTTGTTCGGAGGGGGAGGGGGTTAATATTTTTTAGGGGGGGTACACAAAAAACCTAAAAAAACGCATACAAAGTTTGTTTATGTCCATTTTTGTTACGTTTTTACGAGTCAAACAAACATTTGGGGGGGGGGGAGATTCAAACCGGGTAACCCCCCCTGGATACGGCCTTGACCCACACGCACAAAACTCGATAGACAAACAAAACGTCAGTTAGAAAGGTGCAGCAAGAGTGCAAGACCATGCAGACAAGTACGCAGATATTTATTTCGGAAGGGAGGTGGAACAAATTCACAGAAAGCAAAAAAATTATACAAAAATAGGATAAGCTAAGGAACAATTGTACAAACTTCGATATTTTTCTGAAGCGTACCCCCAAGAAGTGCATCCTGCATATGAGCCATCCTATATATCTTCCAAAAAATAACAGGAATTCATGGAATTCAGACTCTTTTTTAAGGGCTCGTGCATAATTAAATTAATCAATCTACTCCGACTTCTTTAATTTTAGGCCATACACCCTCAAATTAAAAGAAAATAAAAAAAAAACAACTCTACGCTCTTAAACACAGGCCACAAATGCTTCAAAAATTCTCATTGTGTTACAACTGTAAACTGTTTAAATTTTCAGATTTTCTTTAGCCGAGAAAATACATTCCAGCCGTAAGCACCCCTAACCATAATAAAACAAATAATAGAGAAAATCTAGACAGAAAATTAACGCATTTTTTCTAATCTCACGCACGGAACTCGCCACAAAAAAAACAAAAAAAAAACGATATGCAAAAGTAGTCTCTCTTCAGAGCAAATGCCAAAATCCAATCTGCGTTGCGAACATATAGGCATAGCCGGAAAAATGAAGAAACATACAAGTGTCTGATACGGTTGTGATTAGATGGGCATAAAGAGCTATTTTTAAAAACTACTATTATAGTGACGATTTGTTTACATTTTTGAAATGGTTGTGTAATTGTTAAGATTTGTTTTCAAGATGAATTTATCAGTGAACGGAAATCGTGTAAATGGCGGATATAACCAAATTAGATATACAAATTCTCCCCTTATTGTTCCGGTAAGTTTTATCTATTTATTCCAAGCACTAACAAGGCCACAAAACCTTACCTAGGGACAAAAGTTTAAAAACACCGAAGGAATATAATGTAAATGTGGTACCTGGGCACTATATGGGCCTTTACAAGGAAACCAGTCACGAAAAACCCGTTTTTGACGGGTTAATTCAAGAGACCGCTATAGGGTAATGCAATGCATAGCATGGATTTCATTGCGTTACGATATTTAAACTGTTGTTTTGGGGGGTTTAGGGGGGGGGGGAGGTTAGGTTAGGTTACGTTAGGTTACGTATTTAATATGTGCTATGCTTTACCCCCACCCCTCCTAATGTGCAAATATATAGCCCAAATTTGTTTATAAACTATTATATATTCATCCTATTTTATTTTATTTCATTAGCATTAACCAAACTTGACTTTTTAGAAAGGCCCATATAATGCACAAATACCGTAAATGTTTTGAATATGGGCGTACGATAAGATAAGAGATAAGATAAGATAAGTTTTATTCTTCATTAAATACACATACAATATTAGATGTTATAAATCCCTCAAAGGCTCATTGGCCTGGCTGATACGCAAGAGGAGTACTCGAGACGTTTTCTCCCCCAAAGACCAGAACTATATGCAGCTTCAGTCAATGCCCACCAGGCCTCCTCGAATGAAATTCCTATAGGCATTCACTTCTTCGACATTAGTTTTCAACTTTATTTTATTTTTATCCTTTAATTGCATCCTTCCTCATTAATTATACATTAAATCATTTATTTACTTATTTTAATATGTATATTTTGGTTGTTTTCCAGGTACTTTCCCATTATATGGGTACTTCTAAAAAGTCAAGTTTGGTTAATGCTAATGAAATAAAATAGGATGAATATATAATAGTTTATAAACAAATTTGGGTTATATATTTGCACATTAGGGGGGGGGGGTAAAACACTGCATACATTACATACGTAACCTAACCTAACCTAGGTACCTTTTCCCACCCCTAAACCCCAAAAAACAACAGTTTAAATATCGTATATGCAATGAAAACCACGCTATGCATTCCATTACTCTGAAGCCGTCTATTGAATTAACCCGTCAAAACGGGTTTTTCATGACGGGTTTCCTTGTAGGTGCCCATATAATGGGAAAGTACCGTTTTCCATAAGTATATTATTTCTTTTGCATCCTTTCCCTTGCATACACAATTCATAGCTTTTTTTGTATCGCTGACATTAGACCCTCCAACCCATATTATTAAACCCTCAGCCTTCAACATAACTAGGGCAGCTCTGTACTTTCCAATCTTTTGCTCGCATTTACAAATAGAGCAAATTGGAATAGAAATTAATTACTTGCAATGCATGCATCCTTTTGTGCACTGCTGACAGTGCTTACTCACTAATACAACCTACAAAAGCACCGACAATGAATAAAAGAATGTAAGGCTAAATGAATACTCGAGTTCTCCGTCTTCAGATTAGAACAGTTCATGACCTTGAACGAAAAGATTTAAGTTCGAAAATTAATGTTTATTTGTTGACAAGCAGCAAAGTAGAACTCAACAAATCATTCGATTAGATTTATGAATGAACTAACTTAATGAGCAATTAAACTCAGTAAAGGAGTATTTTGCTAAAAATAGATCAACTATGAAGTACCAAGACAGACAAAATAAATGAGAAAAAGAAAACAGAATAATTTAAAAAAACTAAAGTATAAAAACAAACACAAAGTTATATTCAACTATCAAATAATTGTGGCACCCAATCTTTATTTAAGTACAAGCGCCCAAAAAACCTACAGTTAAGTACAAGTAAAACCAAGGGCTGATTACTTCTAACCACCTGACGTACATCTTGGAACGCCACGTGTTCCGCCACGGTTGGTTCGCGCCACCTGGTATGCATGAATTCTGAGAGAGGGCGACCCCTCGAGTAAAATTTTAGCGTAAGAGTGAGGACTGAGGGGTGGTGGCTCTTCTCATACACAGGACAATATCTGTTTGTTTTAAGTTACAACGTCGCTATTTACTTTCATTCGAAAAACAAGTAATTTTGTTTAATTTGATTCAGTCTGAGCTTTTTTTTCGCAAATTCAAAATAAAAATGACCTGAAGTTTCCTGGATGTTATTAAACAATATTTATTATGAATCGGTAACAATTGGCGTTTCAACATTTGTCGGTTATAGACCCACTGAGGAGATAAAGACCAGCTACATTTGTTACGCTCCCGCCATGGGAAATACTTTTGGGCCAGGACTTGCCACAAAACTGACTTGCTCAGGATTTATAGTTTTTTCGCAGCGGCCCTTGATCTTACTTTTATCATGCATTAATTAATATAAATATATACCCGTCATGCAACACGGGAAACCCGAGCAAATACTACGCAGCATATAGTGGAAGGACAATCTTGTATATCGTCGAATCAGCATATTTGTTGAGGATGTTCAAAATCAAAGCACAGTTTATAGTGTAAGCCAATCGTTGCAAAGTACATACTTCTTACGGAAAATGTGTAGGGTCACATAGGTGCTACATCTAATCATTAGTCAATCTATGCTATTATTCAGTAATATTCATAAACACTGATGTACAGTCATTCAAATACTTCATACCTCTTGGCATGGATTGTTGTCAGGCATCAGAAAAAGACAAAATTTTCTGTTCTTCTCTCTATCCAAAAAAAAAAAAATCGAATCTACCCTAGAGATCCTTGGCCCCTTTTCCCAGAAGGTTGCAACACTGTTATTCACTTTAGCAGTTCTACAATTGGTTGCGTATCCTTAATTGTAAACCAAATCGATGGGGGGGGGGTCCATCAAGTGTGTAAGCAAGGGAGAGCCTTAGACGGATCAATATTTCTTAAATTAGTTCAAAATCTTCTTACACGTTTCAAATTTTCGTTGATTTGACGTATTTGTTCCCTGCTGAATAAGATCCTCCGTAAGTACCTTAAGTTAGATTTTAAACCCCACCCTTATTCAGTCATTTTCAAGTAATAATATTGCTAAATTTGTAACTGAAATTTGTAACTCTAGCGGTCTAGACGGAAATTAATTTTAAAAAAAAAGGTTCTCTGGTAGAAGTAAAGAGCGAAGATGAATCTTAAAACGAACAAAAAGCTGTTTCTGCAACATACATCTGCAATATTGGTTCGAATAAACTGACTCGTAATATTTCCCTAAATTTTTAGAATTCTCAAAAATTAACGTTTTATTGAAAGCTTATCTTACTTGATGTTTTGATAGAATTGAAATTGAAAAATAATATTTACTGATTTCATGACCGGTAAAAGACTATTGAGAGTCCTATAAACTAGTCTTTTATTTTCTGAAGTGTACTTAGGACTTTTTTGCTCCTAATTTTGTTTTGTTGCGTCGATTTTGTTTTATGGATATCAAATAATATCCATGCATTAAGCAAGCTGATTTCTGATCGAATAAGCATCTTCTAGTTCTACACCATGAGGCGGAGGTGGGGATGAGGAAGGGGCAGCCCTCCTTCCTATACGGAATAAATTCTGCTCATTCTGGGGTTTAATTTTACTCTTTATTTCATAATAACAGCGTAGACTAGAAATATTCCCAGAAATCAAGAGGGATTAAATATCAGGTTCATATTTTTGATGCGTTTTTTAGGTCCCCCCCGGAAAAGATAATCCCCCTAACAAAAGTCCTGAATACGACCATGGGTATTATACATCAGTTTCTACCTCCACCCTTCCCTTGTCTCTTTCTTAGAACTAATTCTGTATTTGTCTGAAGGCTTAATGAGAGTTGGGATGTTTTGGTATTAAAATGTACCCTTTGAGGCATCTCACTCAGAGGTCTGTGCCTTGAGGCAGGCACAGACCAAAATATTTTTAAGGTCTAAACAAATTTCACTGTCTTAGGTAAACTCCCAGTTGTTTTACAATTCCTAACATCTGCATACAAGGGCTTTAAACCTCGAAAATAGGGTGCTATGAATCTTTTGTAGTTAGGGAGGGTGGAAGATGCCTCAAAGCGTGCAATTTAATGCCCAAACATCCTAACTCTCATTGAGCCTTCAGATAAATACAGAATTCGTTCTAAGGGAGAGACGAGGGAAGAAATTGATATATAACCTCCAGGGCCGTATCCAGGACTTTTGTTTAGTGGGCTATTCTTCGGGGGGAGAAGTACAATTTTTTGTTTAAACACATCAAAAATGTGGATTGTGATTTAATCCCACTTGATTTCTTGGAATATTTCATGTCTAGGTTGTTATTATGAAAGTAAAGAGTAACATTAAACCCCAAAATGAGCAGAATTTATTCCGTACAGGAAGGGGACTGTCCCTTCATCATTCCCATAACCACCTCATGGTCGCAGAAACTTCGGAGGGTGCTGATTCGACAGAAATTGAGAGTTCTAGTCCTTCTTTTATAAGTCAAAAGTGATTGGAGACCAACCCGCCACGGGGGAGGGTATTTTCCGGGGGTATTTTCCGAGGGGGGGGGAGGGTTCCGGGGGTGAATGCCGGCTCCCGATTAAGTCAGACCCAATAAAATTGTAAAATGTGTATCACGATCTGAACTGTTTTTCACATTGGAGAATGAAAAAGCTTACAGTCTTTATCTCTTTTAAGAAATCTATGCTTTTTGGCTCAGGGACGAGAGGTTTGGGGCTTCGGAACCCAGGCCCGACAAATCCTAAATTTTCCGAATTTTTGGACACCAAATTCAAATTAACATCTATAATCTTGGTTTTTATTATTGCCCCCTCCCCGAAAAAATCCTTCGTACGTACCTGTTTCCCACGACCCCCCCCCCCCACAAAAAAAGGAAGAAAATGTGAAAAACACCTGCGTATAATTTATAATCTTTACATAAAATGAGATTCAAACATTGTCAGAATGACAACGCATTTTGAATTATCGAATTTTTTCGAGTTCAAGGTTCATATCAGTTGGATATTTTCTGCATATCGCTTCTCAACGGTTACGTCAGAATCCAAAAAGACGAAGTTGTAACTGTAAAGACTTTTAATTGTTTGTTCTATTAATCTTTGGGATTTTTTTTTTATTCTTTTCGCAAGTATGGATTTTAAAATTGGGCTAGATGTATGCACGTAGAAAAACAGACTTTTCTACAATGAGGTATTTTGGAGAGGTTCTATAGATAAGGAGAGAGTCATGTACCTTTATAAAATGATAGTCAGTAGCCCCTCAGATTCCGTTTGTTTTCCTGTTTTTGCTGCACTTTATTTTGTTTCTTTTTTTTGCGACGCTGCATTTAATTATAATCTAATCAAACTTTAACAAACAGAGCTAGACAATGCAAACACAATATTGTTTTTTTTGCATAGTTTTAAGTGATAAGGATAGAAATATATTTCATTGTGAAAATATAAATATGTAAATCTCAAACAAATGGCTTGTGAGGTAGCAAGGAGCTACTAAAGATTCTAGTCCTATCGAATAGCTATAAAAAAGATAATAAATTCAATATCATCTATCTTTTAATTAATTCCATTTTTTTTAACTTTGCCATTTAGTTTTAAAGAGAGAGTAGGGAATAAAGTCGATATTCTAGAGAAACTAAAGCGGAGAAATTGCCAACTTAACTAAAGTAAATAACTTCAGGTATAACTTTATTTCGTAGAACGTTGAAACGCACGTTGACGCGTAGGACACGCATACAGCTATATGAAGCTTATTAGAGGTTCATTCAGCCTCTGACTGGAATAAAAAAATAATGGTACTTACGTGTTATAGCGACCACACCAAAGAAGTGAAGTTAGGTTAATCATAATGAAATATACCAAAACATGATGAAAATACAAAAACTCTAGTAACAAAATTATTGAAACTACAACAGAGAATTATGTACACCAGGCCGCCCAGAACGCATTATATTAAATACTTAACCTACCCACCTCTATACATTGAATATTTAATTAAAATATACGTGCACAGTACTTTATCTCGCTCAGGCTAAGCTGATTATCTCCGAGTGGACACATAAAACCGGTTTCACTACAGATCAAGAACAAAGTGTGGTTGCTATAACACGTAAGTACCATATTAATATGTGAAGACGTACTTTTCACCAAACATTGGCTATATCGTGCACAAATAATCTCATTCAAGGGCTCTGAAGGCATTTTGGGTCATACAATAAGATGCGATTCAGTGCTGTACATATTTCTTAAGCTTTTGGAAAATAGAAAATTACGAAGGTATTTAGCTTTGGTTAAAATTTTAACAAAGTTGCCCTTTCACAGTTACTTTGTAAAAAACGATTTTTTTTTCTTGGAAAGGGCCATTTTATTTTAGTTTTGTTTTTAGGATTTATCGTGTTTTATTTTGTCTTGTCGACTTCTATCTGTATTTTTTGGTCACTACTTCCAGTTTTGCACTGAGGACGGTTGAGAGGAAATCTCGACCGAAATATTTGCACATTATTCCTCTTTTTTAAAGCGACTGGAATCATCCTCATTGATTTTCGTCGTTGTAGTTTTTTCCTTTTGTCATAGGTGGTCTCGGAAATTTTTTATAATTTGTGATAACACTGAGACTCATGATAATGAACTCCTAGTGTAATATTTGAGTAAACAACCTGTAGACTATATATAAGTTTTCAGTAAAAAATATATCAATAACAAAATATCTGAAAAATCGTTTTTGGACTTGGTATTTGAGTTTATTAAGGACATTTTTGAGAATGAACTTCTATTGCAATAATTCAGCAAAAACCAGCATATAATATTTCATTAAAAAGCATGTCGGTAAAAAAAAAATATTTTTTTAGACTTCACACTTAGGGTTACTGAGAAATTCTTGAGAAATGTCTTTAACCAATCTCAAGAAAATATCAAAGAGATGCGAGTATACGAAGATTGGTATCCCGACACTTTATTTCCATATTCCTCGAACCAATCAAAGGCACTTTGAGGAAGGTGTATAGTATGCTGTTCAAAAAACAGCAAAGATGATAAAAAAGAAGAAAAACAATAAGAGAGACTAGAACTTCAGGATGTATGCACTGTAAGATTAACTGTGGAACTGTGTTTTAAAATATACCCAGAACTTTTTTTTAAATAAGTAAAACGCAATAATCGCGTTTCCCATATATTATATACAAATATAAAAAATTATTTTAATATTTTTTCTTCATGTCTCCTCTACACAATTAACATTATAATTGACTTTAATATTAACGCTAGTAAATACAATTAACATTAAAATATATTTATAAATAAAGCATAACATTTTTCCGCAATTTTCAAAGAAAAATAAAAAAAAGCCCGCGGCTAGAGGGTGAAAAATATAAGCAGTCTCCCAAAATACAGTAAAACAGGTTTCACAAAACAAATTCTCTTCAAACGAGACTATAAACGAGAGTGTTTTACAGTTTTTTACCCATCGTAAAAATAATCTCTCTCGGCAACTCCAGTTTCTGTTCAGTAGACCTAACTACATCCATGTTCTTTATGGTGACTAGATGAGCATTTTACTTTTCACTTCTTTTTTGCGCCCGGTTATACTACTTTTTTGTTTACACGCAACAATTGACGTTCCCTGGAACCAGTTCAATATTTCACAAGTTCATGTTCCTTTTTCCAAGAATTCTAAAGATGAAGTTGAATCGATTATTTTTTTCTCTTTTCCTCCGTAGTACAAATTTGCAAAGACGTAGATGTCTAGCCAAAATCGACGCTCTCCGGAAACACCATAGAAACTATGTAAAAAGAGTTATATCCGAGTTCTAAGAAATTCATTTCTGGGAAACCATTGAGGAGCCTAGTTGGCACAAATACACGTGATACTATGACACAAAACATGTGCATAAATTAGCTACATTTCGCGTTCCCTGCAGGCGCAACTTACAGAAAAAGAAATAGCTCTTTGTTTCTTTTTCTCTCCTCTACAAGATAAGTAAGGCCCAAACTACGACGCGACATAACGGCTTCAAAGACAACGCAGCCAAGACTTTCAGCAGGAATGGGGAAATTTTCCCTAAAGGAGACTTTTTCATAAAGTGTTTTTTCGACCCTAGTCTCTGTGCTTCTATTAATCTAACAGGGTTTCCCCAGAGTTTCACAAAAACTTGTACGTAAAAATTTATGTAGATGATCTGACCACAGTGCTGCTGTGGTTAACTCTGATCAGCTTCAATGAGGTTAGCAGCTCTGCTTGCAGAGCTTAGGCGTTGTAGTGCCACAAAACACCGCTCCAGTGTCTTTTGAAGTAACAAACCATCTTTGGTATGGGCAACCATTAAATAATTGGAGGTTCCCTAACTTACGGCGCATTGTTGGCGCTGGAGAATCCTTGTTTGTTACAAGGGTTAATTACCAGCACGTCTGGTCCCAAATTATTGTATCGAATTAACTAGATAATGGGACCCAGAAAGAGGATTATTACCTAAAATTTATGACCCAGGTACGGAAAGAGGAGGAATATTCGGACCTGGCCCCCCTCTTCTTCCAAAATCACGTTAGTTTTCCGAGGATTCCTGGAATTTTCTACATTTTCATATACTTCATAAAATTTTTAGTTTTTGGAAGTTATTAAACTCTCAACATTCAACACAACTAGGAAATTTATACGCTTTCCGACTTTTTTTTATAACATGTGCATTTACAAGCTAAATAAATATGTAGAATTTGCCAAAAAAATTGAAGTCGAGTACGTAGGCTATAAAGTGTCCTCTTCCTGAAATTTCATGATATTTACGACTTCCTACAGGTTTAGAGGATTTTGCTGTTTTGGTTTACCATTTTTCAAATTTGCCGCTCCTTCATCCCAGATTTAAACTCACCATCTATTCCCCAAAATAATTATTTGCATATTTGCAAGCACGAAGTATTAACTCCCATACACACATAAAAAAAAACAAAAAAACTATGGATTTCGCCAAGCCAGGAATATAATTCTATTAAATAATAAACCCAATAGGAAGTGAACAAAAAGTAAATGAGCTACTAACAAAAGAAAAAAATTGGCAATCAGTCCTGTCTGCTTCAGTAATTTTGGCAATCTGTATGCTCCTAGTTACTATTGACTCAGACAGAAACTACGCAATTTGTACTATTTATGAGACAGTAGTCTAGGAAGTAAGAATCTCGTCAGAAAAAAAAAGGTTCAAAGGTGAAAGAAGACAGCGGAGGGGATGGGAGGGACGGTGAGAATATGTGAGGTAGATAAGAACAGAAAAAACAAAACTGCACTTATGTGCAGCTGCAAAGTCGTATCCAAAATATCTTATACACCGTTTGTTCAGAGAGGTAAAAGTGTAGCAGAACAAAAAAAAATGCAAATAAAAAAAAATGGCAACGATTGAATAGACGAAACGTCAATACAGAAGTTGAACGTATCACACTTACTCTATACATAAATTTGGAATGGCAGAGCTGAATATGTTTTACAGCTTGAAAAATCAGCGTCCCTTCACCAGAATTTTCCATCCAAATAACAATGAGAACGATCTGTAGCATTTTGTTGCAATAAAATTGGAAACAACCCCACTTTAGGTTCTCGGGTAGAAATAAGAGAATATTAGTTCCGCCCTAGGATGGATGGATGGATGATAGACTATCTATCAACAAATAAAAATGACAATATTTTTGTACAGTCCCGACAAAGGCTTACGTCAACTTTGACTCTCGCTCGGAATTTATGCCTCGTCTTTAACTGATATTAGCCATACCTTGAGGACAGCTTGATTTTAATTCAATGAATTCGATTTACCTAGAAACTAGATTTACATCGCCTGGATAACACCAAGTGTTACAACAACAGGTTGGCTTTCCGACAAAAGCGCTATGAAAGTAACATTTTACTTTTGCTTCTTCAGCCATCGACTAAGCCCAGTAGCTGTAAACCCTTAAAACCTTTAAAATACTATGTACCGAGAAGAATTTTTTCTTAAAGAAAAGTTCTTTAAATGTGACTTAAAAATCATTATTTCTGCTTTCTTTCAAACCATATTTTATTCTCTATTTCCCAAAAGTCAACATCGATTTATTGCCACACAAACGCTATATTAATAATTGCAAACTGCGTCATTACATTGGATGAATATTTATAACCATTGCGTAACCACTCATTTTCCCTACTCTAAAATATTTTCGAACTGAGGATTGATACCCCACGCCCTTGAGGATCGATAAACTTTACAATTCCTGTTTACAAGTCATTCCCAAAGATAGAGGAGAAACCTCAAAACAAAGAAACTTTGAAGCCTTCTTGCGTTTGAGCTGCAAACTTCAACGGTCTATAATTGCATGTTCAAAGTTTTCTTCGTTTTAAGTGCCTATCAATCAAATTTCAAATGAATTCAGACACTTTAATGCGGATGGTAGATGGGGTCCAGAAGTGGTGCACTTCTCTGAAAATTCATCCCCTTGTTCCTTTGGCTGAAATTGTTTAGTTCAAAGGTTACAAGTGGATTTGAGCACTTCCATGCAAAACTTGGAGATGTGGAGCAAGCATGTCTCTGAAAATCATCAGTATCATATCCCATTAGCCCAAGGTACTTGTCCCATAAATTTCCAGCAAATGTTCCTATCTTCTTGCTGAAAAGTCGGTCATTGAGAGTGCAGTCAAAAGGGCCAATTGCCCAATTTGCTCATCCAATCATACCGATAAAATACTATCATATGCTTCTGCCTCAAATAATGTGTCGCATGCTCATCTCTCCGTTGCACAGCTGGCAGGGAGAGGGGAAGGGTTTTGGAGGGGCCAAGAACCCATTTTATCCCCCATTAAGAAAATCGTCGCGTGATATCACATAAAACAAGGTACAACATGCTACAAGTTTGGCGAGGAGAGATAGGGGTTATAGAAGCGGCACTTTGAAATTATTGCACTTTTCCGACTTAAAAAGGTAGAGCTTGGCTACCTTTCTACTAAAAAGTTGGAGGGAAAGAGGCTATAGGAGGTGTTTCGGGCCCATTTGGGTCCTCGAATCATAGATATTAAAAATCTTCGCATGATAAGGGTTCAAACAAGGGGCAAGATGCCTACCTTTCTTCTAAAAAGTTGATGGGGATGTTAATGTGGGGGGGGGGGTCTTCTTTAATCATATCAATTAAAAATTGTTATGCGATTCCAGTACAAACAAGGGGCGAAATGCCTACTTTTCTGCTCGAAGCTAAGCAATAGGAGGAGTGGGGGAATGTTGGAGGAGCATTGGACCCACTTTATATCTTGAATAATTTAGACTGAATACCCCTGCGTGAATCTGCTTCAAACATGGTGTGACATGTAATTTTTCTGCAAAAACTGGCAAGAGGGAGAGAGGAGGTAATGGAAGACCTAAGCGCCCGCTATATCTCTCCGAATATAGAGATTAAAAACACTGAAATGATTCTGATTCAAGCAAGATGAAACACATCTGTGCTAATAAACTTCGCGATGAGAGGGCCTCAAACAAACGATGTTAGGTTAAAACAAGGTACAGGTTGAAGGGATCTCCCACCTGTTTAGTACCTACAACAGTAGAGATCAATGATCTTTCGGTCAATGTTGTATTTCATATAAGAATGTTCGAAAGAAAAACTGATGTCGTATGTTTTTATCAGATCTGCAATGATTATTGATCAGCGTTAAAAAAAGATCGCATCCCTCTTGTCGTGTTTATTTCCTTACAGTGTGCAGACATTATAATATCACTACTAAGATAGGAGCAAGGATGAGCTCTAATTGCTAAGGATGAGAGAAAAATTAAAGTTTAAAAGATAAAAATATGATGTCATTTCTCTGCTTCAGTCCCAAACACAGAAAAGGAAACAAAAGACTCATCAGAATGGATCGTAAAAGTAGATGGCAATGCTTTCGACATAATGGAAAAACCTTCCTTTCTGGATTTCAAAAATTTTTCAATTTATTCTTCTAAGAAATGGTTTTAGCGATTGGCTAAGGGAACCGTCGAATATCTTGAACAACTTTATCTTGAAAATGATCCCTGCTTGCATGCCAGCTTGAACGAAGCTTCTGAAACAAATAAAGAAACACGGCTAGAAGAAACGACAGCTTGTTGGAGTGGCGTCAGATAGTTCTCTTTGATATAAACTATACGACTCCAAAATTCAGCATACACACCATAGGCTCTGGCTCGAAGCAAGCAAAACCGCATTGATTGTCCCCAGGCAAAAATTATACACAGCTTTCCAAAAATCAATACCATATTCAGCAATCCAGCCCCCCTTCAATATAGAGCTTATACATTACCATTTTCTCTTAATAAATTGAAGTCGGAGGCTTCATAAAAAAACGGAAAAAGGCCCAAACATAGCAATTAAATGGTCTTAGCTAAACGGGTACACACTTTAACATTCTGACTGTAAAATTTCCGAAAAACTAGGTTATCTTTCTCAAGCGAAAGTAGCTTCGGAATTGGCTCATTCTCAATTCTTTATAGTGTTATGAAAAAAAAATGACGATAGTCGACTGTTCAGTTTTGGGATATCAAATTGATAATTCCATCAGAAGCAGATTTGTCGTATCTAAATAGGCCCAGGTAAAAGGATGATTGATTTCTTTTTGCGGCTAGAGATGATTGATTTCTTTTTGCGCGCTTGCCAATGCGAATTAAGTTCTGACAAGGGTAATTTGAAGTTGGGTAATTTGAAGGTAAGACCACTATGCCCTGCCCTAATCGTAAATAGCTCCGTTGAACTCTAAAATTAAGTCGAGGCTTAACGTCGAAAATGAACCTAAAACCATCACATAGGTACAAGTCACACTCTAAAAACTCTCTTCTTATATCCTTCATAGAATAACGCATATCAATCGTCTTGCAGGGGCAACGCTTGTTTTTTTCCTTTTTTTCTGTCGCTGATGTCAACGTATTGCTAAAAAGTCTTGAGGGTCTAACCTCTGCAGTTTTTACGGAAAGTGTGAAACCCTGGCTGGATTGAGGAGCACGGCATTAAATTTTGAAGAGCTACCTATAATTCTTGTCTTATGCCAAAAAGAAAGTGGTTTTCTCAGTCATTAAGCCAGAACTAATAGTACACGAGCTGAAGTGGAGTTTCATAGTCTATCTCAGAGCGGACTATTTGAAATTGTTCTGCCAAGCTTTCATTTCTTTGAGCCGTGTTTCCACATTCGAGTGGAAAGCTCTGTTCTAGCAAGCAAACAAGCAGACTGCAGTTTCAAATTTCAGTTAAATTCAAGTCTAAAAGTGCCAAAGTTGTGCGACGGCTCTCCAGTCCCATTGCCGAAATATTTCCTTAGAATGATAAAAAGAAAAATTTTCAGTTTGAAAAAAAGGACATTTTCTCACGAATCAAATCGGCTACTATCTACTTTTACAAGCCATTTCTGTCCGTGATTATGTTGATTTATGATTTCATTATCTATGTTTGGGACTGTGGTAAAAAAAAAGGGTAATACACGTGTCTCCTAAGTTTATAATTATCTCGTTGATAAATAAATGGGGCGTTTTTCTTTGCTTCTTTGTTAGTAATATTATTAGAAAGTTGGCATAAAGCAAGACACTCATTTTCTAAACTAAGGGAGATACAATTTTCTTCTAACGCAGCTGAAATTTCTTCAAGGGCCGATGAATGTATATTATATTAGTTTCTTTGTATGAAAATTCGTTCATGAGGTACATTTTTTCCAAGATTTCGAGGGATTCCCAACTTCTTATGGCACACACCGGAATTAAATTAAATAGTGACTACTCAAAAACAAGCTACGACCCGATTCGTTCCGAAAACATGTTGGAAGCAAAAACTGTATTGCCCCTTTCTCACCCAGCCCCTATCTTCCTACCGTTCAGTCTCAAATTTTTATCAAAAAGGTAGGCTTCACCTCGCCTTTTTGAACCAGAATCACTTACTGATGTTCAGTTTGCATGATTTAAGAGCCACACTGGGCCAGTGGCCCCTCAATCCCTCTCCCACGCTCATCCCACTGCTAACGTTTCAGCAGAAAGGCGGGCATTTTGACATTGTTTGAACAAGGATTTTCTAATTATATGATTGGAGGAACAAAGAGGGCCATTGACCTTTCTGATAGCCAAACACACTTACTGCCAACAACTAGCAAAAAAAGGTAGGTATACATCACCTTGTTTGAGCCGGAAGCATGCTACGATTTCCTATTAATATTATTGGGAAGCTCAAAGTGGGCCAATACCCCTTCGCGCAATATTTTTTTTACATGTATGATTTGAGACACAGAGCGGGCCCATGGAGACTCAAGAAAACACCCCCAATCGCCAACTTTTCAGAAGCTAAGTAGGCAGAAATGTTTTTTTCACCTGATCTGCTTGAATTCTAAAACCTTGAAGCCTATTGGGCAAGTACCCTCGTCCAATGGGTTATGAGAATAATGATGTTTAGAGATATGTTTCCCTTCTTTGATCTTCAATCTGCTTCTCTCGGAAACTTCCGGGGAAACCAATTTTTGGGCTAAAAGAACTGAGCAAAATGGATTTTCAGAGGCGTCGACCACTTCTGAGCCACACTTGCATTCTGCTCTAAGCTGTCCGCAGTCACAAGCAATTTAGTACGAGGGTACCTATAGCCAAGAATACGTTAATCAAAAATTTCAGACCATTCAACTTTACAGTCTAGGCGTAAAATTTCAATTATTTGAAGATTTTTCCCTCTATCACAAAGAATGTCTTGTAAGCAAGAATTGTAAAGTTTGCTCCTCTTTAGGGGCGAGGTGTTACATACTTGTGACACTTGTGCTAATTAATCTATCTTCTTGTTCGTTTCCGAACATTTTAGGGTAGAGAAATTTGTCCTCATTCAATTGTTAAGGAACGATTATAAATGATAGTGCAACGCAAAAACGTAGTACGACAATTATTAATAAAGTGTTTATATTGCAATCAGTCGGTGATAGACAGAGAGTAAATATTGTTTTCAAACATTAAAAGCATATGAAACAATTACAGACGTTAAACTTTCAGGCTAAGAAACGTAGGCTTAGATTGTACATGCTGAAATTTTACAAAATAAAATTCTATTAGAAATAAATAATATACAATTTAGAAATAAATAGCACAAGTTAGGCTTATATTTTGGGGCAAAGTAATGTTTTGGGGCAAAGTAATAAAGCATGTGCACAATGTGCATTTTTAGACTAGCAGCATTTATTGGGCATGACGAAAAGGTGAAGAAGGTTGGTTTTAAGAATGCAACGTACTTCGAGACCACTTTAAGAAACATGTCTGTGATCATTTGTTTTTTGTTTATTTTTTAAGGAAAAAATTCTTCTTGTTATATAGCATTATTCAAGCTTTGAAGAATTGACAACAATGGCTCTCAATCAATGGCAAAGTAACTAAACTAAACAAATAAAAGGCGACCTTAGGTTACTGAAACACTTCACTATATCTAGTAAATCTAGCATATATATTCTCTTTTTTACATTAGTAAGGAAAATACTCACGGCAAGAATAAACATTGTGCTACGATTGTAAATAAACACGAAAAGAGGCAGAAAGCCAATATAAATCACAGAATTTCTAAACTTGGCATAAATTGTCAATTAGCTCAAAAAGAAAAAAATGGCTTGCATTAGTAAAGGATAAGACATTGTTTACAGAAAAAGGTCAGCCGAGAACAACAACTAAGCTCGATTTTTGTTTAAGATTGGAGTTTTGTTCGAAGCAACTTTTTGAAAGGGATGTTTGGGAAGGGCACTGAATAAAAATCCATTTTAGAATAAAATATCAGAACTTCTTTGTATTTTAGCGTACCTGCTTTTTTTCACAAAGAACAAAATACAACTAATCATCATAGCAAGAAGATCTCTTTTTAACGATTATCTACTAATGGGCGAAATTTATGAAGCAGGGATGTAGCAACAATCCTGTAGCTTATTTCAGCCCGTAAACAAGAACACTCTTGAATTTTTCCCATTTTTAATAGTTCCTCTTTCATAAAATTCGTATTGTATAATCTTTGAAAGACGCACCAACCCCCTGAAAAAATACACATTTTTCCAAGTTTTCTGGCTTTTAGCCCCCCCCCCCCCCCCAACAAAAAAATATATATTAAAACTGAGTTTTGGGTATGTTTACGGTCACATATATATTCGTATGCATTTTCTATTCTTTTTTCTTTACTTTAGTTACCAAAAATACATAAAACTGTCAAAAAAAAAAAAATAACTTTATTAGACTATAAATAACTCTTTCGCCCCGATAAAGTGTTGCAAAAAAAAAGGCCACTCACGCAAGACATTTTCTTTTAGTACAAATATAGTTGCGAAAATTCTTTAGTAACCTTTGGTACAGTTGCCAAGTCTTTTTTCAATATCATTGATGCGCAGAAAGCTTAATTACAAAATTTAGGCGTTCCGGCGTAAGATAAATACACATAGCTAAAAAGATCGAAATTACGAAATCTCATAAAAAAAGAAGTAAAACAAACTTAAAGTTACGAAATTTCCTCTGAAAAAATTGGAAATAAATGCCATATATATATATATATATATATATATATATATATATATATATATATATATATATATATATATATATATATATATAGTAGTAGTAGTAGTAGTAATATATATATATATATATATATATATATATATATATATATATATATATATATATATATATATATATATATATATATATATATATATCTGCGTGTGTGTATACATATATTAAATATAAAAAAAACTGTCGTCTCAGGATACGTTCTTAAAGAATTGGGACAAAAAGCCAAACTTTAGCGTAAAGAGCGAGATATTAAGAAGGGGGCAACCCCCCCCACATATATGTAATAATTCCTGTTCGTTCTAAGTTTTAATGTTGCTCCTTACTTTCAGTTGAAAAAACTTGTTTTTTTACTTAATTTATGATCTTTTTAAAATAATGCCGGGAACCCCCCCCCCCCTCCATGTAAAGATCTTCTAGACAATTCAGTCCCGATGAAAACTTGCCCTGGACAATTACCATTAACATCTCCACAAGTAAAAGTTAGTCAGCAAACAGAAAGTAAGAAAAATAAAAGAATTTCGGATAGGTATTCTGGCAAAATCCCCCAGTGTCAAATTTCGCCTGAAAAGTTTACCCCCGGAAAATTATCCACGTGAAGATCCCCCCAGCATAAAATTCCCCCCCGCCAAACCAAAAAATGTGTATATAATTTCCAACAACAAATGCTTTAGCCTACGTAAACAATGGGAAAATTTCATAACTTATGAGACCTTTCTCCAGGAGCTGTGGGGAGCCATGTTATCTCCAATGACATAGATGACCTTTGAACTATACTAAAATATTTTTTGTTCTAACCACGGTCAGTCTCCCTTTGAGCATGCCCCTCCGGATAAAGTCCCAGTCGGGTAATCGTTTCCGCTTTCTAATCACTAAAAAAAGGTTGAGATATACACTTTGGTTCATTCAATGTCTGCTTAAAGAGAAATGGGGGAATTACTTTTCCCATTTCTTTAGTTCCGTAGCAAAAAAGTGAATTTCAATTTATTTGTTTATGTCAGTCACACATTTTCGTAAGCCAGATCAAATTATACCTTGACCATATGCCAGAAACGGAAGCCAATCGCCCAGCCTTTAAGAAACCTGATTAGCTCTGAAGTGAAAATTTAAGCCAGCAAAAGAACCAAAAATTAAATTCCACATTATTGGATTTTCTGAGTGAAATTTAAAGCCAGTAAGAAGAATGATAAGTCTATGAGTCACAATTTTGACAGAAATTTGACCTAAAATAGCGCTTTTTTTACACATGAAAACACTTCTTCTCAGCAACTACTTTACTTCTTCCCCCACCCCAAAAAAAGCAATGTACAGCGAGTTTGCAAAAGTATATATACAACTTCATAACTTCAACTTCTTAAATATGAGTTTTGATCAGGGCGTCCTAATTTCCAATTTATAGCAGGTTCGTATATAAGAGTATGTTTCACAAGGGACACATTTCAGGTAGCCCATTTTTTTCGGTGGGGGGGGGGGTCAGAGAAACACAAAAACTGGTGAATCATTTAAAAATACTGGAAAGTATGGAGAAAATCACTCAAATCCGAGAGACTAGCAAACAAAAGGGTAGCCTGAATCCCTCACTCCCCATATTTACTCGACTGGCTCAAGGTACGTAAGCCAGTATATGGTGAAAATTTGAGCCTTAGATCAGATAAGTAACTACATCCAGATGTAAACGTGGACCTTTTGGATTCAAATACAAACCGTATTTAGACATATAAAGCAAGTAAAGAGCGATTAAAGCCTCAACCCGAATAAAAACTACTACACATTAGAGAAAGGCTCTCACCATCCTAAGCCTCATCATCAAAGCGTGCTTGGATATAGCTTGCGCCTAACGTTAAATATTAAAATTAAAAAAAAATAAACGCGAGACAGATTCGAGCACAAACTAAAATAAGCATCATTTTTGTTTCGAATTTTACTGTGTTTTAAGTAAAAGGCGAACTGCAGCCTGCACTTTGCATGTACTTTGGGGACAAAGATTTTAAGCCAAGAGGGGTCCCATCATCGGACATGGTGTCCAAAGCCCCAAAACCGACAAGGTTACACAAAAGCCACTAAACTGGCCTGCGTTCAGGTTTCAAGGTGCTTAGCCGTAATTTCATCTGATGTCCATAGTGGCTGCTCTAACGCCAAGGATTTACCGAACGTGCGACGGCGGTGGCCGAATTATGGAGAAGTAAGAACGTTGGTTTCAAGGTCGTATTTCAGTACATATCGTTTCCATATTATTCCATTTGATACATGGTCACTGAGATGCAGTTCGAAGATGTGTCTAATGTATCTGTGGTCGGAGAAGTTTAGAGAATAAATTTTGGATATTTATGTTGGTCATGTTTTGCAGTCGTAGACGAGTACAGAGCGGAATAGAGTTTTGCAAACTGGGCTTTTCGTCTTGAAGTTGATCTTCATCCTTTTCCTGAATGGTTAACGAAGTTACAAAAAAAAAATATACAGGAGGCTACTATAATGTGGATACGGATAGTGGAAAGAGTACCCCCTGTGCAAGTAATTTTACTCCCTTGTAAGAGCACTGCGTGACAAGGTACGTTGTCAGGTTACAGTTACTAACTTCCAGGATGTTTGTCATTATTTGACAAACATCCTCTACTTTGCCTCTCTCGGACTTAACGACAGAAACACTGATTCACAGTAGCAAAAAATCACTGGTAATCATTCATTAATTGATCTAACAAGATTTCTCCAAATTTTCTTTAGTCTTAGAGAGGGCTGTCCTGGCCACGGTTTAATATTCATGGCTTCAACATAAAACTTATGAGTTCAATAATATTAGACATATGTAAGTTCCTACCAACCGTGAATTATTTTTAAAAGCGAATTACTATATACAGATTCTTAAAGTTTGCCACAAAGCTTGATCGCGTAACGTTGCTTGAAGTTAGTTTTCCTTTCTTTTGCAATAAGCCAGGAACGTGGTATTCATTAAAACGCAATGTAAAATTGTGTAGTGACAGAAGATAGTTGAGAGGACCAGAAAGTGTTAGTTTTAAAGAGGAAGGGTCATCATGATCGCGATTTAGTATTAACGGCTTCAATGTCCCCTGAGAGATATAACTTTATTTAAAGCTGTAAAGGGCTGGGCACACGTAGCTGATTTCAGGAACTGATTTCCAAATCAGCGCTGATTTTAAAGGAAATCGGCGTCGATTTCGATTTAATCTGTTGAAAAATTTTCAACAGATTTAAAAAATCAGCGCTGATTTTCATCATGATCATCACCAAAAAATAGGGATACAAATAAATAGTCAGCCAGAGGTATCTGTTGTGAAAGACCCGACTACTGAGCTCGAGAATTAAGCTGAGAAATAAGCTAAGATTAATCAAGTAACTATTAATAGACTGCAGATGACTATTTATGTCCATGACTTTTTGTTTGGAAACTTTTGCGCAAAAATTGTTTCTTTCAATCAAAGTTTTCTTATCACTTTCGTTTGTCCACTGATGCAGAAATCAGTTCCCGAAATCAGCTACGTGTGCCTAGCCCTTAAGCGTTCAACATCATTGGATTTCCATAAACTCTTGTTCAACGTGGCACTTTACCCCTATTTGGTTTTCGGCGAGTAGTCAATGGTAGGCGGCCGACTGATACTATCATTTTTGGTGTGCGCATTTATATTTTCATGATTCTACTTTATTACTTTTTTTATATTATTAGTTTTTATTTTTTGTTCTTTCTCTCTGCATTCCCGGGCATAGAGCCTATTTGTTGTTTGACTCTGAATGTTCTGTGGCATGTTGTATTAGTAAAATCTCATAAACCTTGAATTATCCACAAATTCACCGAGCTAGCCCACAAACTTGATCGCATAACGTTGCTCCAATTTTGTTTTTCGGACCCCCCCCCCCCCCACAACAAAAAAAAGAAACATATTAATAATCAACTAATACAATAATAAATAATACGATGATAAAATAAAAATAATAAAACACAATATGAAATAGTGTAGTGATAAAAAGTAGATGAAGCTCATACTTTAGGTGTGTAACATGTAAGTCCTTTAAACAAGCTTGAATAATGGACCAGACAGAATTCATAAACATGAGACTCAGGTAGCCTCACCCATCTTAATGAAAGAAACTAATTCACAACCCTTTCGGTTCGTTTCCATCTTTTATCCTATAGCTCATTTTTCATCATCTTTCTCAAATCTTTCATTTTCGTAGTTACAATTCATAAAAACACTACCGACTAAATATGAAAAGCGTCAGTGAACATCAGCTCTTTATACCCTACCTGCATTATACCCTAAGCACGTGTTACACCAGACAACACCGATATTTTTTTTTTTTTCTTTTCTTTAAATAGTAGTAGCGCTTCATTTCTGCTTTGAAAATCCATATAAAAACTATCAACAAAGCATAAAAAAGTATCAGGAATAGTTCTTGGCAGAGTTGCAAGATATTTTGCGGCGTAGATAATTAAACTGCAAAACTACGCTGAATGATGCAAGCAAAAAACAATGTAACCATCAGCAAACATTGCGAATTACGTTGTTACTTATTTTCAGATTTAGAAATTTGTTTTGCAACCTGGTGATGACCATTTGACTACCTAATAAAATGCAATACTCTTCCTTTAAATGAAAAATAGACAATATGGTTATTCATAGGCTTTAGAACTTTCACAGTTAGATGAGGGGAAAGGGGGCTGTAGCTAAATTCCTTCTTAGAGTAATTTTTGTTCATTTCAAGCTTAACTTGGATATTCAATTTAATTTGTACTCGTTTTAAGAGTTATTTATTTATCTATATCAGTATTTTTTATCTTTATGTTAGATATAATCACTTATTTTAATTTATACCCGTTTTTGGTTTCATTTATTCTTTAATTGAACTTTCGTGTGGTTTTCAATTTGAATTATTACAAGACTTTATCTCTCCTGGTCTTAAGTTTGATAAGACTCTTTACTTTTCTTTAAAAAACTATCTTATCGTCAATTTTTCTTAATTAATTGTATAAATAAGTCTGTTGGTTGATTAAACTTCTTACGCGAGTAGGATATGCTTGATAATAGTTTTGAAACACATTCCGGACATACTCCTTCATGGTATCCTTGAAATAGCATCTCTGATCTATTCCAATTTTCAGATATATCATGTTCACAGCACCATGGCTTTAAATTTTATCCAGTAGTTATTTGTTTTTTTCTTTGATTACTATCATTGTTTAGAATCGAGTTTTTTTTTTCTTTCACTGTATACTTCCCTTTCTCATATTTTCCAAGTATTCTCCAAGACATACATCTTCACGCTCCGTTTAGTTTTTCCAGTCTTTCTTATCTCAGATTAATAATACAAAATTTCCCCTGGGCCTGATATAAATATTTAATTGAAATTCCTTTCGCATTTCTCTCTAAAGTAGAAACAGGTGGTAAATTTGGACCAGTCCAGATTTGCAGTATCAACAACTAAAACATCCAAGATCTTGGAAGCTAAAAAAATTCATTCATAGCTCTGGGAAGATAAAAACAATTCCTCGGGAATGCCAAACAACGCTTAAAGAAAACCAAGGGGTTGCTCACTATGTTATTTCGTACACACAAGTGACATCAAGTCTTCGTACACTAGAGCTAAAATCTGACAAGAGATGAAGAGACGTACCCAGAGGGGCCTCGGGGTCTGTTTCCCAAAAAATCTAAGTTTTCTTTGAATTCTTGGGCTCTTATTCAAATCATCAAATAAAAATTATTTTTCATTACTCCCTCACCTCAACCTTTTATTATTCCTCCCCCTGGAAGAAATTATGCGTGCGTGTCAAATTATGTCTATATATATACATATATATATATATAATATATTTATATATATATATATATATATATATATATATATATATATATATATATATATATATATATATATATATATATATATATATATATATATATATATATATATATATATATATATATATATATATATATATATATATATATATATATATATATATATATATATATAAAAAAAAATATATACACTGACGGACATTTGTCAGCTCTGATACGAAACTGTCAGCTCTGATGCAAACCGAATGACCACCAACACGTAGAATTTTTTCCATCAGATGACATGAGTTTCAGCAGCCAAAACAATACTTCCATTGCAGTCTTAACCTAGCTTTAAGGCATAAGTGTAAAACTGGATACAAGCACAAGAGGTGGGAATGAAGGTGCAAAGTTGTTTACACTTGCATATAGTGGGTAACGCCTTGAAGAGAGTGGTGTTGGGAAATAAATGTCAAAATAAAAGCAAGCGAAGCAAGAGTAAAGAAATAGAAAGAATTCTAACTATTTGACCAAAACATTCACAAAAGAATCTTATCTCTCGAACACTTTTGTAAGCTTAAAATAGCTCGATGTTCCACCACCAGACAAGTTTCAATAAATTATGGAGAAGTGAAGAGTTTAGGCCTTGGCAAGAAGCAATGGAAAAAAAGACAGAAGATTTAATAAGTTAATTGGATTGTTCATCAGAATTAAAAAGCCACCCAGAATTGCCACTAAGGAGGAGGGTCGAGGTCTGAGATGCGCGTCTTTGACCTTTGTTTTGTAAATTTACTTCAATTTTTGGAAGAAGCAGATCCGGGAATGGGAACTCCCCTTCCCTTGTGGATTGGACGCAGTTAATAATAAAAAAAAAAAAAAAAAAAAAAAAAAAAAAAAAAAAAAAACGTTCTAGCTATAAATATGTCATCAAATTCTACTCTACGAATATATCAAATAAAAAAAAACATACGGTAACTCGTCAAAATTCTATCCATTTCCCGGGCTAAAATATTGGCCAAAATGAGACTTGGTTGAGAAAGCTATTGCTACAAGTAAAGAAGTCTCGTTTTTCTAACTAAAGGAGAATTGGTCGTTTAGTAGATGGCATCTTAATCAACATTTGATGCCTCAAAAAAGAACAAAGGGAAAATCAGATTTCCCTGCTTTTTTAGAAACTAATTCTATAATAATGGAACCTACTACTTGATCTACTCAAATTACAAAAAAGCAGACTATAAGCATTATTGAAAACACAACAGCTCGGCTACAATAATTCTCCTAGTATATGTAGTAATTCCTCATTGTCTTACCCATGAAAAACATCTGCACATATGAACAGTCAATTAATACTGCTACCAATGATAACTCACTAGCAGCACCAAGCCACCTGAGGCCAACATAGCTGCGCATGCTATTCATCCACACAAAGCTTTAATCTTTACCGCACCTCCTGAAGTTTCAACTTCCTTTAATCATTTTAAAAAGTACAATTTGGTAATCTGGCAAAGAAAGGACAAGTTCTTTCATAGCACCAAAAAGTGAGACCCTACCACATCTTTCGTACAGCTTAATGTTTGATATACGGTGAGTCAAACGAGTACCTAAGCCCATTCTTAGACAATCCCTCTGGAAAGTATTTAACAAACCTTCCTCAGTCTTCCAAGGAGCCCCCATTTCAGATTCATATTTGACTACTGTCATTACCATGGCTTCCATTATTCTAGTGTTATTCTTTAGACCTATCTTCCTGTTCTTTCAAACTTTTTTCAACTTTGAAAAAATACACTAAAGAGCCTTAGAGGAAATGTTATAGTTTTACAATCGGAATTTTCTCAGTATAAGATATCATAGGATGAAGCAAGATGTCTCGAAGATGTCATAATTGCACATCATTCGATTATTTCAGAAACTTGTGTCAAACTCAAACCTACTCTTCACTCTATTTGGGAGTACGTCGTATACGATTGGTCTAACCATTTTGCTAGTGTCGATGTTTCTGACTTTCAAATATGTGTAGCGTCTCAAATTGAAACTTGTGCAAAATTTAAAGCCTTTGGCACTAACACTGTTTTTGTTGTATCTAGAGGGCTAGATACCTTCTTATTACGAACAACTGGTTACTAACAACAGTCTAAAACCCAACTATTTTTTCAGACTAACAACTGATATCTTCCGTCTCCTAAGATTTTACAGTTTTGAAGGTCAAATTTGAAATCTCCTAGGAAGATCCTAGGAAGATTAAATCTCCTAGCAGTGCAACTTAATCATAAGATTCAGCTCAATCCGAATTTCAAATTTAAGGAAGGCAGGTTTCCAGAACCACCAAAGCTGTTTTCTCCATTATGGCTATGCCTTCCAATTTCTGATTCACTGGAACTTGAAATTTTCAACACAAAATGAAAGTCAGTTTTTCACAACATTTACTGACCCCCCCCCCCCCGTATTCTTCGAAATAGACATTGAAATCTCACTTACTAGCAGCAAAGGCGTGACAAGTATCAATGCGGACTCCTACTTAATTTACTTAAATTACTTTTAAGTCAGCTTTTCACAATATTTACTGAACCCCCCCACCCCCACCCCGTATTTTTCGAAATAGACTTTGAAATCTCACTTACCAGCAGCAAAGGCGTGACAAGTATCAATACAGACTCCAACTCTTTCTTTATCTTTGACTAGTTGTATGATTCTGCCAATCTCGGGTAGAAAACCTCCAACTGTATTACCCTGCAAAATTAAATTCTTAGTTACTTTTTAATGACACACCAACAATTTTATCTGGCTTTCATTATATTCTTTTCTCGTGTTATTTCCTCTTATACTATTCTCTATGATTAAATTATTCTCTCTTACATTATTTCTTATTACTTCTTTCGTACTTTGAAACTACACAAGTATTTCCTCAATTTTGAAATCTCTATTGTCAAATCCTCCATTTTTCAAATTTTTCAAATTTCTGTACAAATATACTAATTTATTATACTTTATGAGATTTCAAAGGCTAATGGATTAGCGTTAACAAGAAGTATCTATTTAAGTTCAATAATTGATTTTCTTGCCTTGGGTCAACTTTCTACTGTCACGACTAAAAAAGGAACAAAGAGCAAGCTCCAATCTCTTTAGAAATGAGAGTGCCATCGAGATTCAGAAGGTAGATATGATACCGTTCTCCTACCTCAATTACGAACACGGAGAAAAAGACAACAAGTTACACCTAAATCGATCTCTCAATTAATTAGAATGTTTATTAGAACAACCTAGAATATAACATTAAAACAAACTACCGCACAGCTGGTCTCTATATTCGTATTCAATATGCCACTGCCTCCCCCCCCCCATCCCTTTCAGATATCTCTCGAAAAATGATATATAAGTTGGCTCCCGGCTCTTCTTCCCTGTATGCTTGCACATAGGGAAACATTTCGGAAAATCAGCACCATTCCCGGAGGAGGGTTTGAGAAAATGTGTTAAAAAGCAAACGTATTATGAGCCTTATAGAGTTGCGGGGAAAATCGAAAAAAAAATCATAGAGATACAGGGGGAGATAAGGTAACAAGCCATCTCCCACCTACTTTTTTTGTATAAATGCACATCCCGCTGTGCAGCCTAAGGATAAAAATTAATTCAAATGAAGTCTATTGAACCAGTTTTAATCCCGTTACTCTTGCTTTTCCTAATTCTTATTTAGCTTTTTGTATCTGTTTCTTACACCGAAAGATGGCAATTACCAAACTATTCCAAAAATAGAGGCTTAGTGATCCTCAACTTGAAAAACAGCCCTCTTCGCTTTTAGTTCGCTCGGTTTAATTCGCAACATTCATGATGCATCAATAGCTCCCATCATTCTCTCTTCTTTACTGAATTCTTTTTGTATAGAAAACTTACTTTTCAACATTTAACAGACGGTGGGTTCTTGATACTAGCATTTTGGACGTTTTTGGACGTTTGGCAATGGGATTGGCCCTAAACAAACTTAATTAACTTAGCCAACACAGTCCCTGCAACGCTTTGCGCCATCATTAGATGAATATGACATTAAATTTTGAAAATATGTGTGTAATACCTTCCTGGAGCCAATAGGATGGTATTCGCAAGCAATTGAGCCAAAGCCTACGGTGTGTGATTTGAAGTGGAGTTTTGTATTCTATGTCGGAGAGGACTATTTGAAGTTATGCAGCGAGGCTTTCATTTCATCGAGACATGTTCCAATTTTCGACTGGAAAGCTCCATTCTGGCTGCCAAACAGGCAGGCAGCACTTTCAATTGAGGTGGAACTAAATCTAACCTCTGAGGTTTTCACGGAAAATGTCAACCTCAAGCTGGATTGATGAATATGGTATTACATTTTGGAAAGCTGCATATGATTCTTGGCTGGGGCCAAAACCGTAATTTAAGCAGGGTAAAAAAAAAATATACTAGCCTGTTTACTCATATTCTCGATCACTGTCATAACTTTAGACGGATATGTTCTCTCGTGAACATAATTTATGCTATCTGCAATATTTCTCAAACATTCATCAATGGTACACTCACCGCATGTTGAGCCTACAAAAAAAAGCAGAAAAAATATTCATTTATTCATTTTCCTATCGATTAACAGAGGAAAGTTTCTAATTCGAAGGAGATCTAATTCTTTGCGAGATGAGGAGAGGAGCATTGACACAAAATTTTTATCTTTTTAATAGTAGTTGGGCAATTCAAATTGAGTTTAACACAAGATAAGATTCATTCACAATTGATTAAACATAAAATGAATATATAGTGCTAATCCTCCAAAGGCTCTTATGCCTCTAAGGGAGGGGGGAAGACATGCGTTTCAATTAATCACTATCAAAAGAAGAAAAAGATTATAAAGATTAAAACATCAGACACCAAAAAACGAATAGCAAAAAATTAGATACAGTAAATAAATGACCAGAGAAAACTAATAGGACCTTTAGCAGGGACTGATCCCCCTTCTCCCTCATAGAGTTTTGATAAGGGATGTGGCCTCCAAGCACCTCCTATTGTTTCTTGTGTGTTTGGGGGGGGGGGTAACTGCTTAAATAAGGAATAGTACACGTTTAGAATATTTTTGTTTATTTAATTAAAATTAGACTTATAAGAAGAATCGAAAATGCCGTAAAAAAAGTATGAAAGAAAGAAGATGATGAAGGAGACGTATATAGAAGATTATAAAAGAAATCAAAAATATAAAGCTAAAAGAAGGTGGAAATGACAAATCATAAACTAATCAATAAAAAAAGGGATTCAAATTGCAAAAGAAAGATTAAACTAGAAATTCTACATTAATAAATAGCTGTATGTGGATATTTAGTTTGCAAAAAAACCTAACGACGTTACGGTACGAAAAAAAAGCTAGAATAACTAAATAGATTAAAAAAAACGACAAATGCTAAACTTCAAGTACGACAGATGCCAAATTTCAAGCAAAGTGCAGACCACATAAAAACCGAACAATGAATAGCCCCAGACGAGCGTCCTCATATCTCGTTGAATTTCAAATAAGCCCGAATTTCATTCGGATAACTATCTGCCCTCACACAAAATACGAAACAAATATTCATTCATACCGAGGAGTAAAAATTATGAGTTAGCCAAATAATTTGCCATGCCCAAAAACCCTTAACTCTGAGATAAGATAATACTAATTTCCAAAAACTCTGTCACAAGTCTGTTAGAACCGAATTTGCTCCTTATATCAAATAAACAACAAGAAGAAACAACAAAAACAAGAAACATATATTAAAAAATTGCTAAAACTGAAACAGAGATTATACATACATGCATAAAATAACCATATTATGCATATATAAAATGATCAACATAGAAATTTAAATGATTTGGCAAAGTATAAAGAATTCACAGATAACTGGAGGTTTAGAGTCCCTAAGCATGGTTTCAGTTCCTAATGACCTTGCCGTGTTCCAAAAACTAAGCCTTGATATATTGCCAACGACATATTGTGGCAAATTGTGTCTTTAACTATAAGACATATTTAACTTTCATAGGCAGCGCGCGAGCGCTGCCTAATTAAAGAACGATGTGGTCACAATGTGTTGTTTTTTGGTTCTCCATACCCGGGCACTTCGTATCGAAGGAGTTGTCGTAGAAACTTCGAAAAGGGCTCATTCGATTGGAAATTGGAGAGACTAATGCCCTTTTTAATAGTCGAAAGTGATTGGGGGGCAACTAGCCCCCCCCCACACCCATTATTCCCCAAAACACATCCAATCAAAATTTTGAGATAGCCATTTTGTTCAGCGTAGTTGATTTCCAGATAGAAAATATATTTTTGAGGAGGCCACTCCCCCACAACCCTCAGGGCAAAAGTTTTAAGTTATGCCATAGAGCATATAAGGTTTTTATAGAAGGCGTTGTCGTAGAAACTTCAAAAAAGGCTCATTCGATTGGATATTCAAAGGGCTGGTGCCCTTTTTAATAGTTGAATGTGATTGGAGGGCAACTAGCCCCCCTCCCCCGGCCCATCATTCCCCCAAACACATCCACTCAAAATTTTGATATATCCATTTTGTTCAGCGTAGTTTATTTCCAGATAGAAAACATCTTTTTGTGAAGGAAAATCCCCTACAGCCCATGGGGCATGTGTTGTAAATTAGATCCTGGGGGCATATATATTATCAGAAGAAGATGTTACCTCTGAGAATTCAAAAAAGATTTATTCGACGGGAATTTCGATGAAACAGTACAAGTTTTAAGATTTGATAGTGTTTAAGGAATCACTAGCCCCCCCCCCACATCCATCATTTCCACAATTCCATTCACTACCAAGGGATAGAGAATCAGCTTGTGACATGGATTTGTTTTTCAAATAGAAAATGTATTTTTGAGGAGGACACCCCCCCCCACAACCTTTGGTGCAAAGGTTTTAATCTATGCCCTGGGGCATATTAGATTTTTGAAGAAAGCTCTGTCGTAGAAACGTCAAAAAAGGCCCATTTGATTGGAAATTCAAAGAGCTGTTGCTCAACGTAATAGTTAAAAGTTATTTGATGGCCATTAGCCTCCCCCATGCCGATCTTTCACCCAAACACATTCAAAAAACAGTTTGATATAGCCATTTTGTTCAGCGTAGTTCATTTCCAGATGGAAAATATTTTTGAGGACACTCCCCCACAACCCTCGGGGCAAGGGTTTTAAATTATGCCCTGGGGGCATACAAGGTTTTTATAGAAGGCGTTGTCTTAGAAACTTCAAAAAAGGCTCATTCGATTGGAAATTCAAAGGGCTAGTGCCCGTTTTAATAGTCGAAAGTGATTGGAGGGCAACTAGCCCCCCCCCCCCACGCTCATCATTCCCCCAAATACATCCAATCAAAATTTTGATATAGGCATTTTGTTCAGCGTAGTTGATTACCAGATGGAAAATATGTTTTTGAGGAGGACACTCCCCTACAACCCAGGGGGCAAGGGTTTTAAGTTATGCCCTGGGGGCATATAAGGTTTTTAGAGAAGGCGTTTTCGTAGAAACTTCTACGACATCCAATCCAATCAAAATTTTGAGATAGCCATTTTGTTCAGCGTAGTTTATTTCCAGATAGAAAATATGTTTTTGAGGAGGACACTCCCCAATAACCCTCGGGACAAGGGTTGTAAGCTATACCCTGGGGGCATATAAGGTTTTTATAGAAGGCGTTGTATTGGAAACTTCAAAAAAGGCTCATTTGATTGGAAATTCAAAGGGCTAGTGCCCTTTTTAATAGTCGACAGTGATCGGACGGTAACTAACCCCCCTCTCACGCCCACCTTTCCCCCAAACACATCCAATCAAAATTGTGAGATATCCATTTTGTTCAACGTAGTTGAAAGTTCTGTAAATTAGGTCTTTGAGGATGACAACCCCCCACAGTCCTCAGGGCAAGGATTGTTAGTTATTGCCCGGGGACATATACGGTTTTTATAAATCACGTTATAGTATGATCCAAAGAAAGGGCTTATTCGAATGACCATGGATTTAGCCTGTGCACTGTTTATTGTTCGAAAGTAGTTTGAAGGCAGCCGACACGCTTTCCACGCCTACCTTTTCTCAAAATCCAACCACTACTAATGTGGAGATAACTATTTGACTCAGCGCAGTTAAAGTTCAGGGCCGTATACATTTGAGCAGGACACTCTGCTCACAGTCTTCAGAGCAAGGGTAATAATTTGTGCCCTGGGGGTATATAAGTTTTTATTGAAATCTGCGTCGTAGAAACTTGAAAAAGGGCTCATTTGATTGGAAATTCAAAGGTCTAGTGCCCTTTTTATTAGTCGAAAGTGATTTGAGGGCAACTAGCCCCCCTCTCTCGCCTACCTTTTCCCCAAAGACATCCAATCAAAATTTTTAGATACCCATTATGTTCAGTGTTGTGGATTTCCAGATATAAATTATGTTTTCGAGGAAGATACTCCCCAATAACCCACGGGGCAAAGGCTGTTAGTTGTAACCTAGGAGTAAATAAGGTTTTTTATTTAAAGTGTCGTCGTAGTAACTTCAAAAAGGGGTCATTCAACTATAAACTTAAATGGCTCGGACCCTTTTTAATAGTCGAAAGTGATTGGAGGGCAACTAACCCCCCTTCCACGCCCACCATTTCCCCAAACATATCCAATCAAATTTTTTAGATAGTCATTTTGTTCCACGCAGTTTAAAGTTCAGGAAATTATACCTTTGAGCAGGAAACTCCCCACACTGTCTTCAGGCGAGGGTTTTAAGTTATGCCCTTGGAGAATATAAGATTTTTATTGAAATGTTTGTCGTAGAAACTTGAAAAAGGGCTAATTCGATTAGAATTTCAAAGGACTAGTGCACTTTTTATTAGTCGAAAGTGATTTGAGGGCAACTAACGCCCCTCTCACGCCCACCTTTTCCCCAAACACATCCCATCAAAATTTTTATATATCCATTTTATTCAACGAAGTTGAAAGTTTTGGAAATGAGGTCTTTAAGGATGACAACCCATCCCCCCCACAACGCTTAGGGCGAGGGTTATAAGTTATGCCCTGGGAGCATGTAAGGTTTTTATTGAAATTAATGTTGTGAAAACATACAAAAGGGTTCATTCAATTGAAATTTGAAAGGGCCATTGCCTTTTTAATAGTCGGAAATGATTGCAGGGCAACTACCCCTCCTCTCACGTCCACTATGTCCCTAAGCACATCCAATCAAAATTTTTATATAGCCATTTTGTTTAACGTAGTCGAAAGTTCTGGAAATTAAGTCTTTTAGGATGATAAAACCATTACAGCTTTCAGTGCAAGGGTTGTAAGTTGCCCTGGGGGCATATAAGGTTTATACAGAAAGTTGTTGCAGAAGTTTCAAAAGGAGCTTATTTGATTGGAAATTAAAATTGCCCTTTTTAATAGTCGAAAGTGAGTGGAGAGTAATTAACCCCCCCTCTTAAGCCTTCAATTTCCCCAAACACATTCAATCAATGTTTAGAGATAGCCATTTTGTTCAACGTAGTTGAAAGTTCTGGAAATTATGTATTTAAGGATGACAAATCCCCCAGAGTCCCCAGGGCGAAGGTTGTAAGTTATGCCCTAGGGGATATAAGGTTTTTATTGAAAGCGTTGTCGTAGAAACTTCAAAAGGGCTCATTTGATTGGAAACTTAGAGGGCTAGTGCCCTTTTTAATATTTGAAAGTGATTGGACAGTAACTAACCCCCCTCTCACGCCCACCATTCCCCCAAACATATCCAATCAAAATTTTCAGATAGCCGTTTTGTTCAACGTAGTAGAAAGTTCTGGAAATCAGGTCTGTGAGGATGACAATCCCCCCCCCCAGCCCTCAGGCTGAGAGTTGTAAGTTATCCCCTGGGGGCATATAAAGTTTTTATTGAAAGAGTTGTCGTAGAAACTTCAAAAGGGCTCATTTGATTTGAAATTAAAAAGGCTAGTGCCTTTTTGAATAGTTGAAAATGATAGGAGAAAGACTAACGCCCCTCTCACGCCCACCATTTTCCCAGACACATCCAATCAAAACTTTGAGATAGCCATTTTGTTTAACGTATTTGAACGTTCTGGATATTAGGACTTAGGTGGTGGAAAGCACCCTTAGCCATTAGGGCAAGGGTTGTAATTTCTGCCCCGGGGGCATATAAGGTGTTTATAGGAATTTTTTTCTTAGAAACTCAAAAAGCTCATTTGATTGTAAATTTAATGGCTTAGCACCCTTTTTCATTGACGAAAGCGATTGGAAGACTTGAGATTTTTATAGTAAAGATCGATGTGGATATAATGTATTATTTTCTTGTCGTTGTTGTTGTTTAAACCAGGGCACTTTGTATCGAAGGAATTGTCGTAGGAACTTCGAAAAGGGCTCACTCGATTGAAAATAGAAAGGGCTGATGCCCTTTTTAATAGTCGAAAGTGATTAGAGGGAAACTAATCACCCTACCCCGCCCCCCCTCCCCCTTTGACTTTAAGTTTAAAAATTAAATGTTGCGATAAGATTAAATCAAAATACACCGTGTTAATGCTAATTCCCAATAGGGCATCTCAGCAGTATCCCAAGAACGATTGAGGGTATTATGGTCAAACTTTTGGGGCTATTCCTGTAATTTAAAATAGACAATGTGAAAATAGCGTAAGTGCATTCATGCTATCA
The DNA here is from genome assembly GCF_049724085.1 of Artemia sp. Qi Xiang Cuo. NCBI lineage: Eukaryota > Metazoa > Arthropoda > Branchiopoda > Anostraca > Artemiidae > Artemia > Artemia sp. Qi Xiang Cuo. The sequence continues at coordinate 70,929,465 of NC_142795.1, read as the reverse complement.
AAGTAAGTATGCAGATTTTTGCGATTAGTATCAAATTTTCAATTTCATGTTAACTACACGAGTTATGAAACAAAATTAAAAACTCCTATTAGTATACAGATTTTTAAGAGGATTTTTAAGGGGATTCTACCCTAAATTTCCGCAAATTGGCACCCCCACTTGAGATAAACCCTTACCTCTAGAAGGTCATACAAGGTACCGGCGAAGAACGGGATCCACGGCTTACCCTCCTCGCTACCTCAAGGTGTTTACGATTCTACCTACAATCTCCCAATAATTCTATTTTTTTTACGTCTTTCTTTTTCGAAATTGTCTTCCCTCCTCCGAGATAAAATCCTGCGTGCCTGTGACCGTCATGTTGTCATCGATGTATGCAGGCTGAGGAGCGATAATTATGGTCATCCAAGTTTGAACTTCGCGCTTTTTTTAAAGCACTAAGTATTAATGTAGTCATTCAGCAAAACAAATACATTTGTGATGACATATATCAAACGAATGAATCAATGGGTTAAGATCCATATTCTCTGTGAAAGCTCTGGTGTGTTATTTTTTTTGCTCTCCTGCGATTAAATATATATAAACGAAAGACAAATTTTTGATATTACTCTAAATTTCTCTAAAATTATTCTAAAAGATTACTAAATAATTACTAAGGATACTCTAAAAATTATTTTTAAATTACTCTAATTCTTTTTTTCTTTTTTTTTAATATTCAGATCTATCCATCCACTGAATAAAATTGTTGAATCAGTGGTACAGGGTTTTTTAGATTAAAATGGCGCTGAATATTGACTGAGAATTATTGAAAAAGGACAACTTTCCTATTTTGTAAATAAGCTTAGATCCTTCTCTAAGAAAAAGTCTAAGAAATATCATAATTCTAGATCGGTGAATGGACAGATCTGTGACTAATAATCCGATGATATGAGTATCTTGTCCTTTTGCAGCAATATACAGCTGTAGGTTTGTCGCAAATTTGCATATTTACAAAAGGATAAATATCCTCCAGAGCCATTTTGGGCGCATAGGGCGTCGATTCGACGTTTCAGTTGATGGGTCTTTTTTGAAGGGACAAGCAGCAAGCTTGCCAGCCAACCTTGCTGCGGCGTGGATCGAACCCCGGGCCTGGTATTGCCAAGCAGAGCATCTATCCATTGTGCTACAACAGGGTAAAGGGAAAATATATATTGAGCAAAACTATTTTCTTAGTAAAAACTTATAAAATAAACTTTTTATTTGATTTTGATACACTTCAAAATCAGAAGAGGGTTTTGCTTACTTTGTTTGACTTTTGATTGGCCCCTGAAAAACAGAGGCCGAAAATTTACTCTTTTCGTGTTTATTTATATTCGTGTTTAGTACATCTATGTTATAATAAGCTTATAACCAAATTTCTTTATTTTCAATACACCAGATTTCTCTTACCAGGATGGAAGTTATAATGAGTAAGTCCAAGAGCTTCGCATCTCATAATTTCATCCAATAGTAGCTCTCGGCTCTTTTGGAGGTTTTCCAGTTTGCTTGATCCTAAATTCAAGAGGTATGACCCATGAGGTAGAATTAAATGCGGAGGATATCCAAACTCCTGGAAAAAATGTTTTTAAACCATCAACGAGAAAAAATATTAGCAATAAAAATTATAACAAGAGAATTAGAACTCGAACAATAGCAATTGTTAGAAACAAGAAAACCTTATTTAGAACAAGAGAAGAGCAATTAGAGAATTCTAAAAAAAATAGCATTAAGAGTTACCAAAAAACATTAAAAATTACCAAGTAACTGAGAGGATGCATACAAATTTTTTCAATGTTGCCTGAAAATGACTTTTTCCATTATTGAAGGGGTGAAAGTTCATCATAAAAATATTTACTGGTGAGGAGTGACTGAAAACAACTAGTTTTTCAAAGTCATGTTAAAAATATAGACGTAGAAAAAAAATAGTCAGTTCTCCCCTATATTTTTTGCATGTTTTGGTTTTTCTCTTTTTGTATATATTCTTCTGTTTTGTCAACGTCAGCATAACCGTAAGAACAAAGCAGGCGAAAAGAACAAATTAATAAAGTAATTTTAATAAAAAAAATTTATTGAATAGAAATTTAAAGGAAATTGCAGAAACTTTAGACAACAGCGAAAGTAGACCAGTTAATTTGCGATGAAGTCGATGGATGGCCTAGTCCTATTAAACAAGTGCAGTTTTATTCACAAAGAACAGTATTTAAAAAACTGTTACCGTCGATCAAGCAAAATTAGGTCCATAAAACTATATTTCAAAGAGTATGGGACCTAACAAGAGCGGGAAAAAAAGATTAGCCAATCGCATCTAGCATTACCCAAAAACCCGTAGTTAATTCTAAAAAAAAATTAAAATAAATCAGTTTTATCTATTTTATTTATTTTTGCTTTACACTAGATCATACACAAAAGAATCAATTTTGCAAAAAGTTCACTATAGAGATATTTGTCTAAAATAATAGCTCAGTTTCAGAAATTTTGAGGTTCAATCCAAAGAAACTATACTTTTCGTAAAAATTTTAATTAAGCTTCGGATTATTTCAAACCTTCTAGTTCTGGTGGATAAAGTTACGGTTTCATTTGCCCCAGTACTTTTTAATCCCTGTTAAACCCACGTTAAAGCGTGCAAATTTCCTAGTTTATCAGTTCGCCTATTCTTTGTTACATATTACCAACAAGAATACCAACACCGGCAAATGTCAGTCAAGAAGAACTCCGTTAGAAGAAGTCATCTAACGTCCCTGCATTCTATCACAGATACAACATTCGTAAGATAATAATTAATAAAATTTTAAATAATTAAGACTATCAGTTTACAATTGTAAATAAACAAACCATAACTGAAATAAAATATGATCCTACTTTATTGCTCGATCCTTCAACAGTGCTCTCTCGGGTGAGGTCTCCATTTCATGCCACATTTTTCGTGACTTATTACTTTTTATTAGCTAATCCTTTAAAAAAAAAATTTGAAATAAATAAATATTTCTTTAAATAAATAAAAAGCGATTGCTGAAATGACAGTGAATAATTTAGTAACACTTTCCATACAGTTGAATTCCGCACTTGCCAAATATCCATAGCAAAAAGATCAATTACCAAAAATATTTCAGGCAAGCATTTTCAATTATAGACATTTTCCCATTACAAAGGCCTAAAATTTACATTTCCTGCATTTTCCCCACAATTTTTTATTATTTTTATATAAATATCCTGTGTGTGTAGTTGTCATAAATTCTTTGTCACGTATCATAAATTAACAAGATTGCAAACTCTGGTAAATGCCAGTAAAAAAAAAAAAAAAAAAAAAAAAAAAAAAAAAAAAAAAAAAAAAAAAAAAACAACTGCTACATAATTTTCCCTAAGCTATTGCTATTCAAACAAACATAAATTATCATAGGTTTTAGATTAAAAATTTCAAACATAATTTCTCCTATTGTTTTGAATTCCAATTAAATCACTTTATTTTCTTTTTTACCTAAATATAGGCAAATCGTCTTATTTTGCCCCCTTCCTTCAAACAGAGAAACTGTGTATAATTTTTTACTTATCTATTTGATGAACTAAACAAGCAGTAAAACGATATTCGAAAAACATGACAACGTTTTGTCAGCCAGTGAAAATGCAGTTTAAATAAAATTCTATGTAAGTCACTCTTAAAATTTAAGCGACTTACATCATACTTTACTTCGTTCACGTGATGCGAAAATAGAAACGTCTTTCGTGTTATACATTGTTAACTTAGCTGGAGCTATTTAATTCAGTTTGCTTTGGTTCAAAAATTCTTTTTTTGCTGAGTCATTTAAATTTTGAGTGTTCAAGTTTCTCTGTTATGAAATATGACCATTCTCTGTTGCTACTGCAAGTTTGAGAATTTTGCTTTGCTTTTTCTTAGGCTCTTTTAGCTTCTTTCTCCCTATTTGTTAGGCTGTATTTACACGCCCTTGAATTGTTTTGACTTCCTTTGAAAAAGGGAAGGGAAGAAAAGGGGTCTTTGAAATAGTCCCGAAATATACAAATTTCAATTTTTTAATTTACCGCCTGAATAGAATAATGTTACGTCTTTCGAATCTCATTTCTAAATTTAATTTAACGATTAGACCCAGGCAATTTCCTGTGGAGTGGACCTTTGTGGAGTGGGATAGGACAAGACAGGATAGAATGAGAGGGGATGGGAGAGGATAAGACAGGACAGGATGGAATGAGATGGGAAAGGATAGGACAAGACAAGACAGGAAGGGAGTTGCCTAATAATGTCGGCTGTGATAATTAATAATACAACACATTTTTGTAACTTTCCAGGAGAGCCAAAAAACGGAAAAAAGTTTATCGGTTAGGGTCGCTCGAAGGATGAGGCTAATGGAGGAAAAGGGAACAAATTCTAAACCAACTTTGTACGTTATTTCAGTGGCACAAATTAAATTCAAGTATTCCGAGCGAATTCAAAATTATTCCATTTTATGGCGTATGTCTCGTTTTTCCTTAACAGAAAAAGAAGACAAATGCCAGGTCCCCATGTTATACCTTCATAAGATAATCCTCTTCAGTCATTCTGAATTACAAAAGAGACACACGCCACTTAGAGGCTTATGTCTCTTTTTTATCTTTGTAGCGGTACAAGATATGACAATCCTGACTGTACCATTCGATTCCTCGTGCTTAGTTTATCTATGACACATACTTAACTCATTTTGGACCAAAATGGCATATATCGCACTTTTAATTATCACAGCTGATGTTTGCTTAAAACTGCTGAAAACTAAAAACGAAGTAATCTTGAAACTGAAAATTCGGAAAAATTTCTACAGTAATGTATGTAACTTAATTTACCTAACTTAATTATCATAAAAAAAGGTCAGATTGAAAATAACTAAATCGTTACTTCATATTTCATACATAATAATAAAAAAAAAACTTTTTGATAATGTTTTGATGTCTTTCAATTTGTAGTTGTAATTTAATCCATTATCACGCCTAAAAATATACGGAGTGGGAAAGAATATTCAAGGTAGAGGCGAAAGCACTACTTTTCCTGAAAATGAAGTTCTGCATAAATATATATATAATAAATATTGTTTTTATAATATAATAAATAAACTTTATAAATTTAAAAAGAAAGGCCAGGCGACTTACGCTCCTTTTAGAGTCAGATTAGAGAAAAAAAAACTTCCAGAAAATATTACCATATGGACTATACCTGAATCAGTACACTTCCCTTCACGAAATACCATCCCCCTCCCCTGGAGAACGTCCAATCTAAACAAATGCAGATTTTGTCAGATTAGTGGCGAAACCCTAGACTACATGCTATTTACATAAATGTGCCCCGACATCAAAGTACATAATTGTCGGGCAGAATTATCCCAGCTTTTTTCAAGAAGAAATATCCTGCCATCACCAGCATCATTAAAATTCTGCAAGATCGAGACGAATAGAAACAGATCTTCAATTACATTCTAGATGTCCTGACACATCTCAACCTCCACCGTCACACATAAATTTTAAATGGCGGGAAGCAAAACCCGAAAGGTTCAAATACTTTCATTCTTGAGTTGTAAATTATGATGACGAAGAAACAAGAAGCTATTTTGGATATCTTCCCCACTTTACCTGAAATACAGGTTTTTCATACACAAAAAGGAGTAATTTTGAAAAGGAGCTACTCTTTTCGTCCTCTCCGTCAGAAGAACCTATCCCTATGCAACGCCTTGTTTGTATTATAGATAATGGGAGAAAAAAAATGAAAGCTTTATTTTGGTTACTTCGGGGATCGAACAGGAGTAGCTCTATTAAGGACATTTGGTTTATTTATCTGTGATTTTTTTTTACCTAGACTATGTCCCTCCTTTTTAATTTTTGGTGTCCATCTTCTTGATTTGCTTTATTCCTAATAATTCCATGTTTTTTCCGTTATTTTAATTTCTATTTTTCTTTTTCGTTTGCTCTGAGAAAACCTTAACGATTAAAAAGGCGAAATTTTCGCAACACATTTTATTCTGTAAATTCCATTAGCCTTCTATTCCCTTAGTTCTTTATTTTATTTCTCTTTAAATTTAGGGAAAAATGAAAGACGGCCTACCTCCCGAACGGCCTTGAAATCATCAATAATCTTTTGTTCCATGGGCTTTGCTAACCATTGTCTTTGACTTCGAAGAAATAGTGCAAATGAACGAGCTCCAATTTCAGCAGCATTAAATACAGCCTCAGCTAAACCTCCTGTATTTTAAAAACAGATTAAAATAAAAATGGTTATGGTTAAAAACAAGGGCTTACTACAAGGGATTACTACAATAACGGTTGCAATTTTCAAATTGTTAAAATCAATGTTCTCTCTTAACATTCACCGTGATGGATCTTTGCTAATAGCTGTCCAAGATCAGAAATCAGCAGATACAATAACCAATCTAAAATCTCTACTGAATATCTCAATTAACTCATTTAAATGGAACCCAAACCAATCCCAAATAAAAATTGTAGTGTACAATGTCCCCCCAAGAAATACCTATTCAGGAGTTAAAAGAAGGGCTCTCAGATAGAGCTGGCAACATAATCCTTGTTGAAGATGTCACCCAACTGGGTAAACCCAACTCTAATGGCCTAAAAACAAGTAAATCTTTCTTATTTACACTGAAAGAAAAAATTAATATCCTAGAAAGGTTATTCCTTTTCGGGTAAATCATACCGCAAACGGCGTACAAGCGAAAGCCTATCCAGTGTTAGAAGTGTCTCAAACTGCGGCACGAAACAAACACATGCAGCAAACTTCTCCCAGCCGTTAGTAATTGTAAAGGCTCCCATCCTAAAGAATTGACAACTTGCAACAACACCCAGCCTACATGCATCAATTTTAAAGGCCCACACAACTCTACCAATAAATCACTATGCCCTGTATATAAGAATTAACTAAAAAAAAACTTTCCGAAAAATAAGTTTTTCAAAGAAAAGTAAAGGCCATTTTAAACTTAAGCCCAGGAGATACAAATACCTGTTAAAATTCAAACTAAACATCACCAAAAATTACTATTATATAATAAATGAAACCCAAAACGAACAGAAATTAAATAAACAATCATAGCAATAAACAGACAAGAAGTAATAACATAAATGGATAAATAGATCTTAAAGTGAATAATATTTAGATTGAACATGAAATTCAATCTTAAAACGAAAAAAAATATTTTCCAATTTAGTTATAAATTTAACTTAAGACGAAAAGAAATTTTATAAACATTCGATGTAAACAAACATTGAATAGATATTGATGTAAATGAATAAATAAATCTTAAAACGAGTGAAACTTAAATTGAATATGCAAATCAAGTTGGAATCGAATAAAAATAACTACAAACAAGAGTTTGGGTATCGTCTCACTGCAGAAGCCTAAAACCTACTGCGTCATTGGCGCTTTGCTAATTGGTTTTGCTGCTATGGAAGCAAATGCTGCCCAACCACACCAAATAAAACCCATAATGAAATCAACCAAAACTCCCAAGTCGAACACTCCCAATGCAACTAGTACCCCTTACAAAACACGATCCTCTAAACCCCCTAGCTCACATCCCTATCAGAAAGAATCACCAAGCCAACAAGCCTCCTCATCCAGTGAGATGAGGTCTGCCTGGCCCCCCTCCCAAGAAGAAACAAACCAAAAACACTACCAGGAATTAATCCCTTAACTGACAAACTGGATGCACAACCAAACATGCAAACTCCAAATATATGCCTACTCATTCTAGACTGTAATGCAGTTCCGGCCATGAGTATACAACAACTACAGAAAACAAAAATCATAGCTGAATTGGCAAATATCTACATACCTAACCATGTGCTTATTCAAGCAAAAAAAGATCTTGCTTTACTATTAACAAAGCTTAATATTGATACACAGACATATGAAAAATAAACAACAAAACCACACATTTCAATCAAAACTCAAGTGAAAATAAGATCACTTTCAGAAAATAAGTTGAACGTACTAATAAATTTTATGGATAATAAATCCATTGATATTACTTGTCTCCAGGAAAATCTATTAGCCAAAAATCACCCCATGAAGTCTCTGTGATTTACTTTCCTGAAAATTATAGATAAGAAGAGAGAGAAGGATGTTTATTATATTTAATAATTAATAATAAAATACAATTCTGTGGCATAAACTTTTCCTGATTTTTTAAATGATTTTGATAAAATTGGTGTAAGTATTTGGCTGAATAATAACAAAAATTACATAAGAGTAATAAGCTTTTCTAACCCTAATGGCCGAACCACAGATGCCATAGATTTTTTCAGCTATATAAGCAATCCTGACATTTTGAAAAGTCTAATTATTTGTTTATATAGTCATTCCCACAGCCTTTTGTGGGCTAATAAACCAGAAAAAAAATGTTGTAAGTATATTGAGCGTTCTACGTCACATAATAATGAATTATCTTTTTCTCCACCTCCTAATCTGACTCCATATTTCAACCCCAATAGAGTGGCAGTTTCTCTACAATTGATCTACAAATTGTGTCATTAAATATTTTGAATAAAATTTATACGAATAAAATTGATAGTCTATGTACAGACCACTTTGCCATAGTTGGTTCCCTAAATGAACCTGCTAAAACTCTGTCACATACCTCCGAATATATTAACGCTAAAGCAAATTGGTTTATGTTCCAAAATAAGCTTAATGATGAAATTACAAGTTTCACCCAAAATTCATGCATTTTAAATGCAACAGCTGACACACATGCTGATGTTTTGGCATCCATACTAATAAATACAGTTAATCTTGCTATCCCCAGGACAACCCTCAGGAAAACCTTCCCCAAACACATTCCAAAAGCATGGTGGACGAAAGAATGCCAAAATAAATGGAGAACAAAAAGGCAGCTAGGAGAACATTCCAAAAAACCATCTCCTACTACATATTTAAGGAATATACAAGCAGAATCTAATCTAAAAAGGACTATAATAAATGCTAAATATAATTACTGGAATAATTTTGCAAATAAACTCTCCAAAGAAACACAAGAGCCAATTATCATAGGCAGTGCGCTAGCGCTGCCTAAGAAAAGAATGATGTGGGAACAATGTGTTGTTTTTTGTTGTTTTTTTTTCCATACCCGGGCACTTCGTATCGAAGGAGTTGTCGTAGAAAGATCGAAAAGGGCTCATTCGATTGCAAATTGGAGTGGCTAGTGCCCTTTTTAATAGTCGAAAGTGATTGGAGGGCAACTAACCCCACTCCCACGCCCATCATTCCCCCAAACCTATCCTATCGAAATTTTGAGATAGTCATTTTGTTCAGCGTAGTTGATTTCCAGATAGAAAATATCTTTTTGAGGAGGACACTCCCCAAAACCCTCGGGGCAAGGGTTTTAGGTTATGCCCTGGGGGCATATAAGGTTTTTATAGAAGGCGTTGTCGTAGAAACTTCAAAAAAGGCTCATTTTCGTTGTTGTTGTTGTTTAGACCAGGGCACTTCATATCGAAGGAGTTGTCGTGGGAACTTCGAAAAGGGCTCATTCGATTGAAAATAGAAAGGGCTGATGCCCTTTTTAATAGTCGAAAGTGATTGGAGGGCAACTAATCCCCCTCCCACGCCCACCATTCCCCCAAACACATCCAATCAAAATTTTTAGATAGTCATTTTGTTCAGCGTAGATGATTTACTTATAGAAAATATATTTTCGAGGAGGACACTCCCCCACTACCCTTGGGTCAATGGTTATAATTTATACCTGGAGGGCATATAAGGATTTTATAGAAGGTGTTGTCATAGAAACTTCCGAAAAGGCTCATTTGATTGGAAATTCAAAGGGCTAGTGCCCTTTTTAATAGTTGAACGTGATTGGAAGGCAACTAGCCCCCCCCCCACGTCCATCATTCCCCCAAACCCATCCAATCAAAATTTTGAGATAGCCATTTTGTTTAGCGTAGCTGATTTCCAGAGAGAAAATATCTTTTTGAGGAGGACACTCCCCCACAACCCTCGGGGCAAGGGTTTTAAGTTATGCCCTGGGGGCATATAAGGTTTTTATAGAAGTCGTTGTCGTAGAAACTTCAGAAAAGGGCTCATTCGATTTGACATTCAAAGGGCTAGTGCCCTTTTTATTAGTCGAAAGTGATTACTAATATTTTTTGTTGTTGTTGTTGTTTAGACCAGGGCACTTCGTATCGAAGGAGTTGTCGTGGGAACTTCGAAAGGGGCTTCTTCGATTGAAAATAGAAAGGGCTGATGCCCTTTTTAATAGTCGAAAATCATTGGAGGGCAACTAACCCCACTCCTACGCCCATCATTCCCCCAAACACATCCAATAAAAATTTTGAGAGTCATTTTGTTCAGCGTAGTTGATTTACAGATAGAAAATATCTTTTTGAGGAGGACACTCCCCCATAACCCTCGGGGCAAGGGTTTTAAGCTATGCACTGAGGGCATATAAGGTTTTTATAGAAGGCGTTGTCGTAGAAACTTCAAAACAGGCTCATTTGATTGGAAATCCAAAGGGCTAGTGCCCTTTTTAATAGTCGAAAGTGATTGGAGGGCAACTAGCCCCCCCCCACGCCCATCATTCCCCCAAACATATCCCATCAAAATTTTGAGATAGCCATTTTTTTCAGCGTAGTTGATTTCCAGATAGAAAATATCTTTTTGAGGAGGAAGGAGGACACTCCTCCTTCTCCACTAAGTTATGCCCTGGGGGCATATAAGGTTTTTATAGAAGGTGTTGTCGTAGAAACTTGAAAAAAGGCTCATTCGATTGGAAATTCAAAGGGCTAGTACCCTTTTTAATAGTCGAAAGCGATTGGAGGGCAATTAGCCCCCCCCCCACGCCCATCATTCCCCCAAACACATCCAATCAAAATTTTGAGATAGCCATTTTGTGGAGCGTAGTTGATTTCCAGATAAAAAATATATTTTTGAGGAGGACACTCCCCCACAACCCTCAGGGCAAGGGTTTTAATTTATGCCCTGGGGGCATATAAGGTTTTTATATAAGGCGTTGTCGTATAAACTTCAAAACAGGCTCATTCGAATGGAAATTCAAAGGGCTATTACCTTTTTTAATAGTCGAAAGTGATTGGAGGGCAACTAGCCCCCCCCCCCACGCCCATCATTCCCCCAAATACATCCAATTAAAATTTTGACATGGCCATTTTGTTGAGCGTAGTTGATTTCCAGATAGAAAATAGGTTTTGAGGAAGATACTCCCGCACAACCCGCAGGAACTGTGTTTTAAGTTATATCATAGTATATATAAAGTTTTTAGAGTCGGCGTTGTCCTATAAACTTCAACAGGGGCTTATTTGATTGGAAATGCAAAGGGCTAGTTCCAATCTAATTGGTCGAAAAGTTATTGGAGGGGAACTATCCCCTGCTCCACGCCCATTATTCTCCCAAACACATCCAATCATAATTTTGAGATAGCCATTTTGTTCAGCGTGGTTGATTTCCAGATAGAAAATATGTTTTTGAGGAGGAAACTCCCCCACAACCCTCAAGGCAAGGGTTTTAAGTTATGCCCAGGGGGCATATAATGCTTTTATAGAAGGCGTTGTCGTAGAAACTTCAAAAAAAGCTCATTCGATTGGAAATTCAACAGGCTAGTGCCCTTTTTGACAGTCGAAAGTGATTGGAGGGCAACTCACCCCCCACGTCCATTATTCCCCCGAACACATCCAATAAAAATTTAGAGATAGCAATTTTGTTCAACGTAGTTGATTTACAAATAGAAAAGATGTTTTTGAGGAGGATACTCCGCCACAGCCCTCAGGGCAAGGGTTTTAAGTTATGCCCTGTGGACATGTAAGGTTTTTATAGAAGACGTTGTCGTAGAAACTTCAGAAAAGGGCTCATTCGATATGAAATTCAAAGGGCTAGTGCCCTTTCTAATAGTCGAAAGTGATTACTAATACTTTTTGTTGTTGTTGTTGTTTAGACCAGGGCACTTCGTATCGAAGGAGTTGTCGTGGGAACTTCGAAAGGGGCACATTCGATTGAAAATAGAAAGGGCTGATGCCCTTTTTAATAGTCGAAAGTGACTGGAGGGCAACTAATCCCCTTTCCACTCCCACCCTCCCGTTTGCCCATTATGTTTAAAAACTAAATTTTGCCTCAAGATTAAATGAAAATGCACTGTGGTAATGCTACTTCCCAATATGGCGTCTCAGAAGTATCCCAAGAACGACTGAGGGGATTATATTCAAATTTTCGTGGCTACTTTTTCCCTTAAAATTTAACCAAATCAAAATAGTGTAAGTGTATCAAAGCTATTAAAGAAAGTAAACAGATTTTTTTGCGAACGGTATCAAGTTTTCCATTTCAGGTCAACTAGAGGAGGTATGAAACTAAGTTAAACAGTACTATTTGTGTCCAGATTTTTAAAATGGTAATGTTGTTAAAAATTGCAAAAAAATTTTCTCCAGCATACAAATAGCAGGCCAAACTATAAAGTCTTAAAAAACAAAAAGATTTAAAGTGTTATTTTCTTTTTCCCTGAAAAGACTATGTCAATATAAAACGAACAGAAATTAATTAAAACAACTTTTTCCACAAAATAAGTTTTTCAAAGAAAAGTAAAGAACTCTATTAAACAAAAAATTAGCAAAAATGAAATCAAATAATCTACCAAGCTCGAAACTACCACAAATCAGCATCGATAAGTAAATGAAACCCAGAACGAACAGAAATTACAATAAATAACCGAGTCAAACTCAAAACGAGCAGAAATTAACATAAGTTGGGCACAAAACCCCTGTGCCTTCCCGAGGCCAGAAAAAAATTTGCCCTTTACTAAAAAAAAATATAAATGTTTTACTTTTATAACTTTAATATATCAAATAATTTTAACATTTTGATTACTAAATATCAGTATATTTATATTAAACTGACAATGCACATTCATTTGTATTTTTTCATTAAAGTGAAAATTTTGTTCTGGCCTTGGGAAGGCATAGGGTTTTTGCGCCCAACTTATGTTAATTTCTGCTTCCAAGGCCAGAAAAAAATTTGCCCTTTACTAAAAAAAATATAAATGTTTTTACTTTTATAACTTTAATAAATCAAATAATTTTATTTGATTATATGTATTAATTATTAATTAATGCATAAAGTCATAAGCCACATCTGTGGGAAAAAAACATCCCCCAACCCACTCCTGTATGAGCTTATACATAATAATACCCATTATGACACTGATAATGAAAAGGCAAAGTTATATGCAAATCTTTTTGTTACTAAGCTAACATCAAATAATTGCAGCAACACTTCCCCAATTCTTATAAATCCAAGTTACCAACCTCGCCCAGGATCTGAGTATATAACCAGTCCATTTTTAATCCAGGAAATGAATAATGCAATACATCATATTAGGACCAAGGCTACCAGCAGCTTTGACAATATACACCCTAAATGGATAAAGAATCTCACCCCTTCATATAAACAGGAACTCCTAAATTGTTATAATCATGCTTGGGCTTCATCTATGTTCCCCAATATCTGGAAATGTTTGTCCATCCTACAAATTTTAAAGAAAAATAAACCCAAATATAACCCTGATTATTATAGGCCTATTATTATTACTCCTTTGATGGTAAAAACAATGGAAAAAAATAATATATCATCGACTCCTCTGGTTTGTTGAAAAAAAAAAATGATACCTCACACCCAAACTGGTCTCAGGAAATACCATTCCTCGAAAGATGCTTTCAAACTGTTGAAAAATTCAATGAAGAAACCAATCTCAAAAAATGACGCCATAGTTACGGCTTTTCGAGATTTTTAAGAAGTTAATAGCAATTTAATGCATCGGGTTCTTCTTACTAAACTTGATAAATCTGGGCTACCCCCCAAAATATCATTCCATATAAGGTCTTTGATAGAATACCGAAGTTTCATTGTTTGTGTAGGTTCAGCCTCTTCCCAAAAAACAATAACCAAAGGCCTTCCTCAGGGTGCAGTCCTGAGCTGCCTTCTCTTTGCCCTATGTATCTGGGACATGAGACTCCCCTACACGAATCTACAATATGCTGATGATCTGGTAGTATGGTCATCTGGCAACACCTTTGAGATTGCACAGTCAAAGCTGCAAAAGTCACTATTCCAAATTTGAAAAATTTTGTCAATATTCAGATTTACCCATTGCACCCACCAAGTTGAAAATAATCCAATTTCACCACAAGCGAAATTGTGTTAATGCAAGACTAACTCTTAATGGAGATAATCATATTAATTACCTAGGTCTTATTCTTCACCTAAAAACTTAATTTCCACCTCCACATTTCAAACACAATAAAAAAAATACTGTAGAAAAACAAGAATACTAAAAAGACTTCTCTCCACACCCTGGGGTTGTAAGGAGAAAACCTTACTCCATTTTTATAAGTCACATATAAGACCCCATATTGACTATGGACTCATCGTTTATGGAGTATGTGCAAAGACCCAGATGCAAAAAAATTAAACAACACAAAATTATATAATACGTCTCATATTTGGCCTTAGGAAGCCCACAAGCACAAAGTTTCTGCTTACGGAGAGTGGATTAACAACAATAAGGGAGAGTCGTAGCTTTCTCTTGATAAAACATTTTACAAAAATTGAAGCAAATAGCTCACACACCCTACATAATTGGTTAAGAAATCCAGCCATGTATAGAGGCATTGCAGATGAATATGCCAATATTCAGAAGAAGTTCCCTGTACCCGCAAAGTCTATTGCACCTACTGTACCCCATTCTCCTCCATGGAATTGGTCAATTCCCATAATAAATACTGATTTCTCAAAGTGGACTAATGATTTAACCCCCATTGCTTTCGTCCAGAAAAAATTTGCTGAACTTAATACAATTACATATAAATACCACTTCCAAATTTTTGTTGATGGGTCCAAATTGAATAAGAGGGCAGCAAGTGGTGCTTTCCTTCCTCACCTGAATACTGCAATGGGTGAGAGATTGTATAATAATGTATCTATAATGTCTGCAGAGTTAAATGCCATAATCATGGCATTAGAGCACCTTATGAAATACCAACCTTTGATTGCTAATTCAAATAATATTGTAGTTTATTCTGATTCTTTGTCAAGCCTTGAGTTGCTGTCTACAGCTCCTCAGTATAAGTTGGATATTGACACTTATCATTGTCTTATTATTATTGATAATCTTGCTTCAAGAGGTATAAGAACTTATCTTCAGTATGTTCCTAGCCACTCTGGTATAAGTGGTAATCATCAGGTAGATGAAATAGCAAAAAATGCTATAAATATTGACCAGCCAAGTGGGAGACCAATCCCCATTAGAGATATTTACCGACGGAGACTATCAGATATTATGTTTAATAAGAATAATCCCATTCTATCCCCCTTTCCCAAGAAGGATTTTTCTAAAATTTATCATAGAATTCGTTCTGTATCAAATGGGCTAAATTTTCTGGCTTTCTCTTATCAGTTCCCTAATTCAAATGGTTCAAGTCCCTTGTCCCCTCTCTGCAGTTATTGTAATATGAATAATGAAACATTTGACCACTGTCTCTGTGAATATAATATACTGATATCTCAACAACATAGCTTACATTTTAAAATGTGAAAGTGATTAAATCACCTAAAAATCTCAGTAACAGCCAAGAGCCTAGTCGACTATACCTGCACACAGAGCACAGAAATCGATATATATCGTCTTATATTCGAACTCCTTGAGTCAAAAGATTTACTGTAAGATATCTGAGTATATCTAATAAATAAGAGGCAACCAAGCCAGTAGCTCTGTTCAGCCCACAGAGTGAAGCAAAAGGAAAAGGGCTGAATAGCATTGACTGAAAAGCCCGCCTGAATGAAATAGCAGAAGAAGGGCTAAATCTCAACTGTATCTTTAATTTCTAAATAACTTAACGTTAAACAAAAAATCATAAAAGTGTATATTCGCATCACCAATATGTCTAACCTAGACGTTAGTAGAAGTGAAGTGAGCAATATTTTATAAGTGGGGAGAGACTTAGATTTTATCTTGAGAATTTCCTTTTTTAATTCTCATCGACCAAAAAGAGATGGATTATCAAAAATTAGAGACTAAAGAGTAATAAATATTGTCTTTATAACAAAATGATGTCATCTGATGGAAGGAAAAGTGGACAAAATAATACTTCATAACCTTTTCCTAGTCCATTCAAAAAAAAATAAATTGATCCAAACTATAACAGTAAACAAACAACATATTTTTTAATGCATAATGAATTCCTAGAGGAATTGATTTATTAGCTAGTAATATCAGGACAAAGACCGCTGAACCTAAGCCACACTCACCCCAAAGTTACAAACCATACCGAAGTATTCAAAGTGGTAATTTAGAGCCAGGAACAACAATACAGGGGGGGGGGACAAAATACCAATTACATAGGGTGTTGAAGTTGAGTATTGAAAATATACAAGTTTTTTTTTTAACTAGAATGATTTATTAATTGATTAGCTAGCCCAAGTTAGCACAAGGGGTCGAAATTGCAAAATTCAGATCAAAATTTTTTAATATCTTCGGCAGGGGGTTTGGGGCGGGGGGATGGTAACAAAAGCTATTAAATTAGATAGGTAAAAGTAGAGTCGAATTTCGCCGTTATCCCGGACTCACGCTATATACTGAAAACGGAGTTTTCTCAACTAAAGAACAGAATACGCAACTACCAAAAATCTGGAATTTATTTCTGTTTCTACCTCTATCTGTACGCATAATCCCATTGTGTTCAGGCTAAGTTACAGATGACTTCAATATTGTCGTCGAATGCACAGTTATCACAGTCGCTTAAAAAAAAACATATAAAAAACTATAAACCACAAATATTGGCATTACAATAATAAAAAAAAACACAATAATATTTCAATCATGAAAAACTAAAATGACTGAATTCAAAATTACGCAGTTCCATTTTATCATTATCCACGCATTTTTGGTTTTGATGAACAAAACGAGATAAATTAACGAATATGGAAACACTGTTTTTAAACACTCTTTGAAATTTGTTCCGAAAGCGAACCTAAAGCGAATCGTGACTTCAAGCCTTTAAAGCCTTATTTTTAATGGAAATACTTCGCCATTAAAGGCCCGTAGATAACATTCCCTCATAATATTAAGAATGTTTTAGACAGCTTGATTGTTAATTAACTCAAAAACTAATCTATAACTTAAGGTATTAGTTAATATAATAAACTGGTAGGTCTTTTTTCCCATTGTATAGTTTGTACTTTATAAACTTCATTTCAATACTGCCTTGCGTAAAAATCTATTATACACCCATAGCAAACCTACACACAGGGAGTGAGCGGGAGTCTGACTGGGCTGTCAAACTACCCAGACCACACAGGCTTGTCATTATTCGCAAGAGCAAAATGGACTAGATTTCCGAAGACGGCGAAACCAAGATAGCCATTTCGATCTTTTCTTCAACGGAGCTCGGGTAGAAAAGCAAATTTAAAGCTAAGCAGCCTCACACAAAAGATTCCACATATTTTTCATTTCAATTTCTTTTTTGACACGCTCAAAATTTTTGGACGTTTTTCTAAAGACATATATTAGCCCAATTTCCTTCGTGATTTTCTTCTTTTTGTCTTTCTTTATAAGGCTAGCCAAAATACCTTTCTTAGGAGAACTAAAAAATTTGGGCGTAAAAGGACACCTTTCAAGGCATAAACATTGCCTGCAGGAGAACATTTACTATTCCCTGTCAAGGTCGGACCTCTATCCCTCTATACGCAATAAATTATTCCTTGCAACAAGTCAAGCTAAAAGTAGCGAAAACTATCATCCACAAAAAGAGTAGTATATTTAAATGGATATTCATGTGGCAGGTTTAAAGTGGCAATTTGGGGAAAGGGAAACTTAAAAGTGTGGCTGATTTTATTTATTCATTTTTGCAATTGTAATCGTAAACGCATATATGAGCCGGACATGTTTCCGCCATCGAAGACCGAAACTCCTTACATACGTTTTACAGTTTTTGTATTGGATGTACCTTGTATAGTTATTGGACCTACTGTATCAATTAGTAACTTCATAAAAGTCACCATCTTAAACTTATTTTGTGTACTATGATTTCTCATCAAACCTCAAAACTGAAAACTTTCCAGACTTTTTGATCCATTATCTCTATGACCAACAACAAATTTTAAAATCATCAGGGAACTGAGCGTTTTGTTCCCAAGCGCTTCGGCTGTCATCACTGTTATGTATCCTCCGGTCACAGAAATGAGGATCGGAAAAAGAAATAAAAATTTAAGAAATTACGGAAAATCTGTGTTACTTGAGATGTCCTATTTTTCCTAAGCAGGTAATGCTTTTTTTTCAAACTCTTTCTCCATGTTTCCTAACAAAAAGTACAATAAACAGATTAGAATGGTAGTTCAAACCCGTCTATAACAAAAGAAATACAGCATCTAATGTAACGTATGAAAATCCTAAAGCTCTCTATGTGTCTTAAATTTTAGTCTCTACTCTTAGCAGCATTCTTCAACAAAATTGTGGCCTTTTGTTTTGACCCTTTCAAGTTATTACTTCAACTGGTCAAACAGGTATGCAAAATGTTCTAAACCTGCCAGTGGTGAACTCGGCAAAATTCTAGGAACTGCCAAAACTTTAGCAGCGCAACTTGAGTTTTGACAGCTCTTCTTTGAGCAACAGTATTTTTGTGCGTAAAAATGGTATTTTCAGATAAAATCTGCCAAAAAATTTGAAAACTGCCAAGTAGCATGCTACTTTGCTACGGCGTTTTTTTTTTCCACGCCTGGTTAACGCTATACCGTGAGTAGTGCTAGTGGTTTTCAGTTGCCATTCCATCCATGTTAAAAATCCAGCAATCCACGCATATTCAGTTTCTGTGGTCCCGTTTCAGTTTTCTTTGGTTCCTAGCCTATACACATGAGATATTATCCCTAAAAAGAATATAATAGATGTTAAACAAGATTATTTTCCATTTACCTTGCGCTGAAACATGGGCGCCGACAAACATTTGTCCAGTAGAGCTGACTGATCCATTGAATCCGTTGATGACCTTTGACCTTGGAATATATTGCATTGGAAACTTGTAATCTTGTTTATACATGACCTTGTCTAATTTCCTAACAACATCTTGGTGAAGTTGAGCTTTTGTTACTTTTCTCTTCTTCAATTTCTTTTCTGGGGTTTTTTCAAGTTCGGTTTCCACTTTTACTTTTTCCTCGTCTAACTCTTCCTTTTTTAACACATTCTTCCCTTTTTTTACAATTTTCGTTGAATCATCTCTAATTTCGGTTTGAGAAACCTTAAAAGATACAACATGTCCTTTAATTGCAAGCACAGATGCATGCAGTCGATATTTCTAAGGGAATATCAGAAGATTTTCACGAAGGTGCCTGAGGCTTAAAAATGGAATTATTTATTCTAAATACTCCAGTTCTCATTGATCGTAATATATTTCTCTCAAAATTTTATTAGCGGTATTTGGATAACCGTGACAGAGATTATTCACCAATACTGTCCTGTGTGAGGTATAAATCGGTATAATCAGACCTAACGAGAGAAGTTAGCCTGGGTTGCAACCCCCCAATCCCGGGATCGGGGAAGGAGGGGGGCGAAATACCAGCCACTCTTGTCTTTGTAAGCGTGATGTTTTATTGGAAATTAAGATTTTTTTCTATGTTTGGAGTGAGAGGTTTTTTTCTAGGTCTGTTTTTTTTTATCGCCTTCATTAGGGTGACACGAATTGTACAAAATTAAGAGAACTATTGGATACAAAGCCTTAAAGTCTACAACACTAAAATGGTACCATATCAAAGGCTGACAAGAAGACAGAAGAGGTTTAGATCTTGAGGGAAGACAGAGAATGATCTTTTAGTAATAACTTTTTTCCACGTCAGGTTTTTCTTCCTTGGTACAAACCATTACTTTGGAGATTATTCTAACAAGTTCTGTTTTTTCAAGATTGAACAAGGATCATATCACTGTGATCCTTTTTTTAGTTCAAAGCCTATTCAACTTGAGGGAACAATGACGTTATTAAAATACGTTTTAGAAACTTTTATATTTAGAACATTTTGTGCATGTGAAAAAATTTTAAATCATAGGATCCCTTGATTCTGGATACTTGTACAAACCAAAATAGATCACAGTTACAAATCATACGCTATACTATTTATGATATTTGAAACCCATTTCACCATGGCGTAAAACAGCTAATAAAAGACGTAAAGCACGCTAGACTCATTTGGCACCAGTCATTTTAGTTGGAAAAAAAATAACATTGGTTCAGTTTCATGTTTCACTTTTTTTTCTCCAGAGTTTTTTCTTTAATTTCGAACACATAAATCTACTTGGCGTGAAAAAAAATACTTTCAAATAACATAAACTTAAAAGTAGGCTGAATGCAAGTTCTTTGTTTATATTTATGTAGGCCTAAATAAATATAAAAGTAGGCCGACTCTAAGATTTTGTATGATAGCGAGCCCAGAGAAAGTCGAGCTCCTGCGTGATCTTTTCCAAGCCTTGATATGATACTAGGATTATGAAACCATGGAAAGGTGATACAACTGTATCCCTTTTTACGACACGGAACTCGAACTGGAAAATTTTGAATATTTTTGCTGATTTTACACCTTTTTCAAGGAGATGAGAAACAAAGTATATGAGGTTTTGTATCACAGGGCAATGAATGACGATTTTCTTCTCTCAAAGCGGCCTTAAAAAACAGTTCACACTTGAGTCTAGAATTCCAAAAAGGCTCAACCAGATCAAGAAGAGATTTTTTTTATTTATTTAACCAAGGTTAGTTGAAATAATACGGTGTTCCAAACAGATGCAAATGCCAATGCCAAATGCCAGATCCTCTTTTTCGGCCATCCATCTAAGGCCAAACGAAAAACAGGTCTTCCTCTAATGGAATGGGGAGGTCGTAAGGAATGATTTAAAGAGAATTCGAATTACTAGGGTGGGTGTAAAGAGAGAGGCTCTGAATAGATGTGCGTAGCTGTGTTGGCCTCATGCAGCTTGGTGCTGCAACGAGGTGTTAGAGGTAGTAGCCTAGTAGTATATGCCAATGAATAATTAAATATCAAACTTCAGGCAAACAAAATCCATCATCTGAGTATCCTCGGTCACTAGCTCGTTTTGTAAAAAAAGTGATTTAGACACGGAAGAAGGATTTGTATTAAATTTATACACTATATTTACTTGTACTACATGTACCAGAAACCCTATTTGTTCATTCATAGATCTTTTACTGCTTCAAAGCCATTTATACACTATTACTAAGGTTAAGCAATATCCTATCAAATAGCTCTTTAGGCTACATTATATCTACCATTTAACAAAATATAAACAAAAAATGCACTTAAAAGACAAAATTGAGAAGGAATTAATTTCTGACTTTAAAAAAAGAGGTTTTGTCACATTTACAACTGTGTATGTTGACTTGTTTCTTAGGTGGAGGGGGATGGACTCTACTGGGTAGTGCAATTTTTTAACTACAGATTCCTTTCAAATCTATTCAGTTACTTACAATAGCAACCTTGGTTATATGTACCCCCAAAGTTTCCACCCATACATAAGCAAATAAACAAATTAGAATCCTGATATATGTTTGTTTTTTCAGGAACCTAACACAATTATTCTTAAAATCAAACCTCTTTTACATTCTTCTTTCTTGTTTTCTTAGCTGGAACATGTTCTCCTACTTTGTTAACAGTTTGACTATGAACAACTTCTGCTTTTGGTTGAACATCCACATCAAAATTTTCTTTCACATCTACAGTAACAGTTCTTCTTTTTCTTGCATTTCGAGTTACATGGTGTTCTTTAGTCAATAATACTTCCTCGTCATTTTCCCCATCTGCTTCAGTAGTTTTTGTTAATTTTTTAGTAGCTTTTCTTGGCATAGCTGTAACTGATCTTTCCTTTCCAATTAAAGATGACTTTGTAGCAACCTTTAAAGACTTAAGTTTAGGACTGTATAGATATAAAATTGCGTTGTCTCAATATAGATATGCAGAGCCAAAAATTTCATAAGTGGAGCATAACAGATTTTTTTTTTAAGTAGAAGTCCCTTGAGGCAACATTAGCAAAATTTCCCTCCTATTCTGTTCGAAAATACGCTATCGATATAATACGAACGAAAATAGTGAATTAATTTGAAAAAGGTCTTGAAAGGACTTGAAGAAAAGATGTTATTTTACAGGCAATTTATTTTTAGGCAGTTCAATTCTAAAATTAATTGCCATTTTTTAAGTCTCGTCAAATGGCACAACGCTTCTCCGGAAACTACCCGGAGAACTGCGCGACTAAAACTGGGGAAATTTTCCTTGAGTTCTTCTGTTCTGAAATCGGGAAAACTATAGGCCTGAAGGTCGCAAATGAAATTTTCTTACTTTTGAGATAATTGCCATAAACCATTTCCTAAAGGCACGTTCACAGTGAGAATTTGCTAATATTGAGATTTAGCTAGTAGTAATTTGGGCCAAAAAAATTATCATGGAAATTTCTGGTTGGCTTGAAAAGTTATATGAAAAATTATAATTGGCTTGAATTTGTGCTAGCTAGATCAAATTTCCAAAATTTTACGAATAAACAGAAAAGCTTGTTAAAATTGCCCTGTATGTTGGATGAGTGCTGGAAGGGGGTTCCCTTAATTCCTCTTGTTTTCAATTCCATTACTGCAGTTTTAGAAATTATTATCTAAATTATCTAAATCTTTACTCTTTATCAAACTGAGAGTGGAGAAAGTTGCTTCAATGCATAAAACAAGTTGAAAAGGTGCAGTTTCCATGAACATAAAACTAGGATTTTTAAAATAAACGCCTTTATTTTCTAATACAGCAGCTAGCAAGCACAAAACACAAAAAAAATATAATTTAACTTCACATTAAAGATGATAAAAAAAAACTATGCAATGAGTCTACTAAGAATTTAAATGAATTTCAAGTACTTTTTGTTGCCTATCCAAGCTACTAATATTAGAGATATTACAAACAATTCTTGTTAACATCCTTCAAGTATGCTTGACCAGTTCAAATATGAAGCAATTCCATCAACTTTAAAATTAATTATAATGTACTGTAGTAAAAGAAAAACTTGCCTGTATTTAGATTTGTTACTCTATTTTACATTAAAAACTGTTCAACAAAATTTCAGCATTACACACATTGGTGTGTTCAAGAAAACCTTAAGGTTGAGGGAATCTGAGGACTTGGTATGGAAAGGGAGGGGCAAAAAACGAATTAAATGTATTTTCAAGCTGAAGTTTTTCAGAATTTCCTGGAAGGGTCGTTTGAACAAATCTTTGGGTAAGTTAAAGGAGATCCTCTTACAATAGAGGATCCCAAAAGCTATCTCAAAGGACCCTCCACTAGGAAATGTGACTGATACATTATACCCTGTTCCAATTTAGATCCCATTCCTCTAGAACCCCCTATAAGGGTCAGATCTGCGTTCACCCATGACTATATAGATATAGATCTCGTATTTCAAAAGCCCAAGATAAAAAAAATCACCAACAGAACAAATTACAAAGCACACAGAAACATAATACATAGCGAAAAAATACCTAATGGTAATTTAGCGAGAAAATTATTGTAATTCCATATAATAGTTAATAATTAATTGTATAAACTTTTCCTTCTTTCTAAGCTTTTATCTATGTACACACCAACATGAAATATTGTGGTTGGATTACTACTTCGTAAAATACCAGGAAGCAGCAAAACAATCCCAAGTAAGTATTTTTCCCTTAAATCAGAGAGCACCGGGCACTTCCGAGAAAATGGTCCAAATCTTCGTCCTCATCTTTACAAAGAGTACACACATACCACCCTTTAGAATCAACTATCTTTTTGTCGAACACTTTTTACCTGCTCTGGATTGGAAGGCAATTCGCGCTAAGCTGAATCCATCGACATAAAATCATAGCCGGTAAATTGAATTTAAAATAAACTTCCTCTCCAAAACTAGGTTTAGCCTGATTATAATGATTCAATGTTGTAGTATATGACTATATAGTGATGATGATTTTTAGGTGCAAAAACTCCTCACCTTCGGGGAAATTGAGAAGATTTTCAGAGGGATTGAGTAGGTTCCAATATTCCAAAAGCGATACTTGTTAATTATTCATAACACACTCAAGAATTTCGCTCTGTAGGATCTGACAAAACCGGTTTAGCTATCTGTATTCGGAGACAATTAGCTTAGGTTCAGTGGAAAAACTACGTTGTAGGTATATTTTAATTAAATATTTGATATATAGAGTTGGTAGTATTTTGGTTAGGTTAGGTTATGCTAGGTCAGGTATTTAATATTATGCATTCTGGGCAACCTGATTTCCATAATTTTCTGCTGTAGTTCTCATAATTTTGTTAATAAAGTATTATATTTTCATCTTATTTTGGTACATTTCATTAGGATTAACCTAGTTTCACTTTTTGGGTGTCTTCTGTATTTTTTATTAAATAATTAAAAAAGCTTTTTTTATTTTAAATAATTTGGCAAGCATTCAATTTGCTTATACAGGGCGTTATTTACCTTGATAAGGCTAAACCTCTTTATAATCAACACTTTGCAAGGATTTTTTTATCGAGTCCTCATTTCGAAATTCTCTCTGGACGGGAGGAAGGGTACATGGATAGCTCTTAGAGAACTGTGTGCAAATATAATGTACAAATTTAGTTACCACGTGGATCACCTTTATAATTATAGTCCTAAGCAATTCTTTACCAAACATGGCCTATTTTCTCTTGCTCCAGCCTGGTTCATAATGTTTGACCTACAAAAACACTAAATTTCAATTGCTTGCAAAACCAACCCATTTAGGATATGTTTCATAATTGTTTTTTTTTTCAAGAGAAACATGTTTTATGCATAAACAGGTAATAATTTTTTTTATTTATGTGGCCTGAAAAGCCTGAAAGAATACTATGAGATACAATATGAAGGAGTATAGGTCAAGCTAAATTTTGTTAAAGCTCAAATACATCATACAAAATGCATGTCAAACAGGGAATAATTTCGTTTGTGTAGTTTTTTGTCTCCCCCCTCCAAGAATTTCTGGCACTTACACTCAGCTAAACAGATGCAATTTTTACTTATGGCAATTTTGCACAAGTCAAGATATATTATCAACAAACTTAACTAAAATTCCCCTCGAGCTTAAAAACATCATATTAAGGTTGAAACACATGACGCATGGCTCTTTTGCAATGTATCAACCTTTGGCACCTTTTTATCAGATTTTTTTTTTTTTTTCAATGACTGGTACTAGTGTAGTTACAACACAGAGCTAAGGAATAAGAGATACAAATAAGAGCAAAAATATGTGAGAAAGACACTTGACATACAAAAGGCACAGTTCTAATGCTATATCAAACATACTCGCTCTACATGACAATCAGAAATGTATTATTTAAAAAAATTGAATTTTTCATTGGGAAGGGGGGTATCTTTTCTCCTAAAACAGAGGTTTAAAGTTATAAAATGTGCATGTGGACCATAGGTTCTGACAAATCCAGGGCAATCACAGATTTAGTGATCTTGCCTCAGCGTCCTAGAAAGTTGTGAAAAGGTCCTAGATTTCTATGGCCTAATGAAATAGAAACGCAATTTCAAGTGCCTCTAGCTTAACGCTTAAATTATTAGTCTGCTGCTGAAACTAATATATTTCCCATTGAAGCTTTTCTTTATTTTTTCCGAGTTATATCATGAGCAATTATCAATTTTCAGTGCCCAACAAGAGTTAATTTTGGGAAAAGATTTTTTATAGT
Organism: Artemia sp. Qi Xiang Cuo; assembly: GCF_049724085.1. Taxonomy (NCBI): domain Eukaryota; kingdom Metazoa; phylum Arthropoda; class Branchiopoda; order Anostraca; family Artemiidae; genus Artemia; species Artemia sp. Qi Xiang Cuo. The sequence goes on along the minus strand of NC_142795.1, from coordinate 70,903,709 downwards.
CGCCTTATAGTGACGGCATACATTTTGAATTGGCAGTATTCACTTTTTGGGTCAGGAGTGGCTGAACCCCTTGAACAATTTTCTGGCCATATCCCAGCCACCCTGAAAATTTGGCCCTACCTTGATTTAAGTGGTGGCCTCCCAAGGTGAAACTGAAGTTACCTTACTAACTAGTAAATATCTAACAACTTTTCCAGGAAATACCTTTCAATAAATAGTGCTGATCCAATCCATGAAAGGGTTTCTTCATTCAATTTCGAGGAATTTTAATTGGAAACAGATTTTACACCTTATTGTTTGCATTTACTAACCTTCCACCCTGACTTTATGTTCTTCAATAGTAGCGTGCTTCAGGTGGTAACATCGACAGGATCATCTGAGAGAGGTTAGGTGTTAGAGAGAATTAGGCGACTGAAATGGGAATTTTGTTTAAGCTGATTTTGAACAAGTCCAAAGGTATGCTGAGATATAGCAGACTAGGCTAATGTTCAAGGAGTCTAGAGGTGTACTGATATTCAGGGGCTGATTCAGGATCTTCAATTTCCTCCCTACAAAGAGGTACTAAAACAGCCAAACAACACATAGATACATAAGGAAGGAAATGTTACTGTCAGTCTCAACTTAGTTTCAAAACAAACACACCCCTCCCTGATCTTCTCATCTTCTGCTATTAGACACCTCTCTTGCAATTAACAACTCAAAGAAATTTATCCAACACTAATTTACGGGGGATGAATCCCTCATAGTGTCATTAATCACAACCAACATTGACATTACATTCAAGAAGGATTGATACAACTGAGGATTACTATCCCTAATATCAAAATCAACAAGTCTACACATCGACAAATCAAAACCAACCGTCTCGAAAGCCTTTTAAAAATTGATAAAAATTATTAATAGTATCTTTTCAGTCTCAAGTGCAATATTGATATTATCAGCCAAATGATACACTGCATTACTTGTTGAGTCACCTTTATCAACTCAAACTGAGTGTTGCATAGCAGGCCTAGACACTCAAGACATCCATGTACTCGTCCATGCACAACTTTCTTAAATATATATGAAAACAATAGTAGGATTGATATCAGTGACGGATTTGCAGGATAGTTTTGTTGTAGTCTCAGAAAGCAGCTTTTACCATCAGTATTTGTTCCTTCATCTTACTTAAATTTGTTCCTAAACCACACTGGCTATAAATGAAGAACAGCATAAAATTTAAAAAACAAACAAACACAAATGAAGAGAAGACAAAATCATAATGGAAGTGATTTTCACTAGCAGAAAATCACCCTTGTTTTGATTTTGTCCTTTTCTTATTTGTTTTCTCTTGTTTTTTTTTTTTTTTTTTTTTTTTAATTCAAATTGCTGGTTTTTTAAGAGATCATAACCAAATGGACATATTACACAGTTATGGTAAATTGTTAGATGCCAGTGAGTAATGAACAAAATATAGTCCTTCTGGTAAAGATATAATTTCAATTTGGACTGTAGACGAAGAATAACAAGTCAAAAAACCCTCAAACTAAGGAAAAGTCCATTCTACTCTTGCATGTATTTTTTTCAATTGTGACAAAGTTGATAAGTTGACTTGATTCAATTTCAATTCAAACATTCACAACTTGTACAATTACAATTTCTTTCCAACCCCTTCCCTAAAAGAGCCAGATATAATCATAGGCTATACACGAAACTTTGCTGATTGTATTGCCTCTTTTCAAACTGGCTTTATGTGGTATTATGAACTAATTGTTGATGAGAAATAAGCAAAAAAAATGATAAACCCACAAAATCAACAAATTATTTTACAGGGCCTTTGGTTACCTCTGACCCTATTAAGGGGGGAGGGAATTTATAGCGTCAGTGATTATTAGATACCTGAATCACAGGCCTATCATTGTTTTTAAGGATTTTGAATATTTTAAGAGCTTCTAGTAAATTTCTAGTGTATGACCAATTCTAAAGGAAACATGGTAATAAAATTAAGTATTACTATTAGTTTCCTTATTTTATGCTCTTTCCAAATGCCATGGTTGCTTTCTAATAACGTACTAATTGGCTCCCCTCTAACCATGGATGATCCCAGATATACCTTTAAGTAATATTTTTACCTGTTGTCTTTTTTCAAGTAATGCATCATGGCTTCTTTATTAATTAAATAAAAAAAACAAGTTTTTTTAACTGAAAGTAAGGAGCGACATTAAAACTTAAAATGAACAGAAATTATTCCGTATATGAAAGGGGCTGTCCCCTCCTCAACGCCTCGCGCTTTACGCTAAAGTTTTTTATTGTTTAAAAAAAAAAGAGATGTGAGAAAGTCAAACATTAGCGAAAAGAGCAAGGCGTTGAGGAGGGGACAGCCCTTTCATATACAGAATAATTTCTGTTCGTTTTAAGGTTTAATGTCGCCCCTTACTTTCAGTTAAAAAAACTTGTTTTTTTTATTTAATTTTTGAACGTTTTTGAATAAATGCAGGTTTTGATCTTGGCTCACAGTACATGAATAATTAAAACAAAATTTTTATATTAATTTACTTTTATTTGCTTAAATGGCTTTCTCGAAACTTGTTTCATTTTATTTACGAACCTTTTTATTAGTAATAAATATACGTAACTTACGAATTAATTTACGTAACGAACTTCTATATTCATATATTTTTAATACGTATATTAGGGGGTTCGCCCCCTAGTCAATACCTTGCTCTTTAATCGAGAGTTTGAATTTTGTTCCAATTCTTTAAAAATGACCGCTTAATCACAAAGGCCGTTAATTAGAATAAATAGCTCTTATGAAAGTACTAAAAAATCTCTGGCTTAAAGAGCGAGGTATTGACTAGGGGTGAACCCAATCATATATGTAATATTTTCTGTTCGTTTTAAGTTTTGATGTTGCTGCTGTTGCAGTTGAAAAACTTTCTTATATTTAATTTCTGATCTTTTTTTAAATAATACTGGGAAGTCCGGCGTTCCCTTCATAGCAATGTCCCTTCCCCCATTAAAAGTTCCTTCATAGAAAGATCATCCCACATAACCCCCGACACCCCCCCCCCACTACCAGGAAAAATCTCCCCAGAAAACGTCTGTACTGTATACTTCCCAATAACCAATACTATATGTTAACATTGGGTAAAGTTCATAACTTTCAACCCTCCTCCCGGGAACTTCGGGGGATTAAGTCATCCTAAAAGACATACTTAAAACATTTTCGAACATGCTGAAAAAGATGGCTATCTCAAAATTTTAATCAGGTGACTGGGAAAAAAATGAGCGTGGGAGGGGGCCTAGTCGCACTCCGTTTTTTTTGGTCACTTTAAAAAGGCACTAGAACTTTTAATTTCCATTCCAATGAGCCCTCCCACGATATTCTAGGACCAGTGGGTCGATACGATCATCCCTGGGGGAAAAAAACAAATAAACACGCACCTGTGATCTTTCTTCTGGCAAAAAATTCCACATTTTTGTAGATAGGACCTTGAAACCTCTACAGTAGGTTCTCTGATACGCGGAATATGATGGTGTGATTTTCATTAAGGTTCTATAACTTTTAGGGGGTCTTTCTCCCTTTTTTCGAACATCAGCCAAATTGTATCGGGCACGTAACTTTTGATGGGTAGGATTAAACTTTATGAAATTTATATATTTGAAATCAGCATTGAAATTCGATTCTTTTGATGTATCTATTTGTATCAAAATACCGTTTTCTAGAGTTTCAGTTACCATTTAGACGGGTCCCAATAACCAATACTATATGTTAACATTGAGTAAAGTTCATAACTTTCAGCCCTCCTCCTGGGGGCTTCGAGGTATTAAGTCATCCTAAAAGACATAGTTATAATATTTTCGACCATGATGAACAAAGTGGCAATCTCAAAATTTTGATCGGGTGAGTTTGGGAAGAAATGAGCGTGGCAGGGGGCTTAGTTACCCTCCATTTTTTTGGTCACTTAAAAAGGGCATTAGAAATTTTGATTTCCGTTCGAATGAGCCCTTCCGAGATATTCTATGACCACTGGGTCGATAATATCACCCCTGGGGAAAAGAAAAAAAAAAAAAAAAAACAAATAAACACGAATCCGTGATCTTTATTGTGGCAAAAAATGGAAAATTCCACATTTTTGTAGATAGGAGCTTGAAACCTGTAAAGCAGGGTTTTCTAATACGCTGAATATGATGGTGTGATTTTCATTAAGGTTCTATAGCTTTTAGGCGGTATTTCCCCCTTTTTTTGAGAATCATACAAATTTTCTAAGGCGCGTAACTTTTAATAAGTAAGATGGAACACAATGAAACTTATATATTTGAAATCAGAATTAAAATCTGATTCTTTTGATGTATTTATTGGTATCAAAATTCCGTTTTTTAGAGTTTCGGTTTCCATTGAGCTGGGTCGCTCCTCACTTACAGTTCGTTACCACGAACTGTTTGATAGGTTTCTTGTATTCTTAACCTGTAAACAAAAATTCAGCCTAAGTGACTACTATACAATTGTTGGATAAGAATTTTATTGAAAATGGTTTTTAAATGTCGACAATAGTGGATGGAAACATGCTGCAAATTCATCTAATCTTAAAATCACACTATCTAGCAATATGGAAAATTCCAGTTTACACCAGTCAGTGATGATAATGCTGTAGTATATCTGCTGCATCTCATTGAATGAGCCATGATTTAGACACCCAGTCTTTGTTGAGACTGGCTTTGAAGCTGTCAATGGTTGGTGAACTCAAAGTTGTCTTGCTTTGACCATTCCAGGGGCTTATGATGCAGATAGAGAAGAAACAGTTCCGTCTCCAGTCAGTTTTCATACTTTTGTATTTGAGCCCATCTATGCATTTTTTCATTGGCCTTTTGAGAGATTCAAGAGACATCTAGTCTATTTTATTGATCAGTGTAACAAAAAACGATTCAAACTCTAATTACCTTAAATCGCATTGTCCAGCAAAATAAGGAAAAGCTTCTGCAGAGTTGCTGGTTAGTGATAATGGGGAGCCATTGACTTAACTGCATACCACTCTGTCTTCAATGGTTTGGTGGACCAACTCTTGTCAACAGCAATCTTAAAGGTGTCTACAGAGGGAGTAATGACAGTAGTATGAGGAAGATTGTTACAATGAGTAATCACTTAGCATATATTTAGCAGATATTTAGCATACCGGTAATAAATTCGTCGGAGTTGATTCCGTTGCCGAAAAGGTACGCCAAAAAGGTGCAAGGTATAAAAAATTTGGGAGGGCATATGAGTTATATAATTTAGCTAGCAGCTGGTGATTAAAAGGAAGTTTATTGGAAACTATGCCACCGTAGACACTGGACGTCCGGCGCTGGAAATGGCGAATGAGAAGCTTTTTAGTTGCTTTAAGGGAGTTACCGATTGGGAGGCCAAGATAATTCATTTCCAATTTAGGAGCAACCAATACTCCATTAAGATCAACATTAAATCTTTGGGGAACTGGGCCCCAGTTGAATAGTACCACTTCTGACTTTTCAGCGTTAAATTTAAGATTTTTTTTTGAATACTCTCGACTCGAAATGGAAAAATTCTTCTCAAACGCCAGTACCGTTCGGCTGGGATTAAAGACATCGTCCGCATAAGCAATAAGAGACACATCTATCCCTTCTAAAATACAGGAAGAAACTGCTTGAGATTGTGCGTCGAGAATACAGTTGTTAAACGCAGTTGGGGATGTAAGAACGTCTTATCCTACTCCGCGACGAACTGCTATGGTTATCTTTGTAATTATTCCATCAGGCAGATTAACAATGACAGTTAAATCATTATACATATCATACAAAGCACGAATAATACTGTTACTGACCTCGCGTTTATACAATTCAGTGAGGATATGCGCGTGAATTATCGAATCAAAGGCACGGCTGACATCGTGGCTCCCTAGAATAAGCGGCTCTCCAGATTTATCAGCATCAATCAAGACCGACGACAGTGCCGTCAATGCATGAGCGCACCTTATTCCTTTCTGGAACCCAAATTGGTGTGTGGGCATATAACAGTTATCAACCAGCTCAGGCATTATCAAATTTTAAAAAATTTTGCAGTAAGTTTTAGTTACCGTTATTGGCCAGTGCGGTGAACATTCATTTTAGGGTTTATTTTTTTAAGGAGAGGAGTGAATCGGGCAGTTGTAAACGAGGAAGGAACAATTCTTTTTGTGAACAACATTGGGAAAAGTAGGGCCAGGTGGGAAAAAAAGAAAAGGGGTTCCATATAGGAGGTGTTTGGCGCAAACGTGATCTGTACCTCTTGAAAAAGGTTTCTCAATTTTATGAATTATATTATAAACATCCAAGACTGATACAGTAAACATTGATTTGTCCCCTATCGAAAGTATCTTTTCGAGTGTAACTTTGGAGGGATTTTCTATTAGTGGGTCTGGTTCTAAAAACTATCTGGAGAGATGATGTTCCCATAGTTTGGAAGGAATATAAAATGACTGGTTTGGTTTTGGTTTTTGTTTATGTGTTAATTTTTTGCACAAAAGTCATAAGCTGTTAATCATCTTTGTAGAAAAATTGGAACAAATAGTATCTCAATTTTTCTCTAGCTCTTTTGAAAAACGGTGTTTGGTGGATAAACTGATCTGATTTATAACACGAGGTCTGGGAGAGCCACAGTCTATCCTGGTGCTTAGCTAAAATTCGGCCATATTACAAGCATCAGCAAGTAAAGAATTCTGGGACCAGCCCTTTACTTAACATTCGACTCATACTTTAGTGCGAGGGACAAACTGCTTTTCTGCTTGTAATAAAGCATGTGAAATAAATGACGCATATATATTTAACTTAATAATATTTTCATTAATTGAAGACGGAACCTAATTCTGGAGAAGCTCAAATGGTATTTTAATCTTTGCGGGAATATTATCAATACAATGCTGGTACTGGGGTATATCAATCTTATTCCATTCTACCACATTACGCCACTTACAATCTTGGATCACCCGTGCATGGTTAAATGGAGCCATAACCTAATACTGAAAGACAATGGCAAATGGTCAGATACTACATAATCATTAAGTATGCTTATAGTTCGTTTACACATTGCGGAAATCCATGCGGAAATCCGTCCGTTTCTGTTCGAACTATGGCTAAAATAACGCTGCGTTTTAAGGCAAAGATTTCGAATTATCACAACAGCATGACCTATGTTCTTACCCTCTTCTGAAGTCTGTTGAGCAATAGAGAGCCAAATGACACCATTTTTTTTAGTTTTCTTATAGCATGGGTGCGCAGGATCATAGAAGCTGGGGTAGCCTTGAACCAAAGTTATAAGGTCGTGTAGTTTTTGATAATCCATACTCATGGTTTTATTCATTTAAAAATCTTGCCAAGATTCCGTCCTGATTAGACCAAAATGTTGCGGAAAGCTAGAGATTTTTTCTAGCACGAAAACGGACGGAATTTCCGCACGGATTGCTAAATCTGCATGAATTTCCGCAATGTGTAAACGAACCATTACACTTACTGCACGACTGACAATACTACCGGAAACAAGCACATGATCAAGGTTTGACACTGATCCTGAGGGGTGTATATATGTGAAATCGGCGGATTTTGGTAAGAGAGCACTTTCATTTGGAATCAGGCTAAGAAGCAGAGCCGTACGTGGATTATCACTTTTCAATAAAAAAGGAAGGATGCGGCACTAGACCCTTAAGGTCCAAACCGGCGGTGCTGATCTCCGTTTCGTGGTCCTTCAGCCAGGAAGTGGAATGAAGGGTTAGTGGCCATCCAAACTATGCTTTCTCAAACCCTTCCTGTTTACCTTCCTCAGATTTCTCCATGTACCTATTTAGAATTGGGTTGACTCTGGCTAAGCTTACAGGGTCACACCACTGACCCGCGTCCCAAACTAAGAAACTGACCACACCAGGGATCGAACCCGAATTCAATAGGTCACAATTAAAGTCCCCCAACAGAACCCAATGGAGGTGCGAGGCTCTGATTTTACTCAAACATTTACCCAATTTTCTGCATGCTAGAGCAAACTTCGTTTCAGAATTTTCGTCTCTATAGTCTGTCGGCAGGTATACGTTAGCAATGACAGTATTGCCCACTTTAACTGCAAGGAAATGGTCAGATTTTGCAAACAGTTCGGAGTTAGTATATCAATCTATTATTGTAAAGTCCACCTGAGGGGCGGCCTCGTTTTCCGGGCCTTTTAGCGGCTACAAGGTGGAGCACATGTGATGGCACTATATCTAGTAGTTTCATATTATCAGCAGAGAGAAAATGTTCCTGTATGCATATGATTTCTTTAGTAAGGCAAAGTTGTTCCACCACGTCGATTTTTGCACTGAGACTACACTTTACGTTCCATGACAAGACGCTCTTTTTAATATAGGGCTCAACCATTTCGAACAGATTGGCTTTTTGGCTTCAAAGTCTTGTTTAACGGGCAGTTAACCTGGTAGCACGTGTGTTTGGGGCTTTGACAAATCAAACAGCAGATCGGGTTCTAGCACGGGCTTTCTTTCGTCGCACCGTGGTAATTTTGTGCGCAACGGCCGTATTTCTTGGTATTTTTGCATTGTGTCGACATATAGCCGATTTCATGACAATAAAACAACGTTTCGGGAGGAAAATAAGTTCTTGTATTTTGAAACGCTCGAAGTCAATTTTAGTCGTCATTTGTGCGGCTGTATCAAAAGCATCTCTACTTGAAAAATACAGCTTGAACGTGCGTGATTCCCCATATTGTTCGGCTTTCTCACAGCCGGCTATTAATCTTTGTAAATCCTCAGCACTAAGAGACTCGGGAATCCCTTTAACTATACCGATGTGTGAGGGAGTTCTGATTTTTGCACTGGAACCCTGGTTTTGATTATTAATCCCAAGCGCCAATTTCTCTGCAGGAGCCTTCTGCGCAAAGGCTACCCGTCACCCATTTTCCTCGTCTGAGCTCAACCTTAGAAGCATCAAGGGATTCGCCACATACACATTCTATAAACGCTTTCCGCTCCGATTGGGTTTTCAGTGGCGGAGGGTTTGTAAGAACTACAGAGTAAGACAGCTTTGTGGGGGCATTTGGTTGGGTAGGTAAACTAGTTCGAGTAAAAAGATATAAGTCACCTTTATTTAGTCGTTCCATGAAGCCTTCAAAACGACGAGACATATCATTTACTTTGGTAGTTATGGATGCACTTATCTCTTCTCCGCATGCAGGGACCTCTTAGGTTGGCTCAAAAATGACAAATGTAGGAAGTTGACGCTTTTTTTTAGCTGATTTGGCAAAGAATTTCACAATCTCCAGAACATTTTCTTCATCTTTAACTGATTTACGGAAGGGGTCCGGTAGACCAGATTTTTGTAGGATCAATTCTTTTGCACTCAGTATATTATCTCCGGAGAAAAACTCCACAGCGCGATTAATAATCAATTGATGTTTTATTCCAGCTAGCATTGCTCTTGAAACAAAATTTAACACCGCATTCCAAATGATGTTTTCCATGTCTATATTTTATAATCATTAATCACGAATATATATCCAAAAATCCACCTTTAGATTGATTTTTCATCAACCTTAATTAATGCATTAAGTCAGTCCACAAAATATAAGCAGTACCAGATTGCGTCAGAACGAAAAGTCACTTAATGCTTTAATCCTTTTGAGATACAGACAATTCACATAGTTGTTTTCGCTTTGAAATCTAGTTTAATGCAGATGCTTTGGCAACTGCTGTTTGTGTATGTTTGTTAAATTTTAGTTCCTCATCCCCAACCATTCCCAAATCTTACCCTTCTGCCAAAGAGTCAATCAATTGTCTTGAATCATTCCCTCCTATCATATGGTACTGCCACCTTATGTTCATTCTCCCAAAGTGCATTGACATGCACTTCTGAATGTTAAATTCAAGATTCCACTCATGGGCTCATAGTTAAATTAAATAAAAAAAAAACAAGTTTTTTTAACTGAAAGAAAGGAACGACGTTAAAAGTTAAAACGAACAGAAATTATTCCATATATGAAAGGGGCTGTTCCCTCCTCAATCCCTTGCTCTTTACGCTAAAGTTTTTGTTGTTTAAAAAAATAGAGTTGTGAGAAAGTTAAACTTTAGCGTAAAGAGCGAGGCGTTGAGAAGGGGACACCCTCTTTCATATTCAAAATAATTTCCGTTCGTTTTAAGTTTTAACGCCGTTCCTTACTTTCAGTTAAAAAAAAAACTTGTTTTTTTTATTTAATTTTTGAACATTTTTGAATTAATACAGGTTTTGATTTTGGCTCACCGTACATGAGTAATTAAAAAAAAATTTGAATATTCATTTTACTTTCATTTGGTTAAATGGCTTCCTGGAAACTTGTTTAATTTTATTTACGAACGTTTTTATTAGTAATAAATATACGTAGCTTACGAAATAACTTACGTAACGAACTTCTATATTCCTAGATTTTTAATACGTATTAGGGGGTTCGCCCCATAGTCAATACCTCGCTCTTTACGCTAAAGTTCGAATTTTGTTCCAATTTTTTAAAAATGACCCCTTATTCACAAAGGCCGTTAATTAGAATAAACAGCTCTTATGAAAGTACTAAAAAATCTTTCGCTTAAAGAGCGAGGTATTGACTAGGCGGAGAGCCCAATCATATGCGTAATATTTTCTGTTCGTTTTAAGTTTTGATGTTGCTCCTTACTTTCAGTTGAAAAACTTGTTTTTTTTTAATTTAATTTCTGATCTTTTTCTTTAATAATGCTGGGAAATCCGGTGCCCCCTTCATAGCAATGTCCCTTCCTCCGTGAAAACTTTCTTCATGGAAAGATCCTCCCATATAACCCCGACCCCCCCACCTACCAGCAAAAATTCCCCCTGAAAACGTCTGTATACTTCCCAATAACCAATACTATATGTTAACATTGGGTAAAGTTCATAACTTTCAGCCCTCCCCTGGGGACTTCGGAGATTAAGTCATCCTAAAAGACATAGTTATAATATTTTCAACCATGCTCAACATAATGACTATATAATAATTTTCATCAAATGACTTTGGGAAAAAATTAGCTTGGGGGGGAGCATAGTGGACCTCCATTTGTTGTCACTTTAACACGGCACTAGAACTATTAATGAACCATCGAATGAGCCCTCCCGTGATATTCTAGGACCACCGGTTTAATAAGATTACCCCTGGAAATAAAATATAAAAATAAACACGCATCCGTGATCTTTCTTCTGGCAAAAAATTGCAAAAATTCCACATTTTTGTAGATAGGTGCTTGAAACATCTATAGTAGGGTTCTCTTATGCGCTGATTATGATGATGTGATTTTCATTAAGGCTCTATAACTTTTAGGGGGTCTTTCCCTCTTTTTTCTAAAATCAGCCAAATTTTCTCAGGCGCGTAACTTTTGATGGGCAAGACTAAACTTGATGAAACTATATATTTGAAATCAGCATTAAAATCTGATCCTTTCGATTTATCTATTGGTATCAAAATTCCATTTTTTAGAGTTTCGGTTACCATTGGGCTGGGTTGCTCCTTACTTACAGTTCGTTACCATGAACTGTTTGATCAAGTTCAGGTCTTCTTGTAAGAAAGCTCTTATAAATGACGACTGCAGAGCCAAAAAGCTTTGATTCAATCTTGGTCTTACAAAACTCTAGCAGAGTTTAGTTATCAGAGGCAACACTATAGGGTTGCCTATTGTAAAGGCCATATGTTTATTCCAATGTTTTATTATTTATTTATTTTTTCCCCAGAGGCACTTCATATAGAGGGGGTCGTCGTAAAAACTTCAAAAGGGGGCTCATTTGATTCGAAATCGAGAGTTCTAGTGCCCTTTTTAAGGGTCAAAATTGATTGAAACACCCCTTCCATCACCACCATTTCCCCAAACACATCCAATCAAAATTTTGAGACAGCCATCTTGTTCTGCGTAGTTAATTTCCAGATAGAAATTATGTTTTTAAGGAGGACACTCCCCCACAACCTTCAGGGCAAGGGTTGTAATTTATGCCCTGGGGGCATATAAGCTTTCTATAGAAAGTTTTGTTTTAGAAACTTCAAAAGGGCTCATTTGATTGGAAATTCAAAGGGCTAGTACCCTTTTTAATAGTCTAAAGTGATTGGAGGGCAACTAACCCCCCTCTCACGTCTACCTTTTCCCCAAACACATCCAATCAAAATCTTGAGATAGCCATTTTGTTCAACGTGGCTGAAAATTCTGGAAATTAGGTCTTAGGATGACAACCCTCTCAGAGCCCTCAGGGAAGGGTTGTAAGTTATGCCCTAGGGGCATATAAGGTTTTTATAGAAAGCATTGTTGTAGAAACTTCAAAAAGGGCTCATTCAATTGGAAATTTAAATGGCTAGTGCCCTTTTTAACAGTTGAAAGTGATTGGAAGGCAACTAAGACCCCTTTCATGCCCACCATTTACCCAAACACATCCAATCAAAATTTTGAGATAGTCATTTTGTTCAACATAGTTGAAAGTTCTGGGAATTATATCTTTTAGCAGGACACTCCCTCCCAAGGTCTTCAGGGCAAGGGTTATAAGGTATGCCCTGGGGGCATATATGGTTCTTATGGAAGGAATGCTTGTATAAACTTCAGGGAGGGCTCATTTCATTGGAAATTGAAAGTTCCAGTTCAATTTTTAAGCATCAAAAGATATTGGAGGGTAACCAGCCCCCACCCACCCAAATGCATCTGATAAAAATTTTGATATAGCTATTTTGTTAAAAATCGTTCAAAGATCATATAACAAAACCCCAATGTTGACACAACCCCCAAGGGCCTGGGGGCAGGCGTTGTAAGTTGTGCCCTGGGGGCATATATGGTTTTTTTGGGAGAGATGCTTGCATTTACTTCAAAGAGGGCTCATTTGATTGGAAATGGAAAGTTCTAGTTCATTTTTATAGATTCAAAAGAGATTGGAGGGCACCAAGCCCCCCCCCCAAACCATTTTTTTCTCAAACCTATCTCATAAGAACCTTGAGATAACCATTTTTAAAAATAGTTCAAAGACCATATAACGAAAACTCTGGGGTCAACACAGCCCCTCAGGGCCCAAAGGCAGGCGTTGTAAGTTATGCCCTGGGGGAAATTATGGTTCTTATGAAAGGGATGCTCGTAAAAACTTCAGAGAGGGCTAATTTGATGGGAAATTGAAAGTTCTAGTTCAGTTTTCAGAGTCAAAGTTCTAGTTTCAGAAAAAGTCAAAGTTCTAGAAAGTTCTAGTTTCAGAGTCAAAAGAGATTGCAGGACACCTAACCCCCCCCCCCACGCCCCCTTTTTCCTGAATGCATCCAATAGAAAATTGGAGATAGCCATTAAGTTAAAAATTGTTCAAAAGTGAGATGACAAAAACTCAGGTGTCAACACAACCCCCCAGGGCCCAGGGAAGGCGTTGTAAGTTATGCCCTGGGGCATATATGCTTCTTATGAAAGGGATGCTCGTATAAATTTCAGAGAGGCTCATTTAACTGGAAATTCAAAGTTCGAGTTCGCTTTTTAATATTCAAAAGAGATCAAAGGGCAACTAGCCATGCCTTCTTTGTCCAAACAGATCTGATGAAAATTTTGAGATAGACATTTTGTTATAAAAAAAAAAAAAAGGTTCAAAGCTCGGATAAGAAAAACTCCGCTGTCAAGACAGCCCGACCCCCCCGGGCCTGGAAAAAGGCGTTCTAAGTTATACCTTAAGGGCATGTATGGTTGTAATGAAAGGGATGCTCTTATAAACTTCTTAGAGGGCTCATTTGATTGGAAATTGAAAGTTCTAGTTCACTTTTTAAGAGTCAAGAGATTTAGGGCAACTAGCCCCACCCCCCTATGCCCTTTTTTCCCAAAACCCATCCGCTAAAAATTTTGAAATAGCCAGTTTTTTAAAAGTTGTTCAAAAATTAGATAACAAAAACTCTGGCGTCAACACAACCCCCAGGGGGTAGGCGTTGTAAGTATTGTCCTGGGGGCATGTATGGTTCTTATGAAAGGAATGCTCATATAAACTTCAGAGAGGGTTGGAAATTGAAAGTTCTAGTTCACTTTTTAAGAGTCAAAAGATATCCGAGGGCAACTAGCAACACACACCCTTTTTCCCCAAGCCTATCTGATACAATTTTTAAAATGTCCATTTCATTAAAAATAATTCAAAGGTCAGATGAGAAAAACTTCTGTGTTGACACAACCCCCATGTTCTGGAGGCAGGCGTTGTAAGTAATATTTTTGGGGCATATATCGTATTTATGGAAGAGATGCTTGCATAAACTTTGGAGAGGGTTCATTTGATTGGAAATTGAAAGTTCTTGTTTACTTTTTAAGAGTCAAAATTGGAGGGCAACCACCCCCCTTCCCCATCCACGCCCTAAATGCATCAGATAAAAATTTTGAGATAGACATTTTGTTAAAAATAGTTCAAAGTTCAGATAAAAAAACTCCGGCGCCAACACAGCCCCCCCCCAGGGCCCGAGGGTAGGCGTTGTAAGTTATGCTCTGGGGGCATATATGGTTGTTATGGAAGGGATGTTTGCATAAACTTCATTGAGGGCTCATTTGATTGGAAATGGAAAGTTGTAATTCACCTTTTAAGAGTAAAAAGTGATCAGAGGGCAGATAGCCTCCCCCCACACTCCATTTATTTTTTTCCCAGACGCACTTCATATAGAAGTGCGTATACAAGGGATTCATATAGAAGGGGTAATTGTATAAACTTCAAAGGGGGCTCATTTCAAAGGGGGCAAACTTTTTTCACTTTGATACCAGTTTTGATACTGTACTACTGAAAACTATATGCGTCTTGAACAGTCTCAGAAATCATAAGCAACATCAAATTGAATATTTTATATGTAATGATATTAGTTTTTGAAAGATCCATCAGTTCAAGAATTTATTTCACTCTAATTTAATTTTTATTTTCAATGCTATAAGAACAGGAAAAGAAAATATTTTAGTTGTTTTTAGATGACTTTAGTTGTTGAAAGATCCATCAGTTCAAGAATTTATTTCACTCTAATCTTATTTTTATTTTCAATGCTGTAAGAACTGGGAAAGAAAATATTATTAATATAATTCGTTTTCAGTGAAGCACTAATGACGCAGTAGGCTTTTGGTTTTTATTTACAGTTAAGGAAGGGGGCAGTATCCAAACTCTTGCTTGTAGTGAAACTATATTTGCCTTGAACAACTTTAGAAAGAAATAATAAATTAAACTGAATATTTAACATATAATGGTATTAATTGCTGAAAGCTAATCAGTTCAAAATTTTACTATAATTTTAATGTTTATTTTCAATATTAAGTACAAAAGAAAATATTTGTAATAAAATTGGTTTTCAGTAAAGCACCCATGACACAATAGGTTTTAGACTTTTACAGTGAGAGAAGGAGGCAATACCCAAACTCTTGTTTATAGTAATTTTTGTCTGTTTCAAGCTTGATTTGCATATTCAATTTAAGTTTCACTCGTTTTAAGATTTATTTATTCATTTACATTAATATCTATTGTATGTTTGTTTGCATTGATTGTTTATTTAATTTCTGTTTGTTTTAAGTTTCATTTATGCTTCAATAGCAAAATTTTTTTTGTTTTAAGCTTGATTTTCATATTCAATCTAAGCATTAGCCTACTTGCTTTAAGATCTATTTATTCATTTATATTATTACTTGTTGTATGTTTTTTCCTATGATTGTTTATCTGAGCTCTGTTTGTTTTGGGTTTCATTTATTATTCTTTAATAGTAATTTCTGGTTGTTTTGAGTTTGAATTTCAGCAGGTATTTGTATCTGCTGAGCTGAAGTTTCAAATGTCCTTTACTTTTCTTAAAAAAACTTATTTTTTGGAAAGTTTTTTTTTAATTAATTATATAAAGGGATCTGCTTGTGAATGTGCATCTGATGATACTAAGAGTTTGGTTTACCTTTCTTACAGCAGCTTGTGCATGACCAATAAAATTAATAACTTAGTCTATAACAAGCTCTAGAACTCTCTAAGGTACTCTTGGAAATGGGCCCTCTTATACCAATATTTGTTGACATTGAGTATTACCATTGTGGGTTGTTTTTTCCAAAATTGAGGACCTTACACTTTTCAATGTTAAAATTGAGCCTCTGTAATAAGGCCAGACCTTGCTGAGTGCAATCAGGAGCAATGAGTTTATAGTCATCAGACTACAGACTAAGTTTTTTATTAATGTTTCTTGGAATTTTATTAATGTGGGTGTCAAAAGGGTGTAGTTCCCAAAACAGTTTCTTGAGGCACCCCACTTAAAATTTCTGCCATTTTGGAGCAGTAAGTCATACAATCCTGACTAAAGACACTGACCTGCTGCTTTCTTCTCTTGAAAAAAAAAAAAAGCCAGCATATAATGCCTTCTTCAATTCCTATTACCTTCAGTTTTAAGTGAAGCCTTTGATGACAGACTTCATCAAATTCCTTAGCAAATGAATATTTATATGACTACTATGGAATCAATTTTGTAATGTGGTGAATTTGGGAGGAAGGCATTATCAGGAGGAGCAGATATAAGGGAAAATTGGCTGGTGGTTCAAAATGCTTGCAATTTCTTGGTTTTTCTTTTTTTTTAATTTGCTGCAAAGCCTCCTTATATTTCTCTGCAACTTCTATACACAGGGCTCAAACTTTGTTCTTTACAGAGTTAAACTTCACTAGGCAGTCAGTTCTGTAGATTATTTTTCATGAGCCTTGATAGTTTTTTTTCTACTGTTCCTTATTGTTTTTATTTCTCTGGTGATAAAGTGAAAAAGGTACAAGACACAATTTTAGAATAACTTTCTATAATTTGAAAAATGTTGATGTATGTCATTACCTTACTAGTATAAATTAAGACTTTCATATTTTAATGTTTGATTTTAGTTTTGTATACATCCTGGGGCTGTATCTAGGACCACCAGGGGGGGGGGATTCATTGTCAGAAAAGCAGCCATGGCATTTGGAGATAGTATAAAGTAAGGAATCTAATTGTAATACTTTTTTCTATTCACATGTGTCCTATAGAAATAATGGTGAATATTTAGTAGCTAGCTGTTTCTGAAGCAAACATGCTAAACAAATAAATATAAATGCAGGACATCCAGTTGACCTACTGCTGCTAGACTTTGCCATGGTCTAAGGTGCCTCTTAGTCAACTACACTCCAAATTATCTGCTGCTGGTAACAATTCAACTCTGATAGACTGGCTAATGAATTTCCTCACTAACTGCAATCAGAAAGTCTGTTATTTGAGACAGGTGACCAGCCAATCTACTCTGATGAGGCCATAATAATGAATGAGGTCCAACAGGGAACTGTACTAGGCCCAATCCTTTTCCTGATGTATACCAACAATATTTCCAGTCATGTGGATAATAATATGCATTTGTTTGCTATTGATGCTAAACTTTTTGGCATTGGTAACCCAGAGAAAATCTAACATGATCTAGACAGGCTACTGGATTGGACTTAAGACTGGCTTCTCTAATTCAATACAAGAAAACATTGTATTTTGCACCTTGGACCTAATAACCCAATGGCTACCTACTCAGCTTTAAATCCAATCATTAATATAAGGGACCATTTAGTGAATAGAGAACAAGATAGGAACCTCAGTGTGATCATTGAAAAAAGGTTGAGGTTCCATAGCCACACCCAGCATGTTGTCTCCCAAACAACTTCTGTCTTTGCCCTATTAAAAAGGACCATCAGTAGCCAAGAGCAGGGCCGGCGCTTATGCAGGGGTCACCCTCCCCCCCCCCCATGGGAGGGCTTTGCACCACAATTTTTCTGATGCTACCAAAATTCTTTGTTTGGTTCAATAAAGACCATAAAAATACTGACATATCATCTACAGAAATTTTGAACTTGGTTGGTGAACCAGCAGTTTTACTGACTCCTGTCATGATTTTACAGATTCTGCCACAATTTTCCATTTTGTTAAATAGACAGTATTAAAATAGTGACATGATATGTACCAAAATATGAATCTTGGTTGGTAAATGCAGTGGTTTTACTGACTTGTGCAGTGATTTTATGTATTGTGTTCAAAATTAACACTATGCTAATTTTTGATAAACACATTTTTGTTAAAAATAATCAGCCAGTCAGTAAAATTTCTTGTTCCCCCCCCCCAACATTTTGGCTAGTAATGACACTGGCCAAGAGGCAACAATATTCATAAAAAATTTTAAGGCACTTTATAGACCCCATCCTGATTTTGGCATGTGCCTGACTGGTCCCTCTTACCAGCTAGATGATAGGCTCATTAAAAATTTTCAGAAGCAAGCAACAAAGATCATGAAAAGCCTAAAATCAGTGTGATAAGAGGACCATCTCAAGCAGATCAAGCTACCTACCCTTGTCTACAGATGCAAGCATAGTGACATGAGGCTGACTTATAAACTCCAAAAGGAAAACTTCACTATCTTCATTGGCAGCCACAGTACCAGCCACTATCTCACAAGAGGACACTCAAAGAAGCTTCCAAAATTAAGCTCCAGATCAAGAATCTGTCAAATGCACTTTTCAAGAAGAGTAATAAACCACTGGAATGAACTGAAGCACTTTAATGTCAGCACTCCTTCCATCCAGTCTTTCTAACACCAACTTGACAAGCAGTGGGAGAAAAAGCAGTGGAGGTTCAACTGGGAGCCATCAACTTAAGAGCACTACAGGTCCAGAGACATTAAAGTTCTCAAATTAATCAATATAAGGTGATTTTAAAACTGAATAATAGTGGAAGAAAAATATGATAATATGATTAGGTTAATATAAATGTGTGCAGTATATTATAAAGTAAAAATTGCATTGTTTTAGTGTTCTCTTTTAGTTTTTTATATATCCCAAAGGCTATATCTGGGACCTTCAAGGTGAGAGGGCAGTATATACATTGTCTAAAAGCAATAATGATATTTGAAAATAGCATAAAATAGAGAATCTAGTGTTACTAATTTATTTGTTTAGCACTTTTCCTTCAGACATGGTCAACCACTAAATATTTACCAAAGTGGTCATGTGCTATAAGTTTACTAGGCTTCCTTGAAATTTGCCCCTGTGCTTTATATTTACTAGGCTAGTAATAATATTTGCAGAAAGAATTAAAAGGGAAACTGAATGGTATCTACTTTTATTCAAGCCTAGGCTTATCTGATTTATCTGCCATAAGTAATACAAGCCAGTTACTAATTGGTTAAATATTAAATAAATTTTGGTATGCAATTAGTTTTCAGACAATGGTACTAATTTAGTGGTTGGTCTCAAGAGAAGAAAACAGTAGAAAATACTAAAAGACTACTTTAAAAAAATTCTAAAATGCATATACTATTCCTAAAAGTCCATCACTTTACCCCTCTCTGCCCCCTAATAGTTAAATATATAGCCAAAATTTTAGGTATTCTTTTTTTAATAACTGCCTAACAAGATAGCTAAGAAATAGACATAACTTCAGAATCAAAATTTCATCCTGAATCCAAATGAGTATAGACCAAGTTAAATTGTATATTTTCTATCTATTCTCCTGATGCGGCTGTAGAGATGCATACAAAATGTGTTAGCTATAATTATTCTGCATATTATGAAGTAAGCAATGTTTTATTAACATGTTTCCTTCTCTATATGTACTTGAATGGCATTCATTTCTGTTAGACATGGAATTTACAGTCACCCCTCCCTAGGCTATTGTCCAAATATAGGCATATAGGCTACCCTGAGTTGTATACAGCCTATGCATTGAATTATCTGTAAGCAACTCTTTTCTTCAAATTGATTTAACAGTTTGTCAATATAACAGAAAATTCATTGCATAGGCTATATATACAACTCAGGGTATATATTTGGAGATTAGGGACAACCTTGGACAAATTTTTAAACCCAGGCAATTTTTTTTATATTTTAAATGAAATATTGACCCAAGTTGACTAAAATTTCCCAAATCAGCTCAAGACTACAATCAGATACTGAAGTACTCTTAAGACTTCACTGACATGGCTCAATATTTAGCCACATATATTAAAGACATTGTTTCCAGGAAACAATTGTTTACCCTAGAATCAGTGGTCAATAACCACACAAGTCTATTCCATATTAGCAAAGAAACCCGAAAAGCAACACACCACCTTTTCTACTATCGCCCAAATGTCGCCAGACCAATAAGACTATATTTGGCGGGCTTCTATCACGTTTTTTTAGTTTAAATTTTTGCCTGTTTTCAGCTTAAGTACCAAATGCACTCAATTTTTTTTTCGACACCAATTTCAGCAGCTCGGTGGACAAACAAAGGCGGTATAAAAACTTTTGCATAAAGTTTTCAAAACTAAACATCGTGGACACCAGTAGTCAACTGCAGTTTATCGATAGATGCATCATTGATCTCGACTTAATTCTTTTGATTTTCCTGCTGAAGAGTAGGAAATGACTGAGGCTTGATGATTGATTTCTTTCTTTTTTTGGATGATGACGATAAGATTCCGTCCTATTTTTGCGAATCAGAACCAAAAACTAGAAAATTTTAAGGTCAAATCACTGACGTTGCAATTTCGTGCCGATTGGGCATATCAATGCCGAAAAAATTTACGTGTGTCTAGCCCTTTATAATAGTTTAAACTTCATCCCCACTTACTGTTTCCATGATGTTATGCATGGTACCCCCCTCAATTATGAGCCAATTTATTAATAATAAAGTTCCCTACATTTTTAATAAACCAATTTAAATCATTCCATTGAATGATTTCTAGCCCATACTATACACATTTAAGTTTTGTCTTAAAGCTAGTCTTTGTAAGTTTGAGGCTAATTGGTTGCATTAAAGGAATATGTTATATGTAAAAAGTGTTTGTACGCCAAAACTAGCTACAAAATTGAAAAGGATTAATACGAAATTTCAATTCTTTTGCCATGGATAAAAAAAAATATTGGGAGACATTAATAATCTTCCTTCTAAAAATATATACTTGTATGTTATTTGTAATTTGGCTTATTAAAAAGTAAAAGATTTCTCTATGTTTGGGTGTTGCAATGAATAAAGTTAAAAAAAAAACCTTGCGCCCATACCTGGATGACTGGTAATTCCTTGTAATTCCTTTCAGTGGTGTATTATTTAGCTTGTTCATTTTTCAGTGGAAATTGAGCTTTTCCGTTTGAATTTATGGAGGAGAAACTTTCAATCCTTAAGACGCTCTTTTATATATATATTCAATTCCATAATTCGAAAAGCAAAAAAAAACGTGGGAATGGCATATTTTTTCTTTAGTAATGGTTATAGTAAATAGAGATCCCTTTAATAAAAACTGACAAAGCATATAATCAAACTTACAAAAATCTCATTGCATGCCCTTTTCTGCTTGTTAAACTTGTAAATTAAACTTTAAAATGAATGGAAATTCGTCTATTCACAAAAAAGTACTATCCCTCTTAAAAGAAATGTGATGAGAATTGACACACTATTTTAAAGCATAATTATATCATGCGAGAACCAACGCAGATGTGGATGCTCCTCCTCCATTCCAATCTATTCAAAATTTCCCTCTTCATACCATCCCCAGAAGTTCCAATGTTTTTTATATCCTTTTTCACGGCATCTTCCC
Source organism: Artemia sp. Qi Xiang Cuo (assembly GCF_049724085.1). Classification (NCBI taxonomy): domain Eukaryota; kingdom Metazoa; phylum Arthropoda; class Branchiopoda; order Anostraca; family Artemiidae; genus Artemia; species Artemia sp. Qi Xiang Cuo. Next base: position 70,882,185 of record NC_142795.1, on the reverse strand, counting down.
AGCCTTTTTGGGGACGAGCTGCTTTTTGTTTGACTGTGTATGAAAGTTCAAAAAATAATATTTTTGGCGATTTATCATCCTTCACCTGCAAGATGATTCCTAGCCATTTAAATCTGTCTCTCATTATAGCCGTAGAAAGTGGAATTGAACCACGTTTTTGTGCAGCTTACTGTTTGAAACACAGTCAGTCAGACGGTCAGCCAAAAGAATCTGTAAATAATTCCTATGGAAAACATCTAACAAATACTCCTTCATCGTTAAAAGTACCAGTGTTTCAGGACTATACTTAACCACAATCATCACTGTAGCTTCCGACGTTTTAATCTGGGTTCACAGACTTATCTTCAAATTTTTCCAAACTTTTTTCAATTGCGAAAAAGCACCCTTGCCGTTGGCTATTCTACTTTTAAAATCTTCACTGTATCCACTATCTTTGCTAAAAATACTAGCCAGGTAATTCAGACTATCTGCTTGATAAATCTTCTCACTACTCAACATTACATTTCAATTTCAACATTACTTTTCGCTGTATTTGACGCTAAAGTGCGAATTCAGCCCTTTTGGGCTTGTGATAGCCATTTTTCAGCAATAAATCTTATTTTATCTCATCGTTTCCCGTTCTAAGTGACTTGGCTTTCTTAACGTAAGCCTATTCTGGCACTCTGAACACTCAAAACCTAAAAATCCGTTATTTTGCTGACATCTTTCATCTAGGACAATCAAATCATCAGCGTCAGCGCTTCCCCATCTGATTCTATACTCTCCCATAGCCTTTGCTGTGTTCCTTGGAACAAAGTTATCAAAATGATTAACATAAATAGGATTGAATGCAATCCTGCTTAACTCCAGTTCATACGAAACCAGCAGCTAACCTTATTTCCTATCTTAACCACATCAATGTTGTTCTCATGCATAGCACTAATCACTTTAAAGTGTTTGTCCGGTTTACCACACAATGATGGGACCCTTACTAAAGCTCTTTTATCGGCTGAATCAAACACTTTTCCATAATCTATCATTCTGAGCATTAAAAGACTTTCAGGACTCAGGCACTTTTAAATTATTAATCTAAGGTGAAGTTATTTTTGGTGCACCATTTCCCTGCCGGGTAAATTAAATAAAAAATTATCAATTCTCCCCTTGAACATTTCTTATCCCATAATGCTTGAATAACTTATTGGAACATGCTTTTCGGCTAGATTTACTTTGTAGCGATTACAGGCTGCTTCTCTTCCTTTATTCTTTTTTTATCACACCAGCTTCAATAAATAGTAAAATAGTTGCTTAGGAACACCAAAGCTCATATCAATAAGGAATAATAATCAAACTTTTCATATCCGTACCTACAGTTTTTTTTATTTAACAAGATAGGTCACAAAAAATATACTTGAATTTTCATATAATGGTAAAGAAACTTAACTTTTAATTTCAAAATAAGTCCCGACACATATCAGAGAATTTGGGAGAACCCCCAAAAAGTCAATATACATACATATATACATCAACTAGTAACTTGCTTCGTCAGAATAAATAAAGTCCCGACACATATCAGAGAATTTGGGAGAACCCCCAAAAAGTCAATATACATACATATATACATCAACTAGTAACTTGCTTCGTCAGAATAAAAAAACAAAACGAAAAGGATTTATGACTCCTCTTCCCTCTTCTGCCCATACAGAACTCAAAATCAAAACTTCATATGTTAGTAAAATTATAAACAAAACTTGGATGATACAGGCACTCATACTCTACAAACCGTCATATGCTCACCTAATCATAAAAACGGATCATTTTCTCATTTAACCGCTTACAATCAATTTTCTTTTTTAAGCAAATACGCCGCAAGAAAGCAGGGAACCTGATCAACTAAGATGAAAGACGTTACAACCGTTTAAGCACTGGTCATGATTTATATTTCTAACCCGGAACTAAGGTTTTATTTTCAAAGATTTCACTTGGCAGAATGATTGGAGAATTATAGCAGATATCTTTATCCCCTTACAGATTTGTTCTAGTCTATATCCTGGCATACATGACTTACAAGAAGCCAGAAAACTATAACTTTCCACAAGTTGGTGACTCAGATAGGCACGACCAACTTTCCAAAAAGCCTATTTTCATCTGAAAGTCTATCGCCAGCCGAATTACCTTGTCGTATGAGTTTTACACTACCTCTATAGAATACCTTGAAGACGAATTATAATCAGCTTCAAAATTTTCCTATAGACTAATTCTGATTGCGGAGCGTGGAACATTATATTAGTATTGTACTGCATCTTTAGCCTTCGATAATATTTGAAAAGCATACTTTAAAGAGGAGGGAGGTAGAGGAGCAGGTGATGGTTCCTAGATTTGTTGCCCCCACCCTAGATTTTGAAAATGCTCTTTGGTATATTCATTGAAAAAAATGAAAAAAAACAACACAAATTTGATTCCCCCCTAGATTTTGACAAAACACATTTTGTCCCTAGTTATCTCGCGAATTGATGTCATTTTATTTGCAAGAGAAGTCCTGCAACAGAATGTACTGGTTCTTTCAGGTTTTATTGGAAGCCGAAAAAAACATAGCCTCGCCAAGTCTGTAGCACATCTGTCAAGAAATAAAGCCTGAGCATGAAATGCTTGAAGAATTTTCATCTCAATTAGAAGTATTTGATGTACCTTATGCTAACGTTGCATCGTGCCTTTGGCCCTTAGTAATATTTGCAATAGTTGGGCAATTATTGATTTCCTGTAAAAATTTTTATTTGAAATATTACCCAATGAGTATAGGCAACTTGTACTAGCTGGCCATACTCTTTGGTAATACCTTTGACAGTGTTTATTTGTTTGTGTCCCTTCTTTCGAGTTACTCTTTTCACTCCGGAACTGTCGAAAAATGCAAGTAATAAGAAAAGAATCTTCCAAAGTTCTAAATTTATAACAAACTAACATTTATTTTTTATATAAAATTCCTTAAGCGATATACCATTGATCGTAGTAATTCCAAAATAACTTAAAAACAAAATAGATGCATAAAATTAAGGTTTGAAGATGATGCTGAAGAAAATCACTGTTCGTATATTTCCATTATGATCTCTTTCACTGCTATAGCAACAATGTAGCGTCACATCACCTAGAAAAGAAATATTTTACATTTTACTAGTTGTTGACTTTAATTTAAAATATTCTATTGATTCTAGCACTGCTAAGAAGCCAATTCTTAGAGGGGTGGACTAAGGCCAATATGGCGTCGAAAAAAGTACTTTTGGGGGAGGGGTGTGAGTTGCCACAGAAATAGCTCCAAAAGGTTTTCAGAGAGTTGAACGATGTCTAGATATTTCTGTATATCCATATTTTAATTGTTTCTAATCGTTATGCAATATGTAAATTTCGATATGTAAATGCAGCGACAATAATAAGATCTTCTGCTGTGCACCCGGCTGGCAGCAAGATTATAAAAACCTCGTTGGTATTTTGCCTTCAACTGTGAAAAGATAGTCGAACGTTTTCAGCGATAGAAGATGGAGATGAAATCGTCGTTTTAGCCTGATTAATCAATTGTTGGTGTTTTATTGTCAAGGAAAAAAGTTTTCATTTTCAAGATTTTCATATTTTATTCAAAGTAAACATTCCAAAAAAACTTGACTAGCTTACTTGACTTAAAACTTGTTTGACAGTGTCACCACCGTAGAGGGGGGCAGACGTTATCGCTTTTAGTTGTTCCCAGAGTGATCTGTCCTGAGAGAGGGTTGGAGCTTCATGGAGGTCAATAATCCTGGTAGTGTGTCAACCGTTGTTGACGTCCACCCACCTTGTGTGTGATCACCCTTTGGGAGTGTTTCCACCTGTTTGCAATTGGATCAAATCGAAGATGGGTCTGGTGGGTGTTTGACTGGACAGACGGAGTAGATGACCATTGCAACACAGCGAGCGAGACTCGAGCTGCTCAGAAAGGTGTAGCAATTTAAAAGACAGGTAGATAACTTTGCGGAGGTGTCGTCAGAAGCAGAATACTACAGTGTACGCGTTGTGTGATATGCAATGTTCGGAGTTTTTTTCGAATACGGTACTTTTCATCGTTGGAGTAGTTTTTTGGCGGTAAAATATTTTTTTGATTTCAGTGGGATGGGTAACAATACCCAGCCATCTTTATAAAAATGGCCGTCTATAGCAGACAGCTTACACGGTGTTCACAGCACATTTCACAAAGTGTCTGTTATAGGATTTTTAACCATTCAAAGAAAAGTTTTACCTGATTGACTTTACAAAAACTCCTATTCCAAACAATTTGCATCTTTTAAACAAGTAGTTCAAATAATTGAAGAAATCTATTTTATCTTCGTTGAGATGATTTGTACATTCATTTGGTTCTTCATTGACAGAAACCAAAACATAATTCAGCTTGAAATTGCTTCAGCTTAAATGAATCAGCTGATTGCAGGTTTTACGCACCACCCTAGATTTTGTAAAATGCCTTCTCTTTTTGGTATTTTCACTTTAAGAAAATTGAAAAAATATATTCACTTGAATAATTCAGGTTGAGATTGCTGCATGTTCATAATAATAAATATAACCCTCGGCCCTATTTTAATAGTCGGAAACTTTGTTAAATTTACGGAAATAGAGAAATTGTTTTAACTTTTTTCAGAAATTAGTGGGGAACTTTTATAAGTTTTCTGAGAAATTTTTGGAATTGTACGTTGTCATGTGAGTGGCCTAGAGTTAAGACCTCAAGAACCAGGGGGTGAACATTTGTACCGACATCAATCAGGACTGTGGTGGGACACCTTTGTCTGCACTTAGATCCGTGATTTTTCAGTATTCTGGACAGTTAAAAAGTGTTCAGCTAAAGATGATGGGATTTATGAATCATACAAAACAAACTTCGAAAACATAAAATATTCCGCCCCTTTCCCCCGCAAGGCCTAATGACAGGGAACGCAGGGAGAAAGAAAATAAAAACAAAAGACAAAAAAGTAAATAAAATCAAAAAAGGAAAAAATAAAACACGCACACACTAAAAAGAAAAATATCAATAAGCAGCCAAGTGAATACTAACTGATAACCAAACTAGAAGAAAGTGCCTTGCCCGAGGAAATCGAATAAAGTTCCACCACTGAACGTCACTGACAGAGTGGCAAGATGTGGCGCATTTACGCCATTTTGGTGCTTTTTGAAGCAGTCGCGCATTGAGTTTTTCAAATCGAACCATTTTTTTTGGGGGGGGGGATGTTCATTCACTACAGTTTTACCAGAAAAAACTGAGCTTTCTGCGCATTTTCATTTTTATGGCGGCGATCCTTTAAACCAGACATGTGACGACACTGGTCACTGATACTACACCTGCTGCTACTATTTCAAATAGCTGAATTGTCAGTTTTAGGACTGCAAGGATTGTAATCACGGAACGATTCTGTGTAACTGTCTTCTTTAGTATCGCAGTTCAGTAAATCACTAAAGCTGAGACAAAGTATTCAGGAACCTTCGTGTACCACTAGACTTACTTTCTGATAATAAAGAAAGAATGCATAATGGCTGTTGTTTCAAACCAACTTTATATAGCTTTAGCAAAGATACAGCGACTAATTTGCTCATTATTCTGCTATAAAATTAATCCATATTTTATCCTGATATGTTTCCCGGTATTTCAGTGTTTTTTGTTGTTTTTTTTATTCGAACTTTGGTTTTTAAAGTGTTCATTATTATTATTATTTTGCTGTTTCAAATGCTATTCATAACTTGTTTTTGCGTTGATTCAAACTTACTTTAATATGCCGGCTTCATATTAGCTAAATAGGTATTTCATACTCGCTTATTTAAGCCCCATAAGCTCCGTAGCATAATATACTTAATCTCCAAAACGTAGGCCAATTATCAAGTTGAAAAAGTTCTAACTTAACAAGCGTAACGTAACCAACTTAGAGGAAAAGCGATTTGAATTGGCCATGGATGAATTAGACTATTGGATAATAGACTTTTTTAAGGCAAGGCCGTTTTTGCACAGTCCAAGGGAAAAAAATATATTTATTTTTATCTGTTTCCTCAGTAGCTGCCAAGTCTTTAGATGTAAATATTGACTATTTCTTCATCTTCATTTTTGAAAGTTAAATAATGTAAAAAGAAGCTTTTGTTACGGAGCTTATCGAAGTGAAAGTGTGATATGCAAAATTTCAATGTGAAACCAAATTACTTAAGCTCTGTAGCGTAAGCCACTTAGCGTAGGCAACTTAGTGGTAATGTGAAACCGCAGATATGCTGATGACGACAATGTACGAGCTTTATGTTTTTATAGTGCTAGACGACATACCCACACAAGCTGGGACGATTTTATGGAAGGTGATAAAGAATGAAGCTTTGAATAGATTGGTGAAGAGGAGGAGCTTGCAGGCTGCATCGGCCTCAGGCGGCTTGGTTCTGAATTGAGTTATTAGCAGCAGTAGTGGTTGTTTAACAGGGCTCTCTCATTTAAAAAGTGCAACATTTTCGACACTATGTAGGAGTAATAGTGGAGGGGACGGATAAAGGTCTAGAATTGGGTCTCTTCAGATGGGGACACACTAAAACAAGCAGAAGCATATTTTTAGATTGCTAATTTTACGCTTATTTTCATGGTTGGGTTCATGTTTTTGACAATTCATCTTGAGTCCCCCTTTGTCATAGCCTTATGATATGTAGTAAAAAGTAATGGAACAATTAACGGAAACTGATTCAAAAACAGATGAAAATGGGAAAAAACAGCGAAATATGATTCATTGATACTTGCTGCATATTATAAAGTGGGAATATTATCATTTATTTTGTTTAGTCTCTTTATATAGCCTAGACCTAGACTGTATGGGACCATCAGAGTGGACCATCAAAAACATAAAAAGGGAAAAAAACGAAATATGACTCGTTGATACTTGCTGCATTGCTGAGAAATTTTTGAATAGAGCAGATTGTGTGAGCTCAGTTTCGATATTAAGTTGAGTGATATTTGTTTGAAGCAGACCGTTAACATTACAGAAACTAATAAATGATATAGGTTATTCAAGACAGTTGTTTGGATTGCCTCTGGGGACCCATTTTCTCCTTTTCCGCTAGTTTTTGTTTTTGTTTGTGTTATACAGGGTTGCGAACTTTCTGGTCCATGAAAATGTCCCCTGAGCATCCAAAAATGTATCATTTTGAGCCAAATTATGTCCATATTTTGTCTTTAATATGTCCATGATATGTCCATCTTGAAATCTATAAAACTTGTTGTTTTTTTAAGACTTGTGTTATTGACCAAAAGACGCTTTGTAAACCTCTTTCAAAGCGACCAGTTAACATCAAATGTATTGAAAACAAAAAACAAAGAAAAATTTATTTCATCCACACAGAATAAATTAGTGTAAAAGCACTAACGTCATAAAAAAATGTAAACCGTAAAAAACTACTTGTGGGAGATTAAGGCTCATCTTCCAACAAGAATTCCTTCTTAAGAGGTATGGGTGGCATGAAAGTCATTATTTTCACTTTTTTTGGTAGCTTTTTTCCAATCAAAGTACATCTTGCGTATGTCATAAGGTACAATCCAGAAGTCAAGTGACGTTCCAGAACGTCAGATATCAATTACTTTTGATTCTTAAGAAGAGAACTAGAACTTTCAATTTACAATCGAATAAGCTTCTTTCGAGGTTTTTTCGACAACTCCTTCTATACAAAGTGCTTTAATCAGGAAAAAAAGAAAAAATTAACAAGCAATATATTGTGCCCACTTCGCTCTTTACTTAAGAAGCGCTATTGCGCCACCTATGATTTCTGATCGTTTTGACTTTTACATGTTCTTTTGACGATTTTAAACAACATTGCTATCTCACAATTTTGACGAGATGCATTTGGGAAAAAGAGGGCTTCGGAAAGGGAGGCTGGTTGCCCTTTTATCAATCTTGATTCTTAAGAGAGAACTAGAACTTTCAGTTTCAAATCAAAAGAGCCTCTAAGGTTTACACGACCACTCTTTAAACCTTATACGCCTCCGGGACATAACTTGCAACCCTTATCTCTAGGCTCTGGGGTGGGTGTATCAACTCTGAAGGCCTTGTTATATGTTCTTTGGACCTTTTTTTTTTTTAAAAAAATGGCTATCTCAAAATTTCTATTGGATACATTTGGGAAAACAGGACGAGAGGGGGTGGCTAGTTTCCCTCCGATCACTTAGGATTCTTAAAAAAGGACACTGGAACTTCTTATTTCAAATCCAATGAGCCCCCTCTGAATTTTATACGACCATCCCGTCCATAAAAACCTTATATGTTAACAATGGACAACTTGTACAACTCACATACCTTGCCCTGAGGGCTTCTTTTTTTGGGGGGGGGCGGGGGAATGTCGCCCTCAAAATATTATTACTGGACCTTTCAAATATGTTGAACAAAATGGCAATATTAAAATTTTGATTAGATATGTTTAAGGAAATGATGGGTGAGGGGGGCTGGTTCCCTGCATTCAATTTGGTTCTTAAAACGGGCACTAGAACTTCCACTTTCCAATTGAATGATTTCCTTTCGAGGTTTCTACTACAACTCCTTCTATGCAAAGTGTCTTCGTCAGAAAAAAAAAAAAAAAAAAAAAAAATTAAAATAATACATTGCGTCCTTATTACTCTTTCCTTAAAAATTTTCAAACTGACGGAATTCATCCTGGGTGCTTGGCTTTTGTTTTGATTCCAGACCATCGAGAATCAAAATTTTTCATTTTGTTAGCTTTTCCTTTTTATTTGGTAATGCTCAATAAATAGATAGATGTTTTTGCCTGACTATCGGAAGCCAAAAGTGAGTGTTGACAAAAAAGGTGCCTGCTTGTCCATTATCTTGACTGTAGCGGAAAAACAATGAGAAATAAAAATCGTTTATAGATGAAAGGATACAAACTTGCAAAGAACTTCAAGAATATTTGCAGAGAATTGTCTTCGGGAAAGAGCAAGCCATTCCAAAAAATACAGTATGAAATGCAAAATATTAATAGAAAGTAAACAGTTAAGTAGTTTTGGTGCTAGATAAGTAGTTTTAGCACTACTTTGGTGCTAGTGACTTAAAAAAAATATATATTCAGTAGGGAAATATTTTGTTTTATGTCTTAAATTTGCAAAATGTGTCCCTTTTATGTCCCAAGTTCCTAAAATATATCCCTTATTTGCCCTATTATGTCATTGTGTCCCGACACATAGGAATATGTCCTTTGGACATAAAATAATATATAGTATAAAATCAATGATGATGATTTTTTAATAAATATCAATTTTCTCGGAGCTTATCACAATTATTTTTTGTGAAGTTTAAACAAATTTTGAGCTGCTTGCTAAGAAAATTCAAACAGAAAACAAATTTCTCGCTACAATGCAGCACAGTTTCTGTTTTTGCTGAAACAATTTCTCTAAAGAGCATAAATAGAAAACGCTTAAGGCTGAAAACTTCTAGATCTATGGTATTCTTTTGACTTCAATACTTCTGTTTTTCCTTGGTAATATTGGTTATGATTGCGTTATTTTGCTCCAAAATTCCTGATAAGCCTTAGCAATAGAGTAATTCATTTTTAATAGAGATTTATTTTATAGTTATGTAAACCTCGTTTCTATAATACATTCAGATCATTTCCAATCTTTATTTCTAATCAATGGTATCTGACCATCAGGATGTGAATATCAGATGTTCGTTTATCTTTCAAATTCTTAAAAATTATATATGACTTAGCGTCAAGTATATTTCCTTCCTTATGTGAATGTAAGGAAGATTAGCCTGTAAAAAGATTGGTCCAAAACTTGGAAAACAAATCTAGCCTAGGTTCTAGCTGAAATTTTTGGCAGAATTTCACAGAATTATTCTAAATTTTCTTGATTTGGAAAAAGAGTTTTAGAACTTAGAGCCTGAGTATTTTGGGCGATGTTTACAAACTAGCATTACGTGACATAGCCTAGTTTTTTGCCTTGCCACTACTACTACTATTACTAACAACTCATTACAGCACTTGCCACCTGAGGCCAAAAAAGTTGCGAACGCTCCTGCTCTACCCCAGTCTATTCAAAGCTTCACTCTTCACCCCAAGAAGTCACAAAAAAGTCTCCAAAAAGTTATTCGCTTTCGCTAACATTTTACTCAAATCATCCACAAAATCAAAGTCTAGGAGAACCTGAACTTCTTATTTGATTCCATAGTCTCCCATAGCCTTTGCCGTGTTCCTTAGAACAAACTACCTTAAAATAATCCGTATTAACAGGGATAGGACACGAATCTGCTTAACTCCAGACTCAACACGAAACCAGCTACTAGCTTCATTTCCTACCTTAACCACAGTAGCACAAAATGAACCGTAAATGAACCACCAAGGCCAGTTGATAATTTATAAAAGCTAAGGACTAAAGGTATCTTATAATTTGGATACTTCTCAAATATTAACATAAGAGTAAAACACATTCTCTCCCCTTCTTAAAATCATGTTTTTACTCTCTTAAAACTTTATCTATAGCATCAATAAATCTATATCATCCTGCTAAAAAAATCGCTCCCTACAGAAAGCAAACTAAGGCCTCTATAGTTACCACACTTACTCATATATAGAGGTGTTTAATAAAAATTTTCGTAAAATTATAAGATACTTCCCCTTTTCAAAAATTATATTCTTAGTCTTCAATAATTTATATTTAGCTTTGCGACCTAACTATATTGCCATCTCTAACCACATTTCAAAACCCATTTACGACGCTACAAGCACATGAGGCCTTACTATTTTTAATCGCATTAATACTGTCTTTAACTCCTTTCCACAAAATTCCTTCGCTTTCGAATGGTCAAAAATATTTTCATTTATTTCTATATCATTTCCTGCTGCTTCATGACTGTTTAATACGTTCTCAAACTGTTCTGCCCATTTCTCTTTAACGATTTCCTTACCACTAATTGAGGCCACGTTCTTATCTTCGAATGAGACAAGTCCATACTGACTACTTCCTCTCAATATCTTAACATGCTGCCATTGCAGTGTTTAACTATTATTACCGTGTCTGGCCGCATATTCCAGATCTTTGGCAATGATATCCATGGTCTCCACTTCATACCTCTTTAATTCATGCTTTAATGAATTTTCTACCACCCCTAGTTTCTCTTATTCTTATTTGATCTGTCACTCAAAACTTCTTCACAAACTTTCCTCTTTTCTACCAAGTTTGAAATGTTTCCATTAATATTCGTAGCAATATTTTTCTACATTGTAAAAATTTAAAATATACAGTTTCGTATTCAACTGTTCCTGGGATGTTCCTTTCTAATTCTTATCCTGGAATTAACAACGTTACAAATTCCAGGAAATTATGCTACCCTTCCTAAACTTCAGTTTTATATTAACTCTACACAATACTACGGTACTTTTCGCTGAAAAAAGTGAAAATACTGCTTGAGCCTCCTTGTCAACTAAATGCCCCTTCCCCCACACCACGGAAAGGAAAATAAACAAAATTTCTGTCAGAGGGAAAGCATTTCCTTAAAATAGAGTAAGATAAGGTTTTTTCCCTTGTTCCACCCTTGCAAGAATGATTCTTTGTGCCTAGCTCACACCATAGCAAAAAAAGAGACAGTGTTTCAGCTTGGAACTTTTTACAATAATAACCATTAATTTGTAATTGTTTATCATAATTTCTAACTCTTGTCTCTAAGAATTACAGCACTAGCATTTTTTTTTCTTCGACTTTAAGTTTACGCGAAAGAATCGAGCATCTACTTAGAAAAAAAAATTGAGGTCAAAGTAGATAATTTCAAACTACAATGTCCTTAGTCTACCCTCCTGGGTCTCATCCTAATCCATTCTTGAAAATAATATTTTTTTTTCCTATTTCATTCCATTTTTACACACGCACCCACAAAAAAAATTGTTGAAAGGACAATTTTTGTTACTAAAGCAGGCTATCTCCCTGTTAATTTTGATAGATGACTCTCAGGTCGTGATTGTCTTTAAAGCTCATTAATATATTTTTTTTTGAATAATTTTGCCGGGGCGGGTGAAGGTCGAGAAGGCGTGTCCAATCCCTCGTTCACAGCCGACCGAGGCTGTGTTTGTGCGTTGCGTACTAGGCCTACAAAAATGGCGTATTCGCGCGCTATTTATTAGCAAAAAAACATTTCCACAATGATTGAGGAATGTGCGTAAGGTAAATATTTTCAATTTTGTGCTTGTGATTGTGGGTAGGATTGAATTCTGGTATGTATTCGTTTTTTATTATTAATTAGGAGAGTGATAGATTAGTTTATTATAAGAGATAAAGTTTAAAAAAAAACTAGGCCTTTTTTTATAGATTAGGCGTGAAAATTTTTAAACAGGCCTAGTAATAAGCAAATTTAAAGGAATCTTAAAAAGAATGTTAGTGTAAACAATTTTTAAATATTGGCTATTTTATAAAATATAAAAGCAATTATTCCCCTCATGTTAGTCAGGGCCATTTTATTATGCCTAAACTTAGTGGGTTCCTGTTACAAAAATATGGAAGTTTTAAAGCTAAGAATTGCTAAAATGTTCTGTAACCATGGATTTTAGGCTAAAACATTCGTATCGTAGGCCTAATTCCATTTACCATTCAATAAATTGACCTAGGCCTAGGCCTAGCCCTTTTGATGAGCATTGACTTTATTGTAAAGCATAGTAGTCCTTTATAATTTAAAAGTCTAGGAATAACCCAGCCTTCTTAGGGCATTGTAACATCAAATTTATTCTCTTTTTTCTTCTTTTCTAATAGTAAGACTTAGACCTGGATATAGCCTAGGCTAGGCCTATGTGTATGGGCTTCTAGCCTATGCCTATTTGTAGGCTAGTTTTTATTTGATAAAAGCATATTTAAATGTCATTTCAATTAGTTTTAATTACTTGCTTGGTTGGTGAGATGAGGCATTGGCTATTATTGGCTACATATAGCTAGACTAGGCCTAAGCCTATTAAGGGTTAAGGTTGCTTGGCCTTAAGGACATAAATCAGATAAGACTAGAAAAGGAATATGCTATTTAGTTCCCCATTCAATGGCACTGTCATTGCAATTGCATCCCAGACCCCCCCCCCTCCCCAACACAACCAAATATAGACCAAATATACTGTTGATTTTGTTCATTTATTTTGTTATTCAACTGTTGATGAGGAATAAGCACAAAAATTGATGCCAATTCCTAAAAATTAGGAAACTATTCTGTATAGCCTAGGGTTATAAAGAGGAGGGGGATTCGAATGCAATTGTGACTACAGTGATAATTACATTTTGAAAGAGCATTGAGTGGAGAAGGTAATTGTCAACTATCTTTTTTCCCTATCTGATTTGTGTCTTATAAGTAGCTTTAATCCTATTAGGCCTACACCTTATAGTACTTCTTTGTTTTCCACAGTTGGAGTGCACAAGCATATTTGCTAATTGAAAAGTACCATATATATACATTGAAAAGTATATATATATATATATATATATATATATATATATATATATATATATATATATATATATATATATATATATACCTGACTCTTGATTCAGATGGGTCCTACCCAGTAGTGGTTTTTGGTCTCATAATCTGGGGGACAAGATTTACCATAGGAGATAAGAATATAAAATAAAATGAATTTAATGTCAAAAGGCAGAAAAAATGGGGACAGGGGCAGCTGCCCATGTCCAAGCCTAGAACCTCCACTGCTCCTACCCACCACAAGTTAATTTTTAGAGGAGTATTTATGCAGGCTATTTCCTGGAGGGGAATCTGAAATAAAAGAAACTGCATTTGCGCACTTTCCAAATATTCCAAGGGGTCCTTGAAACCAGCCATGAAGAGATTGCCTCCCTCCCCCCCATGCATCAATTTGTTTTACTTATCTGCCTACTAGGGGAGGGGACTTCCGCCTCCACTTAAAAAAAGTTGGAGAAATAGCATGAAAACTTACTTTTGTGTTTTCACTCAAACCCCTCTCCCCACCACTCCTCAGTAAAGATATATTTTTTATATGGCATGTAAATTTTACGCACAACTCAAAACCTCATAGCTGATGAAGTATTTGATGTTTTCTATGGAAAAACCAGTGGCGGATCCAGGGAGAGGGGGGTGCCCCCCTAACGTAGTTTAAAGTAGTGTAATTTACTTAATTAACGCAAGATTGCGTTAATTACACTTGCTCCTAATGCAAGTTTATCGGATCAACCTATTTTGCGCCGCCCCTAAAAAAAATCCTTGATCCGCCCCTGGAAAAAAAAACCGTTCGTTCCTGTATGTTAGAGACTTAGAGTTACACTTATTCGACAGGGAAAGCGTATTTTGCATTGACTCATTATGTCAACATCTTTTCAGTGTGCATGGGTTTATGCATCCTGTAAATTCAATATATAGGAAAGTCAACGTGCAAAATCCAACCTCATGCGGAAATTCAAATAGCAAATGTAAACCCTGCCAAATTCAGTTGTCGAAGAAGCCGTAACGGGACAACTTGCTATTTGGATAACTCGTCATGGGTTGTCAAGGGAAGAAACACCGAAAGTGATGAGAACGCGAAACTGAGAAAACCTTTGCAGGAGCTAGGTGGTGATAATGATGGTAATGTCGATATCAGCGATGTTTAAGAATGATGATGACGCTAGTACCGACTGGAATGACCCTTGACGTAGCCACCCTTGTCATTTTTCAATGTTATAGACATTGGGCGTCATCCTTTATAATGCCGTCATCGACGACATCGCCGTTGTCATAAATTTAATTTCTGTTTGCTTTAGCGTTGTCGTAATCAGATGCAAGATAGTTAGCAACACATATGCTGAGAGGAGCTAAACAGGGGTACATCCCCAGCAATAATCCTAAACCATGTCTCCCCCCCCCGCTACGGACAAATAATCTGTAATCTCCCTTAACGCTGGACCTGTGTTTCCTTAGAGCGGTTATAGCTGTCCGATTCTTGTCTGAAGACCCACTTCTTTTTTTTACAATGTACAATAATTAAGAAATTTGGACCAAAACACCCTTTTTAAAGCTTCAAACCCTACTGAACAGGCATCATTGCAGTTTTTCTTTTAAGGGCTGGGCACACGTAGCTGATTGCGGGAACTGATTTCCAAATCAGCGCCGATTTTTAAAAGAAATTGGCATCGATTTGAGCTTGAAAATTTTTCTAGTTTTCGGTGCCGATTTACAAAATCAGCGCCGATTTTCATCATGATCATCATAAAAAAATAGAGATACAAATAAATAGTCAGCCAGAGACGTCTGTGGTGAAAGACCCCGCTACTGAGCTGAGAAGTAAACTGAGAACTAAGTTGAGATCAATCATGCAACTATTAATAAACTCCAGTTGACTATTTGTGTCCATGATTTTTTGTTTTGAAAATCTCGCGCAACAAATTTTTCTTTCAACGAATTTTTCTTACCGCTATCGTTTGTCCAATGATGCTGAAATCGGTTCCCAAAATCAGCTGCGTGTGCCTAGCCCTTAAATGTGGTCGAAGATCCAATAATGTTGCGGGGGTGGGTTCAAAGTGAATAAATCTTACCCTATTATCATTACTAATTTGAATTTTGTACTGATAAATTTTTAAACTTGGGAGGTCGTGGTGCTCTCCAAATAATGTTCGTGTCCCCTAAATCCTCTCATAATTCCTACATATGTCTTCATAATTCTCTAAGGATTTGGAGTGTGTCAGTCCAAGTCCGGTGTTTATTTAAAGACTTTTTTGCGTGAATTAGACTGTTAACCTTCTGATTGACATGTTATTTTTGTGAGCCTCATTTTCAAAAGCCCCTCAATCAGAGGCGGCTCTGGCCTCTCTTGTGTCCGGGCTAAAATTTTGTTTAATGCCCCCCCTGTCTCCCATGAAAATAAATGTCTCTCTGTCTCCCATGTTAATAAATGACAACATAAGTTTTCATTTATTAACAATAATTGAATGCAAAATATCACAAAAAACATTAATATTGATTAAAGTCGTGTACTTATTTTTATTTTCAAGGAATGGTGTTGAAGATACAGGAAAAATGAAAATTTGGGTTCAATTTGCTTACACTGACTGTCAACTGCGCCCTGTGCGTTATTTTAATAAAAGTAAAAAGTGGCAATAACCGTTAGATTGTTTATTTGAAATTTTGCGCCCCTAAAACTTCTGCTCCCAGGGCAAGTGCCCATGGGTGCCCATAAGCTGAATGCCAGGGGGGGGGGCAAACCTCATCTAATTGGCACTTTTAAAGCTATATAATAGAAATCTCAGAACAAAATATAAAAATAAGGCAGTATCATTCAGCCCCCCATATGGGCGCCCATGCAAGTGCCCCCTCCTAAAACCGCATCTGCCCTCAATTTCAGGAAATAAAGTAATGTACATGGTCATTGTCTTTTAGCACATCACTAAGAATTTTTTCTTTTATTCACCGGCTCGACATCGGTGTATTCATTGTTTATTTACAATCATGCACAATAAAAGGATTCACTGCTAATCCATAATTATTTCATTAAAAAAAAGCCTTTCTTTTGTATTTTGCATTTTTAATAGCCAATAAACGTTGCCACGCCTTTCTAAAAAACATAGTGTAAGTCTTAAACTAAAAAACAGTAAATATAGCTAAAATATCAGATTCCGTCTAAACTGGAGCTAATTATAGGTAGGAGTTTATTGGTTCTTGGCTACATTTGCATATGTAAAAAAGGGGTACCATAATAAAACTTATTCCCAATTAAACGGACAGAATTGTACAATTATTCCCGTTACAAACTCTCAATGATCACTGAAAATTGTTCGTACCGCCACCCTTTTTTTTCTGGAAAGCATAAGTTTCCCATTTTGCATAGTTTTAAATCAGAGGGGTTGTCAATTTTATGAGTCTCAACTCTTTCTGGTTGGTTCCTCTAGTTGACCCTTTATAGTTTTTATGTCTTTTTAGCCTATCCCAACTTTAGACTCGCCTTTTGGTTATGGGCAGGGCAGAATAATCCTATTAATGTACTAAAGGTATACTAAGGTCAGTATAACTTGTAGTATTTGGTGAAATTTAGCAGCAGAGCTGCCCACTTTGCCTCATCCAGGGGGGTAGAGACCCAAAACCTCTGAGGATTCCTGTAAAATATCGAATCTGCCCGTTATTTCAACTTTTCATTCAAAATGCACAAAAAGTGGGTCTTCAGGTATTTTTGATTTTATTTTTTTGTGATAGTTCCTTCCAGTGACGCCATTTTACAAAAGCTAGGGGAGGGGGGAAACCTGACGTAAAGATTGAACACCTCAAGTATAATTAGGCTACTTTTGGGTATTACATATTCCTCAACTAGGTAATGATGTTGGTTTAAAAAATCCGTTCGATTTCTGACAACGGGGGGGGGGACTTGCTGTGGACTGCAGGTGCTTACTCAGGCTTCCCCCTTCTCCGTCTAATTTCTAATTATAGTTAGATTTTTTTTCCGCAGTTTCAGTTTCTTTGTAAATAGTTTGAATCGTGACCTCAAAATTTTGTGACCTCAAAATCATGAATGTGACCTCGAGTTTGTGACCTCAAAATTTTTGTTTATTTCTTACAAATTTCTCTGAAACTAGTTCCTTTGAACGTACTTGATGGACTGATTTGAATTTGAACGCACTTATTTACAGAATGTACTTTATTTTAGTTTGAACAGAACCTTCCAAATGCTTTCTTGTCATTTTGGACCGCGTCCTCTTTTGGTTCAATTTTTGTATAGTTTTTTTTTTCACCAAAAATCCTTAAAGGTTGAATTGAAAATTGATCAGAAGTAAATGTTAAACACCTTAAATATAAGCAGGGGTGTCGTTTGGGAGGGGAAAGGGGGGAAGTTGCCCCCCCCCAGTAATTTAGAGAAAAAAAATATTATATAGCCCATGCTCCTCGAATATCCGAAAGTAGACCCCTCTTGCCCCCCCCCCCCAATGAAAATGTTGTAGGTTCGCCCCTGAATATCAGTAGGCTACATCTGGGGATTATATATTCCTCAACTAAGTAATGATGTTTGTTTTAAATCCTTTCAAATTAAAGCTTTATTTAAGGTTAAAGCTGTCATTTGTGCATTTCAGACGAAGCTAATTTTTCTTGTGGGCTTAAAAAAAACAAAACAAAAAAAACATGGAGTTGAAAAGAAATTTTAGAAGATATGGCATTTTAGAGAACTTCAACTACTAAAATAAATAAAACTACTGCTAAAATACTTCTTTAAAAATACCTCTTAAACGAACCTGATTCTTCCTTTCATGGGAGGAGATTTTCTCTGCAGCCCTAAGGACGAACTGAACAAAAAAATTTCGAAGAACTTTTCACCCTTTCGGAAAAACCTTAGAGAATTCTTCATACTTCCAGAATTTTGAGATTTTCCTTAGCGTCTAAATGAACCATTGCCCCCAGCAGTCGTGCCGTGAATTTTTTCTCTAAAGGAATTGAATTGATAGATTCCGGAAATCAATTACAGTTTTATCTCTATTAACATACAAGTTTGAAGTGGGTTTTAATCATTCCAAAAGTTGCCATGTTTTCCAGGAAATCCCAAAATAGAAATTTTTTCCAGTTTGGAACGAGCTCTCTTTATACTTAACCATGCCTGTTTTTTGCTAGAATTTAGTAGGTATTCTTTCTCCAGGTGGAGAAAGAAAAGCATTAGCATCATTTTTGTTGTTATTTTTCTAACATCTATTTCAAGATTTAGCAAAGATAGAAGTAGCTTTTCACCCCATTTTGAAACAGGATACCTTAGGGGGTGATCCCTCCTGCATCAGAGGTTATTTTTTTACTGATGGAGTTAAAAAAAAAACAAAAAAACCCATAGGTTTTAATCTTAATAATTTGTCCTAAATTATCCAAGTTGACGGTAAGAAGGTTAAAAGAGACAGTTTTTATATTTTTGCATAACCAGTTTGGTTAATCGGTGTTTATTTCGAAAAAAATTTGAGGGGAATCAAAAATTATAATGTGGAAGATGGCTTAAGGTATCCTATGTTAGGTTAATCTTCATTTACTACTACTACTGACAACTCACCACAGGACCAAGCCGCCTGAGGCTAACACAGCTACGCAAGCTCCTCCTCGATCCTGATCTATTCAAAGCCTCGCTCTTTACACCCTCCAAGGAAGTTTCCATTTCCCTTAAATCTTTCTTTGCGTCATTCTTTACGACATCTTCAATTGCTGATCTTTACATTAGATTTTTTCTAGTTTAATCTTCATTCTTAATATTACACCAGACAGTATAATGGAAACTATTTCGCTTCACCATTGCAGTTGGGAAAATTCCAGAATTGCACCACAGGGAAAGGAAAGATTACCGTCCTATAAGTTTTGGGTTAAAAAGCGTGCACAAAGTCCGCTGGTTTGTTTTTATAATATTATTTTTATCCAATCACATTGCTCCTTTAGCGTATGTCAGCAAGGAAGCTAATTAATTCCGCTTTATTACCCGTTGTTGTATTCACCCATGTTGTAATTTTTGATTGGCTTTTTTTTTTAATGAAATTTTGAAGTAAGAAGAGCTAACTGTTTTTGTGTCAAAAAATTGTGTATAAGTTAATTCACTGTTTCTCTGTGATTGAATCTTTTAAGGATCTCCGTTTGACAACAATCTGAATTGTTGTGAAACATCAGTTATTTTGGTACTTATTTAGTAACCGATAAACACGCGACAAGTGAAGTTTCATTAATGATAATGAAATAAAACAAAATAGGACGAAAATATAATATTTTATGAACATAATTGGCGTATATATTTGCACATTGGAGGGGGGGTTGAAGTATAGCATATATTAAATACGTAACTCAACCTAACCAAACCTAGGTACCTTTTATTCCGCCTAAACCCAAAAAAACTAAAGTTTAAATATAGTTCCCGGAGTGAAGAAAAAACTCCTTGTTTATACAGCGTCTTATATAAGTGACGGGTAATGCCTATCTGTTCTCGCAATACAATTCTCGCGTGTTTATCGGTTACTAAATAAGTACCGTTATTTTTTCGAAAAAAAAATCGTCAAATTGTCGAAGTTAGGCTTAAAGGTCCTAAGTTGCAAACTAATTCCTGGTTACCATTAGCCTAATCTGTCTCGTTTGGGGCAATGATTACCGCCATTCAGGTTAGAATAATCCAAGGCAACCTGGTAGCAACACTTTGGTGACCTTGAGGCTACAACAGCTGTACTATTGTCATACGTAATACAACGATGCACATATTATGGCTACTATTTCACTTTACATTTGGCCTTTGCAGAGTCTACATATCCAAGAGCTCACTTTTCGCAAGGTGGGCATTGCTGCGTCTGTTCTGCGTAGGAAATAAAAGTAATAGGAAAGTTCAGAGGTTCTCAACCATCCGTATAGTGCTATGATACCAAAAAAAGATGTGCGTAAAGAAAAAAAACTAGGATAGTTATGTTGAGGATAAAGTTTTTTCTTCTTTATCATATTTCTTTCATGTTATCTTGCTTAGCCAGCGCGGTCTCAGATATTATTTTCGTAGTGGTATGCTACGTGTGAGGATTTCTGTGGGGTGACTGTAGTATAGGTTTGTACTCAAACTAGTATTTCATAAAACTAAAGCATCCATGCCGCTAATTTACAAGACTCAAATGTGCACAAAACCGTCAGGTGAATAATAACACGGAAGTTGCATTATTAGCGAAACTGAGCTATCAACTTATTATCATGTAAAATATCATGACGAATCGATTGATGCAGTCTTGATTTCCTCTTACTCCGAAATTACGGTGGCAATTGGACAACGAAAGTCCTGTTTCAGTCCCCTTTTAACAGTCTCAGTCGCATATCATATTCCCTACTCAGTTGAAATTTACCCGTACGTTTTTAGTAGGTATATCGCCCAAGTGCAAAATTCAGAATATATGAACTAAACAGTTTTTGGTTGACGCTGCTGAAATATGAAGCCTTTTTTCCTTCAAAAACTAAATAAGGAAATTTCGAGTTGAAACCCAGGACATTTATATTGGCCATATTATCAGTACTCTGATTTATTAGAAAATTAACTAAAATCAAATGAAAAATTAAAACCGAAATTATATATGAGACAGGATATACTCTTTCTCAAAGAACTGATTTGTTGGAGGCAATAATGGTAGCATAGGGATTGCTCTACTCCTCAGGCTAATTTCTTGCTGAGCGATTGCAAAAAGGTCCTACAACAGTTTTCGAACAGTTTCCAGAAAGTTTAAAGTTGTTAGTGCTTTTGGATTAAATGTAAAACAAAATATACTTGCTGATCTCCTGAAGGAAGAAAAACTAGATTTTGTATCTCGTACAAGCCAATTCGCCTGTGCGTAGATTTGTTGAAGTCAAATTTAACGATCGGCTAAATATCTCAAGGCTAAGACTAACATTATTTTTTCTTAATGCAACTGATTTTAGTCCAAGTTTCTTTGATTTTCGCCCAAGAATTATGTTTTAATAAAAAATCTAAAGTCGATTTCAAAAATTCGATACGAAATACAACCGAGGGGTGCCCACTTCCGGAAATCACGTACACCAGGTAGCGCTCGCCAAGCGTGACAGGACTTGATGGAAGCTGTGCCAATCGTGGCTGGACTGTGTCGCACACACGGAGTTCTGAGATATACGCCAGGTGATAGCAGGTGGGCGTCCGTTCGAATAGAAATGAATGATTTGTTTTGTTCCAACACTAGAGCCACAACTAAAAAACACAGAAAAAAAAATCCCTTCACAGAAAAAATACTCCTGCACTCTCGTTTCGTACATACTTATTATTTTAAACTCTTCTTCCCTTGTCCTACTGATCCAAATCTTGGAGGACAGCGCGCATGCTTGCAATAAAGTCACATGACCCATCCAAGTACCCTCAAGAAACCTTCGAGAAAACACGTTAAAATAGGTGAAAATATGAACCTTGGGTCTAAATTTTTCCATTCTTTTGTATTCAAGAATCAGATCTGCCGCGGCCGCGGTATAGTCTTGATCCGTTGATGCTCTAAGCCAAAATTTTAGCGTTGTCTTAAAGGATCCGTTTTTCTGGTGTGGCCCAACCCCCCTACCTCTTCTGAAAAGTGTGTTTAGGTCAATATTTTTTAGATGTGCAGGGTCGTGTCCTTTAGACTGATTTTATGTGGAGATTCCCCCTGTACTCATTTGTATAGGCATTTTATGGCCATCCCCTAAACGTTTTGACTGTGTGAATACTGAAGCCTACAGTTGCAAGTAGCAAATAAATGAACTGTCAAAAGAAGTTTAGTTACAAAATAGTTGGATGCAGTTGAAATTTTAGGAGATGGGATTACTAGAGGATTTTTTTTATGATGGATGGCTAGGAAGAAAAATGTTTGTTATTTTGACCAATGTTCATAACCCCTTTGTGTGCAGCGAAGAACCCTGACTCAGTGGATTAGGCAAGTCTTTCTTTTGCCATTACATTACACTGGGTTTTAACACAATGTCAAGTTTTTATCTTCAGTTTTCAGTTTTCAGAGTAATCTGGTTAGACTTGTAACTAGGGATGCATAAGTAACCAAAATTAAGCAAATTTATGGAAACTATGACAAAGAATTATGGGAAACAGGCCGCACAGACAGTTGCGGATCCAGGATTGCGAAGGGGGCGCCTGCCCCCTAGCATAGTCTAAAGTAGTGTAATTTACTTAATTAACTCAAGTTTGCATTAATTAAACTTGCTCCTAACGCAAGTTTATCGGATCAACCTATTTTGCCCCCCCCCCTAAAAAAAATTCCGGATCAACCTATTTTGCGCCCCCCTAAAAATCCTGGATCCGCCCCTGCGCATAGAACGCGCTATTTTAAATGCCTAACTTACCTAACCCCTAACCACCTCTAAATATTAAATGTTTAATTAAAATATACCTACGTCGGAGTTTTCTCACTCAAAATAAGCAAATCATAACCGATTCAAACCGGTTTTGTCAGATTTTAAGCAGCGTAATTCTTGAGGATGTTCTCAGACAAGTACCAAAAAATGAGCAGCTCAGAATCCAAATTTTTTAAGTCCAATTAAATAGGTTCAAATATTAAAGGAAGATGTATGGTAATGTTTGGTTGTAAAGTATCAATACCTTAAATGTTAATATTTTCAGTATTTCAAGAGAAAAACTACTTCCCATAACACAAATGTCCTTTATACTAATCTAAGGAAGATCTATGGTGTCTTTGTTTATGTACCAGTGAAGTCCAAATGTGTTCAACAAACAAAAAGGCCAAATTAAAAGTGTGTATTTATTCACATTCGGAAGAAGTATATCAATGTTTTAGCTATAGACCGGGTGTCTCTTTTATTTCACCTTGTTCTACGTAGTTCTACTCTACTATTAATAGGAGTGAACATTTCGTGTCTATAGTATGGACAGGAAAATCAAAAAAAAATTTCTTTTTTCTCATACATGGCTCCTTTTATTATCAGTTTGAGTAGAACTTTGCAAAAAAACCGTAAGAAATACCAGTTATGACTTCTGGCTGAAATGGCAGTGATTCTGTATCCTGACAGAGCTTATAAATTTATTTTTGTTTGTTCATCTTCTTCCAATGAGATTATTGGCGATTTTCGTAATACAAAAGAAAAAGATTTGTTATTTGGCCTTTTTACATGTCTGCCTTGTGGCTCTCGTATTTATTCACTCAGTAATGTGTAAGAAGTAGACATTATTACGCACAAGGACAGAGAAGGGACAATTCTCCTTTTGGTACTTATGTATTAGCTGGTACCCACGCGATATATTATGCTAAAGGAAACTAGTCAAACGTGTATCTGTCAATATAGAAATGGATCGCAAAGTGTGGTTTGTCATTTCGTTTACCATATTTAAACTATTGTTTTCTTGGGGTTTAGGGGGACAAAAGGTACCTAGGTTAGGTTTCCTATTTAATATATGCTATGCTTTACGCCCCCCCCCCCCTATAATGTACAAATATATAGCCCAAATTTGTTTATAAACAGTTATATTTTCATCATATTTTGTTTTGTTTCATTAGCATTAACCAAACTTGACTTCTCGCATGGGTACCAGCTAATACATAAGTACCCTCCTTTTTTATGGTTGGTTCTAACCATACTTCCTTCTTGGAAGATTTGATAATTTTGACAGAAAATAAACTTATTTAGGGTTTTCACACGAATCCCTTTTCTAGACAAACAACGATCTGTTGAGCTCCTAAAGATGGGGTCTATATACCTTCATGAGTAGTTTAGATTATTCTAATATCCTGGGCCGTATCCAGGATTTTTTTTGGGGGGGGATTACAAAAGGATTTTTTTCTGGGAGTTTTTTTTAAAAAAAATTTAAGAAACGCATCAAGAATTTTTTCATAATCATTTTTTTACGTTTTTACGAGTCAGACAAAAATTTTGTGGGGGGGGGGGGCTCAAGCCCCCTCCCCCTGGATACGGCCTTGCTTATACCCGCTTAAAAATACAAACATATTAAACAAATCTTGTTCGTTTTGTTAGTCCTTATGCGCAAGTCTTGTGATCTAAACAATTTTATATATAGAAAAATATAACATAACCTTACCTGATTTGATAAAATGCCTAAATCTTGCTATATTATGATCCAAAGCGATTTTCATTTCAGTATCAATATTTTTCCACGGAAAAGAAGAGGAAAAATATGTAGCAGATATTTGCCAATTGAAAACGCAGAATAATTCGCAGATGCTCCTCCCCCTTTCCAAAAAGTTAGCAACTCCGGACGATACTTTTGACATTTCTTAGGTCATAATTTTTGCGATCCGTTAAAGGGTATCGATCGGCCGGAAAGGGAGACGATCTTTACACTTTATAAACAGTTTGACCCCGAGCGTTTTACCTTTCTGTTGGCTATGGATATTGTTGGAATTTGCGAGGATTTTTTCACAGACCCAACTCAGGTCTGTTCTGTGCCTAATTTACAAAATGTCCTTCCAAATTATTAGAAACGCTTTAGAATGGAAGATAGTTTAATTAAAAAAAAAAAAAATGGGTGTTAGTTAAAAAGGGGTTTTTGTTAGGAGACGATAGTCAAGGCGGCTTTCTCAAATGCTGATTTTTGAATTTCTATTGCAAGCTCAGATGGGTCGAATTCGCATTTTCGAAGCAAAGAATGCAAAAAAAAACAAGCCGATATTATAGGGCTAGTCACAAGAAAAACAAAGGATTCTCAAAATGTCAAGGAGGTTATAAAAAATGTTAAAATAAATTAGCGTTTTATTAAGATGTTAAAAAACAAGACAGGACTAGGAAAGTTTTTGTACCTAAATTTTGTAGTTGTTGTTGTAGTAAATGTTTACAGAATACTGTCCTTTCGCGACAAGAAAGTAGAATAGAAATTAGCCCCAGTGCCGATTCTATTATTTAGGTACAGTTTCGTGGCTTCGAAACTGAACTTCGTAAGCGGGCAAAATTAACTCATGTTCAACGAATTGTCTTTGCTTATAACATTTCGCTCATGTCGTAAGCCATTGAATCAAGCGTAGCGTACATGCCTTTTTGTGATTTTGGACACTTTTTGCTACCATTAGAAACTTTCTTTTTTTTCATATGAGACCAAAAAGCTTTTTATAATATTATTTTACATTCTTATACATTCTAAGTCAAGTGACGTGTATAAAGCTCAGCAGTTGATCTTTATATATTTGTTAGCATTGTAATTAAAGTAGTGAACAATGATGGATGACCCGTATCAATTTTGAAACTTTGTATTTTGGTATGTTTTAATGTCGGAAGTCTTTCAGTATAATACATGGTGAAAATAATCTATCGGACTAGTTTAAAAGAATCTACCTTATAGCATAAAGTTCTTATCTGTCAACCGTGTTTTTTTTTAATTAATTTCATTCTTCTGCTTTTGAAGCGACGTGTACTGGTGTTTTGTCTTGTATTTATCATTAGAGCATTTTTTATGAACTTTCCAAATCTTGAAGCTGCATCCCGCCCAAGGCCGTAGCGAGGATCTTTTTAGGGTGGGGGGGGGATACAAAAAACTTTCAAGAACGCATAAAATTTTGTTTATATGCATTTTTGTTACGTTGTTACGAATTGGACAAAAACATTTTCGATACACCTCTGATCCTGCCCCCTCCATTTTGCGACAGAATTCTTAGCCGGACGGCTCAAATGCAGGTCCCTGTTCCTTTTTTTCAAATTACATGGAACTGTAGAAAAAAAAAAAAATCGGCTATAAAGTGATATTGGGCGGGGTTTTAAATACCTGAACAAGGGTTGAAAGTTAATGTAAAATTGAACGAAATCTGAGAAGTGTGAAACAAAAGCTGCTATGTCGAATCTCTAACAGGTGCTGGTTTATCTGCTGTCATAAGAATATGAGGGATTCGTCCAATCTTAGTCAAAAGGATCTCCCGGGAAATGCTGGCTTAAAAAACGTAATTTCTGGTCAAACCCCTCCGCTCTGTAGGGCTCCTTCTGGAAAAATTCTCCAACACCTTGTACAGTTTCGACCGTGTAGATCTATAATTCTAGGATATCTCTATAGCTTCGAATCAGGGGTCCAAAGTCGCTTGAAAAATGATCCCACATCATTTTTTGATGTGGTGTGAAAAATGACCCATTTTTTTACTCTGCAATCTTTGTACTCATCTCCACAATCTTAGATCTGACTCTGACTCCACGTAGAAGTAAACGGCTATATTACTACTACTAGCAAATCACTGCAGCATCAAGCCGCCTGGGGCCGACACAGCTGCACTCCCTCCTCTTCCATCCCAATCTATTCTAAGCCTCCCTCTTTACAATCTACCAAGAACTTCCAATTTCCTATGCTTTCTTACGACTTCTTCCCAACCCATTTGGGTAGGAAAAGAGTATGTTGCTGAATGAGTAAGGGTAAAAAAAAAACAGCGAAAATATAGCCACCTAAGAGAGAATCATTCCAAAATAAGACCAGCTACTTTTACAAGGAAAAAATTCTCCCCGCTAAAATATCTAAAGCTTTACTAAATCAAAATTCAATTTTATTTCAAGTCTCGGAACCAGAATCTTTTTTTGTCTTATATAAATCAACATTTTCATTGCCAACTTGTTTAATACAAAACCTATTGAAAACAACTTCAATACCTTCATTTTTTGTTTATTTATGGAGGCTCGATTTCTTGCCTCTTTGCAGTACTTAGCCAATAAATTGGACACTAGGAGCAAAGAGAAAAGGAGAGATATCTGTCTTCCACTTCCGTGTCAAAAAGTATGTTTTAACTTCATTGGTTTATTCTGTGTCGCCAATGGTCACATTCTTTACCAGATTAAACAAAGAAAAACAAGTTGTTTTTTTTTACTGAAAATAAGAAGCGGCATTAAAACTAAAAACGAACAGAAATTATTCCATATATGAAAGGAGCTGGGGCTGTCCTCTCCTCAACGCCTCGCTCTTTACGCTAAAGTTTTTTATTGTTTTAAAAAATGAAGTTGTGAGACAGTCAAATTTCGTTTTTTGACCTGATATTTTTTTTTTGCCTTATTTGTATTTACCTATTGTTGGTATGGCAAATATCGGGCCAGTAAAAGGAGCGCAAAGTCTGATTGGTTCTTTTGTATGAAAGTTTAAGCCAGTTAAAAGAACGAAAGGTTTTGAATCAGAATATGTTTTAAAAGCAAACTTTGTGATAGGGGGCTTGCATTTACATTGCAAATTAATTCGAAACTGTTTTGAAATAAAGGTATAATAAAAGACAGATTTTTATTATAAAATTTTTATAATATTTTTATTATACAGAGGTATAATAGAAACCGAGTAAAAATAAAGGTAAATGACACGACAAACTTAAAGTAAAGCGTAAATTACTATGAATAAAAGTATGAAACCTAAAACGATAGAAATTAAAATGGATAATATAGTCTAACTTGAAACGGATAGAAGGAGGTGGGCTGCTGGGAGAGTGCCATCTGTGCTTTATACGAAACTAATAAAATTCCTAATTAGCGTTTTGAACGTTTTGTTTAGCTTTCAGCTTTTAAAATTTTTGAATGAAACGAAATTAAAAAAAAAAAAAAAAACGGTGACGGAAAATAACTGTTCTTTCAAATTAGTAAAACTATTTGGATTATAACAATGTGTTTATTCTAAGAAATTGTTCATTTTTTCCGTGGAAACCATGTTGGTGTTTTCGTTTCTTTGTAATTTTAAAGGTGTTAAACAAAGCATTAAATCTATTTATCAATATCTGTTCATAACAATAATAGAAACCTTTCATTACCAGGTGGTTTCAGATCCCCGCCTTAAATAGAATTTAAGAATGTCCGAGCCGAAAGAGGTACAGCACGTGTATTTGGGCCAAGTTGGGGTTTGGTTGGCGTAGGAGGGACTACGAACATCCGATCATGCGTGTTGAAACATTGCATTTACCCCCCACCCCCCACCCCGTCGTACTTTTTCTTATTATTACGACATCCTATTTTAAATTCTTCTTCTTTTCTTTCTTTTATAAATTTTTTGCTCCCTCTAGTTTTTTAGACACCTTTATTGATATTTTAGTTGAAAAATATACTTTTATGGTATTTTCATCAGAAAAAATTGAAAAATAAACAAAATACCCCTTCCTAGATTATAAAAAATATCTTGCCCCCCCTCACATTTTCGTGAATTGGCGCCACCGTAATGAAAATCCTTGCATAAATTCAACTTACCTTGTGCTGGTTTTTGACGTCTTTCTTGTACTATTGAATAAAAAAAAGACAAGTTTTTTCAGCTGAAAGTAAGGAGCAACATTAAAACTTAAAACAGAAACTATTACGCATATAAGGGGGTGCCCCTCCTCAATACCTCGCTCTTTACGCTAAAGTTTGACTTTTGTTCTAATTATTTAAGAATGACTCTTTATATAAGCTTTTTACAAATTCGAAAAATACTGTAGCGTAAAGAGTGAGGTACTGAGGAGGGGTTTACCCCCTCATGTACGTAATAATTTCCGTTCTTTTTAAGTTTTAATATCGCTCCTTATTTTCAGTTGAAAAAAACTTGTGTTTCTTATTTAATTTCTGTTAGTTTTTATTAATGCTGGGAAATTCAGCTCCACTCCCATGGAAAATTCCCCACGAAAACTCCTCCATAGAAAGATCCTCCCACGTAAGTGCCCAAACCAGAAAATCCTCCCCCCCCCAAAAAAAAAATATCTTTATGCTTCCCAATAGCCATTACTATATGTAAGCAACAGGCAAAGATCATAACTTGCAGCCCTTTCCCTAGGGGCTGTGAAGGATCAAGTCATCCTCAAAATTTAGCTATTAGATCTTCCGACCATGCTGAAGAAAATGGTTATCTCAAAGTTTTGATCGGACAATTTTGGATAAAATGGGGGGTGGTAGGGGGGCTAGCTACCCTCCAATATTTTTGATCACTTAAAAATGGCATTGGAACTTCTGATTTCTGACCAAATCAGCCCTCTGCTGATCCTCTAGGATCGCTGGTTCGATACGACCACCCCTGAGGAAAACAAACAAAAAAAGACGCATCCGCAGGCTCGTAACTTTTAGTGATGCAAAAGAAACTTCATGAATTTTATCTATTTCGAATAAACATCAAAATTCGATTCTTTTGATGTATATATTATTATCAAGACTGTCTCTTACAGTTTTGGCTACTAATAAGCCGCATCGCTACTTACTTGCAGTTCGTTACCACGAACTGTTTGATTAGCCTCAGATTTTACAGTCAATTAGTGAATATACCCATAACTAGTGAATATAATACAATATACCCATAGACACTGGGGGATCTCCAGCAATATTTATGAAATTATTACAGGGAAATTTACAAAATTTACGAATGCTTAACATGTCCGTCATTTCTGACAAATGCTCTGTATATGGTGTGATTTTTAACCTCTTGATTGGAATATAAGCCTCATATTTTTAATTTGCAAGCTCAGAAACCCTCAAATACTATTTGTAGAAACTATATAGCAATCCTAGCATTATTCAATCATCAATCTTTAATTATTTGGGACAAATTCTTAAATAACCTGTAAGATCTTGAGTCGAAAGATGGCCCTTATCTCAGAGGCTTCACTTGTCATTTTTATCTCAGGGGCTTCACTTGTCATTTTGTTCCTGGAGGTACAGTTCTTGTGACTTTTGATCGTTTTGGTCAAACTAGCTATATTGAAATTTTGTCGTGGTGCAATCTGGGGCCTTGGGGTGCCCTTGGGCGCATGGATCGTTAGGGGACGTCAGACTACACTCCTTTTAAAAGAACAATCAAACAAGCGTCCATACATTCTATGTCGTGCCCCGAGGGGGAAAATTCAAAAGAAAAAAGAAAGCAATAGCATACGAGATACATGGCTCTTTACATTGTCAATGGTAGTGTATTGATTATGAGAATGTAGAATTCAAGGCCGGCTCAGAGGTACAGGAGATGGGATCTGGGACAAATTATCAGGTAAAGTCATTGCTAGTAGAATACAACCTCCCACTTAACCTTGTCTTTCTCTTCCAGAATATTGTAGATTCAATCCTGTATGATTGTATTTGTATTTTTAGATCAATGAACAATTGCCGGACTTGGACTACCTCTTAAAGATGGGGGCAAATGGGCAACAATACTGCCTAAGATGGAACGATCACAGATCGAATTTGCTGGCAGTTTTTGATCAACTCCTCCAAACAGAAGCATTTACCGACGTCACACTTGCTTGCGGCGGGGCTTCGATAAAATGCCACAAAATGGTTTTGGCCGCCTGTTCCACGTACTTCCAGTCACTTTTCTTAGAAAACACGTGCTCGCATCCAATTGTCGTTTTCAAAGACATTCAGTACGCGGAAATACGTGCAATTCTTGAATACATGTATCGTGGAGAAGTGAATGTGGAGCATGAGCACCTGCCTTCTTTGTTAAAAGTTGCTGCCGCGCTAAAAGTGAAAGGACTGGTTGACGAAGATGGTCAGGCAGAGCCAGAAGTTGTACCACGTATTCCTCATCCCCCTCCTCCCAAAACTCCTCAACCTACCTCAGTTCAAGCCAATACAAAGCGACCTGAAAGTCCACCTACGTCAGAGGCATCTAACCAGAGACCGCCTTATATGTATCGTAACAGTATAGTTAACACCAGTAATCCTGATTTATCCCTCCCTGTTTGGTCACCTCTTATGATGCCCCTTCCAATGGGGGTCTATGAATCTGCGATGGCCTCTTTAGCTAGCAACGGACCTAAACGTAAACGAGCTTCAGGATCCGAAGATAGTGGGAGGCCCAATGCTGTTGGTCAGCAAGGCGTCACAGTAGAAGGACCCCCTTTACAAGCTCCACCCAGTAGGCAAGAAGGCCACATAAGTGATCTATCACTACAAAATTATTCCTATCAAAGACCGCAATACGAGGTGAGTAGATTTTCCTCTTTTTTATGTCTTTCTTTTTATCAAATAAGTGTTTGCTCTATTTTAGCATAAAAGAACGACTGAAAAAGTAGAATTTCTACATGACAAAATGTAATATAAAATTGCATTCTTTAAGCAGAAATAATAGATATCATAGTAGGTCTATGCAAAAAAAAGGAAAATTATGAACTGTGTTTAGTCCAAAGAATGGTGTATGAGAAAACATTCTAGAACCCTCAGAAGGAAGATCTTCACGTGTGGGTATAATTGAAACATCTTACAACTAATTGCAGGAACTTTACGGAAGATCATATCAGCATCTATAAAGGTATTTGTCCATAGGTCATCTTTAATTTACGACACGTTACTGATATCTGTTAATGTTGTGCTAATCTGTTAATAATTAATGATAACTATTCAACACATGTCAACAACTAGGGCGTAATTTCCCATGAGGCAGAGAGGGGTAACTGTCCCTCCCATACCTCGGTTTGCCCCTCCCCCCCCTGTTGAAACTTGTTTCTTCAAAATCTTGTCAAAATTAAGATAAGCCACCATAATTCAAGTATTCACAGAAACGGTTCAGTTTTCTATAGTACGTCTTTACTTTTATAGTATTATATGGCTCATTTTTCAGTTTTGCTCACATTTTCAGTTGAAATTGGATAATTGGATCCAATTTTGCTCCCCCCCCGCCCCCCGAGGATTTTGACGAAGTTATGCCACTGTCAACAACCCTGCACTTCAACACGAAACAACTTACCAAGAGGACTGTTAACATCTATCACAAAATAACCAAATATTCAGTATCGTTTGCCCCTATCTCATCCATTAACAGTTCCGTGCTTTCAAAATCGCTACATTTTATTACTTTTTGCAAAAATCAATTAATTTGCTACATAATTTACTACTTTGGCTAATTTTTGATATCTGTTCTCTGGTGGCAAAGGACTTGAGACCTGTGAAGAACGGTTCTAGGCGTTTATCCTTTGGCGATTAACCCCCAGAAAATACCCCCCCCCCCGGGAATACCCCCTTTTTTGCTGATTTTTTTTTTAGTTTTATTTTTTTTTAATATTCGTAGGGGGAAGGAATTTTGGTACTGGTGCATTATGCGCCATTCACTCAAGTTTACGCTGTGTAAAACTCGAAAAAAAATCGGTTTCTTCGTTAGTTTTTTTTCATCTTAGCGTGAGACAAGACAAAGACAAGTGACAAAATATATGGGAAATATATAATTAGGGCTATTTATTTGCACATAAGGGGGGGGTAAAGTATTTGGACAGTTTGAAGTCAGAAAACAATTCTTTCTAGGTATATGGCCACTAAAAAATTACATAATTATTGCGAGGTATCTGGAAATTTTGTTAATTAAAAAAAAGTCCCAGTATAAAGTAAATTTAATGTTTCATTTAATTGTTTTTTCCAAGTGTTAAGTGTTTTTTTTTTCAATGACCGTTTTTCTAAGCATTAGGTACTATTATTAGGTTAACCTAGTGTTTCATTTGTGTTTTATGAAGATCGCTGATCAAAGTTTATGTTATTTTTGCCTTCAATTTATGTTATTTTGCTGTGTTCATGGCCGTATATTTGGCTTTTAAATACACTTATCTATCTATCTATCCATCTAATATGTGGAATAATTGTACCAAACACATTTTGCATGCAGACCCACTATACTTATACCTAATATACTTATCCTAATGTGCAAATCTATAGCCCAAATTTATTTCTAAAGTAGCGAAGAACGAAAAAACGAAGAACGAGCGAAGGCGAACGAAAAAACCGGTGTGTTTTCGAATTTTACACAGCGGAAACTTGAGTGACTGGCGCTAATAAACAAGTACCAAAATTCCTTCCCCCTACGGAAATTAAAAAATATAACTCAAATAAAATTCTCAAATTTGGAAAACCTTATTTTCCACGGGGGGGGGGGGGGGTATTTTCCGTGGGGGGTATAAGAACACCGCGAAGTTCGTGAAACATGAGAATTCAAAAAAGAACAGAAAAAAACGGAGAATTAGGTCCAGAGACAAAAACTGTAGTTGTTATTGAAAATTGTTGCTTGGGTATTGCCTCATATAAAAAATTGCTACCTTATCCATTTTCTTTAGCTTGACATCAAAGACGCTACTCTAACTACGTCACAAATTAAAAAGAATTTAAATGTACAAAGGAGTTGGATATAATTAAAGCTTTGTGTGTTTTCTCCCAATTTCAAGCTTCGTTCAGACCGATTTATTTTTCAATTAAAAGAACGCAATGAAGCTAACGTTCAGTGTGATGCAAGCACAACCATTGAACGTGGTAATTTCATAGATAAAAAAGTCCATTCGACATCGTTATCTGTAAATCTTTGGTTGATTCATAAATAAGTTACGCTTATTAGAAATAAGTCATTAATTTAGGGTTGGGGTCTTCAACCTTCCTAAGCCTTTACTACCTACCAGGCCTATAATACTGTTCAAAGAGACCTTGAACAAGGACACATCTAGCTCAGTGTTTGAGCACTTGCCTAGTATGCAGTAAACCATTTAACTAGAATTTTGTATTGTTGAAATATTGGATTACTTTATTTTATTACCTGAAGAAAACTTGTGGGGATTATAGATAATATAATTTAGCTTAGAAAAAAAATCGAAGTTGAAAGGAAATCTCGAAGTTTTCTTCATCGATGATACAGGAAGTCTATCACGATTAAGAGTAACCGGAAAGTAGATTCGGTACTGGTGCATTATACGGACACTTCTATATACTGCTGAAGAAGTCAAGTTTGGTTAATGCTAATGAAATAAAATAAAATAGGATTAATATATAATAGATTAAAAACAAATTTGGGCTATATATTTGCGCATAAGGGGGGGGGGAGTAAAGCATACCATATATTAAATACGTAATCTAACCTAACCAGAGAGAGATACCCGGTTATAATGGTTTATGAACAAAATTATAAGAATTGCATAAATGGTAAATCCCAAATTGTAATTTTAACATTCATATTAGATCACCCGTTTCAATCAATTCCACTCCAACAACTGCTTTAGTACCGGGTATCTGTCCCGGTATCTGTAGCATCTCCCGTTTGACATTCCATTTACAGTCAATAAAAGTGTCCGTTTAATGTACTAGTACCGTAGATTAACTAATTATGATTAAGTCATGAATTTGGTGATGAGGTCTTCAACTTCTTAGGCTTTTCGTACCTAAGGCACGTGATAGTATATGCATCTTGGATGTTTTGTCTTATCTCTCTGTTTTTACATTATCTTCTCACTGGCTCGGCGAACTGGTGACGTTTTTTTTACGGCTTTTGACTAACTTTCTCTTGCCGTCGAGGACTGATATCCAACAGGAAAATTAGAACCTGTAAAATGTCTTTAAATCTCTACTTTTTTTGGTACTGTTCTATTAACCGGGCTCTTATATATAGTGCTAGTTCGGTTAATGCTAATGAAATAAAATAAAATAGGATGAATATATAATAGTTTAGGAACAAATTTGGGCTCTATATTTGCACATTAGGGGGGAGGTGGGGGCAAAGTATACCATATATTAAATACGTAACCTAACCTAGGTACCTCCCCCCTAAACCCCAAAAAACAACAATTTAAATACAGTTCTTGCCTTTGTTTATATCCCAGAAGGCATTGCAAACCTGTTTTCATCAGGCGTCTCGATCTATTTCGTGACTGGTATACATTGCCGTATTTAAAAGAGCCCGGTTAATAGAACAGTGCCCTTTTTTGTTCATATATTCGATTTTTGACAAATAAGAACCGCAATGTACAAATATAAATCGCTTTCAATAAAACAGATATGATGCTAAAGCCGTTTCGAGGGTTGGGGGGGGGGATAACACCCCCATTATTTGTTAACTTTGATTGAACTTCCGATATTAATTTGTAATATACTTTTGTTTGTGTTGTGACAAATAAAAATACTCTCCTCGAAGTACGAATCGTGTTAAACAAAGCGCAACTGACACTTTGGACTTTATAAGGTATATGGGACTGCAGCGCTTCTCCCCTTTGCGTTTATTTATATTCGTGTTAAGCTTGACTATATTACTCTATTCATATTAATTTCTGTTCGTTTTAAGATCCATTTGTTCATCTATAGCAGTTACTGTTATCTTTATATTTGATGTGATTTTTATTTTATTTCTGTTCGTTTTAAGTTTTGTTTATTCATTAATAGTAATTTGCAGTCTTTTTAAGTTTAAATTACTATATGACTTTCTTTCTGTCCATCTCAGGTTTTAATATGACCCTTTCCTTTTCTTTAAAAACTTCTCTATTTATTTATTTTTTAGAATTAATTTGAAAAAACGGTATTCTAGGGTTTGTCGAAAATAGATTATAGAAAAAAGTTATGAATTTCTAAGAATTTCGGAGGCTCTTATATATTTTTTTCTTACTTTATTAGAACGTAATGCCTTTACTCGAAATGGAACAATGTAGTATATTTAACGAGCAATGGTATAAGCCTGTTGAGTTTTAGAAAGGGGAGGGGGGTGTGGGGAGATCTTCGCATAGATTGGTTGCTGACTTTTGTTCGGCACTCCCTTGCTCCTCAAGATGTTCCAGCTTTGGGCTTAGTTATTGCCTAATTATTTACTACCTTAGACTTTCCTACTTTCCCCAAAGACTTAGCCCCCTTTCAGAATCTAAAATTCCCATGAGCTTGAAGTAAATGTGGCCTAAAGCCAAACTTTTTTGCTTGTCAAGAACATTTCTTGCTTTGCCTGCTCGGCAACTTCTTGATTAGATAGGCCTAACAAAAATTGAGATAGTGGGCTTGAGCTGTGAGAATATAAGGAAATAAAGTATTTCTTTGGTGTTTGCTTCTTTCACTTTGTTTTGAACATTGTTTTCCTTATATATTTTTAAAAGGAACATATAGTGTACATAGTTTCTTTTATTTGCTAATATCTAAGGAGAGTGAACTACCTTCTAGCTTAAATAGAATTAATGAATTCTTTTCGTTTTTTCTTATTTTTATGGTAGGGTAATATCCCCCAAAAAAATATTTGTATGGAGAAATATCTGGATTTAAATTGACACGATTTCCTACGGGGGTTTTGTTAAGGCTTCGCCAAATTTATAAAAACGGCAAAAAGCTGTCGAAATATATGATAGTTACATGAAATGGAAAGCATAAAGTAAAATGTTTAGGGGAAGGACCTTCGTGGTCGCCTCATTTTTTCACAGTTTTGTGTAACTTCATTTAGTTTTATGGGCAATTGTCATTGACCCACTCTCAGAAAATATACACCACCCTCCCTATGCCTAATATAAACGGACCATGGATCTTTTCTAGGATGAACAGTTTCATAGAATATTCTCAAAGGAGGAGGGGGTCCTTGACATAGGGTGGAAATAATTTTGTTGGCTTGTGTACATTCCCCCTCTGCTGAGAACCACTGTTTTTTTTTTACCAGAAATGAACGAATATGCCTTAACCTGAGTGTCCTTCTACCATTGGCCATTAAACTAATTGAAAGATTTTCAGAAAGTGTTAAAAATGGATTTTTTTTTAAATATGAAAAGTCCTTTGAAAATATAAAATATGTTGTCTGAAATCTTCTTCCTATCCTCTAGAGATACGACCCTGTTTTCGTTCATGTATTCAGGGGGAAGGTTACGGTTTCACCTCCCTTTATTTACGTTGCAATGACTATTTCCATGATGAAACGGCCCCAGAAAATTGTCTAGGATTGCTGACGTATAACCAACCACGTTTTGTACTTCCGTACAATCCAGAACACACTCGAGAAGTCTGCTGAATGTAAGATCTAAGAAGACCGGTTTCATAGCCGCAAAGACAAATGACAGGTGACAGAATGCATTGAACTTGTATAATTTGGGCAATATATTTGCACACTGGGGGGGAGGTAATGTTACCTTACCCCACCCTCCTAATGTGTAAATTAAAGTTTTATGTTTTCATCATGTTTTGGTATATTTCATTATGATTAACCTAACTTCACTTCTCGAGGGTGTTCTGGGGCGTACAGGAGTACGCCACTTTTTTCAAGGTTCGGACCTATGACAAAATCTAAACCCATTCTCCATCAGAGAATATCTCTTCTCAGCACCTATGCTTATACGTATTTTTATTTTGTTAAAAGTGCCATGTCAATTTGGGATCATTTGTCTTTAAAATTTCATAATCATAATCCGTCACGTTTCTCTTCTTCGAAGCTAAGAGTAGGCCTACATATTTTTAGCCTCAAGAAATCCTTAAAAATGCAAAACAAATCCAGTTTTCATGTAATCATCTTTGCAAGTACAAAAAATGGAAGAAAAAGTGTCTAAAATTATCCCACGTTTCAGGCCTCATAATGGTTAATCGGCATCGCGAAACTGCTTTTGTGAAATCCATTTTTGGAGGGTAAATCTCTACGTGGTGACGAGCAAAAAAGAGAAAACAGGTTTTTGAAAACATTGAACGGTTCAAAAGCCCGATAGGCCTACTGCCAAACAGAAAAAAAGGAATCAGGTTCTAGAATTGTGCATGTCCATTTTCATCCGGTTCGCGTGTTTCATCTGACGCTAGCATGTTTCCATTAGGCCGGGGTTGCATCGAAACCTAGTACATGTTTTTCTCTCTTTTTGTCAACTTTTTTTTGTACCTACCACCATCTGCATCATGTTTTGTTTTGAGATGAGTAATTTAAGGGATTGTTTCTACTTCAGGTTCCTAATTTCGGTTTTATTGAACTAAAAAGTTGTAAAGAAACTCCTTTCAGTCACTGGAGTGCAACTTGAGAGAATAAACATAAATTTTGGTACTTGTTGATTATACGGAACACACTCTAAGAATTTTGCTCTGCAAGATCTAACAAAACCGGATTGCCTCCGCAATCGGTTATGATTTGCTTATTGTGAGTAAGAAAAATTACGATATAAGTATATTTAATCAAATATTCAATATATTCAATATATAAAGGTTGTTAGGGGTTAGGTTAAGTATTTAATATAATACGTTCTGGGCGGCCTGCTTTCCATAAGTCTCTGCTATAGTTCCCATAATTTTGTTTCTAAAGTATTATATTTTCATCATATTTTGGTATATTTCATTAGGATTAACCTAACTTAACTTCTTGGGTGTATTCTGTATCGTTAACAAGTACCTAATTTTAACTATCCACGGCTTGGGATAAGCACACATTTCATCAGGGACGTATCCCGGCACTGATTGGGTTGGGGCCCGGACTTCCCCCGAAATCCCAAATGCTCTTGAATTTCTAGGGATTGTTTAGTCAAATAATCAAATGAAAAGTATTTTTTAGCATTACCCTCCCACCGAAACAATTACTGTGTACATGCTTAAACCCCATGCAATTTTCCCCCAATGGTTGGTTTTCATCATTTAAAACTTGGTCCAATCGAGATGGCGCCAGGGCTATCTTTGGGGACTTGAATCTCGTAAAATAAAAAGGGTATTTACGTGTTATAGCAACAACACCAAAGAAGTGAAGTTATGTTAATCCTATTGAAATATACCAAAAGTTGATGAAATATGAAAATATAATACTTAAGTGACAAAATTATGGAAACCACAACCGAGAATTATGGAAAGCAGGCCGCCCAGAACGCATTATATTAAATAACTAAGTTAACCACCTCTATATATTAAATATTTAGTTATGTCGTAAAATATACCTGCATACTACTTTATCTTGCTCATGCTAAGCATATTATCTCTGAGTGGACACAGAAAACCGGTTTCATTACAGATCATCAACAAAGTGTGGTTGGTGTAACACGTAAGTACCATAAAAAGAAATACGGCGTTCGTTTTTTCCTGAATTGAAACCTACATCGAATTCAATAAAAATTCAGACTATGAAAATATTCTCCTTACCCAAATGTACTTAGAACATTCCATATAAAGTCAAACTAGCACTTGAAAATTTATGATGAATTTGTCAGTACAACCCCCTTCCACTTACACAACTCCGCATCACTCAAACTTATAAATAACTTCCAATATGCATCAGAGTCCAGATTTCGGAGCTTTGGTGTTTAATTAGCTAAAACTGCGATCCGAACGTCCTAAATTGAAGAAAAAGTCCTTCTTGCGGAAGTAAAGAGCGAAGTTGAAACTTGAAACAAACAAAATTGATGCGTCGCAGATTACGCAAGGTATTACGCTTAAGTGCATCACCTAAATCAAGACCAACCTAAATTAAGCATCTTCTCAAAAAATCCAGTACAATCAGCTTTAGGTGTCCTTTTTTTTTTTTTTTTTTTTTTTTTTTTTTTTTTTTTTTTGTAATTTTGCAGATATTGGGAAATATCATGAGTCAGTTTATTTTAGCTGTTTTTTTTATAGATCTTGCGTAATAGATCTGCAAACCAATCATTTTTTTGTTTTATCTGAAGTTTCAACTTCGATCTTTACTTCCGTAAGAAAACCTTTTTTTAACTTAATATTTGTCCATTTAATTTTTTTAGATATGCACAGTGGGTCTTACAAAACGGCCTGTGTTTAATATAGGCAATGAAACTGAAGAAGCTAATATAATAATTTTTGGTAAAATATGACACAGGTTTTACTTCCAACCTTCCTTAAAATTTCCCTCGCGATATTTGCAACTTTGTCACATAACTAAGGAGTCCCAGGGGTATGTAGAGAATTTACGCTTAGAAAATTCAGTTATTTTTCATGAAACTGAAAATACAATTTTTCTTCAAAGGGTATTTTTTAGTTTTTGATAATTAAGGGTGCTGGGAATGGGATTATACATAATGGGGATTATACCATAATGAGGATTATACCAAAATGAGGAGATAAGGATCAACCATGGAGATTATAATGGTATACGTATTATGTTTCCCAGTCTTTCTACTCCAGAAGGTGCAATATGACTTTACGACGTAGTTATTAAGACGAATATATAAGAGGGACGTAGACAGGAGAGGCAGTTGCTTTTAAATGAATAATTAAACATCCCTGTGGTCTTGCGGTAACCTGGTAGCTCTGGCCGAAAACGAATAAGAAATAAATAATTGGACGCATGCTAACCATCCCAAAAAGTTATTTTCCTGCTTTTTCGAGATAAGGGACTTAAAATCCCCGGTTGAGGGTTTAGATCATGGAAAATCGAGCGACTCTCTTAGAAATTTCATTCACTGGTATTTTGACCCTAATTTCCATTCCCTAGCATTTTGACCGTTTTTGGGCAGAAAAATGATCTTTGTTGCCACAAAATGGTCGAAAACGCCACTTTGCCGTGGCACGATCTCTTCTGTCAGGGGTGCAGCGGTAGCTAGCAGCCTAGTAAGAGACGATCACGCCCCATAGTAAAAAATGATATAGGTCATAACTCTTAAAACTAGAATCAGATCAAAAAACGAAATATACTAATAGAACCGCCTTGTCCGAAACCCCCTATATAGGAAACTTGTAGTCTTTTGGCCTGAAAAACAAGGGAAATATACTGGCTTGAAAAAAAAAAAAAAAGTGGCTGCAACCAAGATATTCTGCTTATGCGGCATCTTTCTTTTTCTTCTTCTTCTTTTCCTCAGATGGCGGGGCACTGGAACACCGTAGAGAGCCGTTTAATGACTCGTTTTAAAGGAAATTGATGGGATTAGAAACCTTTTGTTATTTAAAGAAGTTATATCTAATATAAAACCATTTTTTTTTTACGAAAATCTGCATTTTCTTGTTCAAGATTGATGAATGACGTCATAATTGTAGGTATTTAATTATCATAATAGAGAGCTGTTTAATGGCTCATTCCAAGTTTTTTTAACTGAAAGTAAGGAGCGACATTAAAACTTAAAACGAACAAAAATTATTACGTATATGAAAGGGGTTGTTCCTCCTCAACGCCTCGCTCTTTACGCTAAAGTTTTTTATTGTTTTAAAGAATAAAGTTGTAAGACAGAGTCAAACTTTCGCGTAAAGAGCCAGACGTAGAGGAGGAACAACCCCTTTTATATACGGAATAATTTTGTTCGTTTTAAGTTTTAATGTCGCTCCTTACTTTCAGTTAAAAAAAATTAATTCAATTTCTGAACGTTTTTGTATTAATGTAGCTTTGATTTTAGCTCACCGTGCATGAATAATTAATACGAAATTCACACATTTATTTTCCTTTTTTGGCTAAATGGCTTTTTCGAAATTTTGTTCTGACGTAACTTACGAATTAACTTGCGTAAAGAATTTCTATATTCGTATGTTTTTCTTACGTAAATTAAGGAGCTTGCCCCCTAGTCAACACCTGGCTCATTGCGCATGAATTCGATTTTTGTTCGAATCACAAACCCCTGAATCAAGAAGGCCGGTTAATTAGAATAGATAGCTCTTTTGAAAGTACTAAAAAAACTTTAGCGTAAAGAGCGACTCATTGACTAGGGGAGAACCCCCTAATATACATAATCATTTCTGTTCGCTTTAAGTTTTAATGTTGCTCCTTACTTTCAGTTGAAAAAAACTTGGTTTTTTGTTTAATTATGATTGTTTTTTAAATAATGCTGGTAAATCCGGCGCCCACCTTCATAGGGATGTCCCTTCCCCCAAGGAAACATCCTCCATGGAAAGATTCTCCCCCGTAAGCCTTGCTCCGACCCCCCCCCCCCCCCCCAACAGAAAACAGTTCCTCCTGAAAACGCCTGTATACTTCCCAATAACCGAAACTTATATATGTAAACAATGGGCAAAGTTTATAACTTGCAGCCCTTCCCCCAGGAATATTGGGGGATTAAGTCATCCTCAAAGACATATTAATTAGATTTTCCACTTTGCTGAACAAAATGGCTATCTCAAAATTTTGATTGGGTGACTTCGGGAAAAAAATGAGCGTGGGAGGGGGCCAAGTTGCCCTCAAATTTTTTTGGTCACTTAAGACGGGCACTAGAACTTTTAATTTCCGTTCAAATAAGCCCTCTCACGATATTCTAGGACTACTGGATCGATACGATCGCCCCTGGGGAAAAAAAAACAAAAAAAACTTCAAACAAATAAACACGCATCCGTGATCTTTCTTCTGGCAAAAAAAATACAAAATTCCACATTTTTGCAGATAGGAGCTTGAAACTTCTTTATTAGGGTTCTTGGATACGCTGAATCTGATGGTGTGATTTTCATTAAAGTTCTATTACTTTTAGGGGTTGTTTCCCCTTTTTTCAAAAATAAGGCAAATTTTCTCAGGCGCGTACGTTTGAACGAGTAAAACTAACCTTCATAAAACTTATTTATTTGAAATCAGCATAAAAATCTGATCCTTTTCATGTAACCACTGATATCAAAATTCCTTTTTTAGAGTTTCGGTTACTATTGAGCCGGATCTCTCCTTACTTACAGTTCGTTGCCACGAACTGTTTTATTATATAAAAAACAAGTTTTTTCAACTGAAAGTAAGGAGTAATATTAAAATTTAAAACGAACAGAAATTATTACGTATATGAGGGAGTTCGC
Organism: Artemia sp. Qi Xiang Cuo; assembly: GCF_049724085.1. Lineage (NCBI taxonomy): Eukaryota > Metazoa > Arthropoda > Branchiopoda > Anostraca > Artemiidae > Artemia > Artemia sp. Qi Xiang Cuo. Next base: position 70,839,502 of record NC_142795.1, on the reverse strand, counting down.
CCCCTCGTCAATACTTTACGCTTAAAGTTCGAATTTTGTTCCATTTTTTTAAAGAATTATCCCTGAATTACAAAGGCTGTTTAATTAGAATAAATAGTTCTTTTGAAATTAATAAAAAATTTAGCTTAAAGAGCGAGGTATTAACGAGGGGGCGAACCCCCTCATATACGTAATAATTTCTATTCGTTTTGGGTTTTAATGTTGCTCCTTACTTTCAGTTGAAAAACATGTTTTTTGTTTGTTTAATTTCTGATCGTTTTCTAAATAATGCTAGGAAATCCGGTGCCCCCTTCATGGAAAATTCTCTTCTCCCATGAAAAACTTCTCAATCCTTCCCAAGTAACCCCCTCCCCGACCCCCACCAGAAAAAATTGCCCCTGGAAACGTCTGTATATTTCCCAATGACCATAACTGTGTGTAAACAATGGGCAAAGTTCATAATGTGCAGCACTTCCCCCGGGGACTGTAGGAGATTAAGTCATACTTAAAGATATAGTTATTAAATTTTTCAACTATGCTGAACTAAATGACTATCTAAAAATTTTTATCCGGTTACTTAGGGAAAAAAGAGCGTTGGAGGGGCCTAGTTGCCCTCAAATTTTTCTTGGTCACTTTAAAAGGGCACTAGAACTTTTCATATCTGTTCGAATGAGTCCTCTCACGACATTCAAGGACCACTAGGTCGATACGATCACTCTTGGGAAAAAAAAACAAAAAACAAATAAACACACATCTTTCTTCTGGCAGAAAATACAAAATTCCATATTTTTGCAGATAGGAGCTTGAAACCTTTACAGTAGGGTTCTCTGATACGCTGATTCTGATGTTGTGATTTTCATTAAGATTGTATGACTTTTAAGGGTGTTTCCCCATTTTTTGAAAATAAGGCAAATTTTCTCAGGCTCGTAGCTTTTGATTTGTAGGACTAAACTTATGAAACCTATATATTTAAAATCAGTACAAAAATTCAATTCTTTTTATGTATCTATTGGTATCAACATTCTGTTTTTTAGAGTTTCGGTTACTATTGAACTGGGTCACTCCCTACTTACAGTTCGTTTCCACGAACTGTTTGATTCCACAACGAGTCTGAGAAAAATTACATTGCAGATATGACACCCAATCAGACAGCTCGTGGCAACGAACTGTGAGTAAGGAGTGACTTGACCCGATAGTGATCGAAACTCTTATAACAAAAAGATTGATTACCCATTAAGTTTAATGTTACCCGTCAAAAGCTACAAGTCTGAGAAAATTTGCCTGATTTTCGAAAAAAAGGAGAAATACCCCCGAAAGATCAAGTTGTTTTAACGAAAATTACCCTATGGAATTCAGCATATTTGAGAACCCTGCTGTAGTTGTTTCTAGTTCTGTATCTACAAAAATGTGACTTATTTTTGTTTATTATTATTATTTTTTACCAGAAGAAAGATCACAGATACGTGCTTATTTATTTCTATCATAGCCCCTTTCCACGCCCCTTTTCTCCAAAGATATCCGATCAAAAGTGATTATTTTTATTACAGCCCCCCTTCCAATTCCACACCCCTTTTTCTCCAAAGATATCCGATCAAAATTTGAGGTAGCCATTCCATTCAGCATGCTTGAAATGTCCCATAACTATGCCTTTGGCGATGACAAGACCCAGGATAGCCCCTGGGAAAGGTCGACAAGCTACGCAATTTGCCCGTTCTTCACATATAGTATTTGTTATTCGGGAATGGACGGAATATTTTTTGAAAGGGCGGAATTCTCCATAAGGAGGAAAGTTTTCGGCGGAAATTTGAGTGAACGGAAATTTGAGTAAAAAATTTGAGTAGGGTGCTAAATTTGAGTAAGAAGTATTCTTAAAAAACTTTAAGACTTTAATGTAAAGAGCGAGGGTTGAGGAAGCGGTAGTCCCTCATATACGGAGTCATTTCTAGTTGCTCCTTAATTTCAGTCGAAAACACTTGTTTTTTCTCTTAATCTCCATAAAGCTCATGGGGATCAAAGTGTACAAAAAGGTCTGATATCTTATGTTTTCACATAACATCTACAGGGAAAGGTACTTTTTCTATTGCTTGGATATGTGCTCGTGTTAGGAAGAAAATTCGGCCCTTCATTTTTGTACAAAATCAGTTGCGTACATAAACTCTTATTCTACTGTTCATCCAAGTTATTTCACAACATCTAATATAACTGCTTATCACGACGCATTCCTTTAGCAAACATAAAAAAAATCTCCTTAATCTCCAAATTTGATTAAAACTATCTTTGTGTAGGGCTATGCTGTAACTCATACTTTCGAATTGCCTTCTTCCAAAAGTGCTTAGAGGAGGGCGAAGAGCAGACTTCAAATTCACTCTGATGATTTATATTCTCGCATGACAACCGGGATGCTACCATTTCATCTAACCGTCACAAGCACTAAACGTCATTTCGTCGACAAGGAAAATCCGTCAGAACATCGACACGCCAGGACATCGACACGTCAGGACATCGACAGTCACAATCGCTACCCGTCAGAACGTCGACAGTCATAACGTCGACACGTCAGTTCATCGACAGTCACAATCGCTACCCCGTCAGAACGCCGACAGTCATACCATCGAACGTCAGTTCATCGACAGTCACAATCGCTACCTGTCAGAACGTCGACAGTCATAACATCGAACTTCAGTTCAGCGACAGTCACAATCGCTACCCGTCAGAACGTTGACAGTCATAATATCGACACGTCATAACATCAAAAAAAAATTAGATGTTACGACGTGTCGATGTTATGACTGTCGACGTTCTGACGGTTAGTGGTTCTGGCGGATTTTCGTTATGTAAAAAAAGTTTATAAGTTCATATAATAGTTTAGAAACAGATTTCGGCTATATATTTGCACATCAGGGGGTTGGGGTAAAGCATAGCATATATTAAATATGTAACCTAACCTAACCTAGGTACCTTTCCCCCTTAACCCCAAAAACTAAAGTTTTAAAATTTTAGATGTTATGAACAATTTCAGATGTTACGACGTGTGGATGTTATGACTGTCGACATTCTGACGGTTAGTGGTTCTGACTGATTTTCGTAATGAAAAAAAAATGACGTTATGACGTGTCGACGTTCTGACGGGTAGCGATTGTGACTGTCGATGAACTGACGTGTCGATGTTATGACTGTCGACGTTGTGAGGGGTAGCGATTGTGACTGTCGATGAAATGACGTGTCGATGTTATGACTGTCGATGTTCTGAAGGGTAGCGATTGTGACTGTCGATGTTCTGACGTGTTGATGTTATGACTGTCGATGTCCTGACGTGTCGATGTTATGACGGAGTTTGTCGATGTCCTGACGGTAGTGGACCTAACGTGTCGATGTTCTGATGCCTTCCCTTAGGAAAAAGGTTATTTTCTGGGGACTCCTTAAAAATTTCATAACCCTGACCAGAAAAAAAAAATACACTGCGCTGTTATTTTCTAAAGAAAAATCGCCAGTCCAACATAATCCTTAAGATATTTTAAATTTGCTCTACTTTTTTTTTATCTCAATGATTTAACTAAATCCAATATATTTGCTTATCAATAACATTTTCCGTTGACAAACATCAGAAAAAATCTGCCTAATCTTAAAATTTGTTTAAGTTATCTTTCTAAGTAGTTTCCCAATTTTGCATGATTATTTGATTTTCATATCTGCAATAATCTGACAATAAAAACAAAAAATTATCTGGGCCTTGGCAACGTTTGGACTACGATCTAGTAGTGTCCAATTTTTTTCTCTCTTGGCAGTCGCTTCTCCCTGAAAATAAGATCGATTCTTGTTTTTCCGCTAGTTCGAACGCAAAAACTGATTTTGAGAGGCAATGGAAGTTTTTTTGTTGTTGGTTGCTAGGGACCGAACATATTGACGTTATGCTGCTAGTAAATAACACGAAAGGCTCTGCTTTGTAGGCTGTAATATAGACGTCAGTTCTATTAAAACGCAACGTCCACAGCACATTATATTTACGGCATATTTGCGTACCATAGTTTGTTGAGGGAGCTAAGGGGAAGGGAGATGTATATTTACTCGTGTCTGTTCTATTTATTTCATAAAATTCGGGGAAATTTGATCGTATTACTATCGTTTTAATAGTAATAATTTATTTTCTCATTGTAGGTATCACAGTGGAGTAACACACATACACAAAAAAAAAAAGAACAACAAATTTAACAATAAAAATAGTCACCAACAATAATAATAATAGTAACAAAAATAAGATTAAGATATGGACCCAACTGAGAACTAGTAACCTGATTTGTCCTTGCTATCACAATGTCAAGCGAGTACAAAAATTGTTTTGCACCATAACGACCCACAAGGTGCCTGTTTCGCCCAGTAGGTGGCAAATATAATAAAGGTTTACAATATCTAAAATAATTAACCTGCACTTGTTTAAGATCATGCTTATTAAAAGTTGATACAGTTTTCAGAAAGTTCAAATGATATTCTGGTCTTCAGGAGATTTAGGGGGCGGTATTCCTACTCCTTTTCGCGGTAATTAATATTTGTTTAAAAGTTTGACTTGATTATTCTTTTTAGTGTCTGTTCGATTTATGGTTTATTCATTGAATTCATCCAGAGTTTCATAGAATTAATTAAGAAGCATTTCTTATCTTTAAGTTTTGTGTGGGTATTTATGTTAATTTCTTCTCGTTTTAGGCTTCACATATGGATTGATAGTAGTTTCTGTTCGTTTTAAATTTGAATTTTTACATGACTTTGTTTTCCACGTTTTAGATTTTTTCATTTCTGTTCGTTTAGGGTCGATAGTTCTTTTTAAGTTTGACTTATTAGATGACTTTATTTTGCACGTCATAGCTTCATTTTTTACCATAGTAATAAAAATATTTGCAGTACAAAACGCAGAGCATAAAAAACTTTTTTTTTTTTATAGATAGTTGCCATTCAAAGGCGTTAGTTGACATAAGAAGAAAATAAATACCAACAAAATAATGCTAGGAGAAATTGACTTATAAAAATACTTTTAATTTTCATTCCATGGTCAGGGTCTTGTTTTTAATTTTCATGCTCAGGGTCTTGTTTTAGATGTTCATCGTCAGGGTCTTTCTTTAGAAAGTCATGCGCAGTGCCTTGCTTTAGAGTTTCACCCTCAGGATTTCTTAAAATTTTTATGCTCAGGGTCTTGTTTTAGAGTGCTGCGCTCAGGATATTGTATATAATTGCTATGATCACTATATTTCTTATGATTGCCATGCTCAATATTGTTTAATATTTCAACTCTCAGGATCTTGGTTCAAAATTTCGTGATCAGTGACTTGTTTTATAAGTAGACGAACTTTTTAGTATGAAAAGGGAATCTTTTGTCTATGTTTCTATATATTATTCTGTGAACCGTCTTAGTTCTTGGCTTCTTACACGTAACTGGACCTCCGCTGATAAGTTTCATTTATGAGCGAAAGATTAGACCAAAAGAAGTATGGGGTCTCAGATCTCTTATTTTTGCTTTGCCCGACCTCCGACTCCTGGTTGTTTCGCGCGACTACACAATTTTCAACTCAAACTCTAAAAGACCCAAATCCTCTTCGGTGTCATCATGCTAGAACCAAATTTCGTTGGTATTATTATTCTCAAGCTTGGACGTCACTTTTTCAATAAGGAGTGTTCATATCTAAACTGCATCAAGTAAGAGGTTGTGTAGTTTATTTTGTTGGTGTATCTTGCTTCATGCCTTTCCCCGTTCCTCTCTCTTTTGTGCCCCTTGTTCTCCCTCCGTGGTTTTGGTGTACGCAACGCGAATTAGTGAGCAATCCTTGTCTGAGAGCAGCTATGACATATGTCAGAGCTTAGAAAATTTAGTTTCTCCCTGCTTTTTGTAATGGTATATGAATCCAAATGATTGTGGAATTTTTTCCAAATCTAAAAACCAGATCTTAAAAAAGTTATACTTATGTCCCAACAAAAACAGAGACGCGCAATTGTCACGAGAAGAGTTTTGATGGGTGCTTATAAAGTTTGATCATACGAAGTTGATTATCACTTCATCAAAAACACAAATTTTGATTTATTTATTGATAGGATAGCAAGAAGAAAAAAAATATGTATACCTTGGCATAGCCGTTCCTAGAGTGGGTGGTACCCGGGAAAAAAAATTAATCCCAGTGCCCCCCCTCCCGGCTCAAATATAAGCAAAAAAGCCCGAATCAAAATGAAAAATCCGATCAAAGTTGGCAATCCCCCAGCCGTGGTGCCCCCCAGCTGCGGTGCCCGGGGCAGCTGACCCGGTTGCCTCCCCTTAGGAAGTTCTGTACGTAGGCGAACGTAAATCTGGTTCATAATGTTTATAAGGATCATTGTGTTTTTTTGTGGGGATGCCGAGTGTCGAGGGGTGTGGAAATCTGAATGCTTTTTGGTTTTTCCAAAAATAACCTGACAAGTATGAATCCAATAAGAGTCATACTTACTCCTGCCTTTTATCCGTGCCGCAGCCATTTAAACATTTGCCTCTCAATTACTTGGACTATTTTGTCTTGGCTTTTCTCTTTCTACAATTAGCCATGTCTTGATGCAACCTACTGCAAAATGCTTGATAACTTCAATTCAAGCCATGGGTTTGCATGAAAAGTTATTGGGTTTGCATCAGGCAGGGTCGTATCCAGGATTTTATTCTGGGGGGGACAAGAAAACTTTTAAAAATGTATAAAAAATTGGTTTGTATTCATTTTAGTTTCGTTTATACGAGTCAGACAGTCATTTCATGGGGGGGGGGGGGTCAAACCACCTAACCCCCCTGGATATGGCCTTGGCATCGGGCATGTACGTGGGGGTGTCCTGGCCTGAGTATCTCCGAAATCTAATGTTTTTTTATATGATATTCATAAAATTCAACGGTTCTCCTATAGTTCCCAATATGTTTGCTTTGATAGCGCGTATATTGGTGAACTTGGGAACTATTTTTTCTTGCGAGACATAATATTTGATTCATAATCAAATTCAAATGCCACAATGCTAGCTAGAGGGTACTAGAAGATTCTTTTTCCTTGGAGAGGGACTTCAGACATAAAAAAAAGGATGCTCTTGTGGTCAAATATCAAATACTCTATGCAACTATCAAATACAGAGTATTTGTGGTCAAATACTCTATGTAAAGAATGAAATAAGTTCATTGGTGGAATTGGTTATTAGGAAGTATACAGGCGTTTCAGAGGAATTTTTCTGGTGGGGAGGTCATGAGGGTTACGTGGGAGGATCTTCCGATGGAGGAATTGTACATGGAGGGGGAGTCGGATTTCCCAGTATTATTTAAAAAACGATCAGAAATCAAATAAAAAAAACAAATTTTTTTACCGGAAAGTAAGGAGCAACATCGAGACTTAGCAGGTACAGAAATTATTATGTATATGAGGGGGTTGCCCTCTCGTCAATACCTCGCTCTTTACGCTAATGTTTTTTTTATTACTTTTAAAAGAGCTATTTATTCCAAATCATTCGGTCTTTGTGATTCAGGAGTCATTCTTAAAGAATTGGGACAAAACTCGAACTTTATCGTACAGAGCAAGGGGGTGATCCCTCTCATATAGGCTTACGTAATAATTTCTGTTCGTTTTAAGTATTAATGTTGCTCCTTACTTTCAGTTTAAAAAAAATTTTCTTTTTATTTAATTATACGTCAAGTGATAGCGCAGAGGTAAGAATGCTTGCCTGTGTGTTTAGGTTCGAATCTTTGATAAGACAAATCTTTGTCTCAGAGAAGACTAAAGAATTTTTAGTCTTAGAGAAAATCAAAAAGTCAAGGTTTTCAAGATGGGCTATCTTTTACAATAGATCTTTTCTTTTCTTGCGAATCCATGGATATTAGGGAAAACGAGGGGCGCAAAACGAACTGAACTTAACGTAACTTGATCGTTTTTTCCTCGTTTTCCTCAACTCAGCGACTTATTTCGTTTTTACATCTGGAACTTCAGTTTGATCAGTTTGACATTCATGCTATGCAAAGCCCAATCCGTTTTGGGCCCCTCGTTTCCACTTATATTCGCAGATTCTTGAGAGAAAAAAATTCCACTTTTTAGTTCGTTCTGAAAACGAATTAATTTTTTTATATATATATTCATTATTGAAATGCTGTTGTCTTCTACTGAGTTCTAATGAGTTTTCTAAGTGAAGCTCTTAAGTATGCTGGTATTAAACCAAAAATATTTAACTAAAAACAAAAACGTCTAAATAAAAAATTGGTTCCGATTATATTATTTTATTATGGTTCATATAATTATAGACAGTAGTGTAGCGTCAAAGCAGCAACTTTTAGGTGTTAGCCATTCCCACTAATATTGCGATTTCGTCTGAATACTCCTGAAAAAAACACCCTGAATTCGTCGCTAATGTTTATCTGTTTATTTGTGTATATTTTTCTGTTGGCAATATCTGCACAGATATGAGGATTGGGAGGGGGGGAGGGTCTTTCAAAGACCCCACATTTAGTCTGAAAATAGGCCCTCTAGAAAATAGACAACTGTTAATAACGTATTAAAAATTCAAATTTTGTTCGGTAGTTTCCGACCCTCGTCCAAGAAATATCATGATCCCATTAAGGCACTGGGCTATGTGCTCCTATGATTTTATCTATAAAAAGTTATTAACCACTCGTTTTTCTTTTCTATTTTCTTTTAGCATGAATTTATAAAAATACCTTAAATACTGACATCCTCTTGCGCTAGTTTTCTATCCTATGAACTCAAGAATAAAACTGACTAGCTAGAACCCTTCTTAAAACCCTTTCAATTGGTACGCTTTAAATCTTTTATTGCCCCGTAAAGCAAAAACTTTGAAAATTACGTGCTCTTTTATTTCATACCTGGTTTTTATTATCTAGTTTGTTTTTACCAAGTAGGGTTGTCATGCTTTTATGGGGTCGAAATTTGTAAACACTCTTATATTTTTTGTTTGTTTCTTTTTTACCTTCGAAGATTTAGTATTAGTGTTGCTGGGTCTTTATGCTAATTTTCATAATTTTAATTAGGCCTATATTCATACAAACTGCGTCAATTTTTTTTCCTTTTTCTGGTTAGAAACTTTAACTTGGCAAGAAAAAACTTATTTTGGCTGGACAAACAATATCGTATTTTTGACTCGTAATTGTGTGGGTCGTTGTTGCAGTGGTAGCTGCAACCTAGTCAAGAGTGGTATGTGGCCCATTTTCCGTGGAATTTATTTAGTCCGGAAGAAAGTGTATAATGAGGAAAAAAATCTACGTGCTTCTGATCGAAGAAAAATAACAGTCTTGTCGATAGATTTTACTTTTGAATCTTAAGGAGGAAACAAAATTTGCTCAGTTTTGAGGAGGTGACCGAAAACCACTATGGGGGGGGATAAAAATTTACTACTTGATCTTTTGTGTTTGTACAAATCTTAAAGAGGAAGTTAAGGCTTAAAATTCGGCTTACTTAATTAGTTATTAAGTCGTACTTAATTAGTCTCGACAAGACTGTTAGAAAAATAACAGTCTTGTCGATAGATTGTACTTTTGAATCTTAAAGAAGAAACAAAATTTGCTCATTTGTCAAATAAACTTTAAAGTTACTAGCTCAAGGAAAAACCTATAAAAATATCTAAGCCTTTTTAAAATTAAGGCTTAAAATTTGGCTTACTTAATTAGTTATTAAGTCTTACTTAATTAGTTATTAAGTCTTACTTAATTAGTCTTGACAAGACTGTTAGAAAAATAACAGTCTTGTCGATAGATTTTACTTTTGAATCTTAAGGAGGAAACAAAATTTGCTCAGTTTTGAGGAGGTGACCGAAAACCACTATGGGGGGGATAAAAATTTACTACTTGATCTTTTGTGTTTGTACAAATCTTAAAGAGGAAGTTAAGGCTTAAAATTCGGCTTACTTAATTAGTTATTAAGTCGTACTTAATTAGTCTCGACAAGACTGTTAGAAAAATAACAGTCTTGTCGATAGATTGTACTTTTGAATCTTAAAGAAGAAACAAAATTTGCTCATTTGTCAAATAAACTTTAAAGTTACTAGCTCAAGGAAAAACCTATAAAAATATCTAAGCCTTTTTAAAATTAAGGCTTAAAATTTGGCTTACTTAATTAGTTATTAAGTCTTACTTAATTAGTCTTGACAAGACTGTTAGAAAAATAACAGTCTTGTCGACAGATTATACTTTTGAATCTTAAAGAGGAAACAAAATTTGCTCAGTTTTGAGGAGGTGACCGAAAACCACTATGGGGAGGAGATAAAAACTTTACTACTTGATCTTTTGTATTTGTGAACTTCGTTATGCAGAATAAATCTCAACGTGGAAAATTGTATTTTTTTTAATATATGGCTTTGGGATGTTTTGCGAGTTATGCTAAGTGTCGCTTGAATGTCTCCTCTTTGTTTCGCCATGGGTCATCGTGCCGAAGGGGCTGCTGTAACTTTAGCATGGGCTTGTTCAAAAGGGCTTCCACGTAGAGTTTTAGCACTTTCGCCCCTTAAGTTTTTGAAGATATATCCCTTCTTATTTCAATTCTACTTAAATACATTCTCAGACCACATTGGCTATACATGACGTATTAAATAAAGAAAAAAAAAATAATAAATGAAATATAAAATCAAATGGCGGAGAAAATGGAAAGTAGTGTCAACCAGTGCAACGATATGAAACGAAAATAAGCAGATATTTTGACAAGGACCTCCGCCAAGTCGTTTTAAGTGCTAAAAAAAAAAAAAAACGGAAAAAAATTAACCTTTGGAAGTAAACTTCACAAGACCCAAATACAAATTCAACTTGTACACTTGTTTCAATTTATTATGTCAAATTGCTGTGCTGATATGGCAGTAATTAATTAATAAAAAATCGAATAATATTTTTAGTCAGTCGCTCAATTATTGGATTCAACATGTCTAAAAGCTGTTTTTGGCGACTTTCAGCCCTTTTACCCTTTGACAGAAGGAAGTAAAGTCCCTCTTTTTCTTTTATTTACGAGCTTTTCTCAAAAGAGTTAAAAATGTATGCATGTTTGACTAAAAACCAAATTAAGAAACTTGCGTAAGTGCCCATTCAAAATAAATGGAAAGCATCATGGTAGTTTCATCCCCATGCCTGTTTTTTCTTGTGATCAGTATGAGATGACGAGCTCAATAAGGAGGCAAAACCCACAGCGCCTCATTGTGGCGCTAGGGTGACAACAAAACGGAGTCCTTTAAATTCACTATTGTTCCTATTGTATACAAATCTTTATGTCAAAAAACTAAGTTTATTTTGTCTTAGGTTCACTGCTCTGAACTGCAGTTAAGACCTTTTTTTTTTTACATATATGCCTCTTGATGATTAGACCCTAGAATGTCGCTTGAATTTTTATTCAGAATTATTTTTATCTTAGATTTCTTCGATTTTAATTCTTTGATTTTTTTTTCACTAGAGGAAGAAAAATAGACAGGTAAAGTGTCAGAGACAATGCTCTAGCGTTGCCGATAGTAAAGTGGCATTTGCCGTCAACTTATTATTTATTTCTTACTTCCTTTTCTCATCCCACCACTTCTTATGGGAAGGATGATCGTTGAAGCTTGGGACGGGGGTTCATTTGTTGAGAAACTGAAGGTTCTACTGGCAATTTTAAGAGTCGATAGTGATTGGAGGGTAACCCTCCTGTACCCTATACCGCTACCAAGCCCTCCTGTAACCCTCAAGACATCCGATCCAACTGTGAGATAGTCATTTAAAGAGATGAAACTTCTCTCTTGATTGGCTCAAAACTTATATCCTTAAGCCCTGTGTCTGAAAAGGGTACACTATAAAGGTCTAGCTAACATTTTTTTTGGACAACTTGAAACTTAAAACTGTAAGTTCCATACTAGGGGACCATAATGTAGGCTAGAAAAAACTAATTTTTTTTTTAGTAGCCCACTCAAATTTGTGGCCAAAAAAAGACCGAACATGTTTTTTTTCCAGTTGGCTTGGAACTCTGAAGGATCGTTGTCTGTACTAAAGGGACCAAAGATGTTGGGAAATGGGGATGATAGAGGGTCCAAATATTGGTCGATTACTTGTTTTTCTTGATCTGTTTGAAACTTTCAGTTTTAAGTTCCTGGGCCATGGGGAACCTAGTATAAAAAAATTGTTTGACCAATCTGGACCTAAAAAAAACAAAACAAACTTACTGAACTCAGATTTATAAAGCCAGACATGAATTTCTCAGTTGGCTTTAAAGTTAAATGTAGACATGGCTACTATACTACTACTGCTACTAACAACTCGCTAAAGTACCTAGCCGCGTGGGGTCAACACAGCTGCCCAAGCTCTACCTCAATGGAAAAAAAAACTGGGGACTTCCGTATTATATGGTAGACACTCGAGAATATGGATCTACAGATAAGACAATAACCGGTTTTTGGCCGGCCGTATCCAAAGAAAATTAGCTTAGGTTCAGTTGCAATCTACGTTGTAGGTTTGTAGCTATATTTTTAATTTTTAATATTTAATATATAGAGATGGTATTTTGATTGGGTTAGGTTTGGTATTTAATATAATGCGTTCTACCCCCCCCCCCCCCCCTACTGTAATTCTTTGTTGTAGTTTTCATAATTTTGTTACTAAAGTATTGTATTTTCATCATACTTCGGTATATTTCATTATGATTAATCGAACTTCATTTCTCGAGTGGGTACCATGAAATAGAGAAGTACCAAAAACATAAATAGACACAACATTCTTGTCTCTCCTGTAATCTAACACCTGAGAAAATTAAACAAAAAATGAATGATTAAGTCAAACTTAAAACAAGCATAAATTACTACAAATAAGAGTAGGGATATCGCAATCTAAACCTTCTAAAGGCCGGAATGTCATTTGCGGTCTACCGAAAGCCACATGTTTTTAAACCGTTTCTCTTTTATCATCGTCAGGGTTGCCACTTCAACAAAACTACTGGTACTCGCCTGTATCGCAAAAAATAACGACCAAACCAGAAAAGTAATAACTCCCGCCATAAAATTTTGCCACGTGTGGCGCTTGGCGAAACACGCGGCGTTTTAGCACCGTAGTTTCTCTTTGGTTTATCATATAATCCAGAGTAATTTTTATTTTTTATTTCTGTATAGCTAGTCGAACACTGACTTCCGATATGGCAAAAAAGGGCCACTGATATGGGATGCAACTACAAGCAAAATCATCGAAGTTATCTCTGGATATTCACTATGAACGGTCCGTAATTGCCTAGTAGGGTAATAGGGCGTGCAGACTATCCGTTTTCTGGGAAAATAGTACATAAAACTGGAAGCAGGAAAATTATCTAACTGTTAATTATTTTTAAAAAAAAATTTAGATTTTTACATTGTATCCTTATAAAGCCTTTTTTTTTTTTGAGTAAAAACCTGAAAAAAAAAAAAAAAACAAAATCATCAGTTAGAAAATTAAACTTTTTTATGTTTAATAGCTACAAAATTTAAAAGCGAATTTTATTTATAACTTGGCACTTGTATCCTTTTTGGTACTTTTTCAGGAAAAGCAGTCCACACTACCATTTTCCGTCCCATTTTGCCTAAATGGGACTAAACGGGGGCAACGCGCTAAAGGTATCACCCTAAAAGTTCAGTTAGAGAATTTTATTTACAGAATTTTACATTAATAAAATATTATTTAAGCTCACGCTTCCACTTCCTCGCACTCCTGACCAGCTCTGTTGGAATATCCCAAGTCTCTGGATTCGGTACTACGCTCCTGACATGCATAATATCGGATATTGTTTCTGGCAGTAGTCTGTTCCGGAGGGGGGGCCGAAATAGCTTTAACAGCGAAAACTGACGTTCGGCGGAAGCACTGCTATGAGGCAACGACATAATACCCTTTATGAATATAGGTAGGTGAACAAAAGCAAAGTCCCCAGCACCATCCTTGAGCGTGGACACTGAATTCCAAAATTGACACTTTCCCTTCCCCTAGCTCTTTCTTCAAGAATAGTAGTCGCCTCCATTCTCTGTTTAGGGCTTCAACTTCCAGCGAACCATTGAAACAGTCCTTGAATATCCGGAAAAGAGGGATTATAGAAGGAACTGATCCGGATAAAGCAGTTTCTGGAGATAACCAGTCTAGCATTCCAAGCAAGGGGCCTTCACTGTTTACTCTTCGCTTTATTTCAGAGCACAGCTTGATATAAAACGCAAGGCAATTTTTCTTTGTCGCAGCTAGCTGTCTGTTTTGAAGTTTCCGACTTTCAATCTGATCAATTGCAAAGAGCTCAAATTCGGCTCCAAAATGCATACCCGTCTCCATAGCTTTGAAGTTTCTTGGGTTTGAAATATCTATTTCGAAGACTGAACGTATAGTCAAAAGCTCGTCTTTGATATAATTCCTTGCCCGTTCGGAGAGAGTATTACCCACGCTTTTCAAAAGTTTGTGAACTTTCACTTCTGCGCTCTGGAATTCAAGATTCAGGACGTTTACAATAGGAAGAACGTAATTCAGAAAAAGATAATAAAGCTTGACTTCGGGATCGATCAAAGCTGTATAAATCTTCACAGCCGTTTGATCCCAACCTTCATTAGCAGGTAAGGCAAAAAAAAACGTCAGAGCAGTCCACTTTTCCACCAGCCTCTCAGAGACAGCCTCAAACGCTAACCAGCGAGTTGCAGATGGGTACAGGAGTGCATGCTCGGCTACTTCACAGAACTTTTGGAATTCCTTATGCTCACGGAGTCGTTTGGCACTATTCGATGCGTACGTATATATATAATTTCTGAATATGACGATCTCTGTAGGTAACTGCACACAAGCACTAGCAGAGCATAGTGCAAAACTGTGATAAATACATCCGAGAATAGCCAGCCAGGGAATATCTTTCTTTATGAGGGCTGCAAGGCCGTTGTTCTTCCCAAGCATCACATTTTGCATTATCAGATGCAAATCCTATGCAGTTTTTTATTGTCATCTTCTTCTCACTTAAAGTCTTATAGATCAAGTTTGTGTGTTCTGTCATCTTCTAGAAGAAGTGAAAAAAAAATTGCGAAATGCTCTCACCAGCAAATTTAAGTTATGTAAATTTCATTTAGGCTTTCGTACTATAGAAGGCTATTTGAAAGGGTTTTGTGACATAGCCTCTTTGTTAAAACTTGAAAAACATGACTTTAGTTTAGTACTGATAAAATATACCCAAATAAATAAGTCCTTATTGTTCAGTTAAGAATCACGTACCTTTAATAATTTTTAAGGCATGAAGTTGGAAACAGGTTAAAGGGTAGACTTCTTTTGTGTTTTCATTAAAGTGTGCAAATTTTTATTAAAAATAAGATAAACTATCGTGGGCCATACATTGCCCTTTAATTTATTCGTTGCGCGTATTTTTATTTTAAAACACGCTATTTACATCTGTAAAAAAAAAAAAAAAAAAAATCCATTTCTTTAAAAGCCAACTATGCTGTAGATAGGGTTAAATCTATTAAATGATCAAATAAAAAAGTTTTTTTCCAATAATAAAGCTTGACTTCGGGATCGATCAAAGCTGTATAAAGCTTCACTGCCGTTTGATCCCGACCTTTATTCGCAGGTAAGGCGAAAAACAACGTCAGAGCAGTCCACTGTTTCACCAGCCTCTGAGAGACAGCCTCAAACGCTAATCAGTGAGTTGCGGATGGGTATAGGAGTGCATGCTCGGCTACTTCATAGAACTTTTGGAATTCCGTATACTCACGGAGTCGTTTTGCACTATTAGATTCGTACGTGTATATATAATTTATGAATATGACGATATCAGTAGGTAACAGCGCACAAGCACAAGCACAGCAAAATGCAAAACAGTGATAAATGCAACCGAGAAAATCCAGCCAGGGAATATCTTTCTTTATGAGGGTTGCAAGGCCGTTGTTCTTCCCAAGCATCACATTTTGCATTATCAGATGCAAATCCTATGCAGTTTTTTATTGTCATCTTCTTCTCGCTTAAAGTCTTATAGATCAAGTTTTTAAGGCCCATTGCTTTTGTATCCCCAACTTCTGGAATGGCCAAAAAGTCTTCCTTGATTCCGCATGTAGTGTTGTCATAGTAGCGAACGATGATGACTAAGTATTTTGTCCCACACATATCAGTGCTTTCATCAACCATCAGCGAAAAGAGCGATTTTTTCAATCTTGAGCTCAGTTGGCTGATGGCGTATGGGGCAATTACGTTTTTGATTAGTCCAGTGGTTTTAGTTCTTCCACATGCAAGAGGCTTTACTACTGACGAATCAGGAATTTTTTTTCAGCAATTCGGGAAAGCTGTCCATAATACTCATCTCCTTGGATTTTGATGCTACCCAGGCTGGCATTGCCAACTGTAAAGCTGTCACCTGTTGGCTAATTAGTTCTCTTTCCTTTGCTGCTCCCGATAAAGTAAACTCATTGGTTTGGTCATCAGCATTACGCACTTGGTTCTTCATACTAACAACTTTGGATATGTGACTTTCCCTCAGTGCATGTCTACGTAAATGGGATAGGCCACCAGTAATGATATTTTCGCAAAACCTACACCCCAAGATGTTGTCCTATCCCTTGGATATCTTTGCAACCAGACCTGCAGGTCTTTATCTTCTATCCATTTTGCACTGAATTTCTGTATTTTCACTGGCTTTGGTGGTTTATTTCTGCTGATTCTTCGTTTTCTCACATTTAATAGTTCAGTCTCTTCACCTTCAATGTCATTTGCAGTTTCTTCACAGTCACTGGCACTAGCTTCAGATTTATTGGCTTCGTCTCCAGAGTCATTAGCTAGATAGAGAATCTGTATAAGAGCAGCGACTCAAACCGGTTTTCCATATATCAAACCAGTGGTGTAACTAAGGGAGACAAGTAGGGGCCCTTTGCAGCACAAGTTTAGTTTTTATGGGTATTTGCTTCTCTAAAAGAGGTATCTAAGAGAGGAAGAAAGAAAAATAAAAGAGATAAAGAAACTTCTAGGTCCTAAATTTCAAAATTTTTTGAATATTCGCTGCATAATATTGCTCTTAGAGATTATTTGCTTCCTGACAAGGATGTTTCAGGGGCTAATTTAAAGAAAACATTAAAACTGGGTTAGCTGAGCCAGAATTTTCAATTTCATGCTAGGCTTTTTCCAAGTGTCATGGTCACTTTTTTGAAATTGTACTCCCTCCCATTCTGAGGGCCCATATATAACTGTATAAATACATTTCATCGTTGTGTCGAATCTTGTGATGACATTCTTTCTTGTAATATTCTTACATGTTCTTTCATATTGTAAATTGAGAATTTGATTGGTTGATTTTTTAAATATATTCCTAGGGATATATCCCGGGCCATCAGGGGGGTGGGTGCATTTTAGAAAAGGGGCCATGATATTTGGAAATAGTATAAAATAAAGAACTGAATGGTATTGCTTTTGTGTGTTTAGCGTGTTTTCTTCAGAAAAGGACAATCACTAAATATTTGGCATTAGAAAAAGACAACTATACTAGTGTCCATTTTTATGGAGAAAATAAACACTCTTGTATCTGTTAGGGTAGGCTTAAAGTTTACTTAAAGACTGATTCATAGGGACCATGTAGATTGGGCTGGGGCCCAAGCACCCCAAGAAAACGTAAATTTCTTCGAATTTCTCGGCATTTCTTTATTAAATTATAGGTTTTTTATTATCCCCCCTAATTTTTTTAATTAAATCATTTGCAGTTCGTTTTTATTAACTCACTGATCTTTTTGTTCCATCTTCCATTTATTTCTTTGTACCACAATTTTTTTTAATTTGTGAATTATTTTTCAACCACTCCCGAATGTTCAGTTACTTTCAACTTTTATCAGTAAAGCACAACGGTAAGAGAACTTCCTGATGCTTTATTAAATTTGGTTTTAATCTTGGTTTTGACACGATTTTTTTTTTTTTTTTTTAAATTGAAAATTAAAAATTTGAAAATATTTTTTTTTTTCCATAATATATAAAAATAATTGAAAATCCTGGGAAAAAAATATATTCGTTTTTGAATAATTTGATATTTTTTACTTGTTTTCATCAATGCATCGACTCTTCGTTTATGCATTTAAAACCTAGATAAATTTGGTGTTCATGTTATGTAAAATCCAATGCTTTTTGTGCCCCTTGTGTTCATTTATATTCATATATTCTTGAGAAAAAAATAATTCTCTACTTTTTAGTTCATTTTGAAAATGAGTTTAACTTTTTCTTTATTGTTTGACCTCCTCTCCTAAAAATTATTTGTACGTCTATACCTGTGAAACCCATCAAAACAGCTATAGGCTAACATTCTTGGGGTTGAAATGTGCGGTTGAAGAAATAATCTTCTTTTATTTCTTGCTTTCTTTTGGTTGGGAGTTATGATTCAAATTACAAACGGAAAAAGGGCATTTTATGTAAAATAACTGCTGTTTCGTATAGGAACTGAAAACAATGATTGAAATATTTTTTGTTTGATAAAATAAAAACAAAACAAAAAATTCTGTCACTCAGAATTCTTCAAATCTTCATGTTGGAGCGATACAAATTTAAGGCTGGAGGAAGTGAGACTTGAGACCAAGCCACTCTAAAAAATTAAACGGGAAGGGAGCAATTAAAATGATTTTTTGGGTCTTTTTAAGAAGCTGGATTTATTAAGATCGGTTTTTATTGAAATTTAACTATAAAAAAAAATCTAGTTATCTTGGTTATCATTGTTGGTTATCATTTCTAATATGCTTGTAAAATTGCCCTTTTCGGTCTAAAGTACTACTTTTGAAAAAAAAGTGTTGAAAAAGTACTGCTTTTGCAGAAAGTATTCAAGAAGTACTACTTTGATCAAAAAGTACTAAAAGTAGTACTTTGGTACTACCCGTGGCAACTCTGATCTCGTTGCGGAGAAGAATAAAAAACAGCTGAGACCCAGGAATCAATATCAATGTATTGTAAACAATCAATCTATCTTCATTGTTTTCATCTCCAATATTTTTTTTCAATGCTTTCTTTTTCTTTTAACACATTCCTTTAAGTGTACAGAAAATCAATTTTTAAATCATTTGTAGATTAGTCGACTCAAAATATCGCTTCAACTAACGAAACAGATTGCTTCAAGAATTGTCACTCTTCATTTTTAAAAGTTTCGTTTAGGCATTAATCTTCAAAGATATTTGACTTCAAATAGAATCAAAAGATAAAGTTTTGAAATAAACCGTCCTTTAAAATAGTTAAATTAAACTAAAAGTCACAAATGTATTTATTCTAAGAGTCAATTTTTTCTTTCCTTTAATCTTCTCTGTTATTGTTCTTTTATGTTCTTTTTGTTGATGTTTTGATAAATAAAAACCACATTGTTCAAAACATATATCATTTTCAACAAAGAGCAAACGACACTCAAGCCTTTCAGAAGGTCTGAGAAGGGGGAGGGGAAGCCCAATTGTTGTTCCCACTAGCTCTTATTCTGTTGTTTTATTGTTGTTGATGTTATGACAAATAAAAAACACTGCACGAATACCAATCGTTTCCAGTAGAACACGAACCACTCTCAGACCTTGAGAGGGTTTAGGGGGCGGTAATACTGCCCTTATTTGTGGAAATTAGCGTGTGTTTTAACTTTGACTTGATTATTTATTTCTGTAAATTTTAGGATTTATGTATTTATCGATAGCAGTATCTATTATCTTTATGTTTGAAGCGATCGTTCATATAATTTCCGTTCGTTTTGGGTGTGATCTATCTTTCATAGTAATTTCTGTTCGTTTAATTTTAAATTATGACTTTATTTTGTTTGTCTTAGGTTTGGTACTTGTTAATTATATAGATTTCGTGGTTTACTGGAAACACGGATGCAATGTGGAAACCCAGTAAAATGTGTGTTCTGTCATCTTCTAGAAGAAGTGAAAAAAAAATTACGAAATGCTCTCACCAGCACATTTAGGCTTTCGTACTATAGAAGGCTATTTGAAAGGGTTTTGTGACATAGCCTCTTTGTTAAAACTTGAAAAACATGACTTTAGTTTAGTACTGATAAAATATACCCAAATAAATAAGTCCTTATTGTTCAGTTAAGAATCACGTACCTTTAATAATTTTTAAGGCATGAAGTTGGAAACAGGTTAAAGGGTAGACTTCTTTTGTGTTTTCATTAAAGTGTGCAAATTTTTATTAAAAATAAGATAAAATATCGTGGGCCATACATTGCCCTTTAATTTATTCGTTGCGCGTATTTTTATTTTAAAACACGCTATTTAAAAATTTAAAAAAAAAAAAAAAAATCCATTTATGTAAAACCCAACAATGCTGTAGATAGGGTTAAATATATTAAATGATAAAATAAAAAGTTTTTTTTCCAATAATATAGTTCAAATAAAAAGTTTTTTTCCAATAATATAGTTCAAATAAAAAAGTTTTTTTTTAAACTAAAAGTAAGGAGCAGTATTAAAAATTCCCTCTTTGCGCTAAAGGTTTTAGTACTTTAAAAAAAGCTTACTGTTCTGATTAAACGAGCCTTGTTTTTCAGGACTCTTTCTTAAAGAATTGGGGGAAAATGTCAAACTTTAGCGTAAAGAGTGAGGTGATGAAGAGGGGTCAACCCCCTTCATATACGTAGCGATTTCTGTTCGTTTTAAGTTTTAATGTTTCTCGTTACTTTCAGTTGAAAAAAATTGTCTTTTTATTTAATTTCTGATCATTTTTTAATTGCCAGGAAATCTGGCTGCGCCTCCGTGGAGAGATACCCCTCCCAACGGAATTATCCTCTAGACAATAAATTCCCAGTGACAATTTACCCCGGACAATTACCCTTAACATTTCCGCGCGTAAAATTGAGACGGAAAACAGAAAGCAGGACATAAAAACAATTTTGTACAGGAATTATGGCAAGTTCCCCCACTGCAAAATTTCCCCTGAAAAGTTCACCCCCTGGAAACTTCCCTCCCATGGAAAATTCTCCCGTTGAAACCACCCCAGCAGAAAATTTGCCCCACTCCCCACCCGAAAATGTATGCATAGTTTCCAATAACAAACAAGATGCGTAAACAATCGGCGAGTTTTATAACTTAAGGACCTTTCTCCTGGGGCCTGGGGGGGGGGGCATGTTATATCCAAAGGCATATTTATTGAGCTTTTTAACTATGATGAACAAAATAGCTATCTCAAAATTTTGATCGGACGATTTTTTGGGGGAGGGGGGGGGGGGAAGGACAGGGGAGGGCGCCTAGTTGCCTTCGAATGTTTTTAGTCACTTAAAAAGGTCACTAGAACTTTTGATTTCTGTTCGAATTCTCCCAACATTCTAGGACCAGTGGGTCGATACAATCATCCCTGGAAAAAAAAAATAAACACGCATCCGTGATCTTTCTACTGGCAAAAAATTGAACATTTCACAATTTTGCAGATAGGAGATGGTAATTTCTACAATAAGGTTCTCTAATACGCTGAATCCGGTGATGTGATTTTCATTAAGATTGTTGGACTTTTAAGGGGAGTTTCTCCCCTTTTTCGAAAATAAGGTGAATTTTCTCAGGTTCGGAGCCTTTGGTGGGTAACGCTAAACTTAATAAAACTTTTAATATTTGGAATCAGCATAATAAGCCGATTCTTTTGATATATCTATCAAAATCGAGAGGTCACTTTTATCATTAATTTTGAATTCGTTGTCTTCGTTTCAAAGAAGGTGAATTTTGCGAATTCTGCTTTTTTATAATTAATTTTGATAAGAGCCAATTTTGACGTAGAGGACGTCCTACTCAGTCACGGGAATAGGCGGGAGCTTTCAGCACTTAGGTAGTGTCGTTGCCAGGAAAAATTGTCAATCGTGAATTGTTGGCTACGCTGAACAATTTCTACAATTTTATAGGTTATGTGTTTTTTCTGGCACTAATATGTCCATACGTGTAGTCCAAAGTACAATTTATCAAGGTATTTTCAGCAGAAAAAGTCACCTGTAACCACTTCAAGAAGACTAAGAAAATACAAGTATATTTTTGGTGCGCAAATGTACTGTATGACTAAAGTTTTTTTTTTTTTTTTTTTTTTTCTTGTTTTTTTTTGAGATGGATCTCAATTTTTATAAAGCTCCTGTTTTAGCTGAATAAAATTCTGATCAAGAATTAGAATCTGCAGTTTTTTTTACTCTTAGCAAATTAAATTGGAAGGTAATAGTTTCATTGATTTAATGGAAAAGGGGATCAACGCCCAAAAAATAGCGAGAAATTGATTTTCCGCTGCATCATCTTAAAGAAAAAAGGAGCGTATGAACAAAAAAAATATTAAAACTTTGGTCTAAATCGCAAAGTTGGTTCCTTTTATTATTATAATTTTTTTTACTTGACTGTGACGGTAAAATTTCGAATTCCAAAAATTGATATGTTCTTTTTTCTTATTCTTATGCACCCAACTTATAATCATTATCAATCTGCTACTGCGGGTTGTAATAGTACGGTACGATTCACATCTTTTTGCGTCGATGTGAAATCCTGATTTTTTTCTGGAATTAAAAAAGGAAAGAAACAAACCTTTCATGTGAAAAGTAAAGAGCTAATGAAAACTTGATTGGAGTAGAAATTGCTATGACTGAAAAAATCATGCTTGAAGCGAAAGACCCTCTCCCTAATAGCTTGTGCGAGAAAACTGAAACTGTGACTAAAAAACTCCTCTACGTTCCCTCCCCTCCCCCCACGAGACAAAGTTATGGGTAATTTTTTTTTTTTTTTTTAGGGATGACTAGGATTATCACTTACAGCATTGTTATGTTAAAATTAAATTTGAAAATAAACAGAGGAAGGTTAGGGGATGGCAACCTGCCAACCTCTTTCATGTAAGACACTCTTAGGCTTTGTGCATTTAATGCCCTTCAATCATAATGTAAAAAACAAAATGAGTTTTTTATTTAAAGAAGCCAAGAACAAATTCTAAATTTAAACGAGCAAAGATGGACGCATCAAGTTTTTACTGGAGACACATTTCTTATATTTTTGACCCTTCTGCTTAGAATGACCATCCTGAAATTTTGATCCCTTGTCGCACGAGAACGGGGGGAATATGTGGCATAGAAGGGGGATTTCAGATTAGCTTTCCGTCAGCTTTGTCCGTTAAAAAGGGTATTGGAGAAGTTGCGATCAAATGATCTATTTCGCAGCTTTTTCTGATCATCTATTCTGTTTGATTTCTCCTTGTGTGTGTGTGGGGGGGGACTAGCGGTAGTTGTCTCACTCTTTACTTGATCAATGCTATCGTGTTGTCTATGATAAATCCTGTTCCTCAATGTTGTCAATTTATCAAAAAACACAGTCATCGAAATAAGCATAAATAATATTCGTACCTAATTTTTTTCGAATGACATGTTTTTTTATTTATTTTTAAGATGGCTGATGCAAGTTAAAATTTTCATACTGTACAAAGCCAGCATAGTTTTGTTTTCTATTATATCAGGGGAAAACAGATTAGGGCTAAATAAGTGTTTCGCAACTATGTACTCAGGGGGGTTTCCTTAAGGCCCAGCCTCTCCCCGCTTCATACAATTTCGCCTTAATTTTGTAAATTTCTCACGAAATTCACATTTTTTTGCGTTTTTGAGCTGGGCCCTACTTCATCCTCCCCCAAATGAAATCTTGCGCACGCTGTCAGAAGAAGATAACGGTTTATAACACTTACTGTAGCCCTATTCTTCAGCAATAAGTTCTTCCATATCTCACAAGCTTCGTAAGAGTTCTTAAGAATAGAAGTTTGCGTGCTGAAGAACTTGGTCTTGACCCCGGAACCCAACGATTGACCGTGGAACCCAGAACCGTTGTGATCTACCATGGTCACCATTGTGATCACGGTGAAAACCATTTTGATCTTGAACATGTTTAACAGAGGCATGGGAATGGAATGCTGCATACAAATTTGACTGCCTTGCTTTGATTCGATTAAGGTTGAAACTTCCATTATGAAAGTGCATAGAGATGCTGCCAGAGTACTAGTAATACTTCCTGTGGACGTGTTCTGGCACCGACATCTATAGAACAAGATACGAATTCACCCCTTGGGCACTGTTCTAAAATGCGGGAAACGCGCGTCCAGAACAGCAAAGCTTAGATAGCCATTACTCGGTAATTGCCTTTCTGACGCTGTATAAGAAGGGGTTTCTCACTCCGGGAACTATATTTAAACTTAAGTTTTTTTGGGGTTTTGGGGGGGGGATGTACCTAGGTTAGGTTACGTTTTAATATATGCTATGCTGTAATCCCCCCCCACCACTAATGTGCAAGTATATTGCCAAAATTTGTTTTTAAACTATTATATTTTAATCCTAATTTGTTTTATTTCCCTAGCATTAACCAAACTTCACTTGTCGCGTTTTTCTCGGATTTTAGAACAGAACCATCCATTGCTATCGGGAATGCGTCCACTAGGCTTACATCAGAGGGTTTTCGCATCTGAAGTACCTTTAAGAGGTTAATTTGTGGAGAATTTAATTTAAAACAGTTAGTTACCACGAAGTGAGAAGTAAGAAATGACTAATTAGGAAGTATCATTAAGTAACAAGTGACTCGGCCCAATAGGAACGAAAAAATCTAAAAAAGAAACAGAACTATTACAACAATAAATACATCAAAGGAATTGGCTTTTTATACTGACTCCAAATATATAAGATTCATTGAGTTTAATGTTATTCATCAAAAGCTATGAATCTAAGAAAATCTGCCTGATTTTCGAAAAAAGGGGGAAATGTCCCCCAAAAGTCAAGGAATTTTGTTGAAAATCGCCCCATCAGGTTCAGCTGTAAGAGACCCCACTGTAGAGGTTTCAAGATCCCATCTGCAAAAATGTGGAATTTGTATTTTGAGCGAGGATGGAAATGTCCAGAGGGAATTTTATGGGAGGGGGGTATTTTACTTGGGACGAACTTTCCAAGGCAGAGTTTCCCGTGAGGGGGGGAATTTTTTCATGGAGGGTGAGCCACATTTACCGGGATGATTTGAAAAACGATCAGAAACTAAATAAAAAATATGTTTTTTCAACTGAAAGTGAGGAGCAACATTAAAACTGAAAACAAACAGAAATCATTCCGTATATGAAGGGGTGGCCCCCCTCCTCAATACCTTGCATTTAGCGCTAAAGTTTGACTGTTTATCTCATTTTTTTTTTTTGAATAACGATTCCTGAAACACAATGACCGTTTGATTAGAACAGGAAGCTTTTTGAAAAGTGCAAAAAAAAATAGCTTGAAGAGCAAGGTATGGAGGAGGGGGGCAACCCTTCCCCCACGGACTGTGGGGGATTAAGTAATCCTCAAAGACATGTTTATTAGGTTTTCGAATATGCTGAACAAAATGGCTATCTCAAAATTTTGATCGGGTGACTTTGGAAAAAATGAGCGCTGGAGGGGGCCTAGTTGCCCTCCATTTTTTGGTCACTTAAAAAAAAGGGCACTAGAACTTTTAATTTCTGTTTGAATGAGTCCTCCCGTCATATTCTAGGACCAATGGCTCGATAGCATCACCCCTGGGGAAAAAAAAAACGGATAAAAACGCATCCGTGATCTTACTTCTGGCAAAAAACACAACATTCCACATTTTTACAGATAGGAGCTTGAAACTGCTATAGTAGGGTTCTCTAATACGCTGAATCTGATGGTGCGATTTTCATTAAAGTTCTATGACTTTTAGGGGGCGTTATCTCTTTTTTTTCGGAATTAAGGCAAATTTTCTCCGGTGCGTAACTTTTTATGGGTATGACTCAACTTGATGAAACTTATATATTTGAAATCAAAATAAAAATCTGATTCTTTTGATGCGTCTATTCGTATCAAAAATTCCGTTTTTTGGAGTTTCGGTTACTATTGAGACGGGTCGCTCCTTACTTACAGTTCGTTACCACGAACTGTTTGATATCAATTGCTATCAAAATGTTGTTTTTAGAGTTTCAGTTGCTATTGGGCCGAATCACTCCTTACATACAGTTCGTTACCACAAACTGTTTGATTCTTTTTTATTTTTGCATATTCCATGCCTTTTTTTCAACCAAAGGAATACTACAAAAGCACAGAATTTCATTCTTGGGAGCATATTGGTATATACCAATTCATATATAGGCCTACCAATATTTCAAGTATACTAATTCATATATAGAAATATACCAATATTTCATATTGGTATATACCAACTAGGAGATTGGAACCCTTGCTTTCAACCACCAAGCAGAGGGCTCGGAACAGGAAATACCCGGGGGACCTTTCGGCAGTTCCCCTCCGAAAATTATAAGATTGCTAAAAAGGATTTCATGTATTTTCTGTTTGATTCACCTATTTTTTGAAAGTTGTGTTCCGTCCCAGCCCCCCCCCCCCTCCTAACAAATTCCAGACGGAATTGTGGCAAGCACCCCAGGTACTGTGTCGCGCATGGTGGAACAGCGTGACACACGTGGGGCTTCGAGGTATACACGATTTAGTGGGGAGTTGGTGATCATCGAGACTTCCCTCCCCTCTCTCTAAAATCTCAAAAATTGTGCATCGTTTTCTATGTTTACCATCAAGGCCGTATCCAGGATTTTTGTTCAGGGGAAGGTATAAATATCTTTAAAACACATCAACAATTTGTTTATATGCATTTTTGCTACGTTTTTACGTGCCAGAAAAATGGGAAGGGGGGGGGTTCAAATCCCTTAACTTCTTCCCTTAATATGGCCTTTCTTACCATATAATTTTTCTGTTTTTGCTGTTTTTATTTGCTCTCTTCCATATAAATAAATTAATGTATAAAGTATCCGAATCTTCATATATCGTTTAATAACAAAAAAAGAATAAATAAAAACCAGTATTTACATGATTTTTTGATTTGCCATTATTTTGCGACTCAAGTCATTGCATAGCAACAATTGTTACAGCCTTGAGGCTTAATATTAAAGAATTGCGAAAAAGAATTAATTCACTTGACCGTGATGGAAATATTAAAATTAGTTTTTATTATTTTAGTCCCTGGTTTGAAGATTGTCATTATATTGAATATAATTTACGGTATTTTGTCATTGTGGGTAACTTGCCTCATTGATTTAGCCAAAATAGTAAATAAGATCTGTATTATGCAAATAAGTACCGGTAGCTTAAATTAATGGTGTAACATAGACACGTCTCAATTTACACCATTTTCATAGGTACACAAAAATCCTGAACCAAATGACTATCTCGGAATTTTGAGCGGGTATTAATTGGGGGAAATGGGGCATGGGAAGGGGATAGTTGCTCACCAATCTTTTTTGGTTGCTTAAAAGGGCACTAGAAGTTTTAATTTCCGTTCGAATGAGCCCTCTCCTGATCTCCTAGGACCATTGATTCGGTACGGTCACCTCTGGGAAAAAGAAAACAACAAATAAACACCCATCCATGACCTTTCTTCTGGCAAAAACAAAACAAAATTCCGAATTTTTGTTACGTGGGGATAGGGGGAATCTTTCCAGGCTTTAAAGTAAAAATTACTTAATGCTCCCTACATTTTCAGTTTGTCTCAATAACAGGAAAGCATGCCTGAATTTATTTCACATAGGAGAAAATTCTCCCTAACTGAAAATATAGGAATTATGGAAGTATCTTAAAAATTTTGAAATTATGGGAGGCTTGTCCTCCTCCCCTCTCTGTGTGTATGTGTTTTTTTTTTCGCTGATATCAGAGGAAGAATAATTCAGAAAAAGAAAGAGTGTGTTCTATAATTAGCAAACTTCTTACGGGGCGGGGGTCGAAACGCAAAAAAAGTTTATTTTAAAAGGTTACAGAATAGCGAGTTTCTGGGCAAAAGATCAAATTCAATTATTTCCTAATGTATTCCGAAAGATTGTGGTAAAAATATTTTTAAATGTCTATTAATTCATTTTTAGCCACTACTGTTATTTCATTTTTTCCACCAAGGCCGCAAAAAGTGATTGACGCTTTAACAATGACATATCTGGCACTCCTAATAAAAATTCTGCTAAAACCTATGCCGCATAATTTAATATGATAAATGAGTTTTGTTTTAAATGCTGGTGTCTTTCCAGCAATTTCATACTTCTTCGAAAAATCTGGTTTTTTTTATCTCACTTGCAAAATTAATACTTAGCATAGATGGTGCATGATGTTTTTGTGTTTGTGTGCAGAGTGGCAGTGCGAAAGGGCGTCGAAATACATTTCGATGAAGTTACTTAGTTCAGAAGATAAAATGGTAAAAGTAGTAAGTTTTATTGTTATTCGCAATGTGTGTTTTTTACATTCCTAAAGTGTAGAAGGTTTCTTATCCCCCACCCCCAGGTATTTTTTGATTCTCTGTAAATTTTGTTCATCAGATTCGTAATTTGTTCATTTACTAGGAAGATTCGAGCCTCAGTCAAACTTGGTTGGAGTTGGAATTAAGTTTATATGCCCTTGTTGCGCCTTTCGGGTACTTGGACCGAGTTTAACATCTATGGGGGGAAGAGAGGGGTTCCTGAATTCTCTGAACAACTGCCACAGCCACAACTGCCACAACTGCAAACTTGGTGGAAAGGAGGAGCAAGTGACTTGGTAATGCGTGGCTTAGCTTTGTATTTTGATGGAATTTAAGGGTCCTTCCCAACTTACCTCTGTGGAATGGAGCACAAATTTTTGTGTTCGGGACAGCAGAGTGGGTGATAAATTTCAGTGAAAGTTAATGGAAACTGAGATCAAGTTTCTCTGTTGTGACTATTCGGGGTCCCGACTTGGTTTGGTTTCTATATTGGGAGGGAGCCCTAAATCCTTTTCAACTGCACTAACAGAATAGTTTGTTGGGTATTAAACAAAAATGGATGAGGAATAACTTCTGCTGTCCGTTTTCGATCCTTTGGGGTCCAGGACCAATCCGACCTCTGCGTGATAAAGGATGCCTAAATTCAAGCTATCTGAATATTTATCGAAAGGGGTTATCAGTTCTCAACTTAGCTTAGGTATAATTAACGGATGATGTCTTACTGTTGGCTTTTTCGAGTGATTAATTAAAAAAACTTTTTCCACAAAATAAGTTTTTTAAAGAAAAGCAAAGAACTCTATTAAACAAAAAATGAGCAAAACTAAAATCAAATAATCTACCAAGCGTGAAACTACCACAAATCAGCATCGATAAATAAATGAAACCCAAAACGAACAGAAATTACAATAATTAATCGAGTCAAACTCAAAACGAGCAGAGATCCACTTGAGTTGGGCTCGAAGCCCCTATGCCTTCCCAACGCCAGAACTTGATTTGCACTTTACTGAAAAAAATATAAATGTTTTTACTTTTATAACTTTAATAAATCAAATAATATTAACATTTTGATTACTAAATATCAGTATATTTATATTAAACTGACAATGCACTTTCATTTGTATTTTGATCTCTAAGTTCGTTATGTTCCCACCTAAAAAATACCCCTCCCCCAACAAAAATCATGGATATGACTACGACCCTGCCTGCTACCAATTGAGAATAAGTTTTACCGATCAAATGGCATTTGAATTTGCATTTGCAAATTTGCGATTGCTTAATTTTATAAATGTGAGAAGTCGAAAAGTTGATATGGTGATTAGATACTTTCTTCATACTTTTCATTAGATAAAAGAAAATGCATTTTTAATTTGCTTGTTACATTTGTATAACTTAACATTTGAAATTTCATTCTACACATTTAGATCTATGCAACAAGAGCGGATCCAGGATTTTTGTTCTGGGGGGGGGTTACTAATTTTTGACACGGTTTCAGACTAATTTTACTAATTTTTACTAAGGTTTTACTAATTTTCGACTCGGTCAAAAATTTCCGGGGGGGGTCAAACCGGGTACCCCCCCCTGGAAACGGCCTTGCTATGTAGGTTTCTAAGGGTCTATGCATATTGCTTTCTGTTCCTATTGGATTTTCTGCACCTGGTTAAATTATTGGCTATATTGGCTCCGTTTATTGAAGTCCTGTCTCCTCAATTCGTTTGCAAACTTCACTTTGTTCCTCTGATTTTCCGGCTTTTGGAATTATTGAGCGGACCAAGGCCTGTTTCTCTTATCGAATTCCAGTGCATGTCTTTATTAGCTCAGCAAAAAGACCGTTCTTTTTTTCTTTTCTTGAATAGAAAATGGATAGGCCTGTATAAGCCGTAGCTTGGGGAATCGCAGAGGCGATAGAGGAATTGTGTTCCTATGGGAAAACTGATTTCTGAAAAGTGAGATTTATATTACCCTCCAAAACGTTTTATTAGCCATTTGGACTCAATATAAGGTAATGGGATACTTTCGATTTAATATTTACGGTAAAAAGTAGGCTTGATTAAAAAACAAATTAAATAAAGCCGCGCCAATTTATTTAGGTTGCGTAACAAATGTTAAACAACGAAAGATAAAAAAATAAATTAAGACATCTATAGACGAAATTTAAAAGGGATATAAGGCAAGTCTTGGATTGTATTAGTAGAAATAATCCCAGAATCATAAAAATCGCTTCTGGTAAATTTTAGGGGAAATACCCCCCCCCCCCACCAAAGAAAACAACCTCAGATATGCTCGTATGTTACTTGCCATACCATATGATTTCAAAAGCAGTCTAGCTCTCTTAGTGCACGACCTCGAAGGATATCTTACACATGTCCAACTCGGATACATCCGCTGGAAAGCGGTAGGGGGCTTTTTTCAGCAGCTCTCTGAAATCTCAATGCGTTTACGGTTTTCCTCATCACCACTTATACCATTCATATAAGTCGTGGTTTTGGGCTCTTTCGGATTTACCCTCTCCTCCCTTCCCTGCTGAAGTAACATTCTGATTACATACCTGGCCCAGTTGGAAGCATAGCATCTGTTAATCGAAATACTTTTTTTCTAATTCTATCTTTTTTTTTTGTAATGTCTAACTCTAGCACATCCGCTGGGGAGGGGATGGGGGACTAAGTGCCTTGGCAAGAAGATGGCAAATATAAAAACACATCCGAAAGGACTCCATCCTTAAACCAAAACAGCATTGCGTTGCCGCTGACACGTTTCAAATAGGCCTGGGATGCTTCGAAAATAACAAAAACTAAATATCAAATCTGAACAAACAAAGTTTCCTACAAAAATTAAATAACGATAGTAAAACTTAAAACGAGCGTAAATACACAAGTAGCACCTAAAACGATCGAAAATCATTTTAAATGAAGAAATGAAACCCAAAGTGAACAGAAGTTAAAGCAAACGATGGATTTGAAATTGAGATGAAGAGAAATTGCCATAGATAAGTCCAGTATTACTGTCCCTCCTCAAAGCCCCTTGAAGAGTAAAATATCATTAGCGCTTGACTTAAAACTTAATATATTGCTCGAATTAAAAAATGTATTTAGTTAGTAGATTTTTTATAAATTTGATTAGGAATTAATTTAAAAGGGAGAAAAGAAAAAGAAAACTTTCCAAAACATGGTTTGTCTTCGGTAAAGGGCAAATGACACTTTAACCCTTTGGGTGGTTTAATGGGGGGAATAATTGACTTGTTTGTGATAAATCCTATTCATGTTAAGTTTGATTTTATCGGTTGTTGTAACCCCTGTTTGTTTGTTTGCTAAAGTTTGACTTTCTCACAACTCTATTTTTTTTAACAATGAAAAACTTTAGCATAAAAAGCGAGGCGTTGAGGAGGGAACAGCCACTTTCATATACGGAATAATCTCTGTTCGTTTTAAGTTTTAACGTCGTTCCTTACTTTCAGTTAAAAAAACTTGTTTTTTTTTAATTTAATCTTAGGTAAATTCTGTTGTTTTACAATTCCAAACATGTGCATAAAAGGGCTTTAAACTTCTACAATGAGGTTCAATGATTGTTTTGTAGCTAGGGAGGAAGGGAGATGCCTCAAGGGTGAATTTTAATACTAAAATTTCCCAACTCTTCTTAAGCCTTCGGATAAATATAGAATTAGTTCTAAGGGAGAGACGAGGGGAGGGTGGAGGAATAAATAGATATAATCCCCAGGGCCGTATCCAAGACTTTTGTTTGGAGTGTCATTTTTTGAGGGGGGGGGGTACAATTTTTTTAAAGTTTTGTTTCTCTGAACATTAATGGTACTAAAGATAAGGATCTGCGAATTGACGAGCTGCTAAATTTTGATGTTGTATTCCTACAGGAGCATCTACTTTCCAAAGTTAATATGAACAGTTTAAGGCGGTCTGCTACACATGATATATTTATTCGAGAAGCAAAAAAGACCCGAGGTCGCCCTTCCGGCGGCACCGCTATCTTCATTCGGTCGGGATATCAGCCTATACAAATTTATTCTGATGCTAATATTCTAGCAATCCAGTGTAATAACATGGCTTTTGCAAATGTGTATCTCCCATGCAATCATCGAAACACTCAGTCATTTACTGCTTTTGCTAAAGCTTGCCATAAACTGAAATCTCTTTTCATAAATTTTGCAGATAAAAATGTTGATTGGATCTTAGCCGGGGATATGAATACTGACATATTGACCTCATCTGATCGATCTGAAGTCCTACTAGATTCTCTGCCAAGTGTCTATGATTTCGCTACTAAGAACCTGGCTTATGCATACATTCATAATAGAGGCTCCGTTAAATCCAAACGCGACCATAGTATTGTGTCTAAGTCCGGTCTAATTAAATCCGAGGCGTTTGTTGATGAAGATAAAATCCATGATGACCTTCTCTCTATTTCGTGCCTAATTGAGCCTCCTGATGTTCAAGCCCACTTTAAGGGTCCCCATTCAAAATGGTATCAAAAGTCCAATTGGAATCGTATAAACGTTGAGATGCATATTACTACTTTATGCACTCTACTCTCAACTATTAAAGTCCCGTTTCACTTGCTCCAGACTTCGATAAAGTGCCCTGATTCTAAGGAAGACCTAAATTCGTATTATTACCAGATAGTGGCATGTCTAAAGTCGGCCACAAAAGTTGCAGTTCCGATTGAGCACGTGCGTTCTGGGTCTCGCAAGCCCCTGTGGAATATACATCCGGAAGTGAAAAAGGTAAAGAACCGCGCAAAGTTTTGGTTGCGATTGTGGAACGCTTGGGATCGACCCTCCTCCGGTGCTGTGTTTACAGTCAAGCAAAAAACGAAGAAAGAATACAAATCTTGCTTACGTAATGCAAGGCTCAACGCGTGGGACACTCAAAATAGTAAAATGACTTGGAATAGAGTTATCAATAGCAGTAAGTGTTCTCCCCCACCTCAGTCGGTATTAAACCTTATGAATTTTGTGCGCTATTATATTGACATATTTTCCGTATTTAATCAGTGTGTTCAGAAACATTTTTCTAATCTACTTAGTTCGGTCCTGCCAGTGTCTGTTTGTCAATATAGAATCCCTGCGATAAGTATGAGTGATTTACATTGGGCGCTGAAGAAAGTAAAAAGATTAGATTCTCCTGATTGTGATGGCCAATGCTTTAGGAATTTTGCTTATGATTGCCCATTATTGTTGAAACACCTGCAGTTATTATTCCACATTTGTATAGCTCAATCTCTGGTCCCTGATAGTTTTCTTTTCGGTAGTGTCACGCCTATACTTAAACGTGGTAAAGATCCAGATTCATGCTCGAATTATAGACCGATTACTGTATCTTGCTTTATGAATAAGATTTTTGAGCATATTCTTTTGCCTGAAATAATTTCTAAGTGCGATTTTTCATCTTTTCAACTAGGATTTAGAGGAGGGGTTGGTTGCCCCCAGGCGCATCATGTGCTCAGCCGGTTGTTAAAGGAAGCTTTTGCCCAGAAGCGTTCATTGTATTGCTGCACAGCAGACATTTCCGGGGCTTTTGATAATGTTGTTCACGCCCAGGCCTTGCAGTCCCTTGCTTGTTCTGGAGTCAATTATTCAGTTATTTCTACATTGCGATATTGGTATGATAATTCTTATGTGCGTATTAAGTGGCTGTCCAATACTTCTGATTCGATAGCTGTTAGGAAAGGCGTTAGACAGGGAGGAGTTTTATCTCCTTATATATTTAAATGTGTCCTCGCTACTTGTTTAAAACATCTATCTCCTACTGTGTTTTTTCGTGATATTGGTTTAAGTTATATTGCATACGCCGACGATGTCCTTTTAGTTAGTTTTTCTCGTAGAGGGCTGGCTCAGAACTTCCGTAAGCTGTCTGCTCTACTTAGTGATATTGGCCTATCTGTTAATATGGGAAAGTGTTAGTTTATGTGTTTTAATAGTAGCATTTCTGTATCTCCATTAAACCTCGGTTTGATTTCATTACCTTGTTTGGATAAAGTCAAGTGGCTTGGTATATCGTTTTGCCCGTCCATTTACGAAACTTGCTCCGAGTTGGTTATTAATGATTAAAAATATTCGGGTGTCATATGGTAACATATCTCCAAATAGAGGGCGTCATAATCGTATGGAACTAGCTCGGCTTTATAATAGTTTTTGCTCTCCAGGAGTATATTTTCTATCTGGATTCCACCACTTACTGAGGAAAAAAGATTTACGGAGACTTAGAAGTGGTTACTTTAGATATTGTAAATATTTGATGTATTTACCCGGCCGTTTTAAAAATATAAACATTTTATCCCGGTATGGTGTCAATTATGCTTTCGTGCGACTGGCCAGTGTTTCTTCTAATATTATTATGAATAATAGTAATTTTGTTTATGTCACTGACCCCTTTATTTGTTTTTTTCATCGTGATATCGGTTAATTTGTATTTTTTTGTTGTTATTTGATTTCGTAATGATGTTGTTATTTTTTCTTTTATATTTTCCATTACTCCGCAGTGTCATTTATAATGTTCATATGTGGGTCATAAATAAATTATTATTATTATTATTTAAGGAAATGTTGAAGAGGATGCCAAAGACAAACAAAACACACTTTTTCCTTTCTGGTTATGAAAAGGAAATATCAGCAATATTTAAGGAACGGCTGATGGTATTCAGTCGTCACATCGTTCGGGGAATGTTGAGGGGTATCTTTTAACTAAATCAAGACATAGTATGTGCATCCATTTTTTTTTCAAAAAGGAGTAGGCCTATCTAGAACATTTGATGGTATTAAGTTTAAACTTTTAGCGCATGTTGAGGGGAATGTTGAAAAATGCACTCCCATGCACTTTTTAGCTTCGTTCTCCCCAAAGGCATCTGAACAAAATTTTGGTAAATCCATCTTATTCAAAATAGTCGGAAAGCCAAATAACTATTCTTCCAGGGAAGAAAAATCCCACCATAGCCCCACGTTTCCTGTTTTTTTTTTTTTTTTTCAAACCTCCCAAACGTCCATGTTTTCTATGATTGTTTATTTTAATTTCTGTTCGTTCTGGGTTTCATTTACTATTTAGTAATAATTAATTTGAAAAACAAAGTTTTTCCAAGGGAAGTAAAGAGCGAAGTTGAAACTTATAACGAACAAAATTATTGCTTCACAGCCTATCTAATATACATCGATAAAACTAGCGCAAATAAACCAGCTGGTGATGTTTCCCTATGTTTGTAGGATTATAGAAAACTAGCGCTTTACTTAAAACACAAAACAATATAGGATTTTTGGTGCAGTAAAAGTAAACCATTTAAGGGCACTTATATCAGTATAAAAAAGCATTTCACTATTCTTACTTATTTTTTTTTCCGTTTATTTTGGCATTAAACATTTAAACATTTAATGAAAAAATGGAAATTTTTTCATGAACACATTTAAAATGAACAAATGAACAAATGAAAACTTTTAAAATGAACACATGAAAACATTGAAAATGAAAACATGAACACATGGACAATGAACACATGAACACATGAACACATTGACAATGAACACATGAACACATGGAAAATGAACAAATGAACACATGGACACATGGAAAATGAACACATGAACACATGGAAAATGAACACATGAACACATGGAAAATGAACACATGAACACATGAACACATGGAAAATGAACACATGAACACATGGAAAATGAACACATGAACACATGAACACATGTAAAATGAAAAAATGAACACATGAAAAAATTGAAAATGAACACATGAACACATGTAACATGAACACATGAACACATGAACACATGTAAAATGAACACATGGAAAATGAACACATGAACACATGTACAATGAACAAATGAACACATGGACACATGGAAAATGAACACATGGAAAATGAACACATGAACACATGGACAAAGAAAACATGAAAACATTGAAAATGAACACATGGAAAATGAACACATGAACACAGGTAAAATGAAAACATGAACACATGTACACCTGGAAAATGAACACATGAACACATGTAAAATGAACACCTGAACACATGAACACATGGAAAATGAACACATGAACGCATGAACACATGTAAAATGAAAACATGAACACATGAACACATGTAAAATGAAAACATGAACACATGAACACGTTTAAAATGAACACATGAACACAGGTAAAATGAACACATGTAACATGAACACATGAACACATGGAAAATGAACACATGAACACATGGAAAATGAACACATGAACACATGGAAAATGAACACATGAACACATGGAAAATGAAAACATGAACACATGAACACATGGAAAATGAACACATGAACACATGAACACATGGAAAATGAACACATGGAAAATGAACACATGAACACATGGAAAATGAACACATGAACACATGAACACATGCAAAATGAACACATGAACACATGGAAAATGAACACATGAACACATGAACACATGGAAAATTAAAACATGAACGCATGAACACATGGAAAATGAACACATGAACACATGAACACATGGAAAATGAACACATGAACACATGGACAAAGAACACATGAACACATGAACACATGTAAAATGAACACATGAACACATGGAAAATGAACACATGAACACATGAACACATGTAAAATGAACACATGAACACATGAACACATGGAAAATGAACACATGAACACATGAACACATTTAAAATGAACACATGTAAAATGAACACATGAACACATGAACACATTCAAAATGAACACATGAACACATGAACACAGGTACAATGAACACATGAACACATGAACACATGAAAACAGGAACACATGGACACATCTAACATGAACACATGGAAAATGAACACATGAACACATGTAAAATGAACACATGAACAAATGGAAAATGAACACATGAACACATGGAAAATGAACACATGAACACATGAACACATGGAAAATGAACACATGAACACTTGGAAAATGAACAAATGGAAAATGAACACATGGAAAATGAACACATGAACACATGGAAAATGAATACATGGAAAATGAACACATGAACACATGAACACATGGAAAATGAACACATGAACACATGAACACATGGGAAAATGACATTTAACTCCTTTTGATCTCTGGGAATTCTTGATTTCTTGTCTACGGGGTTATTACGAAAGTAAAGAGTCACATTAAACCGCAAAATGAGCAGAATTTATTCCGTAGAGGAAGGGGACTTCCCCTTCTCCATCCCCAGCTCCATATCATGGTCACAGAAACTTCGGAGGGTGCTCATTGGATCAGAAACTGAGAGCTCTAGCTCTCATAAAATAAGTCAAAAGTGATCGGAGAACAATCAAGCGCGAGGGGGGGGAGTGTGAAATTAATTACATTTTAATTGATTACATTCAAGTAGCTAAATTATTTGAATTAAATTGATTCGGATTGAATTATTATGAAGCCAGAGAGAAAAATGGGTTTTGCCATTTAATTATTATGAGAGAAAAATGGCTTTTGGATTTAATTATTATGAAGCCAAAGAGAAAAAAGCTTTTGTAAGATAGTATTAAATTAGTCGTTGATATCGCGAGGGGGGGGATGTAAACGCCAGCTCCCGGTTGGAGCAGTAATGGCAAGAGCAACCGTAGTAGAAGCAGTGATCATCGGAATAACGTAGTTGAGACCAGTGTTGTTCCGAGTGGTCAGGATTAGTAGTGGTTGTAGTAGCATCAGTAATAACTGTTAAAGTAGTAGTGGTCGTAGCAGTCCGCAGAAAAAAGAAAATAAAATATATAATTAGTTCTGCATAATTTATCAGGTTTCTACAATTAACACTTCACCTCCTGATCTAGTTGAATAGAAATACAGAAACGGTTTTAAAAATGTTCCGTACCCCAACCTTCTACAGTCATCTTTTCTATTTTGATGAGGTCGAGAAAAAAAAATCATTACTCTTTAATAAGTTTTCGCTGGTGGTGGTTTGAGGGTAGAAATGGTGATCACTATACTTATTAAGGATCACTAATGGGTTGCCTATCTTATTGATATGTTTTGGTGAGGTTTGCAAGATAGTGCCACTTTTCTCTCAAAGTTAGGAGTTACAGGAAAAAAGCAATATCAAAAAAATTAAAACCCAGAAATGATGACAATGGGATAAAAGAACAGGGTTCCATTGCAACTGAACCCTCGTACATCTGACACATTTTGCAACTGAACCTTCGTAGAACTTAACCCCATTTAACTGAATCTCCGTGCAACTGGCGTAACTCATCCCTGTTTAACTGAGCCCTCGTGCAACTGAACCCTGCACAACTCAACCCGCTTGCAATGAACCCCATTTAACTAAACCCGTGTTCAACAAATAAAGGCTTTAATCGTTCGTGATGTCCGATTTTCTTTTTTTTGCGACAACGAAACAAAGCTTTTTTATGAATGATCTTGAAAGGCGTTTATCTCATGACTTTAACAAACAGTTACAACAAGGTAGAATATGTAAAGGTTCTAAATTGTGTTTTAACCCATGATTATTTAAAAAAAACTACGTTTTCTAAAGAGTTAAAGAGGCTGAGTCACAAGTTCGAACCTTAAAACGTACAGGGATTAGGAGGTGCAGTTGGGGGGCTGTCGCCCCCCAAACCCCCGCTTCCGTATATGAAAGGGGCTGTGCCCTCCTCAACACCTCGCTCTTTAAGCTAAAGTTTGACTTTCTCACAACTCTTTTTTTTTGAACAATAAAAACTTTAGCGTAAAGAGCGCGGCGTTGAGGAGGGCACAGCCCCTTTCATATACGGAAGCGGGGTTTGGGGGCGGCAGCCCTCCAACTGCACCTCCTAATCCCTGTACGTTTTAAGGTTCGAACTTGTGACTCAGCCTCTTTAACTCTTTAGAAAACGTAGTTTTTTTCAAATAATTTCTGCACGTTTTTTTACAGTTTATAACTTATTATTGCTTGACTAACTGCTAGCTGATCTTTTGAGAAGTTAAAGATGGGGGGCTGCCGCCTCCCAAACCCCCCGCTTTTGAAGATTCTTGTGTTCAGGCTTTTAATTCCTGAATACTCAAATCAAATGCACAGTAAGATTTTTATCAGCCGCCCCAGGCCCCATGTTATCAAAGCAGTGGAGACTTACCGGTAACCTGAAGTCCGACTGTGATATTCTTCTGGAGACGCCTGTTGAGCCGAAGGATTTAATAGATTGGATTTAAAAAATAAACTGAGTTTCTTTTTTAAACTTTAAATTCAATATTTAAAAAAATTTCTCTGACGGAGAATCGAACTCGGATCTTCCGCCTGATAGTCAGGAATAGCGACCACTGTACCACAGAGACATTACATTATTTTTATTCTGTGCGATGTATTTTTGACGCAAGCAAATCCCCAAAAAACTTGATATTTGGTTTTTGGAAAACAGGGAAGGAGTGATCGGATTGAGCTGAAATTTTAAGGATAAGCTCCCAGGCCCCAGGAAAGCGTATCCTGTAGATTTTAGCCCGATCAGACAACGTTAAAGGGGGGATGTGGTGGGATAAATTAACATGGGCGCTTATAGGAAAACGAGGTTTTTCGTAAATGTAAATTCGGGGGATAATTTTTTCGGTCTGAAAATATCAAAAGGCCCTAACAGGTCGATTTCCGCTTCGAATGAGTCCTCATTCACCCGGATCTGTTGCCAACTGTGGCCTGTAGGCGTGGCTAACAAAAAAAAATGAAATTTAAGTGGCTATATTTGGTTTTTGGAAAACAGGGAAGGAGTGATCGGATTGAGCTGAAATCTTGAGGATAAGCTCCCGGGCCCTAGGAAAGCTTAACCTCTAAATTTCAGCCCAATCGGACAACGTTAAAGGGGGATGTGGTCGGAGGGTCGAAACTTCCGGCCCACTTTTACCCATGAAGATAAAGTCGGAGGGGGTGAAATTTTGCACGTTTCTTAGTTGGAGCTTGAGTTACAAAATGCAATCATCGCTGTCTCTCTGCGACCGTTAGGACCGGAAATCTTTTAACATTGTGGTGGGTCGCCTCTTTATAGAGGCACAAGTGTGCCTCCTTGATATTTTCTCATATTTGTAGAATACTGGAAAACTAGCTATTTACGGGGTTGATAACCCTTCACCCCAGCCCACGGTGCAAGGGCTGTAAGTTATTCAAGTTGCCTATTGTTAACGTAAAATAGTTTTTTTTTAACTAAGAAAAGAGGGCATGTTTGATCCTGGATATCCGAAAAGCTTTTGGTATTAAGTTCAAACTTTAAGGAAATGTTGAAGAGGATGCCAAAGACAAACAAAACACACTTTTTCCTTACTGGTTATGAAAAGGAAATATTAGCAATATCTAAGGAACGGCTGATGGTATTCAGTCGTCACATCGTTCGGGGAATGTTGAGGGGTATCTTTTAACTAAATCAAGACATAGTATGTGCATCCATTTTTTTTTCAAAAAGGAGTAGGCCTATCTAGAACATTTGATGGTATTAAGTTTAAACTTTTAGCGCATGTTGAAGGGGAATGTTGAAAAATGCACTCCCATGCACTTTTTAGCTGCCATCTCCCCAAAGGCATCTGAACAAAATTTTGGTAAATCTATCTTATTCAAAAAAGTCGGAAAGCCAAATAACTATTCTTCCAGGGAAGAAAAATCCCACCAACGCCCCACGTTTCCTTTTTTTTTTTTTTTTTTTTTCAAACCTCCCAAACGTCCATGTTTTCTATGATTGTTTATTTTAATTTCTGTTCGATCTGGGTTTCATTTACTCTTTAGTAATAATTAATTTGAAACACAAAGTTTTTCCAAGGGAAGTAAAGAGCGAAGTTGAAACTTAAAACGAACAAAATTATTGCTTCACAGCCTATCTAATATACATCGATAAAACTAGTGCAAATAAACCAACTGGTTATATTTCCCTATGTTTGTAGGATTATAGGAAACTAGTGCTTTACTTAAAACACAAAACAATATAGGATTTTTGGTGCAGTAAAAGTAAACCATTTAAGGGCACTTATATCAGTATAAAAAAGCATTTCACTATTGTTATTTAATTTTTTTCCGTTTAATTTGGCATCACTTCTACGCAATGAGCTCAGTCCAATGATTGACTGTCGTTTTGGATTTTAAAGGATACTTGATGATTTTTTTTATTAAAGTTCGAAGTGAACCAATCTTGATAGTATTAGGACTCGATATATATTAGAATTGATACATATATTGGATAGGCATTACCCGTGTTTAATAAAAAATCATATAGAAGGCACATAACCATGATTAAAAAAAAAGAACACAGGATACCGATAAGCCTGACACTGATACGTGTGGTACCTATACGCCCGATACCGATTTCGCTCTTTACTTCCTCCAGTATTTTTTTTTTTTTAATTAGTAATCATATAGAAGGGATTAAACCGTGATTAAAAAAAAACAGCAGAAATTGAACGCTTGAATCTGTGATTTGAAGTCAAACCCTCTACCAACAGAACCACGGCTCTAATAATCTAATTTAATCTATTAGTTTTCGAAGGACCATAATTGCGTAGTTTATTAAAGGAGTTTGGAGGAGGAATATACGGGAAGTTTCTCGCAAACCTCTAGTTAAGGGTTTTGGACCATAATTATTGCAATGATACGTTTTATACCTCCAAGCTTTTCCACTTCAGAAGTGACACTAAAAGTGTTGTTTTTAGCGCTATGTCGCACTTACGGATGGTAAAATTGATACAAATCACGTAGATACGAGTAATAGCTTTCAAATGAGCCATTAAACATCACTCTAAAAAGTTCTGGTTGCCCACTAGCACCAGCTTTTCCACTTGAGACATTAATCAATCAATCAATCAATCAATTTATTCAATTAATAAACACAACAAAATTCCAAATATATATTTGAAACCAAACCACAAAAAAAGTATTATACAAACTCAAAACCCCTCACAACGAATGTTTCCAACCCAGGCTAGTGTCAACCCCCCCCCCCCCAAATAATAATAATACAAATTAACAAAATATATTTAAACATGAAAAATCAAGACATTAAAAAATTTCTTAAGATTCTTTTGAAAGCACCAAACAAGTAAAATTCTTGAGCTGACTCAGGTAGGGTATTCTAAGCGATATGACAAGCAGTTAATGGATTAAAGTCAGACCTCACCGATAAAGTAAATAGAATATTAATATTCCTGGAATTGCGAAGATGATGCGAAGACCTATCAGTGACGAAAGAAGGAGTAGTTTGAAGGGCTGTGGGAACGTCACCATGAATTTGATGAAAAGTGAAAGACGCGCACGAAAGAGTGTAGAGAGACTGCAAATCAAGTAATAGGCTAGTTGGGTTAGTTGTAGAACAATTTGTTTCCTGTATAAGCCTTCTTGCCTTATCATATAACTTGGAAAGTGGTTTAAAAAAAAGAAGAGAAAGTTGACATCCATATTATAGGGCAATAAGAGACGTAGGACTGAACTAAGGAATGGAACAGAATTTTTAAAACAGATCCAGGAAAAATGGGTTTTAGCTTCCTCAAAATACCGAGAAATCGGACATATCGTTCCTTAGGTCTACTGAGAGAGCCCCTTGAAAGCTGGATTTTAGATAACTCAGGGCACGCCATATAAAACCGGGAACAAATTAAAAAACTTGACTTAGGATAATTTAGGGCATGGCATTTTGAAACAAGCAAAACAGCGACTTTCTCAAAACAGTTAACTAACTTGGGAAGCATTTAAAACTCGGTTCTGACTACAGTACCGATGCTGCTTCCATCAGCAAAAGCAACGAGAGTGTCCACATCCTGCGAAAACGATGGATTTTTTTTAGTATTGAAAGATTCAGGATGACATAGGCGACAGCAAACTGTAGGTTTTTGATTCATAACCGCAACTATAAGGTCATTAACATAAATTAAAAACAGAAACGGTCCTAGAACACACCCTTGAGGAACACTACACTAAACTTCAGACGAAAAGTGGGAAAGGGAATCTGCGTAAATAGTTCTACCTGACAAATAGGAATCAAACCAAGCATGAGCCTGTCCTCTTACACCACTGTGTGATAGCTTATACAGCAGAATCTCATGAGTTAAAGAGGCAAAAGCCTTACGGACATCTAGGAATATAGCAGCAGGAATCAAACCAGAGTCAAGTACAGTGTGGAGAAAATTTAAAAGAGTTACATACGCATGCTCCGTAGAATGTTTAGCTCGGAAGCCAAACTGAAAATCATGAAAAAAACTTTTAGCCTCTAGAAAAGCAAGTAGACGGGAAAGCATGGTCTTTTCAAAAATTTTTCTAAAAACAGACAGCAAAAATATAGGGCGATAATTGGCTGGGTCACTTCTTGGTCCACCTTTATATAACAAAATTGCTCTAGTTTGCCTAAGAGAACTGGGGAAATCCGATTTACAAAAGAAAGACTTATGAGCTTTGTCAATGGAGAAATAATTGAAGGAAAAATGAACTTAACTACCCTAGTTGGAAAACAGTTAGGGCCAGACGACGAAGAACCCTTTAAGCTATTTACAATCCTGGCTACTTCAACCTCAGAGGCAGGATATAACACCATCAGATTTGAGACAAGGCGGACCAAGATAAGATTTGTAATCTGGTTGTGACTATGAAGACCTGACTGAAGAAGCAGTGGTTTTCCCAATATTGGCAAAATATGATGTAAATGCTTCTTGAACAGATAGAATACCCTCAACAACCACATCACCACATCACCAACTACAAGACTTGGAGGGATAGAAGGAGCCGGAGAAGAACGTTTGAGGACGGAATTGATCACTTGCCAAGTTTTTCGAATATCTTTCCCACAATCCAAGAATTTTTTGGAATAATAAAGGAATTCAGGCTTACGGCATAAAGGATTGAAAACATTCCTGTACAGTTTGAATTGCTGAAGACGTGCAGCATTCAAAGATAGCTTTGCTGACTTAAAAGCTTTCCAAAGATTATTTTTTCTTCTCCAACTCTTTAGAAGACCAAGGGTCATCCATGGATTAAGAGGAATAGATCTTTTTGACCTTGAAGTAGAGGAGGACAGAGCACATACGTCAAAAATAGACTCCTTTACTGACTCATAAAAGGCATCAAACTTAGAACAAAAGTCATTATCGTCACCAAAAATATTCCATGTCTTCTCAGCTAAATGGGATCTAATGCGGATCAATTCATTCAAACGAAACTTAAAAGAAGCTGAAGCAGATGCTGGAGTGTCCCTATTCAATGTTTTCTCAAGGATAAAATTGGAAAAATACAGGAAAATGGTCTGAAATATCACTCACTACAACAGAATTCCGAACCAAATTAAGAGACGAAAAAATGTTATCAATAAAAGATTCTGACGTATCAGTTACACGTGTTGGAATAGAGGTTGTTGGTAGAACCCCAGCAGTAAGCATATCTGAGAGAAAATCCATCGTAGTAGAGGAAGCCATGTCAATTAGATTTAAGTTAAAGTCTCCCATTATTACAAGTTCACATGGACGTCTACCTATTAAATCCAAGACTTCATCAAGGACCTGAAGAAAGAAGGGACGGATCCACTGGGAGATCTATAAACATTACCAATTATCA
This sequence comes from Artemia sp. Qi Xiang Cuo, assembly GCF_049724085.1. Taxonomy (NCBI): domain Eukaryota; kingdom Metazoa; phylum Arthropoda; class Branchiopoda; order Anostraca; family Artemiidae; genus Artemia; species Artemia sp. Qi Xiang Cuo. The sequence goes on along the minus strand of NC_142795.1, from coordinate 70,794,869 downwards.
AAACGTTATTTTTTAATTTGATTTCAATAAACTGGGATTCAAAAACCCCTTCGTCATTCCTTGACATATCGCTTCGAACAGTATACGGAAAAATATCAGAAATATACATTGCTAGTCCACCCTTTGCCATCCTTCTGCGATTTAGTCTCTCCATTTTGTAACCGGGTATATCTAAAAGCATTTCATTGCTAGAAAAGAAAAGTCTCACATAATCCGATAACATCGAGTCGCCCATCAATAACTATCTGCCTCAACTGATCAATCGATGAGCATAGACCCTGAGTATTGAGTGGAAGGACCGAAAAATGATCATCTCGTCTAGTAGCCCACTTTAAATCAGAAACATACTTGCTATTAATTGATTGGGAAGTAATTAGGGAATTGCACCAAAAGTGCCGTTTAAGTGCCATTTGGATCTTGTAGGTGGTAGAATTTATAGGAAGAACGTAGATGTGAGCAACATATTTTATATGAGCTATTAAAAATATGTTTACGATGTTCTGGTAGCCCGCTAGCCCCACCCCTTGAGAAATGGGAAAAAAAGTGTCATTTTTAGTGCCATATGGCACTTGCAGATGGTGAAATTATAAGAAGTACATAGGTATGAGAAATAGTTTTTGAATGAGGCATTAAGCATCTCTCTATAATGTTCTGGTAAACCGCTAGCCCTGGGAAAAAAAAAGAGACAGATCAATGCTACCCATGCAGAAAATGATTTTCCTTGTTGTTCAAGGTGGGGACTTCAATTTCTCTGTTGAAGGTTTCGACTATGCTGATTACAATAGTACGTTTTTCGTTTTGATCCGACGCCATTTTCGAGGGGTTTCAGGTTTTTTTTTCAAAATCACCATAAATTTCTTTTCGCAACAAACTTTTACTTTTAAAGTGAAATAATAGTTACCATTCTTGAATTAGTGTGAGATGGCAATTTTTTTACTAGGCAGTTATTTTTCTAAACGAGTTTTTATACTTTTGGTTACTATGAGCTGTGGTTCGCTCTTTACTAGGCTGTAGCTACTGCTGCAACCATGATTTCTGCTCGTTTTTAGTTTGAATTATTGTAGGAATTTATTTCTGCTGGTCTTAAGTTTAATATGGTTCTTTACTTTATTTAGTTTTTTTTTTTGGAAAACTCATTTTAGTTAATTTAAAGAAAGCACATGTAATGTATTGACTAACAAGTTTTAAATTATTTTCGGCTGTATCGGTTCTTGACACCCCAAAAAGAACCAAATGTTGATTTTCTCTGATTGATAATTAACTTTCAGTGTGAGTAGACTGAACCCGAACGAAGACAACCAACACAAGAAGAAAATAGGTTTTTGGTTTTCCTAATTTTTTCGGTCATCCGCTTGAAAATTGTAGAGCATGTACACAGGGCCAGGGCCATGGTAACCACCATTAAAAGACATAAAAAAGAAGAAATAAATCTGGCTTTAACGGTTTTTGACGTCCGATTTTTATTTTATTCATTTTTTTTTTGCAACAAAACAGAGCTTTTTTGTGAATGATTCCATGTCATTTCATGCCATTAGGGCATAATATATTTTAAAAACAAACAAGTTATAACAAGACAGTACATGCAAAGATTCTGACTTGCGTTTGAACTTATGATACTACCCCAGGCCGTACCCAGGATTTTTCTTTTTCGGAGGGGTTTTTACTCAATTTTTTTTTGGAGGGGGTTTACACAAAAAAAAAACTCAAAAATCGCATACAAAATTTGTTTGTGTCCATTTTTTTTACGTTTTTACGAGTCAAACAAACATTTCGGGGGGGGGGGGGGGTCAAACCCCCTAACCCCCCCCCCCCCCTGGATACGGCCTTGATGCTGCCTCATATTTTTAAAATACTGAGTAACTGAGTACAGTCGTTAAGCTGCGCGAAGGTTCAGTTAAATGGGGTGGAGTTGCAAGGGGATTCAGTTGCACGAGGGTTCAGATGCATGGGGGTTCAGTTGCATGGCGGTTCAGTAGCACAAGGGTTCAATTGCACGGAGGTTCAGTTACACTGGGATTTAGATGCCCGAGGGCTCAGTTACAGAGGTTCAGTTACACGCATACCAAATAACAAATAAGGGTTGAAAAACCGAAACAGCAAATGGGGTTCAACCTGAAATAGCTCATCTACGAACGATTTTAAGATTTATTAATATTTATTAAAGACCATCAAGGGTCTTATGATATTCATTTCATGGATTTATGGTTTGTCCCTTTGCTGTTTTATCTATCGTCCTTGTTGCGTCCTTGTGCCGCCCAATTCTCTTACCTATAATTATGTTGTCGCCACTGTCTGGGGAAGTTCAGCCTATTTTGTTTCTAAGAGAACTTTGTGGAAAATCACCATGGAAAATACGAGTATGCGAAAATGCGTTTCAGATCAATAAAATTTCACACCGAAGGCTTTTTCTATCTATTGCTAGGCCTACTATCTCTTGTCAAGAAAACGTACAGAAGCGTAGGCATAGTTTATTTCACCGTGATGCTTCTGAAAGATAAATTCCTTTCAAATTTTCAAAGAAAAACTCAAAGCCAGATATTCGTCATTATTCTATCCAAATCGGGTATTTCGGGAAATTTTTGACTGCCAAGCTGAATGCGTGTTTGTATGTTGTTCTTTCAAAGCTGGTAAGGCCCTGTGCAAAACTGATACAAATAAGCATAATAGATAATTAATTAAAATAGATAAAATAGATTAATTAAAACAAATACAAATAGATAAATAAAAATCGTATTTCCGAGCCTTGAAACCCTTTAAAATAAAATTGCCTACTGCCACTATATATCTAGGAGACGTCTGATTTAAGGATCCCCGGTAGCAACTCTTCATATTTGCGATTTGGATAATGGTGTTGTAGGTTATCCTTATAGTAAAATGGAATGTCTACTTGCTTCATATCAATGTTTGTGTATTGTATTTTTCTTCCCAGATTTAATTCTATTTCGAAACTGAATCCAAACATTTTGGAAACCTTATTTTCATGGAGCTGCTCTAAGAAAACATGTCAATAACTTCGCTTAAAGAGTGCGCTCAGGGTTAGCCTACCAATTCGGGGTATGACTAAAACACCTTTTTTTGCATCTTCATCTAAAAATAAAAACTATTATCCTTCCCTATACTTTCCTGAATTGGTGCGACTGATTACGCCTCTACAGAAACCTCTCTATTAAGTAGGTCTTCATAACCTCCTGAGAACAATGAATTTAGATAATTTCGGAGACCACACTGCCTTTCCATGACGATAAAATAAAAGTTCAAAATAGGGATAAAATCCTTTTTAATAGACAGTCTATAGAAATTCACAAAAATACCAGATATTACGGTCACAAATACAGTGGCCGTCATCAGTAGTAAAACTGATGATAAAACTGAAAACATCAGTAGTTTTACTACTGATGACGGTCACTGTGTATGTGACCGAAATATCTGGTATTTTTGTGAATTTCTATACACTGTCTATTAAAAAGGATTTTATCCCTGTTTTGAACTTTTATTTTATTGAACAATGAATTTTGTTCTATTGCTAACTTGAAAGAAAATATAGTGTGATTACTAACTAAGTACTTTTTACATTCTGTTATGTGCATTTAAGGAAGTGGTTGCCTTTTTTTATGTGCATATGGTCCTTTTTTGATGCATCATCGAAAAGATGAGCTACCCAAAAAAATTAACCTGTTTTAGGGGTTCAAGGCTCCTTAGAAAGAATTCAAATTTTATCAATGGAGTGTTTGTTGGCATATTAACTGCAGCTTCTTTTTTTATTGTACTGTAGATAAAAAAACAAGGTGATTAAACTTTGTGTGGAAGAGCTTTTATCTAAGACTTAAATAAATTCAATAAATGATTGAATTATAATGTTTTACAGAATGAGCTGGCTTTAAATATTTTTTGTTCGTTCCGCAAGTTGTTTGTGTTCTATTTTTCTCCAGTCCTACAGTTTTAATTTCAACATAAGTCAGAACTTCGCAATCATTCCATAGTTGGGATTCAGCTTTATGTAGCTATCTACGGAATTACATTTGAAAGTTGCTTTGTATTTTCTTAGACTGAAAAAATATTTCGGAACTTCATTGGAAAATGTAATTTTTTCTATTTTCAAGCAAATTCAGATCATTCTCCAAGAAAAAGTACAGGATAAAAGGGTACTTATGTGTTTTAGCGACCACACTTTGTTTTCAATCTGTAACGAAACTGGTTTTCTGTGTCCACTTGACGATAATCAGCTTGGCCTGAGCTAGATATAGTACTATGCAGGTTTATTTCAATTAAATGTTGAAATATAGAGGTGGTTAGGTATTTAATATAATGCATTCTTTGCGGCCTGCTTTCCAGAATTCTCTGTTGTAGTTTCCATAATTTTGTTACTAAAGTAAATTTTTTGTCAAATTTTAGTATATTTAATTAGGATTAACCTAACTTCACTTCTTTGGTGTGGTCGCTATAACACGTAATTACCGATAAAAGGATGACGATCCTCCTGAGCCATTGATGGTACCTAAGGCATTGGCACTTGTCGACGTTTCAGTTGCCAGGTCTTTTCTTTTTACTGGGACAGGCAAGCCTGTTGCCCAACCTTAGGGTACCTAGTATTAAACCTCAGGGCAGTATTGCCAAGCAGAGATCAATCCTCCGCGCCACTTAAGAAAAAGTCTAAGTTATATCGTAATTCTTGCTCAGTGAATAGATGATCTGAAACTAATAAATTTAATGATATAAGTATCTTGTCCTCTCAATGCAAGGTACAGCTATAGACTTTTTGCAAAATTGCATGCTTCAAATGTAACATAAACCTTAACTTTCTGCTTTTTCTTGTCCTCTTTGTAAACCAAGTGACGGAGTGTATGTCTTATTTTGTTCAGGTGTCAATAGTTTTCAAATATAAGGGGGAGTTTATTCGAGCATATAGTGACGATCTTCTTCTATCTCTTAACTTCAACATCCAGAAAGTACAGATTCGCCTCTTTAAATTTCATCATGATTTTCCCTAATTTTGCATATTGGTTATACACTTTTATCTTTTCATCCTTTTGTGTTATTTTGTTTAACATTCGCGTAACATTTTTGTATTTGGCTCAATAGATTTTCAATGCAATCGTTGTTATTATTATTAATATTATCGTTACATTATATCTAGGTCTACTATTGTCGAATAGTCTTCGAGCTAGACATGACTGAAACATAGTTAGACCCCGGCGCCACGCCGGCGCATCGACCGAACGCCACCGGCTGAGGCGGCGGCGTTTGGCGGACTTCGAATTAATTTTGCGGGAATTCTTTATTCCGTCAACCGCAAAGTCGCAGCTTTTCTTTTTCTCCTGTGGTTAAGTATTTCAATTTTCCTGATTAGGAATCAAGTAGGGCTTGCACTATCCCCGAATTTTCAGGGATCTCCCCAAAAATCTATGTGCCACCCTGAAAAAAATGTGGTTCCCCGAATCCCCGAAAATCACCCAATCACGGTGCCACTTCTAGTGATTTATCATTTCTGACTTTCCCTGCCGAATATTACTTTGTATACCATAATTCTTCACTGCTCTCTTGTTCGTTAATTTTCGTCTCTTGTGTTACTTTGCATATAAACCAGAGAGATCCAATTGCAATATACACGGTTCTTCATATGTTGACAAAAGTATCGTCTTTATGAAATTAAATAAGAAAAAAAGTTTTTTTTTTTTTTTTACTGAAAGTAAGGAATGATATTAAAACTTAAAACGAACAGCAATTATTCCGTATATTAAAGAGGCTGTCCCCTCCTCAACACCGCTCTTTACGCTAAAGTTGTTTTTTTTTAAGTAGAGTGGTGAAAAGGAGTCAAAGTTTAGCGTAAAGAGCGAGATGAGAGGACAGCCCCTTTCAAATTTTTGAACGTTTTTCAACTAATGCAGGTTCGATTTGGCTCACCGTGCATGAAAAATTAAAACTCAATTTGCATATTAGTTTTGGCAGATTTATTCCGGATATGAAGGGTCGCCCCCCTCCTCAATACCTTGTTCTTTACGCTAAAGCTGTTAGCACATTTAAAAAAGCTTCCTACTCTAATTAAACAGCCCCTGTGTTTCAGTTTTAGTAAACAGTCAAACTTTAGCGTAAAGGATAAGGTATTGAGGAGGGGGCAACCTTTCATAAATGGCGTGATTTCTGTTCGTTTTTCAAAAAATGTGGGTAAATTGACTAACCCTCTATGAAATATACCCCTGACCCTCATGGAAGACTCCTCCGTGGAACTTTCATCCAACTCCAAGTGTACTCCCCCCCCCGTCAAATTCTCTCCAGACAGTTCCGTCCTCGGTGAGACCCCCCTCCTCTGTCAAATTGCTTGTGAACGATTCGCCCTGAACAATTCTCTTTAGCATTTTTATTGGAATAATATTTTAGTCTCTAATCGGTTTCTTGATCACTCCAGAAATGCCCCCTTCCGTGGAAACTATTTCCCAGAAAACAAAACGCGCGGAAAAAGGCCCCGGACATCTAGCCGGATGATTCCCCCGGATAATGCCCCTGGAACATCTACATATAAAAAATTTGGAATAAAAATTAAAAAGAACTTCGTATAGTAATTCTGTCAAAACCCCCCAGTGTAACATTTCCCCTAGAATATTCAATCGTCAGAAATTTCCCTCCCAAAGGAAGATTCTCCCCTTAGAAAACTACCCCAAGCACACCCCCTCCCCAAAAAACAATGGCTGTATACTTTCCAATAACAAATACTATATGTAAACAATGGGCAAAGTTCACAACTTGCAGCCCTCCCCCGGGGACTATGGCGGTCCGGGGAATGTGGTGCTTTTCAACTATGCTGAACAAAATGGCTATCTCAAAATTTTAATCCTGTGACTTTGGGAAACATATGATCGTGGGAGGGGGCCTAGGTGCCCTCTATTTTTTTTGGTCACTTAAAAGGGGCACTAGAAATTTTGATTTCCGTTCGAATGAGCCCTCTCGTGGTATTTTAGGACCACTGCGTCGATACGATCACCCCTGGGAAGAAAAAAAGAAATGAATAAACACGCATCCCTGATCTTTCTTGTGGCAGAAAAAAAAATATACAAAATTCCATATTTTTGCATATAGGAGCTTCAAATCTCTACAATAGGGTTATCTGATACGCATAATCTGATGGTGTGATTCATTAAGATTCTATTACTTTTTTGGGGTGTTTTTCCCATTTATGAAAATAAGGGAAATATTCTCAGGCTCGTAACTTTTGATGGGTAACACTAAACTTGATGAAACTTATATATTTGAAATCAACATGAAAATCAGATTCTTATATGTATCTATTGATATCAAAATTGGTATCGGTTTTTTAGAGTTTCGGTTACTATTGAGCCGGGTCACTCCTTACTCACACTTCGTTACAACAAACTATTTGATGAGATCAAACCATTTCAAATGCAGTTTCCCAATTGCTATAAGATTCTTAAATCATTCGTAGTCAAGAATGTTATTTTCAAGTTGAACGGAACGCATACACTACACAGGTTCAGTTGGATTTTGAAACAGTAAACAGATTGTTGCGACAACTGAAACGTAAGTTTGTATAATTTTGTTTTATTTTGCTATTTTTAGATACATTTTCTTAATGTTTAAAATACAATCTTCTTTCTGAAAAATTTTCACCCCCCCCCCCCCAAAAAAAAACAACAAAACAGACAACAAAACAACCTACTAGTGAGACAAAATTTTGCTATATACTATGTACAAGATTGGGGAATTCAAGATTGAGACGGAAGTGACCCCAAAAATATTATTCATAAAAAAAAATTGTATGTTATTGCCTATAGGGGGATATCATTTTTAAATGATAATACTCAATTTTTTTTTTCATAATTGAAAAAAGGCATGCCAAAAAGCTAATTATTTTTTTTTTATTTAAAGCGGAGACGGAAGAAAATGATATCAAATTCCTTGAGAAACCATAGAAATATTTTGATAGACCCAGGGCCCCCCATTAGGACTTATTCATTATCTTGGGTATTTTTGGATTTCTCATAGGCTACTGGCCTAATTTGGTTTTTGTGGGTGCTTCCTTTTAGTTAGATTCCTTAGATCTTATTGAATGCCACGGCGAATCTATTATCCATTATTTCAACTATTATGCAAGGGTTATGAAACACCACAGCCATTTCGTTTCTACCAGCTTTCTATTTCTCTTGATGAATAACGAAGAAGAACAGCGTCCAGCCAGTGACTTGCGAAGTTTTTAACTCATGAATAGGCCCAATCTGTTGTAAATTCAAGCTGGGATTTGAGAAAGACTGATGAAAACATTAATGTTTGCGGTCAGCATTGATCGCGCCGGCGCAAAATAATCATCGGCAGTGCGCCACCGCTGTTATTTGTGATCCTGCCGCCGCCGGCCTTCTCTTATTTATTAATTGGGTCCCAAAAAGCTAAAAATTTCAAAACCCGTTTCAAACAAAACTGTATAATGGAAAATATATATATATATATATATATATATATATATATATATATATATATATATATATATATATATATATATATATATATATATATATATATATATATATATATATATATATATATATATATATATATATATATATATATATATATATATATATTTGTTGCTGATTGAGGAATGATAACTATTATTTTGATGCTTAATAGTGAAATATTATTTTAAAAACAAATTAATGGGAATTATTGAAAAATAGCCTGAAATTCATCAAAAATGGCGTTGGATTGAAAAGAAAAGTACACCAATGGAATTGCCATTGCAGAGAACCTGGTTGTAAAAGAAATTCGTAGCCCCCCCCCCACTTTAAACAACAACGAAAATCACGTTTGCATGGGTAGCACTGATGGGTCCTCTTTTTTTTTCTTTGTCGCTAGCGAGGCACTGGAACAGCATAGAGAGCTGCTTAAGGGTTCGTTTGAAAATAAATTGCTGTATCTAGTTGCCTTCTGTAAGTATTAAAAACGTAGGCTACTATTAAACAAAATGAAATTTTTGAAAAAAAATTGCGTCTTCATATACAACATCACTTAATAGAACCACAGAGAAACAGAGTATTTAGTTGTAAAAAAAAGTTGTGACTCGAAAACTTATCGTGCTTTTTACTTGCTTAAAATTTCAGTCAAAATAACCAGTCAAATTTTGTATTCTTTTTACTGACTCACATTATCACATAGCAACAATGGGTAAAAAGCAGGAATTATTTGGCTTCCCTTTCTGATACGCACTTAATGAATAACGGGAAAGTTTAACAGAATTGACGATAGACGTTGAAAAAATGAACCAAAGTGGACGAGGACTGTTCTTTACTCGTCGTAGGGGAATTCCCATCCCCTATCATCCTCTCCCCTCTAGTTTCAGGTTGCGATTCAAAAAAGTTAGAAATACCTTCGGGGATTTCCCTTAACATACATGTAGCGTATAGGTCTACAGTGGTGTCAATTGACGCAAGTCGGGGGGGGGGGCATATTTTTTTCCAGATCTAGGGGGTCGCAATTTTTTTTGTTTTACAATTTTTCAAAAAAAAAATACCCCAAAAAGAGTGTTTTCCAATGAATACACCATGAAAAGGTATTTTTCAAAAGCTAGGGGGATTATAAAGGATGATGCCTGTCCATCCCTCCAATTGGCGACCCAGAGCATACCCCGCTTTGAAGTAAAAATGTCGGTGGATTAGGTTAACCATGCCATTTCTGTTTTTGGTTCGTATGGTGGTAAAAACAAGATCTGCGTGGAGCATTTTTTAATATGATTTAATTCAAAGTATGTAAAGCAAGGATTAAATTTCATCAAAAGAATGAACTTGTCTGTTTTGGAAGAGACTGAAAAGAAAAAGTTACAATTTAAATAAACAGTGTTTAATCACAAGGGCATAATTTCGTCAAAATCATGGGGGGCGGGGGGTATAAATTTGGGGCTAATTTCCCTAAATCAGGTGAAAATGACAGCTAAAACTGAAAAATGAGCCATATAGTACTATAAAGGTAAAGATGTCAGGGACGTACACAGGGGGGGGGCCCGGGGCCCGCCCCCCCCCCCGAAATCTCACGATTTTTTTCATTTTCCCATAATTTTCTGATTTTTCTCACAGGATAATGGGTTTCAAGGATTTGCCCCCCTCCCCCCCCCCCCGAAATAAATTCCTGCGTACGTGCCTGAAAGATGTATACAAAAAACTGACCTGTTTCTTGGATGCTTGAATTATGCTGGCTGATCTTGATTTTGACACGATTTTAAATGAAACTATATTTCAGGTGGGGGCAAACTGGGGCCTGAGGGGGGGGGGGCAAATCAACGTTTGTGAGGGGCAGTTGCCCCCCTGTCCCATAGCAAATTACAATCGTGTTTGATCACCTCAATAGTTCCTAAACATTAATTTCTAAACTGGGCAATAACTGTTCACTTTTACACATATGAAGATATAATCCCTAGAAAATCCATAAAATGGCCATGATTTTAATTCTTTTCATTATAGAGCAGCAATGAATTAGCAATACTGAAAGAAAATTGGGTTATTTTCAATGAAAGTATTGCCGAAACTCCGCTCCATGGGTACATCCAAATGTTAAATGAGAAATTAAATAAAATGCATTTATTATATCGGTTCAAATAGAATACATCTATTCAAAACAAATTTGATACTGAAATCATTTTAAGAATCAGATTCTAATCCTCGGAAGATCCCTGATATTCTGATACTCCTAACTATTCTGATATTTCTGATATTCCTTATTAAATGTATATATATATATATATATATATATATATATATATATATATATATATATATATATATATATATATATATATATATATATTTAAAAGTATATATAAAAAAATATATACCATAGCATGTTGTATTCGGCTCACGTTTCTAAAGATTTGTCAAGCTTGCCAAAAAGAGAATGTAAAAAAACAAATCGTTTAGTCATTGGCCGCAACTAGAGCCAATTAAAAACAAAGGATGGTAGTAAAAAAAATTACCAACTCCTCGTTTCACGGAAAAGTAGTAGAACTGGATAGAAACTTCATTCGCGGATTGGCCAATATCTCTGGATAGCAAAAAATTGCAAATTTAAATTGGGTGGGACTAAAGCTAGGAATTAGCACGCTATTCAATCGTTTGCAGTGTCCTTTCTACTATTAGTTGATGACAACTAAAATCTCTGATTTTCTAAATTAATACTTTAGCCACATTTTGTGTAGGCTCTCAAAAGTGCTGGGGAATTTTGTTTGTCAAGAAAAATGTGACTAGAAGAGCCTTTTGGTGGAATAATAGAAAATTCGATATATGATGCAACAGAAAGTAAAGCAAAAATTGAAAGAACTGAATTAAAATTATGCATTTATTTTGCATTTCATGATTTTGACGGCCAATATTCATATTGACCATGGAATTTTGAAAATGTCCAGATTAACCAGTTGGTCTGTGACATATGATTAAATGTCTTAGTAGTTTTTTATTGTGTGGAAGGTACATGAACAGTTCAGTTGCCAAACCTGTGCTCCATGAATTATGGAGCTATCATATTTATTCCAGAAATCAGAAATTCATGTCACAATCGTCAAAGATCGAAATTACATTTTCATCTTTTCAAGAGGTTAAACATGAAAAGTAAGTTTATTTTCAAATAACGGTAAAGAGAAACATTAAAATTTGAAACAAACGGAAATTACCCTGTATATGAGGGGGGCTTTCCCCTCTGCATTTACCCGCTGCTCCTTACGCTATGGGCCCGGCATAATTCTTTGACGCCTCTCTCCCATAATATAATCTGCTGGCCTCAATACTAATAGGTGGCATACAGCTATGAGATACTCTATAACATTTAGTTTATCAGATAGACGGTCTGCCATAACGGTGGGTTTATTTATGAACTACATGTATATTTAGGGTCAGGTTTCATACCACGCTCCCGAATGAACTATGAAACAGAGAGGCTATACAAATATATTTTCAGAATTTTTTCTCAATAACAAGCGAAATACCAGAAATCGGTAATTTGTTGTGGTGTGATCTCTTTTGTTGCTTAAAAAGGGCACTAGATTTAGTAAATTTTCATTCGAATGATCCCTCCTTATATAATCTTTGACTACTGGCTGGATATGGTCAGTTCAGAGGAGGAAGAAAGAAAAACAAATTTTGCGTTTGTTTAGATAAGGGCTTGAAACTTCTGTCAATTTTCATCAAGGTGGGACTAAACCCTTCATGGCGGTGTTTTTCCTCTTTTGGTAAAATTAGCCAAATTTTTCTGGCTTGTAATTTGACAGATAATTTTATATTTAGTGAATTTTAAATATTTGGGATCAAAATTAGAAGCCCATTCTTATAAATTGCTATCAAAATTGAGTTTTGGTTACTATTTACACGGGTGGCTCCTTATAGTTCGTTACCACGAACTGTTTCATTGAAAAGGCCACTAACTTTAGCACGAATATTGATAGTACGTTAAATTAAGAATTCAGTGTGTAATCCTGAATTTGGTAATGTTGCAGCACCACAGACATATATCGACTTTACAAAAAAAAAAAAAAAAAAAAAAAAAAAAAAAAAAAAAAAAAAAAAAAAATGTGAGGTGAGGTGCTTAAAATGCAGCTTTCTCGCTAGATTTTTTTTTAATGCATGTATGTTAGTTTGATGGCTTTTCAAAAGCTATAGTTACCTCCCCCACCTCTTTGTAGAAATAAACCCTGTGATCCTTCCAGACTGTATGAGTCTATGGTTGACACTTTTTGTATTATTTTAGCGCAATGATGAAGACTCGAGTATTCCAGAAAGTGGAGGAGGAGGCGGTGGAGGAGGTGGAGGTGGCTCAGATGATGATAGATCAGATACGGCAAGTGAAGCACACCATGGAATTCCTTTATCCCCGGGAATAGATAGAAGAGGTATACTGGGTTCAAAAAGTATGAAACATAGCGAAAAGAGATAAAGTGAGAGGGCACTGAAACACTTATTAAAAGGAAAGCATGAACCAATCTAAACTGTTCTCTAGATCTTGCTTTTTAATAAAAGCGATGAGTTTCCGAGTTTGTTTATCTATTTGAAACTTGCTAGCACTTTTTTCTTTATTTATCCAATGCCCAAAACACAGTGCTTGCTGATTAATAAAAAAATGTATAAACTGAAGAAATATATTACAGAGTAATAATAATTTTCTGGATAACCGATCAGTTATTTCAACAGCAAAATCATAGGCGATCGCGCTGCCTAAGTAAAGAATGATGTGGGCACAATGTGTTATTTATTTTTCTTCTTCTTTCTCCATACCCGGGCACTTTGTATCGAAGGAGTTGTCGTAGAATCTTCAAAAAGGGTTCATTCGATTGGAAATTCGACTGGCTAGTGCCCTTTTTAGTAGTCGAAAGGGATTGGAGGGTAACTAGCCCCCCCACGCCCATCATTCCCCCAAACACATCCAATCAAAATTTTGAGATGGCCATTTTGTTCAGCGTAGTTGATTTCTGGATAGAAAATATGTTTTTAAGGAGGGTACTCCCCCACAACCCTCGGGGCAAGGGTTTTAAGTTATGCCCTGGGGGCATATAAGGTTTTTAAAGAAGGGGTTGTCGTAGAAACTTGAAAAAAGGCTCATTCGATTCGAAATTCAAAGGGCTAGTGCCATTTTTAATAGACGAAAGTGATCGGAAGGCAACTAACACCCCTTCCACGCCCACCATTACCCGAAACACATCCAATAAAAATTTTGAGATAGCCATTTTGTTCAGCGTAGTTGATTTCCAGATATAAATTATGTCTTTGAGGAGGACACTCCCCCACAGCCTTCAGGGCAAGGGTTGTAAGCTATGCACTGGGGGCAAATAAGGTTTTTATATAAGGCGTTGTCGTAAAAACTTGAAAAAAGGCTCATTCGATTGAAATCTCGAACCGTTGGTGTCCTTTTCCACAGTCGAAAGTGATCTAAGGGCAACTAATTCCCCACGCATGGCAATCGTTCCCCAAAACGTATCCAATAAAAATTTTTAGATACCCTTTTTTTTCAGCGTAGTTGATTTCCAGTTAAAAATATATTTTTGGGGAGGACCCACCCCAAGAACCCTCAGGGCAAGGGTTGTAGGTTATGCCCTGGTGGCATGTAAGGTTTTTCTATACAGCGTTGTCGTAGAAATCACAAAAAAGGATCATTCGATTGGAAGTTCAAATGGATAGTGTCCCTTTTAATAGTTGGAGGTGATTGGAAGACAACTAACACCCTTTCCACGCCCACCATTTCCCCAAACATATCCAATCAAAATTTTGAGATAGCCATTTAGTTCCACGCAGTTTAAAGTTCTGGAAATTATACCTTTGAGCTGGACACTCCCCCCAAAGTCTTCAGGGCAAGGGTTATATAAGTTATGCCCTGGGGGCATATAAGGTTTTTATTGAAATCTTTGTAGTAGAAACTTGAAAAAGGGCTCATTCGATTGGAAATTGAAAGGGTTATTGCCTTTTTAAATAGTTGAAAGTTATTTGAGGGCAACTAACCCTCCTCTCACGCCCACCTTTTCCCCAAACACATCCAATCAATATTTTTAGATAGCTATTTTATTCAACGTAGTTGAAAGTTTTGGAAATTAGGTCTTTAAGGATGACAACCCATCCCCCCACAAGCCTCAGGGCAAGGGTTGTAAGTTATGCCGCGGGAGCATGTAAGGTTTTTATAGAAAGCGATGTTGTAAAAACATCAAAAAGGGCCCATTAGATTGGAAAAGGAGAGAACAAATGTCCTTTTAATAGTCGGATGTGACTTAAAGGCAAGTAACCTCCCTCTCTCGCCATCCAATCCCCCAAACACATTCAAAAAGAATTTTGAGATATCCATTTTGTTCAACGTAGTCGAAAGTCCTGGAAATTGGGTCTTTTAGAATGATACCCCTCAGAGCCCTCAGTGCAAGGGTTGTAAGATATGCCCTGGGGGCATGTAAGGCTTATACAGAAAGTTGTTCTAATAATTTAAAAAAGTCAAACCGGAGAGTGTTAATGCTAATTCCCAATAAGGCATCTCAGCAGTATCCCAAGAACGACTGAGGGTATTATGGTCAAACTTTCGGGGCTGCTTCTGCTCTTAAAATTTAACCAAATCAAAATAGCCTAGCGTAAGTGTATCCAAGCTATAAAAGAAAGTAAACAGATTTTTTTGCGAATGGTATCAAGTTTTCCATTTCAGGTCAACTAGAGGAGGTATGAAACTAAATTAAACACTACTATTTGTTTCCATATTATTAAGAAAGTATATGTTGCTAGAGATTTCTGAAAGTTTTTCTCCAGAAAACAAATGTCAGACCACACTTTAAAGTATTAAAAAAACGAAAAGACTTAGAATAGTATTTTCTTTTTCTCTGAAAAGACTATGTATGTCAATATAAAACGGACAAAAATTAATTAAAAAAACTTTCCACAAAATAAGTTTTTCAAAGAAAAGTAAAGAACTCCATTAAACAAAAAATGAGCAAAAATCTAACGAAATAATCTACCAAGCGTCAAACTACCACAAATCAGCATCGACAAATAAATGAAACCCAAAACGAACAGAAATTACAATAAATAACCGAGTCAAACTCAAAACGAGCAGAAATTAACATAAGTTGGGCTCAAAACCCCTATGCCTTCCCAAGGCCAGAAAGTAATTTGCACTTTACTGAAAAAAATATAAATGTTTTAACTTTTATAACTTTAATAAATCAAATAATATTAACATTTTGATTACTAAGTATCAGTATATGTATATTAAACTGACAATGCACATTCATTCGTATTTTTTCAGTTATTTATTTTGTGGAAAAAAGTTTTTTAATTAATAACTTATAAAAATGACACAAAACTATAATACCGAAGAAAAGAGAGTTCTTAAATCTATATTAAAGGACTCTGTCTGACTGAGAATTGGAATATCACGCAATTCACAAAATACTTCAAGATTAATCACAGTTTACAAATAAAAACAACCGTAAATAAAAGTGGACTTGTGAACTGATTTGCCTAAATGATATATTAATTATTCCATGCTTATACGTTGAACTATTGCAGATGGCAGGCCATTTCGCGGTTCAGCTACCCTATTAACAAACAAATGATAGTCAATTTTTCTCTCTGTTTTTTTTTTCTGATAAGTTTTGTGATAATTTTGCTGGGTCACAAAACTATAAAGATCTTGTTACAAATAAAAGTAAGGAATTAGATATCTCAGATTGACCTGAATATTGTGTAAAAACTAGAAATTAAGTCAATTTTTTTTTAAACAAAAGTAAAGAGCTGAAGCCCAAACCTAAAAGAGATTGTTCTATACTGGCCCATCCTTGAATCGTGGCCATGAAATAGATTTCTGTGTGGTTACGTCGATTATTTTATATAATTTATGCATTCTCCGTGGTGCATTGGATTAAAGCTGTAGCTTAGGTTTCGACAAGAGTAGAATTTCCTTTCGGAAGTCAGATTTTCGGATTCGTTTTTTTTTTTTTTTTTTTTTTTTTTTTTTTTTTTTTTTTTTTTTTTTTTTTTTGATTTCGGTAATAGCTTTCGGCCAGAAGTTTTTGAATTTTCTTGGCCTACTAGTCTTTACTAAAAAGCAAGTGTCCGTAAAAAATTCGGCGGGGGTTCTGAAATGCCAAAAAAAAAGGAATTTTAGCAATAAATTCACAATTTTTCAAATGATCTTGCGTCAAAATTTAGCTTTGAGACAGCAAAATAAATATTTTAATACCTGTATCGTGCAGTATTTTTTTTTAGCCGTCAGTTTTGCCCTTGTCAGTCGGAAGGATTAGGCGAACTTTAAAAAGAATCCTAAAATGTCTATAAAGGATTGGAATCTAATTGGCAAGGATATCAATTTTTTTTAAGCCTTTTATCCTAAACTTTTACCACGGATTTTAATAGTTGGCCTTTTTACGTCTGTTCTGCATTGTCTTTTTTTTGCCTCAGTTGTCTGATTCCACTAACTTTTTTTTTTTTAACAACATCGTTTTTTAACTAATATATTTTTTAAAACTGATTTCAGTTCTCTAGTCATCATAGAACTGAATTCAGTAAAATAAACAGAATTGGCAGTGAAATTACTTTTTTTTAAACAGAATTGGTTGCAAACTTTTTTTAACTGACTTCAGGTCTCAAGTCATTATAAAACTGAATTATTAAAATAAACAGAATTGGTAGCAGATAGCCATCCTTGAAAAAATTAAATAGTTTCAGAAAATGGTAGTAAATAGTAGTTACTGTAAAATAATTCATTCTAAACAAATTAAATCTACCAAAATTGGAGAATAATTGATCCATGCAATAAATTCCCGTTTATTCCTTTTATATGCTATATGAGAAGAATCTGGGAAAAAGTTTCAATAAGCTATAGTACTTTTTCTGGAAATGTATTAATTTTCTTTTTTGTTTTTTAACTGATGATAATGTCCAAGGCCGTGCCCATGATTTTTTTCGGAGGGGGTTTTACTAAAAAAAAAATGGGGGGGGGGGGGGTGTACACAAAAAACCTCAAAAAACACATACAAAATTTGTTTATGTCCATTTTTGTTACATTTTTACGAGTCAGAAAAACATTTCGGGGGGAGGGGTTCAATCCCCCTAACCCCCCCCCCTGGATGCGGCCTTGATAATGTCTTATCTACTTAGTGTGCAACAACAAATTTTTTCATATTAAAGAAGACACATATCATTAAAATAGATTGCATTAACGAACCACTTCCCCGAAGTCTCAACGTTGTTACGATTGTTCTTACGATTTCTTATATGTTCCTTGTAATTCAATTGTTTTAAATGTCATCCCCCCTCCCCCTAGATTAGGTTCTCATAAAACTAAATATGAAAAAAAGATCAACAAATAATATACTAACAACTAAAAACACTTACAATAATTATCATACACAAAAAAACTTATAAGGCGATGGTAGCACCCTAGTCTATGTGGACTTTCCTCTGCAAGCGTCGAACATAATAATAATAATTATAATAATAATAATTTATTTTTAACCCACGTCATATAAAAAAAAATGACACTTGTGGAGTACGACAATGAAAAAAGAGAGTAGGCTACACACTACAATTATGCAACAATGAAATTACCTAAACAGACGGACTAAGGGATGGTAAAAGGTAAAGAATACCTAGCATTTGAGTAAATGTATAAAAACACAGTTTTCAGCCCTTTCAACGCATATGCAAATTCTTTCCATTGACATAACGTCAAACAATACTGCCTGAATGACTTTTTTTTCTCATTCTCCATTCTATTTTTTGTGTGTCACAGTGTTCTGTCAGGTTTTTGTGTAGACTTTGTTTTCTTCTTTTAAAAGCTTTAAACCATTTCATGAATTTCAATTAAATTTTATATATAAAATACTCCCTTTTATTCTCCATGTGTATATGCTATTTTTATTATGACAAAACCAAATAAAAAACTATCAATTATCAGCCATTAGACTTCTAAGCTTACGTAAGGCCATAATAAAAACATATTCGCATTAAAAAAAAAGCACAAGCCTGAACACAGAAATGGATTTTTTTATAGACAGTAGTTTTACCAGAGGACAATTGCACTGAAAAACTTTCAGGAAAGTAAGTCCACAGCTGAAGTAAACACAGATTTGACTAAAAAAGAAAGGAAAAAAAGAAAAAGTAAAAACAAAAACCGAAAAAACAAACGAAACAAGTGTGTTATAAAATATACCACTGCGACGACTACCACTAACAGCCCACTGCAGCACCAACTTACCTTAGATCAAACAGCAGGATTTATTTAATAATTACGTTATTGAGGCTTATGACTAGATTGGTCATGATGTGCCTGTAGGGCTTTTCTACTTATCTTATTATTTTCTTCTTTGAAAATATTATCTTTTGAAACACCCATCTTTTAAAAAAATACCTTAGAAACATATTTTCTTTGCAGTTTTTCTTATCTTCATTTTTTTTTCTGAACTACAGCACCCACGCATTACGCGCCCAAACATTCAGTAGATAAAGAATTATCGTAACTATTTACTTTCTATTATAACAAAAACGCAGTCATATACTTATGCTTTAAACAAATCTCTTAGACCATAATGCCTTTCGATTTACAGAATTTAACAAATGAAAATATAGTGAAAATGGGTGTAATATTTTAAACAAAACCTTGGACAAAACAAAAAAAAGCAACAAACTCTAAATAATAAAGAATCTTAATATTTCGACTTCACGTCTGGAAGACTTTATCAACGAAAAAAACACAACAACAAATGAATTAAGCTAAATTAAACAACAGAGGACAAGTTAGGTTGTCTCAGGTACCGTTCACCACACTCCAACTGTACCAGAGACAACCACATTTATCATTCTATCGTGTGAATTCGTGGTACTTGCATGTTGATATTGGAAGTTGTTAAAATGTTTCATTGCCAAACTCAAACTGTATTAGAGACAACCTAACTCGTCATTCTCTCGCGCGTATTCGCGCAAGGACATAGGTAAAATCCTTCGATAGAGCCGCTGAAAATGTACAAAATAAAATGAAGTACGGTTATTTAAATTAAACAACAGATGACAAGTTAGGTTGTCTCTGATACAGTTTGATTTATCATTCTGCCGTGTGTATTCATGTTATTTGCATACTGATATTGGAAATTATTAAGATATTTCATTGCCAAACTCAAACTGTATTAGAGACAATCTAACTCGTCATTCTCTCGCACGTATTCGCACAAGGACATAGGTAAAATCCTTCGATAGTCCTCTACAAAACATGTAGATGACCTCATGTTTTTTCCTATATACTATGTCATGCGTATTTAAACTTCTTAAGATGTGTCTTATCCTGCTGCCTTGTTTATTAGTTTTGTTTGTGAAAAAATGTTCAAATAGCAGCTAATCAAATTATGTGTTGTTTCCCCCCCCCCCCCTTTTTTTATGCATCATCATCTTATTCAATATCCTGTAGTTTCTGGTTTTTTTTTAGGTGATATGAGCAATCTCCGTTTGGCGTCATACGTTCCGACTCAGAAATTAGAATGGAAGCGGTACAAACAGTACACAAATAATGATATTACAGCTGCCATTGAAGCCGTTAAAGGCGGCATGAGCGCCCTTCAAGCCTCAAGAAAGTTCAAAGTTCCATCTCGAACACTTTATGACAAAGTTAAAAAAATGGGCATTGCCACTTCGCGTCCTTATCATCGTTCTACGGGTCTACCTCCCACTCCTGTGCCTCAAGTTGCACTCTCATTGGTCAAACGAGAAATGTACGATGTGTTGGTTAAACGAGAAATGCCTTCTAATAACGGTGAAGATGAGAGCTCAGGAGAGGATAAGATTGAGGAAGATTACCCAAAATACCCAACAGATTTATCGAGGGGCGAGTGGAGGGAGGAAGACCCACAAGTAAGAAGTCCTAGGTCAATTATAGTCGGACCTTACGGTCGAATGTCGCTACAGCCATCTATGTATCCACCTCCCGAAGAAGCTGGAAAGAGTACATAGAACTCCCTAACCTTTGTTGAACTTATAACCGGTGAAAAATTAGTCAATTTGTTCAATCAACGAAATGCTTGTTTGCTCAATTCATAAGTAACATACCCCAATTTCCCCCCCCATTACACAAAAATAGGTTGTTATTAGCTCATTTGCTATCCATCAGATTACAGGTAAATGCTCAGGTGTCTCAGTGTTTTAATATACAGGCTCAGTGTACAAATTTAGCGGGTTGCACAATTCGCTGTTTCCCTACCTCAGTTTCAGCATCTCGTTGCATAATTATTATATACGTAAGGTGTATTCTAGTGTGTTATTATTATTAATCGTGTGTGTTTTTTAATTCCTTCTTCTTCTTCTTGCTGGGCTCACTTCCATCGAACTATTCAGTGGCTAGTTACTGAAAATTGTTACTGAAAATGAAAATTGCAATAAACTGCATCTTATTTACACATATACTTATATATATATATGTATGTTTAAAAAATAATAATAATTCACAATTAAGTATTGTTTAATTTAATAATAAGTAAAAAAATATATTATATACTGTGCTTTGGTACCCCTAATTGAACATGAGCTAATTTGAATACCAAGAATTTAGGGCAGTACATATAAATATATACAGTAAAGAGTATACAGTATATAAAGATACAGTAGGTATAAATACGTATAGTAAAGCGGTACAGTAAAATATATTTCAGAATATGTTTTTTTTGGCGTTACTCTATTTCTAGAAAAACGAAACACGATGATAAAGTTTATCCGCGCTTTTTCGATTCTTCAGCGCCAATTTATCAAGCGGGGTTGATATACGGCTACTGTCATATACTGATGCATACATTTTTCTAGAAATACAATACAAATAAAATGAAATACAATAAATACAAAAGAAACAAAATACAATTTGCTCATCAGATTGAATCGATTAAATTAAAAAATTAATTAGTTATCAAGTATTTTAGCTTGTTGTAAATTACACCCTTACTTTTTACTTCCAAATTTTCTGCGGTGCCAGAGATATCAAAGGGACCTTGGAAGAGTCTAGTCTCTTGGAGGTGCGCTGTAGTAAGCACATCCTCCCAACTGGTTGAAGTTAAGTCTCTGTGGATCTTTTTGGTATTTTAGGCGTAAAATATTTTCTTTCGACAGGTACCACAGAAAATTTTCTTTCGGGTTCGTTATTCAAACACTTGCAAGATGATAGTGTTAAAATAGCAATATAAATTTTTCTTACAGGCCATGGAAAGGGCCCAGCAATACTGTCTTTGCTTCTTTTTGAAGGTTAGGCAGATTTTTGTTAGTTCTTGTTCTTCTACTTAAAGTGAGAGTCTGGGAGATGACCTCTTTGGAGCTTCCACATGACTCCCAGACTCTTTTCTTTGAGTATTTGTATTGTAAAATACAACGTGTGTAAATTATTACCGAGTGACATTTTAGTAATGTGCGGGTTGCCTAAGTTTAACATTTATGGTTTTGGATATTGCATTTTCGACAGAAATTAAAATGAACTAAAATTAAATTTAAAAAAATCAGGGATATCATTTGATATGCTGGGGCTTGCGTTCATCCTCTGCTTGTTTTTAATTGTCAAAAAGCATTAAAACTCAATGTTTAATAAATTTAAGAGAAAGGGTAATGTTGCACCATTTACCATAAAAATAACTGACTCGAAGTTGCATCCCGGGAAAGGGGGATCTTGAAGTAGCGTACATACAAATATGTACATTCCAGTTATTTAGTGACAAGAAAACCTCTAACAAAGATGACCCCCTCCATAGTAAGAATTATTCGTATTAGTCTTGGCCTGCCCTTACTAAAATGACGTTCCTGGTTGAATCCTAAGACACAAAGGTGACCCGTATAATAATATGTACCAGTACAAAGTATGTGTGACTGCAGTGGTACATTTGGACACTATTTTCAGGGAATTCGCAAGTAGTGAATTTTAAAACGGAATGGCGTACCGTAGTGTTGAATCCTCTGAATTTAGTGCCGAAAAATAGCTCGGGATTGAAGAACTGGTTTGTGTTATCAAATTGACAGTGACGTGAGTTAGTGCTAATCTTTTTTTGGGATTCGAGTTCAAATTGAAATGAATACGTAAATCTTGCCTGGTGATAAGGAGAAAACGGAGGAACCCCGGTGAAAAATTTTGGTGTATTTTTGGCTTTAATTCTTTTTTTGGGAATTAGATATTTGAAAAATTGTTTAGGATTAGAAAATTTCTTGGTTTGAAATTTGTATTTAAAAAAGTTGTCTTGGTCAATAGTGGATTTTAAGATCACGCTAGCATGAGCATTATGCTTTCTCAAAAATTTTGCTTCACAAATCCCAATTATGTGCGAGGAGGCTTTGATGTCCCTTCTTGCCATTAGAAATGCGCTAAAGTTCATCAGACCATTTCAAAAGTTTAGAAACAGCCACCAAAGCAATTTTTACTAGAGCATTTTGGCTAGAAACAATGTTATGTTCATTAGTGCTTTTGTAGAAAAATTTTATAGAATTCGGATTTCTTCTTAGAATAACTTGGTTTTATGAGATAATTTGAACCGCTGTGATTTTTCCAGGTTTGTGAATTTATCTGACCACCTTTTTTCCTTTTTTTTAAGTCTATCTTTCAATTCTTAGGGTCTGATTGTGAAGGTGCGTAATAATGTCTCTCAAAATAATTTCAATAATTCGAATAATTAATATTGAATTGAATTCTTTCAAACTAACGCTTAACTGTTTATTGCATATATAATTTAACTCGTAAAAAAATTATTAAAACTATATTTTCTTTTGTTGTATAAATACGCATACACGACCGGATTTATCAATTGCGGTTAGAGCCTGCAACCATCTGAAGACACGCGATAGTTAAGGGACTACATTGTGAGTAGTGAACTATGCGTCGCAAAGTAAAAATTGTCGTAACTGTTAAGCAGAGGGACACATTGGAAGGAAACCCTAAAAATTTCTGGAAATTACTTTAAACCAATCATAAATACTACTCATCTCAGTCCTTATCACACACACCCCCCCCCACCTCCACTCCTAATGCAGCAATATATAGCCGACTATGTATACTCCCACTATGTTTTGCAATAGCGTGGCTGTTTTCTGATTATTATTTTACGCCGAACAGTAATCAATTGGCCGGAAGAAAGGAGTGGCGCTATTGTAGAATATAGTGGGAATATACACAGTCGGTTATATATTGCTCCATTAGGGGTGGGAGGGGGTGGGGTGAGGAACTGAAGAAAAGCGCTTTTAGGAATGAAATAAGTAAGTATTTATAATTTCTTTAAAGTAGTTTTCAGAACTTTTTGGGGTTTCCTTCCAGGAGCGTAACTTGCTATGGGGCATGAGGGGCGGGGGCAACTGCCCCTCTTAAAAATTGGTCCCCCCAGACCCCAGTTTGCCCCCTCCCGCAGCTGAAATTTAGTTTGTTCGTAAATCTCGTCAAAACTAATATAAGCCTGCATAATTCAAGCATCCACAGAAACTGGTTAATTTTCTATAATATATCTTTACCTTTATGGTACTATATGGCTCATTTTGTTCAGTTTTCACTGTCATTTTCACTTGATGTGGGAAAATTTGCTCCAGCTTCCCCCTTCCCCCAGGATTTTGACGAAGTTATGCCACTATTTCCTTCAGTTGGGCCTCTCTGCAACACAACTACCAAATCTGCTGTTTATTCTACTAAATATAAGATCTATTTACAAGTTTGGTTCTCGTGCTCATATACAGGCAAATCCTGTACTGTATCAGATAATTTTTTGAAAGTGTAAGTATTGATGGTCAGATAAATGTATTTAGGTGTATTTAGGTGTAGGTGTGCTTCTTTGAATTTGATTGAACACTGTTACGGTACTCCAGGTTCACTTAGATGTTCACACAGGAGCAGTATTCGCTTGTCATGGCAATTTAGTTGCCAATTAAAGGAATTTTACTGGCTTTGCCAAGCAATTTATTTAGTTTAAAAATCCAACTTTTATCGCGCAAATAGGCAGTTTCTTCTACACAACAGAAATAATGCTGTAAACTGCTGCTTATATTTTTTTCTACTACAGCAAGAATCATGGAAGCGACAATCCTGTGTGAACATAATGGGCAATTAAATTGGTGATTGATGTAATTCATTAATATTGTCTGTGATTAACTTTTTCTATGTGAATCTTGAGTTGATGAAATTTGAATCATTTTCGGAGAAGCATTTAATTAAGCTTGCTAAGAGTAGGGCAAGCCATTGAATGTGGTACTTCGTTTGGATCAGAAACTAGGGCAGGGCTACATGGTTAGAATTCTTGGTGCACGGGCTATCCTTCCCTTCTTGGTTCCTTTCCTCTTCATATATTTATCTTCTATGTCTATTTTCTTTTTACAAGGGAGCGGCTCTTATCAGTTATATAATTAAGCATTTCGTACCGCCTCCTTTGAAACAAATAATGATAACGAAGTATGTTGAGAATTATCTTTCCGGCACTAAAATAAGTAAAACAACTACTGTCACATCCTTTCTTCCATCTTGTGAAAATGTGTATTATAAAAATGTTGTTATAGTCAATATAATATATTATTATAATTAGCTCTGTTCCAATGCGATTCTCGCTCCGCCCTGGCACGGAACGCCTTTATTGTTATTTCGCCAAAAAGCTATTATTATAGAAAGTTGTATCTTGATTAAAGATACAACTATAGGTAGTGTGGGGGAAATTAATTAAATAGTTTGGCGAGTTATTGCTGGAAAATTCAATTGCTGTTGCCGAGAAACTTCAATTGCTGGACGATATAGTATATTTTCTCTACAGTCTGGACATAATCATCTCAACCCTCGTAATGTTTGAGTTGCAAGTTGTTCACCCAGTGGCTCTCGGACAAACTGCATCTATTCACTTTTTTTTTTAAGACAATCAATTTACATTTTAACTTAAAAATTGTTTTTTTGTCTTCTTATAACTTACCACACTTTCAGAATGATGTTATTATACAAACTCCTGTTCGATCTTGACCTCTTAGAGATCATATAGCTAATACTCAGTACTCCGCTATTCTTATGGATTTTCAGTTAAGTGGCTCAGTCTGAATCAGCCTTAGAAATGATAGGATTTTGAAATAATTCAAGCCGAAGATTGTTACTATATCAAGAAAAAAAACGCTACTTTAAGAAGCGAATTCTTCTGTTTGCTAAAGGAAAAACTGTGAACCTAGAGGGGCACGCTGTAATTTATGCGAAATATAAGCAAAAACAATATTTGTGCAGCAATGAAAAATTCCGACTAACGCCAGATGTCATTAGTTGCGTGTTTCAACTATTCCTCTCGATGAAAAGTCTTGTTAACCAAAAATTCTTTAATTTAAGCGAAAAATAAATCGCTCGCCTGAAATAGTGGATAACTAATGATCAGTGTTGCCAAATGTATACTTTGTGTGCCCTTTGGCTACTGGAATACGGGAAATGGCAAATCACATGAAAGCTAAAATTATTTTTTTGTTTAATGTATAGACACTACAGGTGTTCAATTTGGTCGAAATAAAACAAACCGATTAATCCAGCTACGGATCTGTCGAGGTCAAGAACGAACTATTTTGTTATGTTTCTGGAGTTAATCTATTTGGAAGCTGGTTGCCCGTGCTCGAGTTGTGTTTTTGTTGTCAGTGTGGGTGCCTTGATTGGATGGGTGGATTTTGTGGGCTGGACCAATAGTTTCATGTTATCGCCACTGCAATTGCGCTCAATTCTACCTCAGGATTGCAATCTATTGTGCGTTATGTAGTTAGCTATTACAGTTGTGAAAAACAGTTTGCGTCTCATTTATTCATTTCCTAAAGGTTGCCAATGTTATCTTGTCTTGCCATCTTAACTAATTTATTATCACTTTCTTTACTAATTATTTGGTTATCTGTTCGTTTTATTACTTTGAAGAAGGTTTCGAGAGTTTCGCCTCTGTGTTCCACTCCTCTCTTCGTATTGTCCTTTTTTTCTTTTCTTTTTTTATATGAATTTGTCTCTATTTTTCTCTCAATCAATTTTTTTTCTTAATATACATTTACCGTTTTCAGTCTCATTTAATATAGAATAAAACTTCGCTTGATGTTTTTTTTTTGTTCAAGGGTATTTTCTTGCTCCCCCTTGACTGCAGCTCTGAGCTAACTTTAAAAATGCCAACTTCTCATTTATCTCAGTATTACTTTCAAACAAATGTTAAACTAAAGCTTTAATCCCTTTAGTTGGCTGTGTTAATAATCAATTAATATCATTCAGCCCTTTGATTAAGGTCAGTTTTTTTTTTTTTTTTTTTTTTTTTTTATTCATTACGCTTAAATGAGGCTTCGATTGCATTTTTAAAATTTTTATAATCAAGGTGAAATCAATTTTCCCCTTTCTTATCCATTAAGTAGTCTCTATGAAAAATAGGCCTGGATTTGTGCATGAATTCCGTTTTGGGCCCGTTATCAAGAAACAGAATAAGACCCTTTATAGTAATTATTCTGTATAACTTTTTTTGACCGAAGGATTTAATTATTTAATCTTTTAATTATTTGTAGAACACGAAGGATTTAAAAAATGCGATTGAAGTGTTTTTATGTGATGTTATTACTCCTCCGAAAGTTTCAATCCATCCCAGTTAAATCCTGCATACACTCTTGGTCCTTGAATAGGTGAAAAAGGGGCAAGTTTTGCTGTCATTTATAAGCTGTATTATTCAGTGTTGAATGTTTAATTTAATACGTTCGATCCTGGGTTAGTTACTATTTTTTCTGTTTTAAATCCAATCCTCAAAAATGATATACTTTCCCTTGTTTAATTCTTTTCTCTCATGCCATTTTTTATTTCTTCTCTTTTGATTTATATTTCGAAATAGCTTCTAATCATTTCTTTCTCTCTTTTTTCCTCCACTTTGGCAACTGTTTCACTTATTTCTTTTCTTGAAAGTCTGTGAAAAGAAGGTTGTTGCATATTATATGAATTTTAGCTTATGATATAAGTATAAGTTTTTTAGCTCCTTCTTGTGCACTTCGCCCTCCCCCTTTTCTAAGAATCACTGAAGTATCCACATTGTACTTTTGGTGATTATACTGTATACGTAATTTTTAATGTATTTCGCTGTTTTTTTTTGTTTCTTATTCATTTTTGAGTTGACTGCGTTAATATTACTTTTTACGTATCGCCAACGCAGGTATTGGTTATTTGTCATGTTTTAGATTCAAAATTATGAAATTTCGCTTTTGGTGTTCAAAAAAGAATGTGTTTGACCCCTTTCGATTTCAAAATTGTATTTGCGTAATCACAATATAATAATTTGCTTGTTTGATTTTTTTTTTTATTTTCCTCCCTTGAATAGACTCTTATTTCTGATATAGGATACATCAGATAGGAAAGAAAATATAGAATATAAGGGAACACAGGATAAGAAACAGGAAATGAAAAAATAAAATTAGGAATAGTGGAAAATGAAATATAGAAAACTGCTGCAGGAAGCATTAGTGGAGAAAGAATAACCAATTCGAGAGCTGATGTAAAGTATGCCTCTATGTATAGTATGCCTTATAAATTACGAATTACAAGGATCAATTTATATGTAAGAATACATTTATAGAAGAAATGATTTAAAAATTTTCCTATTCCACCGTGTTCGAATTATCATTAACCCAATTGTCATTAAAATGAAGTTCATTAGAAAATAATTAATCATATGCTGTCATAACAGCAGTGAGGAACTTTTTAAATAATAGTTACTAAAATCAATTTTGAGCAGTATTTCAGATATGCATCTAACAGCTTTCATTAGCGAAGAAAAAAATATAAATTAAAAACATAAAATCGATTATATTTAAAAATTCATTTTAAGTTTTATAACTAAACGAATGTTATGTAATAAGTTGTTTGCTGGTCACATCTACAGCCGGAGTGCTCGTTTAAATGAATGAGCTTCTGCTTTTATAAATTCATCATTTCTACACATCACACATTTCTTGAAAATGAGTTAGAAAATGAGAAAGATTCCTTTAAGAAGCACATTTTTAATAGCTCTAGCTCAATGACCTGTAAACTTTCTGTGTTCACTTCTCTGTGAATTATCTACTTCTCTGTACAGTGAGACTTCTTCTCTCTAGGGCCTTATGGTAGCGTTGGCCTATTATCTGGGTTCTACCGGTGGAGGATGTCTAGAATCTCTAACCATCACATAGTTTATGTTTAGAGTATAAAATGTTTATTTGTACATATAATACAGTGAATGTACATATGGCGAGGACAGATACAGAATTCGAACTGACTCAAATAATCTAAATTGGTAACTTATATTCAGCACAATCTGCCGATACACATCTGGGCATTTGACAGAACTGTAAACTTCTGATAAAGAGAATTCGGGTTGGGTTATTGACCATTGAGCTTCTTCCAGACAGGAAATATTATCGCTTTATTCCAAGAAGTGGGGTTGTCGATTGTTGATAATTTACAATGTTTGCATTTTAGATAGTGGGGTTATTCTGGGTTCAAGTGACATTGGGAAGGATTATATATATGAATTTCTGACATATACTTATAATTTTAATTATTTTTTTTAACACATAAAAACACTCTTCAAAATCTTAATTTTTTTCCCCGGGTTTTTCAAAATCTTTTTTTTTTCAAAAAAAAAAAACGATTTTCTATGCTCAAAAAATGGTTCAACTAACAAGAACAAAATAAAATACTGCCACTAAAACTGAATCAACAAGACATAAGAAAATATTTTCCCGATGGGCATTTTCATTTCACTTTATATTGTCATGCTAAGTTTTCATAAAATCGCACAGCTACACCTAATATAAAAATTTGCACATCGTCAGAATATCTTTTAAAAGAATTTAAATTTGAACAGAACGCATAACAGAACAAAAATAATAATCTTCACCAGAAATACAAAGAGATTTTCATTTAACTTTCTGTTACTAAATCTTTAACTCATTTTTTTTTTCAAATTATTCGGTCCCGTTACTATTTATAATATATCAAAAGGAAGGAAATAAATCATTTTAGAAAGGTTTGTAAAATATATTTCGCTCGTCATTTTTATATCTCTATTTTTCCTATTTCAAATACAGCATTTCTCCTGTCCAGTTAATCAGCATAAAAACTAGCTACATCCTCATTTTGACATCAATTCCCAACACCGTTTATACTACAATAACATACTAATCTCTATAATCATCTTACTCTACTTATCTCAATAATTGTTTCAATACTCTCTATAATAAGCTATCCTCAAACTAAGTCCCCTTCTCGAAAAACTGGTAGTTCTACAGCGTTTTTATTATATTATACTCTTTGAGATTTTCTCTGTTTTCCTATCCTGAGCCAGTTTTATTGCCGAATCCACTAGGACACTTGGCAAGACTATTTTAGCTATTCTAGGGATACCCTTTGTCCTTGCCAACGCCTCCTAGCGGATAACAATAAAGAACACCTTCCTTCAGAAACAGACCGTCAAAAATTGTTCAACAGCCAAGACACAAAACTTTTATCTGTCACTCCCCCTGGCACGGAATTCTTTTGCGCCCTGTTGACTATTTTCCTCTCTGGCACGGAACTCTTTTCCGTCCTGTCGACTATTATTGTTTTCTCTGGCACGGAACTTTTTTCCGCCCTGTCGACTCCTGGCAGGGAACTCTTTTCCGCCCTGTCGACTATTTTTCTCTTTGGCACGGAACTCTATTTCACCCTGTTGACTTCTGGCATACTCTTTTCCGCCCTGTCGACTATTTTCCATGGTGCGAAACCTGCAGGGTTTTCGAGGTTCAGTGATCCACTGCCTACCTCTCTCTTCGCCCATGGGAGCTCAGACCTTCCTTTCCCAGGATCCTCTGAACCCGTTAACCGCTCAGACCTTCCTTTCCCAGGATCCTCTGAACCCGTTAACCGCTCAGACCTTCCTTTGTCAGTATCCTCCGTACCTGTTAACCGCTGGTCCGTTGGTCGACCGTCATCCGCCCCTTCACCAGACTAATCTCTCTCGACACAGCGCCTCATTATGTTGGTTCCTAACAAATTTTCAGTTGTCGACTCAAGGTACTTAATGGCCTTCTGTAATTCGGGATCTTTTCTTTGAAGTTTTTCTACCTCTGACAATTCCAATCCTAAAAAGTCTATTTCAACACCAGCTGCTAAAAATTCTGCTTCTTCTTCTGTAAAATTTAATGGGCGACATTCCTCAATTATCTCCGGACGCGATAGTAAATCTACAGGGTGATATTTTCCAGACAAAAGTGACCAATGGAATAACTCGTTATCTAAGATTAAAGCTATTCTATATAGCTTAGAGGAATGATCTTTACTCCTTCTTAAGTAAGTTAGAGCTCTACAATCAACGAAGAGATGTGTCGCTTTGCCCCAAATATAGTGCTCAAAGTACTTAACTGCTTGGACAACACCATATAATTCTCTTGACATATAATCTATTTTCCCAAAATTTACAGAAAGAACTTTACTGAAAGTTGATATAAGTCTATATCGACCAGTATCATCTTTTTGCAGGAGCAGTGCTCCGCAAGCAATGGCACTTGTGTCGACTGCAATATAAAACATTTTTGAGTAATCTGGGAATGACAAAAATATTGTTTCTGGATTACTTAATTCCTGTTTTAACTTTAAAAAACTTTCTTCCTGCTCAGGACCCCATTCAAACGGAACTCCTTTCCTCAAAAGCTTATTCAAAGGGTAAATCAACTCCCCAAAATTAAAGTAAAATATTCTATACCAGTTGACCAAGCCAATGAAGCTACGTAGCTCATTGACATTATGCGGTCTGCTTATATTTTGGATACTGTCAAGTTTATTAGCTAGAGGTGAAATACCTCGAGAAGAAACAGAAAAACCAAGCAGCTCGAAATTCTCTACAAAAAACTTGAATTTCTTTACACCTATCTTCACGTCACACTCCAACAATCTGGAAAAGACCTTTTCTAAATCTCGAAGATGCTCACTTTCATCTCCCTTGGATTTCACAACCAAATCGTCAATGTACATCGAAATAATAGAATGAAAAATCTCCGACTGAAATAAAATTGAGGCCCATTGACCTCAGAGACTTCTGATTTAATAGGCCCAGAGACTATTAAAAAGGGCACTAGCCCTCTCAATTTCCAATTGAATGAGCCCCTTTTGAAGTTTTTACGACAACTCTATCATTAAAAAACTTATATGCCCCCAGGGCGTAACTTACAACCTTTGCCCTGGGGATTCTGGGGAGTTTGTCATCCTTAAATACACAATTTCCAGAACTTTCAACTAGGTTGAACAAAATGGCTGTCTATAAACTTTGATTGAACATGTGTGGGAAAATGGTGGGCGTGAGAGGGGGTTTAATTACTCTCCACTCACCTTCGACTATTAAAAAGGGCAATTTCAAATTCCAATCTAATGAACCCCTTTTGAAATTTCTACAACAATTTCCTATGTAAACCTTATATGGCCCCAGGGCATAACTAACAACCCTTGCACTGAGGGCTCTGATGGGATTATCATCCTAAAAGACCTAATTTTCAGAACTTTCGACTACGTTGAACAAAATGAATATCTCAAAATTTTGATTGGATGTGTTTGGGGAAATAGTGAACGTGAGAGGGGGGGGGGGGTTAGTTGCCTTTCAATCACTTTCGACCATTAAAAGGGCACTAGCCCTTTCAATTTTGAATTGAATGAGCCCTTTTTAATATTTTTAAAACATCGCTT
The DNA here is from genome assembly GCF_049724085.1 of Artemia sp. Qi Xiang Cuo. Taxonomy (NCBI): domain Eukaryota; kingdom Metazoa; phylum Arthropoda; class Branchiopoda; order Anostraca; family Artemiidae; genus Artemia; species Artemia sp. Qi Xiang Cuo. Next base: position 70,762,727 of record NC_142795.1, on the reverse strand, counting down.
TCTATAAAAACCTTACCTGCTCCCAGGACATAACTTACAACCCTTGCCCTGAGGGTTGTGGGGGGGGGGATGGGTTGTTATCCCGAAAGACCTACTTTCCAAAACTTTTAACTACATTGAGTAAAATGGCTATATAAAAATATTGAATGGATGTGTTTGAGGAAAAAGTGGGCATGAGAGGTGGACTATTAAAAGGGCACTAGCACTTTGAATTTTCAATCAAATGAGCCCTTCTTCAAGTTTCTACGACAAAGATTTCAATAAAAACCTTATATGCCCCCAGGGCATAACTTATAACCCTTGTTCTGAAGAATATGGGGGGAGTGTCCTGCTCGAAGGTATAATTTTCTGAACTCTAAAACTCTATAAAAACTTTATATGCCCCCAGGGCATAACTTACAACCCTTGTCCTGAGGGCTGTGAGGGGGTTGTCATCCTTGAAGACCTAATTTACAGAACATAAAAACTACGTTGAATAATGCGGCTATCTCAAAATTTTGATTGGATGTGTTTGGGGAAAAGGTGGGCGTGAGAGGGGATTAGTTGCCCTCCAATCACTTTCGACTATTAAAAAGGGCACTAGCTCTTTGAATTTCCAATCGAATGAATCTTTTTTGAAGTTTCTACGGTAACGTTTTCTACAAAAACCTTATATGCCCCAAGGGCATAACTTACAACCCTTGCCCCGAGGGTTTTTGGCGAGTGTCCTCCTCAGAAATGTATTTTCTATCTGGAAATCAACTACGCTGAACAAAATAGCTATCTCAAAATTTTGATTGGTGTAAGGGGGGGGGTCTTCTCATGGTGATGACTCCATGCCCAAACTCAGCCATGAGACCCGAGTACCCCTAAATAAGCCTCAATAGACGAAATGAACCAAGCGAGAGAGATATCTGAGAAAATCCTGATCATTATAATAAACTATACAAGACAACACAGGTATAAGAAAAATTAAGATTTTATTATTGAAAAAGAGAACTTTTTTAGTTAATAGTTATTTCATTATAAATCAAAATTCAATAATTATTATTCACAATCAAAGATCAATTCTTGTTCATATAATTGCTAGAAGTAAAATTTATTATTATTAAAGGATAGCAAGCATTATAACTAATATATTAAGACTAATATGTTCCTGCTTAAAAGAATCTAATAAAAATATTAAAGAATGGGATATATACCCATTTACTAGGATTTTAACATAATAAAATTAAGAAAGAGCAAGGAACACATTAGACTTACATTCTACATGCATACGAAAAGCTTGAGCAAAGCCATAAACCCAACTGGGCAGGGTTGCCACTCGGCCGGTTTTTTTGGTGCCACTTTGGGTGGCAAAATATTGTCAGCTTTGTGTAAAAAGTGTCATTTTCCAAAAATTTGCCACTTACGCCGCGTCGCATCGTGAGCGCGCATATCGACAAGCTTTTTAAATTTAAAATATTGGCCAATCCGTTTGGGATCATCCCCACGTGGTTTCCCACATCTTTAACTTCTCCAACATGAAATGTCGGATCTAATGCCATCTATCAACTATAAAAAATAAATTTTGATTTTACTGAGTCAGTGCTGATTTCCGGCTTTGCGCAGCACTTACACTCTTGTCAACTCTCCAGCCCCCCTCCTAAAAACCCGCTAAAACACAAATGGTGCTTACTGTATAAAATGGGAACTCGTCCCACAGAGTACTTTCTTTTCTTTTTTTTAAAAAACTAGTGAAGAAACTATAAGACAGCTATATAATGTAATCTATTTATCACAACCTGAATATAATAAGTTTCACAAGAACTCGTCGCCACTCCCAGTAAGTTTTTCTTTATGATGTCTCCAGGGACAGTCAACTTGCAACACAGTCAACTAGGGCGTAGGAACAGTCAGCTTGGATTTTAAGTATCAATATGAAAGCACCTTTATAATAAAAATTAGCATTTAGTTTATCAGTGTGAAAGCACATTTACAATCAATTATTAGTGGGAATATAATAACTAAAATGAGGAAGTCGTCAAAATTCAAAAGTTTAAGTAAGAAAAAAAGTGAAATTAGATTGTGATTTTGCTATTGATTGTATAAGTTTAAAGATAATGGAAGTTTTGGTATCAATTTTGTTTTTAGTATGATGGTATGTATGAATATCCATTCGTCCATTGTCAAGAGTTCAAAGAAAAATATGAAAAATATGAACGGAAATGTTAGAGCACATTTTGCGTCACTGGCCCAGCTACTGAAGAGGTCACTATATATTTTTGTGAGACACCAGTGAGCTCAGTGGATGTTGTTGCGTTGCTGAGTCGTTGCGTAATGTCACCAGTGAGCTTTTCAGTCACTGGGCTTCAAGACCTCCAGTGACGGAAATCGATGAAAAGATGCGTATAGTTAAGCAGTCACTGGCCCAGTGACTGGTTAACATTAGTAACAGCTATTAACATAGTGGCGCAAAAACACACTCTTAGCTTTTCTTTCTGTTTTCTTCTTTGAATTGTAGTCAACACTCAACTAATGAAACATAAAAATTCAATTTGGACCCACTCAAGAATTGCAAACCGCTTGACCGACTTATTGTCTATGAGCATACAAATTATTTCAACAACAGAAAATAATTGAACCAAACAATTGAAAACAATTGAAGGCTTCTCCACCACATTGCAGTTAAATGTCTATCTCTGTCCTCTCCATTGCCAAGTATTTCGTACCCGAAGATCACAGGATGATCTTCGCTCATCAGTGATAAGAATAAGAATATAAAAATTTCTCACACACAGATAGAGACAAACACGTTTATGTTTTCACCGCAAAGAAAGATTCTTGCATCCAATAATTGCCGAGCGCGGAGTTAAGATAAGAATCTTAACTGACAGAAAAAGGATATCGATGCATATCTACATTGAGAATTTTCCTTCCGGTTTTTTGTCAGAAAAATTTTTTTTTGTAAAATAGTGCTACTTAGCAAAAATAAGTGCCACTTTTGCTAAAAAGTGTCCTAATAGTGTCAGGTGTCCCAAAAAGTGTCATTTTTTTAAAAAAGTGTCAGAAGTGACACTAAAGTGTCACCGGTGGCAACCCTGCCCAACTGACTTCTCTGGTCAGTGTCACGCTATATCAAAAGATATGTTCCCCTTATTTGTCAAACAAACGTAGCTAACTTCAATCCTTCTAAGAAAGGGTTTCTATTACAAAATAAGGAAATTGTGTACAGGGAAAGGATTGCAAAGATAAGTTCATTGGGTTCAACATACCCTGAAAAGGCATTGGCTTAAGCCGGATTCATAGCAACTTGATATTAATTCTAAAATTAGAAGGACATTTTTTACAAATCCGACCTTGTAATATGAGCTTACGTAAAAGTTTTTAAAGATTTTATTACGCTGAGGCAAGGAATCAAAGAAGGCTTTCGAAATGAGAGACTTCTCTGAACCACAGTCCAAAAATGAGTCATTTTCCACATTACAAATTGAAACCCTATTAAAAAGCGGAAAAGAATTCCTATTACTATTAGAAAAATTTAAAAAACAAGGTTTATGAAGAGATTTTGAATCATCAAAAGCCAAAATAGACTTTACCGTACTAATTAGCCCCTTTAGTCCCTGCTCTGTGTTTTCAGCCTGAATAGCATGTCGGCCTTTTTTAACAATTTCACAGTTATAAGTGTGATGATTATCTGTTTTACATATAACACAGAAAACACTTCTTCTCGGTTGTATATCAGGATTGTTACTAACGGAAGTTGAAGCCTTAGCATTAGTTGTCTGGATTGGAATCGGATTAGCGCCTTGATATCCATGAGTACTTTCTTGAGAATTAAACGAGTTATAAAAATTTCCCCGTCTAGAGTACCCAGATTGATTCGGACCTCGATTACCTCGGTTACTATAAGAAGACCGAAAATTCCTGGAATTTATTCCTCTGAAATTACCCCGGTAGGGGGGATCGACATATGAACCATTATTAGGAGGAATAGAGCCCCCACGACCTCTATGAAAGTTGGCACTATTATTCAAAAACCGTCCTCTTCTTGGCTCATAACGAGAGCCTCGGCTACTAAAATTCTCAGAGGGTATCGACACCACCGCTGATAAGGAGGCCATCCCTGAACAAATTCCGTTAATTTCTTCATATAATTTAGCCCTTTGAAATACTTCTGTAATATCTGCGCCTAACCCTTTTTCACGAATGAATCTTCTGATATTCTCATTTAATCCTTGTTCAAAGGCCTGCTGTTTTAATAAATTGATACCTGGAAGGAGGGATTAGCTTCCCGGAACATTTTTAACCACAGAAGAATAGCTCTCAAATTCTTCATTAATGCGCATAAAAAATCTTACGACTGTCTCCTTATTTTCTTGTCTAACTTGCATAGTATGTTGAAGTTTTTCGGCCGGTGAAATTTTATCAAGAAAAGCCGAGCACAGGGATTCCTTTAGCCCAGAAAAATCTGTAGAGGTCACATATTTTTATATATACGAGCTATACGGTTCATCAGACATTAAAGCAGCGTACCTCTCGATCATTACTGATTCTTCTAATCCCATTAGTCTACAAACTCTCTGAATGTCCTTAACCCAACTAGACATTTGCTGTGGTTTAATCATACATTTTAGATTGTAAACTGGGTCAATTGTACTATAGCCTACATGTTGGAATACTGGAGCGGGAGTAGCTCCTGCATTAACATTAGAAGCTTTCCCAAGGACTGAAGCTACCGGTTTGTCATTTTTCCGAGGTCGGGACATTACTTACGAAAGGAGAATTTAATTATAACTTACCAAATTTAAGCAATCAACTAATCCTATTTGAGTGAACTGGAACCGAGGAAAAGGCTACTATCTATTTTCAACTCCACCAACCAGAAAGTCATTAATGAGGGTACCAGGTTGAGCAATATTCAATCATTATTTGACTGTTTCAATTTTATTATTGCGGTTAGTAGTGTTTTTATAGATCTAAAAAAAAAGCATAAGCGTACAGGCAAGCAGTGAAGGCGAAGAAAAATTAAAGGGATTCAATTAATTATGTTAAATTAATTAATTAAAAATATTAGAAAAGGATTTATAATCAAGATTCTGCTCTCTCAAAATTAAGCGTAGCGTTAAAAAAAATAAAGAGGCGCTTTTAATGCAATAGAATCGCATCGCGTTTTCGCTGCCACCATTTTGTAAGGGGGGGGTCTTCTCATGGTGATGACTCCATGCCCAAACTCATCCATGAGACCCGAGAACCCCAAAATAAGCCTCAATAGACGAAATGAACCAACGGAGAGATATATCTTGACAAAATCCTGATCATCGAAAATAAATAAACAAGACAACACAGGTATAAGAAAAACTAAGATTTTATTATTAAAGAAGAGAACTTTTTAATTAATAGTTATTTCATATAAACTCAATGTTCAATAATTATGATTCATAATCGAAGATCAATTCTTGTTCTATAATTGCTTGAAGTAAGGTTTATTATTATTTAAGGAAAGCAAGCATAATAACTAGTATATTAAGACTAATATGTTCCTGCTTAAAGGAATTTAATAATAATATTAAAGAGTGGGATATATATGTATATATATATATATCCATTTACTAAGATTTTAACATAATAAAATTAAGAAAGAGCAAGGAACATATTAGACTTACATTCTACATGCATACGAAAAGCTTGCGCAAAGCCAAAAACCCCAACTGACTTCTCTCGTCAGTCTCACCCTATATCAAAGATATGTTCCCCTTATTTGTCAAACAAACGTCGCTAATTCAACCCATTCTAAGAAAGGGTTTCTATTGCAAAATAAGGAAATTGTATACAGGGAAAGGATTACAAAGATAAGTTTATTGGGTTCAATACCCCGCAAAGGGCATTGGCTTAAGCCGGATTCATAGCAACTTGATATTAATGTAAAATTAGAAGGACATTTCTTACACCTTGGCCTGAGGGCTGTGAGGTTGTTTTCATCCTCAAAGACCTAATTTCCAGAACTTTCAAATACGTTAAACAAAACGGCTATCTCAAAATTTGATTGGATGCGTTTGGGGAAAAAATGGGAGTGAGAGGGGCGTTTGTTGCTCTCCAATCACTTTCAACTAATAAAAAAGGCACTAGCCCTTTGAATTTCCAATTGAATGAGCCCTTTTGAAGTTTCTACGACAAAGCTTACAGTAAAAACCTTATATGCCCCCAGGGCATAACTTCCCCCCCTGGCCCGACGGGCTGCGGGGGGGGGGTTGTCATGCTCAAAGACATTATTTACGGACCTTTAATCAACTACGTTGAACAAAATGGTTATATAAAAATTTTGATTGGATGTCTTTGGGGAAATGGTGGGCATGAGAGGAGGTTACTTGCCCTCCAGTCACATTCGACTATTAAAAGGGGCTGTAGACCTTTGAATTTCCAATCGAATGAGCCTTTTTTGAAGTTTCTACGACAACGCCTTCTATAAAAACCTTATATGCCCCCAGGGCATAACTAAAAATCCTTGCCCGAGGGTTGTGGGAGAGTCTCCTCCTTAAAAAGGTATTTTCTATCTGGAAATCAACTATGCTGAACAAAATGGATATCTCAAAATTTTGATTGGATGTGTTCTGGGGAATTATGGGTGTGGGGGGGGGGGCTAGTTGCCCTCCAATCACTTTCGACTATTAAAAAGGCACTAGCCACTTCAATTTCCAATTGAATGAGCCCTTCTTGAAATCTACGACAGCTCCTTCGATACGAAGTGCCCGGGTATGGAGAAGAACAAATAAATAATACATTCTGCCCCAGGGCATAACTTAAAACCCTTTCCCTGAGGGTTGTGGGGGAGTATCCTTCTCAAAAGCATATTTTCTATATGGAAATCAACTACGCTGAACAAAATGGCTATCTCAAAATTTCGATTGGATGTGTTTGGGGGAATGATGGGCGTGGGGGGCCTAGTTGCCCTCCAGTCACTTTCGATTATTAAAAAGGGTACTAGCCCTTCAAATTTCCAATCGAATGAGCCTGTTTTGAAGTTTCTACGACAACACCTTCTATAAAAACCTTATATACCCCCAGGGCATAACTTAAAACGTCCTCCTCAAAAAAGCATTTTCTATCTGGAAATCAACTATGCTGAACAAAATGGCTATCACAAAATTTTGATTGGATGTGTTTGGCGGAATGATGGGCGTAGGGGGGACGGCTAGTTGCCCTCCAATCACTTTCGACTATTGAAAAGGGCCCTAGAACTCGATTTCCAATCGAATGAGCCCCTTTTGAAGTCTCTACGACGACCGACCCCTTCCATATGAAGTGCCCTGCTCTAAAGTACAAAAAATAATATATGGTACATTGTGCAAACATTGTTCTTATATGCCCTCAGGGCATAACTTAAAACGCTTGCCCTGAGGGTTGTGGGGGAGTGTCCTCTTCAAAAACGTATTTTCTATAACTACGCTGAGCAAAATGGCTATCTCAAAATTTTGATTGGATGTGTTTGGGGGAATGATGGGCGTGGGGGGCCGAGCCTAGTTGCCCTCCAATCACTTTCGACTATTAAAAAGGGTACTAGCCCTTTCAATTTCCAATCGAATGAGCCTCTTTTGAAGTTTCTACGACAATACCTTCTATAAAAACCTTATATGCCCCCAGGGCATAACTTAAAATCCTTGCCCTGAGGGTTGTGGGGGAGTGTCCTCCTCAGAAACATATTTTCTATCTGGAAATCAACTACGCTGAACAATATAGCTATCTCAAAATTTTGATTGGATGTGTTTGGGGGAATGATGGGCATGGGGGGGGGCTAGTGGCCCTCCAATCACTTTCGACTATTAAAAGGGTACTAGCCCTTTCAATTTCCAATCGAATGAGTCTGTTTTGAAGTTTCTACGACAACGCCTTCTATAAAAAAAACCTTTTATGCCCCCAGGGCATAGCTTAAAACCCTTGCCCTGAGGGTTGTGGGGGAGTTTCCTGCTCAAAAACATTTTTTCTATCTGGAAATCAACTACGCTGAACAAAATGGCTATCTCAAATTTTTGATTGGATTTGTTTGGGGGAATGATGGGCATTAGGGGGGGGCTAGTTGCCTTCAATCACTTTCGACTATTAAAAAGGGCACAAGCCGCTCCCATTTCCAATCAAATGAGCCCTTTTTGAAGTTTCTACGACAACTCCTTCGATACGAAGTGCCAAGGTATGGAGAACCAAAAAAAAAACACATTGTGTCAACATCGTTCTTTACTTAGGCAGCGCTAGCGCGCTGCCTATGATATGGAATATGCACTTATGTTTAGTAGTTATTGGGCTAGAGTATTGAAAGTATATCTATTAGAGGAATCTTTCTCACTTTCTAACCCATTGCCAAGAAAGTGTGAGAGTTGGAGATAATAAGGAAATAGGAAATAATTAATGACAACTGAGTTGTTGGGAACGCCGTATAGTTTGCAAACGGTAGAATAGGAAATATGGGGATATATGATGACCCCTGGTGTTTCGTAATAGAAGAGCTAAGAATATGCAAACTACTGACAGCTCAGTGCAGCTCCAAGCTGCCTAAGGCCAACACAGCTACGCACGCTCCTCCTCCATCCTAATCTATATGAAGCTTCCTTCCATACACCCTACAGAGAAGTTCAAACTTACTTTAAACCCTTCTTTACGATCCCCTCTTACCCCATTCGGGGACGACCTGCTTTTCGTTTGGTGCTAAATGGTTTGCCGAAAAGGACAATCTTTGGCGATCTGTCATCCGCAGAACGTGTCCTAGCCATCTCACAATTCCTGTCATTATAGCCCTAGAAAACCAGGATTGAACCACGTGTTTCGTACTGTTTGAAATAGGGTCAGTCAGACGGGTACCCAAAACCACAGTTCATATAATTATCGAGTATGATCATTCCCTATCTCACCCATTATAAAAACCCGGACCGGGGTGCGAGTGCTCCGGAGAACGTTTTTGCAGATAGAATCATAAGCGATATCAGATCTTTTCACGGGTAGACAAGTCAGATTTATCTTGGACGCGAAACTTGGCTTCAACGTTGGAACACTAATTTTGAAGAAACTAATTTTAAATTAATTTATTCCAAGACATGCATGAAAATCGGTAGTTAGTACTGTAATGTTATTATTAGATGTTTTTAGGAATTAAAAATAGGTTTCGAAGTCTCAAGTTGGTTTCAATATATATACGCTATATATATATATATATATATATATATATATATATATATATATATATATATATATATATATATATATATATATATATATATATATATATATATATATACTACGAAAACTTTACGAAAAGAAAGTTTTTTTTTAAAGAAAAGTAAAGGCCATATTAAACTTAAGATCAGTAGAAATAGAAGCCTACAATAATTCAAACTCAAAAGGACCAGAAATTATTATTAAAGAATAAAAAATGAAAGGAGAATAATTGGTATGGCGGTAACACTGCATATAAATTTATATGAATGTATATATAGTGGGCTATGAAAATTCTTTTTTTCACAACGTGAAAAAAAAATGATAACCTAGCCAGTCGCAGAACCCAAGGGGGGGGGGTGAGGGTTACCCCCTTAAAGTTGTCAAAAGCAGTGTAAACTCCCTAATTAGACAACTTGTGCATTAATTAAACTTTCTCCACACGTAATTTTGTCGGTTCACCCTACTTTGCACCCCCCCCCCTAGAAAAATCCTGGATCTGCCCCTGAAACCATCACACCTATTCCACCAGTTATTAGAAGAAAAAAAAAATCCTTATTTTCACAAATAAGGATTTTGTCAAATAAGGATCACCTCCTTTTTGACAAAATTCTACATAGGCCAATCATTTGAGCCCACTGTATATAAATAATTACTTAAGTCATAATGTCTACATAAATTAAGTCATACCTGCAAGATGGGACACTTGCAAACCACTTGGATAGCTCAGCAGGTTTTTTTCTGCTGTCATGATAACGAATAATACACTTTGTAACTATTTCTCATTGAGTTGACACACTAACCCGCTAATACAGAAAGAAGTGGGAGGAGCTTTTTGTTCGCACCAAGAACGAAGACCAGAAATGATCTGCGATAAGCTTACTGGATAATTATATGAACTGTGCCCAAAACAGACATCAGACAATTCCTGTGGAAAACGTTTAAAAAAATTCCTCCCTTTTGGAAATGCAGGATGAAGAACTTAAAAAAAGAGCGGCCCAAATCAATCCCATACAAATATTTTGGCTAAACATCCAACAGGCGTCATCAGCAATAGAACAAAAAAACACACGAGTGAACACATAAAATAGTTTATATTTAAAAATTCATTTCGAACTATTAAAATTAATGAAGCTTAAAGATTTAATTAATGCTATAGCTGTTGACTTAGATTACAACTAAAAATTGATCTCTAAGCTTCATTCATTTCAAAAGTTTGAAATGCATCTTTAAATATAACCCATTTTATGTTTCTGTTGTTTTTGTTTTATCGTTAGTGTTTTACTCGCGTTTACTCCCCATTAATTCACTCTAGTTCCAGTGCACGTAAACACACACACATGGTACACGGCAGCATAGTACCCGTTAATAAGGCCGTTAGCGATCCCACAAAAAGACGTTTTAATGTTAACTTCTGTAGAATCATTGAGCTAAAACTTCAACCCTGTGCCGGGAATCAACTTGCACTACTTATAGACTTTCTTACTTATGTTTCACAATATCCTCATTGTAGAGAGACCTGAACGGCCTCAAACAAAGAAGTTAAGAGCCATCAAACTTTGTGGCTGTTAAAAATTTTTAAGGCAACTAAGTGGTTTCTATTAATAAAACTACTGGCATAAAATAGTTCGGCATGTACCAAGCAAGTCTCATGGACCTTCGATGCCAGGCAGGGTAGAAAAAGCCTGTTTCCCGCCACAAGTAAGTTAGTAGTAGAAAGTAGCATCTGGTTGGGAAATTTGGTACTTATCTGTTATAGCTACAACACTCAAGAAGTGAACTTAGGTTAATCCTAATGAAATATACCCAAGTATGAGAAAATATAATACTATAGAAGCAAATTTGGGCTAAAAATTTGCACATTAGGGGGTGAGGGAAAAGTATAGCGAGCTTGCATGCCAAATGTGTTAACTACAAGATCAGATTTCTTGCAACGCCCATAATGCTCTGGTAGAATTTTTTTAAGTTTCCTGTCTGAAACGCAAAGGCTCCACAGAAATTTTGAAAAATTAGTATAAAAAACGTGTGGGTGCTAGGAAAAATCCCAAATGTATTTTTGAATCAACTGATGCTGCTACTAAAACAATTCTTGCCTTAGTTGGAGGCTACTTGTGTTCAGTTTTGACTGTCACTTGCACGAATCAGTCAAGCCAAAAACACGCAAACAGAAAGAGTAATTAATGTCTTGAAAACTGCAATATTGCACATTTTGAATATGTAGATTCCAAATTCTAACACCTCCACTCCCCCACGAACTCGCCCAGCAAATCAAAATGTAATCCCCTCATTACGTGGATTTAGCATAAAAATCTACCTTGGGGAAGATATTCTAATTAATTATTTTTTAAAATTGTACTAAGCAATTAAATTCTCAAAACACCGAAATTAAAGGAAGTATTATAGATCTAATTACTAAACAATAGCCCCCTCTCCACAGATCTGGCGAAAAAAAACACGATGAACATTCCAGCTGTCTCCAACATGGATTTAACATAAAAGTTGCCATAAAAAAACTTTTGAAAACCATTAACTTGAGAAATAGCTTTCTAAGCAATTGAATTTGAAAAAGATTTCAAGAGATTTTTGCGCAGAAAATGCGGGCAATGGCAATGGGAATATATACATATTATGTTTAAGAGGTAATTACTTAGCAATAATATATATATATATATATATATATATATATATATATATATATATATATATATATACATATATATAATATATATATATATATATATATATATATATATATATATATATATATATATATATATATATATATATATATATATACACATACATACATACATATATATATATATATATATATATATATATATATATATATATATATATATATATATATATATATATATATATATATATATATATATATATATATATATATATATATATATATATGGCAAAAGAAAATGTAAAAATTTGGCAAAGAAAATGTAAGACAATTAAATAGAATTTCGTATAGTAATTCTGTCCAAACCCCCAAGTGTAACATTTCCCCTAGTGTATTCACTCATCAAAAATTTCCCTTCCAAAGGAAGATTCTCCCCTTAGAAATATACCCGAAACCCATCTTCTTTCAAGCAGTACTAAAACTCTAAACTAAAACTCTAAATTAAAACTAAAACATTCCAGCTGTCTCCCACATGGATTTAACATAAAAAGTTGCTTAAAAAATTTTTTTTAAACCATTTACTTGAAAAATAGCTTTCTAAGCAATTGAATTTGAAAAAGATTTCAAGAGATATATATATATATATATATATATATATATATATATATATATATATATATATATATATATATATATATATATATATATATATATATATATATATATATATATATATATATATATATATATATATATATATATATATATATATATATATATATATATATATATATATATATATATATATATATATATATATATATATATATAACAAAACGCGAGGAAAAAAGCCTCTGGGTAATCCAACCAGAACATCTCCATATAAAAAATTTGGTAAAGAGAATGTAAGACAATTAAATAAAATTTCGTATAGTAATTCTGTCCAAACCCCCCAGTGTAACCTTTCCCCTACAGTATTCACTCATCAAAAATTTCCCTCCCAAAGGAAGATTCTCCCCTTAGAAATCCACCCCAAAGACATCTTCTTTCAAGCAGTACTAAAACTCTAAACTAAAACTCTAAGTTAAAATAGTTAAGAGTACTAAAACTCTAAACTAAAAGCTTGTACTGCTGCTTTTAAGGTAACCTAGTAACTTAAACTGCTTTTAAGTTAGGCTCGTTTAAGTTAGGTTAGCATGGCCGGCCATGCTAACCTAACCTAAACGAACCTAACTTGAAAGCAGCTAACTTAATGTACCCTAAATTAACCAAGAAGTCTAAAATATCAAGAATTCACAAAATTTTTTACTTTTTTTTGCTTTATTTATTTTAAATTGTCTCTCACACTGCTTATTATTAGCAAATATCATCTTATTTCCATCTTATTTCAATAAATAATACATTTTAATCGAGAGTGTCGTATTTCTATTCATCTTCTTTCAAGCAGTACTAAAACTCTAAACTAAAACTCTAAATTAAAACTCTAAACTAAAAATCTAAACTAAAACTCATAACTAAAAATCTCAACTAAAACTATATATTAAGCTCTAAACTAAAAATCTAAATAAAACTATTAACTAAAACTGTAAACTAAAACTCTAAACTACAACTCTAAATTAAAAATATAAACTATAACTCTAAACTAAATTCTGAACTAAATGTCCAAACTAAAACTCTAAACTAAAAATCTAAACTAAAACTCTAAACTAAAACTCTAAACTAAAACTCTAAACTAAAAATCTGAACTTAAACTCTAAACTAAAACTCTAAAATATAACTCTGAACTGCAACCCTAAACTAAAACACAGAACCAAACCTATATACTAATACTCTAAGCTAAAACTCTAAATAAAACTACAAACTAAAACTCTAAATTACACATCTGAATTAAAAATCTAAACTAAAACTCTAAACTAAAATTCTGAACTAAATGACCAAAATAAAACTCAAAACTAAAAATCTAAACTAAAACTCTAAATTAAAACTAAACTAAAACTATAAACTAAATTCTAAACTAAAACTCTAAACTAAAACTCTAAACTAAAAATTTGAACAAAAACTCTAAACCAAAGGTCTAAACTAGAACTCTAAATTAAAACTAAATTAGAACCCTAAATTTAAACTGTAGACTAAAACTTTAAACTAAAACTAAATTAAGACTATAACTGAAGCTCTGAACTAAGACCTTAAACTAATAAGCTAAGCTAAAATTCTAAACTAAAACTCTAAACTAATAAGCTAAACTAAAACACTAAATTAAAACTCAAAACTAAAACTCTAAACTAAAAATCTAAAATAAAACTCTAAACTAAAAATCTAAACTAAAACTATATGCTAAAACTCTAAACAAAAAGATCTAAATAAAACTCCAAACAAAAACTCTAAACTAAAACTCTAAATTAAAAATCTAAACTATAACTTTAAACTAAAATTCTAAACTAAATATCCAAACTAAAACTCAAAACTAAAACTCTAAACTAAAACTCTAAAATAAAAATCTAAACTAAAAATCTAAAATAAAACTATATACTAAAACTCTAAACAAAAAGATCTAAATAAAACTCCAAACAAAAACTCTAAACTAAAACTCTAAATTAAAAATCTAAACTATAACTCTAAACTAAAATTCTAAACTAAATGTCCAAACTAAAACTCAAAACTAAAACTCTAAAATAAAACTCTAAATTAAAACTCTAAACTAAACTCTAAAATAAAACTCTAAACTAAAACTCTAAACTAGAAATCTTAACTAAGACTCTAAACTAAAAATCCAAACTAATACTCTAAATTAAAATCAAAACTAAAACTTTAAACAAAAACTCTAAACTGAAAGTCTAAACTAGAACTCTAAACTAAAACTAAACTAAAACCCTAAATTTAAACTCTAGACTAAAACTCTAAACTAAAACTAAACTAACACTATAACTGAAGCTCTGAACTAAGACCCTAAACTAATAAGCTAAGCTAAAATTCTAAAGTAAAACTCTATACTCTAAACTAATAAGCTAAACTAAAACTAAAATAACACTAAATTAAAACTCAAAACTAAAACTCTAAACTAAAAATCTAAAATAAACTGCAAACTATAACTCAAAACTAATATTCTAAACTAAAACTCTAAACTAAAACTCTAAAGTAAAACTCTAAACTAATATCCTAAACTAAAACTCCAAACTAATTCTCTAAACTAAAACCCTAAACTAAAACCCTCAACTAAAAATATAAACTAATACTCTAAACTAAAATTCTAAACTAAAACTCTAAAGTAATAATCTAAACTAAGGCTCTAAACCAAAACTCTAAACTAAAACTCTAGACTAAAAAACTATTGTAAAAATATAAACTAAAAATCTAAACTAAAACTCTAAACTAATACTCTAAATTAAAACTTCTATACTAAAACTCTAAACTAAAGCTCCAAACTACAACTCTAAACTAAAACTCTAATCTAAAACTCTAAAAAAAAACTCTAAACTAAACTTCTAAACTAAAGCTATAAACTTAAACTCAAAACTAAAACTCTAAACTAAAACTCTAAACTAAAACTCTGAACTAATACTCTACACTAAAACCCTAAACTAATATTCTAAGCTAAAATATTAAACTATAACTCTAAACTAAAACTCTAATCTAAAACTAAACTAAAAATCTAAACTAAAACTCTAAACTAAAACTCTAAACTGATACTCTGAACTGAAACTCTAAACTCAAATTCTAAACTAATACTCTAAACTAAAACTCTAAAATAAAGCTAAAATAATATTATAAACTAAAACTCTAAACTAAAACTCAAAACTAAAAATCTAAACTAAAACTCTAAACTAAAACTAAGCTAAAACTCTAAACTAATACTTTAGACTAAAACATTAAACTAATACACTAAACTAAAACTCTAAACTAAAACTCTAGACTAAAAGTCTAAATTAAAACTAAACTAAAACTGAACTAATATTCTAAACCAAGACTCTAAACTAAAACTCTAAACTGAAACTTTAAAATAAAACTCTAAACTAATACTCTAAACGTAAACATCTATATTGAAACTCTAAATTAAAGCTCTTAACTAAAACTAAACTAAAAATCTAAACAAACTAAACTAAATTGTTATAGCTGTGTCGTCAGAATCTTTTAATTAGAGACATAGCAATCTATCATTCAACAAGTGAACTTAATTGATTAGTTATACCGGTCTTAGACTCTGTCATTTGGATACTGCTTGGATACTTGCCAGTAAGTCTGTATTTGATGAAATTCTAAATGAAAACATAAATCTCACCTGAGAGCGGATTTTATAGCTGAAAAAATATGTCGTCAGTCAGCCAGAAAACGTTTGATGATGGAATGAAGGCACTGGGAAAGAAACTGGATCTCATAATTAACCAACAAAAAAGAGTTTGCTGTTACACTGTCCTCGATTTCGGATGAGGTTCAAACTTTGAAAAATGAATCGAAGTCTCGTGATGCGAAGATTGCTAGTGTAGAAAGCGAGCTTGAGGAGCAAAAGTCAAAGTTTGATACAATCGAAACGAAACTGCTGGAAATCGAAGTAAAATACCGAAAACTCAACTTAATCATCTTCGGATTACAGAAAGAGAAAAACCAACAGTCAGTTCTCACGAATGTGTCTACGTTACTGACATCAAAAATGGAAATCACGGATAAAATTCGATTATCACAGTGCTACCGAGTGCCTCAGAAGTCAAATGTGTCTAGCCGTAAGCCGAACACCCCTCCAGTTTTTGTAACAGTGTCAACAGAAAAAGATATTCTATCAATCTTCAGTTCAATATTAAAGCTGAAAGGAACTGGGGTCCGGATTTGCACGGACTTGCCACCCAAATTAAAATCTATTAGAAACGAGCTACTGACTAAGGGTAAGGAAATGCGTGAGAATGGATCCGCTCAACTCACACGAGTGAAACAAAAAGGGGCTAAACTCTGGCTAGAGTATAAATCGGATTCTGAGTCACAGTGGGCAAAAGCATAAGAAATATTAAAGGCGACTAGTGTATGATGTTAGATCAATCCCGCTCTAGATTGATAATTGTTTCGTTTTTGTGTTTGAGATATGTTGATTTTTTATGTTGATATGTTATTTAGGCTAGCTCGGTTCAAGTTTATTTTGATTATTTCTTCCCCAGTTATTTCTGTTCTACTTATACCTTCTCAACTTGGGTCTTCTCGAAGGATGATAAGCATAGTTGGTTTTCATGACTCGGCAGTGGTACGGGCTCCTTATCACGCGGGCTTACTGGCGCGGGGTGGGATCTTTCGATTATTACTTTGTTGACTTTAAAGTTTGCGGGTGCGGGGGGACCGATAGACTGATGGCTTTGGAGGGAAAACCCCTTAACCTATCTTTACTTTCTGAAACTTTTCATGTATTCGGTCAAAGAGAAAACAACACTTTTTCTAAAATAAAACCGACTTCGTACGTTTCTCCTGATGAAATAAACAGACTTGAAAATAATTCATTGCAAATGGGGTTTGTGAATGTACAAGGACTCATGAGTTCTATTGATGAACTAACAAATTTATTGCCAGCAAATCAAATTGACATTTTGGGGATTTGTGAAACATTTATTAATGATAAGACACATTATAATGTGAAAATCCCTGGATATAAATTCGTTGATAAGAATCGACTAGTTCATGAAAAAGGTGGCCTTGGCTTATTTTTGAAAGATGGAGCGCAGTTTGAGCGACTGCCAGAACTGGAAAAATATAATGTTGAAAAAGTGTGTGAAATACTGGCTGTTGAATGTCGGCTTGGGACTAAAAAAATTCATGTTTGTGTTGTGTATAAGCCTCCGTCGGCCCCAATACCGCTTGTTTTGCAATCTCTGGAGTCTTTACTAGCATCTTTGGATGATAAGGATGTTGTGGTTATGGGGGATTTTAATATAAATCTACTAGAATTTAATGAAAATACCCATACAACTGAATTTATTACATTAATGTCATCGAATTCCCTAATTCCTTCGTGTACAATTCCAACGCGTGTTGCATTGAATAGTGCAACTCTCATTGACAACATATTTTTAACAACACCAGCCAAGTCTTCACAGGTTGTTCTGACAGATTTCTCTGATCATTTTCTTTTAATTTCTGATGTGAGATACCAGATTCATAAAATAAAATCACCAGAAACAGCAACCCGGATTATTAATAAAAAAAATCTAGTATGTTTAAAGGATAAACTAAATTTAACTGATTGGTCTCCTGTATTTGATCCTGATGAAATAAACTCTGCGACGGATTATTTTTTAGAGGGATGTCATGCTGCACTTGATGAGTCGTGCCCAAGAGTAAAAAAAAGAAAACGGAAATATAATCAACCCATCCAACCATGGATATTGCCAGCCCTTTTGACATCAATAAAACATAACTTTCTTTCGAAAGTGATGAAAATAGAAGAACCTTCAAAAATTATAAAAACCTACTTTCAAAAATAATACGCAATGCTAAAATGAAATTTTATTTCGATTCTTTTAATGAAGAAAGTAAGGCCCCAAAGAAAACTTGGGAACTAATCAATTCATGTTTAAATCGATCGCGGACGTCTTCTTCACCATCAAAAATGCGGGATGCCCATGGTAATACAATTGAAAGGGAACTAGAAATGGCAAATTACATAAATTTTCATTTCGTGTCAATCGGGCAGTCAATAGCTAATAAGCTCCAACATAATATGTCCGATGGGCAATGTAATTATCCTAAGTACCTAGGAAGTCCTTCTGAGAATTCTATGTTTTTAACTCCGGTAATACAAGAAGAGCTTGCTAAGGTTGTTAAGCTTTTAAATAATGGAAATTCCCCGGGGATTGATGAGTCGTCGACCAATATTGTTAAAGCCATTTTTCCTAGTATTAATAAAGTTATGTGTCATTTAATAAATCTGTCATTTAGATCTGGAACTTTT
Source organism: Artemia sp. Qi Xiang Cuo (assembly GCF_049724085.1). NCBI lineage: Eukaryota > Metazoa > Arthropoda > Branchiopoda > Anostraca > Artemiidae > Artemia > Artemia sp. Qi Xiang Cuo. The sequence continues at coordinate 70,744,008 of NC_142795.1, read as the reverse complement.
CCGGATTCTTTTAAAAAAGCGAAAGTGTTACCACTATATAAAAGTGGTGACCGGACTATATGCTCAAATTATAGACCCATTTCTATTCTTTCGGGTTTTTCTAAAGTAACGGAGCGTTGTTTTTATAATCGAATGTATAATTTTCTCTGTTCAAAAGATTATTTTTCAAAAACACAATATGGATTTAGAAAAGAGCATAGTACGCAGGATGCTATATTAACTATGGCACAATTTATTCACCAGTGTCTGGACAAAAAATGGATCCCGGCGAGTATATTTTTGGACCTGGAGAAGGCCTTCGATTCGTTAAGCCATGAAATATTGTTGTATAAATTAAACCACGGTGGGATACGAGGACCAGCGCACGGTTTTATCGCATCTTACCTAAGTCGTCGCTCCCAAGTTACTATGATCAGCGACACAGTTTCGGATCCATGTCTGTTGTCAAATATTGGTGTCCCGCAAGGCTCAATCCTGGTACCACTGCTTTTTATAATATATATAAATGACCTTCCATCAGCAACAGAAAACCTTGGTCTGAATGTTCTTTTTGCTGATGATGCCGGATCATCACTTACTGGATATTCGGAAGAAGATCTCAATGAGAAGCTGCAAATCGTATTTTCACAACTTCTTGTATGGCTAAAAGCTAATTGTTTGTCACTAAATGCTTCAAAAACCAAATTTATCATTTATAGTAGAATTGGGCAGAATGCTCAAGGAATTTCAACTATATTTGATCATGCTACAAATATTCAAATTCAAAGGGTAACTTCGTTCCGGTATCTGGGTATTATTATTGATGAAAATCTGTCATATAAAGAACATTGTAATAGATTACGGGTTAAAGTTGCTCAGGGGTTGGTATAATGCGAAAGTTTCAGCATTTTTTTCCATATGAAATCCTACGTCTAATTTATTTTGCGTTGGTTCATTCCCATCTTACCTATTGTCCCCTGATTTATTTGGCAACATTCAGATGTAATGTGAAACTGATACAAATTCTTCAAAACCGGGCTCATCTAATTTTAAAGAAATATTTACCATCACCGTCTTCGTATCCTAATAAGAGTAAAATTGAAACTCTATATCTTCTAACTAATATTTTACCTGTTTCACAGATATTCACCCTCAATTCTTTTTTATTTAAGGTAAAATATGACCGGTCGGAACTACCTACTTACTTTCGTTCGAATAATTTTTTCCCTGTGCAACATGCGCATTCTTATGAAACCCGACATAAATGGAACATTCAGCACCTAAAATTAAGCACAGAGAGATCACGGTTCTCGCCATTATTTTTAATCACGGGTTCATGGTGTCTTCATCTACCATTTATTGATTGCAGCAAATATCTTCCAAATATAAAAAAGCAACTTCATTCTATCCTTATAAATAATTTTAAGAATTAATAATATATTGAAAATCTGGGTACATTTGATTTTATTGTTTTGTTGGGTGTTTTGCCCTGTGAGATGCCGGTTATCGGTTATCCTTATTCGCCCGTTGGTATTTTTTTTTTATTGGTATTTTCGGTTGAACTTTGCCCGGTGTCGGTGGGTTTGTGGGGTGGGTGTCTGTCTATTGGTGAGTCATGGAATAACTCTTATTTATTATTTTGTTGTTAAACAGGTTTATTCCGATTAATGTACCGGGTTTTTGTCATTCGACCTTGTGTCTCCGGCGTTTACCCTGTATTTATGTCTATTTTGTACAGATATTTTAAAATTAAACCTTGAACCTTGAACTTTGAAAACTCTAAACTAAAGCTCTAAACTAAAACTAAACTAAAACTAAAACTCTAAACTAAAACTCTAAACTAAAACTCTAAACTAAAACTTTAAACTAAAACTCAACTAAAACTAAAACTCTAAACTAAAACTTTGAACTAAAACTCTAAACTAAAACTCTAAACTAAAACTCAAAACTAAAACTATAAACTAATACTCTAAACTAAAACTCTAAACTAAAACCCTAAACTAAAACTCCAAACTAAAACTCCAAACTAAAACTTTAAACTAAAATTAAACTAATATTCTAAACTGAAACTCTAAACTAAAACTCTAAGCTAAAACTCTAAACTAAAACTCTAAACTAAAACTCTAAACTAAAATTCTAAACTAAAACTCTAAAGTAAAACTCTAAGCTAAAACTCACGCATAAAAGTCTAAACTGAAACTTCAAACTTAAAGTCTAAGGTAAAACTCTGAACTAAAACTCCAAACTATGACTCTAAGCTAAAGCTCTAAACTGAAATCCTAAACTAAAATTCTAAACTAATACTCTAAAGTAAAAATCTAATCTAAAACTCTAAACTAAAACTCTAAACTAAAACTGATATACATCTGATTTAAAACGTCTGATTTGCTAGCGTATCCTAAAATAATGGAAATAAAACAAAATAACGCATACAATATTTTTATTGAAGTAACGGCATGTAGAATATTAACGTAAAAATATGTTACATAGAATATTGTACATCATTAAAATCATTGAACAACTTTGTAGATTTTGAATCTGTTACATAAAACAGTTCATGATTTTCTCTCTTTATAGTGTAGCTATCCTCTTCTCTTAGTTCTGTTTATTCAGTAGAAATTTCATTGTGGTGTAACCTACAGGTTTAATATGTGTTTCGTCTTTGGTATTATTAGGTTCATTGACTACATCTGCTGGTATATGATCAATGGTAGTATTAATGTTCATATGCGCTTTATTTTCCATCAATTCATCTTTATATTTATTAGTGATATTGTCTGCCAATATCCTTTTTATTTTGCCTGTGGTTTCACTGTCTATTATCACATTATTTTTACACAGGTAACAGTTCTGACACGTGGGCAAAATATGGTTAATGACATTAGCGCAGGAGTATGCCTGTCTTCTTCTTGTCTTCTTTGGAATGCTAAGACCAGAAAGAGGGCATATGAACTATCAATAGGTAACGTGTTACCACTAATAGTAGCAAGAAATTGTTCCCAATCATCAACTATCATTTTTATGTTGGCATTCTCTTTGAGGGATATCATCTCTGGATATCTCATTCTCGCATATCAACCATCATAAGAGTTGAATTTTTTCGGTACTCCAAAGAAATTTAGTTCCTCGCTGTCATGACAACGCACGCATACATTTCCAATAAGACCTCCACTAGTATGTGTTTCAAAATTCAAAATGTTTCATAATTCAAATACTTGGCTTTGTCAGCATTCAGCGCAACGATAATTTTATCATGTGCATACACTTTCTTCAGACATTTCATCTTCACTTTTTTTTAAATATAATGAAAGACTTTATCCTTCCAATGTACCAAAAATACTTATTGAAAATATACAGTAAATTAGGTAGTCTCGATAACCGTCCATAGATTACCACTGGGACAGCCGCGTAGTGTAGATGTGCAGCAAAAGAGTACCATTGGACAGCCGGATAAATAAAAATAAAAAATAATAAAACTTGAATAATTTCCCTCCAAAAAAAATTAAGTCCAAAAAAAGAAAAGTGTTACTGCAAACATTATTTTTTCAAAAGTAAAAGTCACGACTAACATATCTAGGTCATTCTCATTTTGTATTTAAAAAATATTAAATCTGATTTTTTTGTTTTAAGTATATTTCATGTCATTTTAAAACTTGTAAAAAAGGTGAGAAAATGTCTGTTAAAAAAACAACATAAAAATAAAAAATAAAATTTCAAAAAAAGTTAAAAAAAATTAAACTTAAAAAACAGCAAAAATCGGGGGAGGGGAGGTGTCAAAAAGATGGGGATGGGTAAGGGGCGTTCGGATCATTGGAGGTTGTGTTATTAATAACTAAGGGATGTCGTATCATTGCCTGAAAGGTACACTACTTTTTGTAGTAGCTCCAATAGTATACCCACTATGGATGTTGTCATATCCATAATCTCCTCGCTACTGGGTTTTGTTTTCATCGATTTTTTGTGTAAAATAGAGCAGGAAACGTACTTTGTACTTTGTAAGAAAAATTTGTAGTAACTCCAATAGCATAGGTTACCTCCCTATGGGCGTCGTCAAATCCATAACCCCCCACTACTTGATTTTTAGGGACTGTCCTGGATTTTTAAGGATTGTTCTGGATTTCTCTATTAAAGTTCTATTCTTGGCGGCTTTCAATATAATACATTTGAAATTCCACTTTATATTCACTTAATTTAGGAGTCCTATAAAAATGTAAATCGATTTCATCCAACCCAAATATAAAAATTATTCATATAACTATCAATGGCAAAAGGCCAGAGAAATTGATTGTGTGAGAATTCATTGACTCCAATGCATTGGTGCATGGCATCAGTCTTATCCATACGACGCAATGATGCACGACACCCGTCATAGAACTCTCAGAATTTATTGTGTAATCAAGTCTCAAGGCTAGAGAGTACAGTGACATTCAAGATTGTCTGGCTTTGATACAGTTCACTAATTCTCAAAAGGGAATGACCTTGATACAGATCACTGAACCTCAAAACTGCCTTGAAAAGGTACCAAGGAACCAGGACCAAGCAAATTAATTATAAGTGTACTACTAATGTCCAGGTGCTAGATGGTTAGAGACAATTAAAATATATAGTATAGAGACTGGAAACTTTTTTTTTATATTGGTTTGACTTTCAAAGCGCACTGTGAACCTCGGATGAATTAACAGAGCATAGTCTACCTCACAAATTTTGATTAAAAAGGAGAATAATCTCCCAAATTACTCTTATCTATTTTCAATATCCGAATGAAAGTAATATAATAAATCTCATTGATTTGTCTAAATTCACTGTTTGGTCCACTACCGCTTAAGCAGCCCACCCCCATTGAGAAAAAAGAGGTAAATCTATTTTGACAAAAAAAAAAACAGAAAAAATAAAGCCATCCCTCAAAAGATAAGTTTGCTTTGATAGATGAAAGCTTATTCATAAGCTTTAGAATAAGCTTATGCCATGCTGAAGTTAAAAAATAAATCTTGAATTTTACTGTTTTTTGGGAAGTTGGACTTGCTGTTCTTGGTTGAATACATCAAGCAATAAAAAACAAGTCTTTAAACTAGCAACAATTACTGAAATACAAAATTCAAATTAGCAAATCGGTGATTTTTTCAACGTTCATCTTGCCAAAAAATTCAAAACAGACAATTAAATTCATCAAAATACCAAACTAGTATTGTTCTTTATATTTCTTCCGAGCTATCGCTTTTAGAAAGTGTTTTTTAGATTAATATTGAAACTAATCAAATTTTCTCTGTAGTGTGTGCATTGTCAAATGAAAATCATGCGTGAAAAAAGTGCGCATCTAGTACCTTAAACTAGGTATTTCTATGTTTGTAATCCGCAGCCATTATAATCCTGTTTTCTCTTTGTTTTTGATAAACAATCCAGACACAAAAATAAAGGGGGCGGAGGCTTGGATGAAGATTAAGGCTGTGGACTAGCGGTTCAGTCTTGATTCCCTGAATTAGATATTTAAAAATACTGTTTAACCGAATATAATCATTCACCCGAATCCCATTTCTCAGTATTCCATGCTATGCTTGATTTATTTTTGAGGGGTACCCCATTCACCAAGAGTAAAAAATAAGTATGGGAAGTGGCCAAATTCGAGAATTATTCCAGGAATAATGTTACCAATGTTGGTTTAACGTAAGGATTGTAGGAGGACCGTCCTTACTTTAGTTAGGCAGTCCTTCCCTTCCCAAAGAATAAAAACTGAAGTTACCAAATTCAAACATCCCTTGTCAGATAAATTCACCATAGTTGATCTAGGCCTGGGAAGAAGTAGTGACAAAGTGTCTAGCCACTCTGATTCAATCAATACTCAGTACTCGTAAATATGTGCAGAAGATGGAGGCATCCAAACCCCCTGGATCCCTTCAAATTGGACTTGCTGAACACTCTTGGCCACAAAAAGGCACACAGTGTAGTGTCTATTTAAAGCCAGTTGTCACGGGGAGGGGGTAAGTTTTTGGAGTGCGAACTCCCATTTTTAGGAACTCCAATCTATTTACAAAGATGTCTACCATATGCACCGGTTTCGTAATTTCAAAAAACAACGATTAACAATGTCATTTATTTTGATTCTATTTGATACATGAAGCCAGAGAAGAGGTTTTAGAAGAACGAGGCTTGAGGGGACGAAATTCGGAGAAATGTAATTCAGTTATATAGAATAAAGCACAACCTGAACTTACCCTCTACCCCAATCAAAACAAGTTTTCTAAGTCATTACCATCAACCAGTCTCTATTTCTGAGTGTAATTATTTGCGTTTATGTAAATTATTAATGCTAACGAAAATCGAGCGACGGGCGAGACCACATAAGTATGAAGCAGTGGCAGTTTTTCATCTCCTAGCCAAAGGGTTACAAAATATCTGCCTCTGTTATTTAACCTATTATTTTCAAAATCTAAGCCGATATAAACACCCTTTTCAAAGATATTACACATGTTACGTAAGGAGCACAATTTTTGTAGAACTTTTCGTGGCTAAATTTGCCAGTTCTTTACAGGCTACTTAAGCGACAAGTTCAAAACTGGCAATATATTTTTTTGTTAAAGTGCACACTAAAAAACACTGTAAGTAATTTTTGAAGTCTCTTAGAGTTAAAAAATAACTTATAGGAGAATTGATAAAGTCAGGCATGTAAAGAAAAAATAATTTTAGCGGGAGAGGTTCAGTTAAGCATTATCCTAAGTTACTAATTGTCCGATTTTTCAATCAAGCAGGGGCTGATTGATACAAATCCAGCAGCCCCCCCCCCGTGTTTACACCCTCCATATTTCCTACTTTCACTTATTATCTACTGAACACAGCTAACACACTTGTGTAAAAACTGGGAGTACGAGGTTAGGTACATATTTGCCTAACCTCGATTTTAATTCGATGGAGGGAGGGGTTAGACTGGTTAAATAGTAAAGTACAGGCATTTTAGGCAAAAAAATGTACAATTTGGAAGAGTTTTCAAAATACTGAGGTGTTGAGATTCCAAGGCTCATGTGATGCAAAGCTCACGCATTGAGATGTAAGGCATATGCAGTCACATGAAATAAGACCAAGCTCTGTTAATGCTGCTTTTTCAAGGTTTCACAAAACAATTAAAAAACAGGTGACTCATGCGAACGAATCAGAAATTCAAAAAATCGTAAAAATTTGGAGATATCGGAGTATAGAGAAGAGAAGCCCCCCTCACTCCTCTGTGTGCGTGCCTGCTCTCATTTTAGATGAATGATTTATCTGCTCTACCCATGAGGTTTCTTTATTCTCCAGTCACTTAGATTGCATATTTAGACCGTTTGCTTCTCTTCCTTCGACTGTTTAGGCTAAATATATAATAAATTCTGTCCAATTCTTGTTTATATGAAAATATTTTGATGGAGTTACTCTGAAGGGACATGGATGTGGGAGGACATGCCATCAAATGGAAACGTATAACTCTCCTAGGTTTAGATTGTGCAGATCATTTTTCTAGATAAAAATTTTTAGGTTTCTAGAAAAAAAAAACATTTAAAATTCAATGAATGAATTTTAGGACCTTTGAGAGTACAGGCTGCAAGAATAGGTTGACAAAGTGGCTTAGAATAGAAATAAATGAGGACAAAGAGATGATATTAGAACCAAAAGAGATTGTAGGTAACGGTGCAAAGAGATGATATTAGGTAACGATGAAAATCGACCAAGTGGATAGCATCACAGCTGGGTAGAATTATTAGTAAAGTTGGTGGATACAGTGAAGATGTAAAAAGAAGAATAGTCAAGGGTGCAGGGCTTTCTTTTCACAGTTGAATAAAGTTTGGAAGAATAGGAAGGTGAGTCTCCGAACTAAGATTATAATATTGGAAGGCACGATTATGGCAGTGGTCAAGTATGACCCTGAAACATTAGTGTTTCGAAAGGTTGAGGAAGATATGTTAGATCTTTCCCTGGGGATCATGCAGAGATAGTTTAGATATTCGTTTGACTCACCGTATATGACAAAACCTTTATGAAAAATGTTCTTTAATCCCACTTTATAGGATTAAAATGAAGGCAAGGTTTTGAGAGCTTGGGTAGGTGTCACGGACGAAGAACTAAGGAGCCAAACAATGCACGTATTGGACGTCCATCTGGGCCGAACGAAAAACAGATGGGATGGGAAAGGGTCATAAGAAAGGATTTAAAGGGGATTGTAACATAGAGGGGAGGGGGAAGTAAAGAGTGCAGCTTTCAATAGATCAGGATCGGAGAGGGATGTGCACATCTGTGTTATACTGTGTTATACAGTGAGTTTCTAGCAGTAGTATGTGCAATAAAAGCTTATAAAATAATTTTAATTACTTTTTTGCATAAAAGGCTGTCATTGCAACGATAAACAAGAAGTCACTAGACAAAATATTCAAAAATCACTAGCTTACTAAAGAAAATTTAGTAAAAATGCAAACTTTCTAAATTGGAGGTCTTCCGGTGGCGTAAATTCATGAAAATTTGGAGGGAAATGTCTTTTTCAATATCCAGGCGGGCAAATTTGTCGTTTTATCAATTTATTCTACAGAAATAAAAAAAAAAACATTTTCAATGAAAGCACACCCACAACAGGTATTATTCAGAATCTTTGGGGGGGGGGGGGCAAAAGAATCTAGGGATACATAGACCCCCCCCCGTTACCCCTCCCCTCCCTTGACACCACAACAGTCTTCATTATACCTTACAAAAAAAAAAAATCAAAAACACTAAACGGAGTTTCAGCTTCTCAAAAGATGTATGGTGTAACAGTTGAGTGAATTCAAATGAAACTTTCTAAACTTCTGACCCAAAAATAACTGACAAGAATTAAAGTTCTCAGAAAAAGTCCTACTAAGAAGAAAGAAATTGTATAAAAATCGTTAAAGAGAAAAATCCTAAAGGCTGGGCAGGAAATAAAATTACATAATAACGGTGCTAGGCGTTTCCTCTCGGAAAACACCCTCCACAGAAAAAAACCCGGAAAACTCCCCGCCCCGCAAAAGATCCGGACGCAATTTAGTTGTGAAAAAGATCAAACCATTTTTAAAGTTATTTATTGTAAATGATCAAATCAGATCACTAGCTAAAACTTGGTTTTAGCTAAATCTTTGGATTAGGTAAGTCTCATTGTGAAGAAGCCTTTACTATCCTTTTACCGGAATGATTCCTAAATACATTCCCTGGATAGCATATGTTCATTTTTCTAGTTTAGTAATTTACTTTAATTTCTAGTTTTCAACCTGGCATGGCTTTAGAAGACTTCGAACAGTGACAGCATTAAACCACGGCTAAGTTCCCCTGGGATTCAAAATAGTTTGTGATGAGTCACCAGATTTCTGTAAAACTCCACCATTTTATTTTTTTTTGTTAGAAAATAGGCAGACCAAACTACGCATTACATTGCATAGATTATAATATTATTTAAATGTGCTCCTTAGTAATATTTGCAAAACAGGCCTTGTGGTAAATTTAATTTTGTCTAAAGTACAAAATTCTGCTGGTATCGCTTGCAAAAATTCCTGGTACATAGATCTAAAATTTAGGGCGAAAACCCCATTGCAATTAAAAATTTTAGATTCCATAATAAATTAAATTGCTCATTTTGCATATAAAATCGTAAACTTGGTTTAAAGTAGTTGCTATTTTGAAGATTAAACCAACACAAGAAAGTGATTCTAGGGGAACATTCTGATTACAGGCCAGTACGAAGTATTTTTACGGGAGGGTATGACTGACCAAATAAGAAAAAGTGTCTAAAATAGATAAATTATACAGAAAATAAACAAACATATTGCCACACGATAGTAATGTCGGCAGGGGGTGAGAGGTGAACTGAAGTTTCCGCCACCCCTGCGTATGCGCCCGGTGTCTCGGCATCCCGATTTTAAAACAAATACCGAAAGGTGGAATCTTTAAATCTATGAAAAATTATTCAATTGGGTTTCATAATAGGTTATCCTAAGTATATAACCTTGAACGGCCCAATGAAACCAATTGATAAAAAATGTTGTTGCTTAAATGATCAAAAGATCGATCTTTCGGTACAGATTAGAAAACAAATTTTCGTGGTCACAGAAAAGGTAAACGTTCTCATTGGCTTCAAAATCAGACTTTGGGTGACAATTAAATATAAAAACAAACAAATTTTACCTACTGAAAGTAAGGCGCAACATCAAAACTAAAGACAAACAGAAATTATCTTGTATATGAGGGGGATACCCCCTCCTTACTTCCTCGTTCGTTACGCTAAAGTTTGTTAGTACTTTAAAAAGGCTTCTCATTCCAGTTCAACGGCCCTTGTGTTTCAGCAGTTGTTTCGAAAGAATTTTGACAAAACGCCAAAATTTTGCGTAAAGAGCGGGAAATTGAGGAGGTGGCATGCTATCACTGAAGCTCTTTTTAATTACATTCCTTCGATTCATGAATATCCCGTCTCGTGCCCTCATAGGAGAAGTAGTGATTGACAAACTAGCTTAAGCTGATAATATAGACCTAATTGCTGAGTCCCTTCGGTTTCACAGGTATCCGGCTGATATCGTCCATTCGACCACCAACTCATTCGGGATGGCCATCAGCACCTCGAAAACGAAAACTATGCACTCCTCACGCAAACATGACACCCAGGTAGGTCCTGGCCTCCAGCTTAGCGGTGATGGTACAGAATGCGTATAGGAATTTACCAACCTTAGTAGCTTACTCAGCTCTGACAATAACAACTTCAAAGACGCATGGCACTTTCGACTCCAAAATCCGACCTCGCTGCCTTCAAACAAAATTGGTACAACGTATTCCTGGTTTCACTTGCCATGATACAAGATGCAATCTCCAACACAAAGCTTCTCTAAAGTCTCAAGATCCAACATAAAATCACTGACAGAATAAAATCTGTGCAACTGAGATGGCTAGAACCAAGACCCCACCAAACCCATAGAAAACACTAAACTCCCCAAGTTAGCCTTTGAAGGCCATGTACACGTCATCACTCTAAAGGGCGTCCCCCAAAGAGATGGAAAGACCTTCCCTCCTCATTCAACATGCCATTGCAACTCCATCCGGTGGGAGATAGAATTATATATATCCTTGTCTTTTGCATCCATCAGAAGGGCTTATTGCATATCAACTACATTCCGTAGGCATTTATATATATATATATATATATATATATATATATATATATATATATATATATATATATATATATATATATATATATATATATATATATATATCTGTGTGTGGTTCGGTTATACTGTTTGGTCCTGGGTAGTTGGACAGATGAGTAAGGTTAAATCCTCGTTCAAGTGCACGTTTGTCTCAATTGCTGGATAACTATGGCAGTCCTTTTTTTTCTTTTTTTTTTTCTTGCCAAGTAATTACCTCTAAAACTTAATATATATATATATATATATATATATATATATATATATATATATATATATATATATATATATATATATATATATATATATATATATATATATATATATATATATATATATATATATATATATATATATATATATATATATATATATATATATATATATATATATATATATGTGTGTGTGTGTTTACTATATTCTTTGCTATTAAATGACCGATAACTACGTAATTGCATGTATTTTTTACATTTCGATGGATAAGATCTTGAGTGGCCTGAATAAGGCCCTTCAGTAGGCAGAAGAAATTGAGATAATTTTCCTTGTTCAATATTCCTTGGCGTTCCAAATATTCGACAAATTTTACGATCGACTTCCCAAAATTTTGTATCGTAGATGAAGCAGCCAACTTCTAAACATTTCACAACTTATGCGTCATTTACCCCTTGACCTGTTTCATAATTACGATTTAGTCATAAATATTAAGTAGCATTTAACATTTATGCAATAAATGCGTAGTTTTATTATTATTTTTTTGAAGTAGAAATGAAATATTGACATTTTTCTGGATTTCAGGGACTCAGCAAACGGTGTGTGGTTACGAACTGTAAGTAAGGAGCGACTCGGCCCAATTGTAACCGATACTAAAAAGGGAAACGTGATGACAAATAATATATCAAAGGAATCAGGAAGGAGTAGGGCATCTTTGCCGCCTTGATCCTCCCTATCTATGTCTGTGAACGAGCGGAGACAAGTGGGGGAAGGAGGGGGATTGCTCTGCCCAAGTTCATCGAAAACTGAAAAACAGATGAATTGTAATAAAAACATGCGACCAGTCCTAAAAAACAGACATTTCAAAGAGTGAAGGAACATGAAGGACCTCTTCCTGCATACGTCCTTCTTGAATTTATATAATATAGTAATGATTCTTTTCATTTAAAATAGCAGAAGATATGGCAATTTTTTTTTCTTAGTTTTTTTGTGGGCATAGCACTCTCGCCCGTAATTAGGTTACTCATTTTATGTTTATATGGCCATAAAACAATTGCATTTTTTCATACAAGGACCGGATATAAATATGCAGAGAGGTTTTTTTTTTAGTCCCTAACCAAACTACCTGAAAATCTCCCAAAACATTGAAGCATTCAGTCAGGATTAGTTTACTCTAGTCTACCTGTTGAGAAACAATCCATTGTCTTAGTTTATGTTTCCCAACCTGGAATATATGTTTGACACATAATTATACGCGGTATTTCATTTAATTATTCTTATTTGCAAGGGACATTATCCTAAAGTCTCATCCATGGACCCTTAGAGAAGTTAAAGAAAGTTCTTTAAATGTGCAGAAATTTATGCGTACTCCTCACCTTTTGCACCCTTTAAGGGCGATGGAAATAAATTACATGTGCCAGGGAATCGCTGCACAATATATAACATGCATGCCTCATATTTCTTTTTAAATTATTTCATATTGTTTCATCATAGCTCACTCTTTCTCAAGAGAACCTAGGGATCTGGACAACCCCGGTTCAGAAGCTATGGCTAAGACTGTCCCGACCTAGTACAATAACAGCCTGCTACAAGCTGCTGCAATAACTTTGGAGGAGGGGTAGCAGTAACAAGGATTTGTTGAAGTTGAGCTGATTACAATAAGAAAAATGTATGAATATGATGCTATGATGCTTAATAGGATGCTACTATTACGTTTATACTGAAATTGTATTGTAAAATAAAATATACTACTTAGTTATTCATATAAAATGCAAAATCAGGCGCGTAAACATACAATTATTGGTAAATATATACCAAATCATATTATTGAGTTAGGAATAAAGTGAATACACCATTCGATGCCTTTTTTATGCTGATTACGAATATAATAATCATTTCTATCGGAAATGAATTTCAGCCCCCCCCTTCTATATGCCAATTCAGGGTATATATTTCTACATTAGGGGGGGGGGAATTTTGTTTCTGATGGGAATGGGAGGTAAGTTTAAACTTTACCCCCCCCCCCACCCCTAATGTAGAAATATATACCCTGAAATGGAATATATATAGGGGGGGGGGCCGAAATTCATTTCCAATAGAAATGATTACTATATTTTTAATCAGCATAAAAAAGGCATTGAATTGTGTATTCAATTTATTCCTAACTCAATAATATGATTTGGTATATATTTACCCAATTATTTTTGGAGAGTGACTGAATCCGTCCAAATTTCATCTTAACAGGCAATTCGTATGCAAATCATCGCATGGCAGGAGAAACAATCTCTCAAATTTCGCGGGGAGGGTTTCCTTTAGACCCTCTCCGCGACCCACCTACCAGCCTCTATGAAACATACTTGATTTCAATGGAATCACAATAAACCACAAAAAGTTAGGGTCGAAAGCTTTTTCGGTGTTTTAATAGCTCTAAGCACCATTATAGCGCGTTAATAGTTTTCTTCTTGCTGTGAGTGATACCCCACCCCCCAATTTTTCATTAAATGGTATCTTTGAAATGTGAATTAACATAATTGAAAGCATCAAAAGAAATGGGCGCATTAGTCTATTACTTATTTAATAGAATGGTAAAACTCAGGATGAGGTTTTTTTTCTATCTTCGAAAGTATTTGCGTTAGACGGATGAAACTTAAAGGGACGAAACCAGATCCCTTATCATACCAAGAGAAGTTCTTAAAGTATCTATCTCCACCCCTCCCCCATCCAAAAACAGTTACCTCTGATAAACTTGGGTAAGTTTGGAAAATGCGTTTTAAATTTGAAAAAAAAACCGAAGGTAGCTTAATATCCTACTCATGTTGCTGCATTTGTCGTTTCAAAGCCGGGGTCAAGGAAAAGCCGATACGAACCAAATTAAGGTAAAAATTAAGTTAGACCTAGTCAGACCTAGGAAAAGTTGTTTTAGAACTAGTTAGACCTAAGACAAATTTCATTCTCTTACCTCAACTAATATCCAAGATACCAAAAAGCCCCTGGTCTAGATTAGTGCTGCAATGATGTATATTAAAGTAACGCTTAATAAATTACACAGGAAGCTATGCACGCATCCTCGTTGCAAATTTTACCTGGGAAAGGGGCTAAGATACGTAAAAATTGTTAGCCAGGAAAGGGCAATGTTTTTCAGTGTTACCCTTTTCCCAACCTACTTTGCTGATTTTGAGCTAGCCCACTTATGAGCTAGCTTTACTTTCCAGTCCATAGTCCCGACTGACACTGTGTTCTCCATAAACTATTACTTTTCCCTTCCCCTTTAGTATCCAAAGATCCTTTTTTCCATATTTCATCCTTTTATCCATATTTGCATTAGAATGCTCTTAGCTTGTAGAGTTGTTTTGTGTCTGGTTTTAAAAATAACTACTTTCTTTGTAGAAGGGCTAAAAATCTGGTTGACTCATCAACCTTTTTGGGGGTCTCAAATAACCTTAATTTTCCCCCTAAATTTTCCATAGTTCTATAAGCGATTTTTACGAAATAGAAAATAACAAATATTTTAGGGATTTGCAATTCTATAGAAAAGCCGTGCTTTTTTGCATATTAAATAAAAAAAACAAGTTTTTTAAACTGAAAGTAAGGAGCGACATTAAAACTTAAAACAAACAGAAATTATTCCGTATATGAAAGGGGCTGTCCCCTCCTCAACGCCTCGCTCTTTACGCTAAATTTTTTTATTGTTTTAAAAAATACAGTTGTGAAAAAGAGTCAAACTTTAGCGTAAATAGCGAGCCGTTGAGGAGGGGACAGCCCCTTTCATATACAGAATAATTTCTGTTGGTTTTAAGTTTTGATGTTGCTCCTTACTTTCAGTTTAAAAAACTTGTTTTTTTATTTAATTTCTGATCGTTTTTTAGTTAATGCAGCTTTTATTTTGGCTCGCCGTCATTGAATAAGTAAACAAAATTTGCATAAAACTTTTACTTTTCTTTTGCTAAATGGCTGTCTCTAAATTTTGTTCTGACGTAATTTACAAATTAACTTACGTAACGAACTTCTATAGTCGTATATTTTTCTTCTGGAAAAAAATACTAAGTTGCAGATTTTTGCAGATATGAGCTTGAAACCAATGTTATAGGGTTTTCTGATACGCTGAATCTGACAGTGATTTTCATTAAAAATTTTTCACTTTTAGGGGATGTTTCCCCCTCTTTAAAAAATCAGGTAAGTTTTCTCAGGCTCGTAGCCTTTGATGAGTAATACTAAACTTAACAAAATTTGTATATTTAGAATCAGCATTATAAGCCCATTCTTTTGATACATTTATTGACATCAAAGTTCCGTTTTAAAAGTTTCGCTTACTATTGAGCCGTATCGCTTGTTTTTTTTTATTTTTCTTTTTCTTACGTTTATGTTATTACGTATATGATGGGGTTCCCCCCTTAGTCAATACCACGCTCTTTACGTTAAAAGTTAAAAAAATTTTAATTCACACACCCCTGAATCACAAAGGCCGTTTAATTAGAATAGATAGCTTTTTTGAAAGCACTAAAAAAAACTGTAGCGTAAAGAGCGAGGTATTGACTTGGGGAGAACCCCCTCATATACATAATAATTTCTGTTGATTTTAAGTTCTAATATTGATTCTTACTTTCAGTTGAATAAACTTGTTTTTTTTAAATTTAATTTCTTATCGTATTTTAAATAATACTTTGGAATCCAGTGCCCCTTCATAAAAATGTCCCTTACCTCCAAGATACATCCTCCAAGAAAATATTCTCCCGAGTAACCCCCTCCTCCAGCCCCCCTCCCCCCCCCCACAAAAAAAAATTCTTCCTGAAAATGTCTGTATACTTCCCAATAACCAATACAATATGCAAGCAATGGGCAAAGTTCATAACTTGCAGCCCTTCCCCTGGGAACTGTGGGGGATTAAGTCATCGTAAAAGACATATTTATTAGATTTTTGACTATGCTAAACAAAATGGCTATCTCAAAATTTTAATTGGGTGACTTTGAGAAAAAAATGAGCGTGGGAGGGGGCCAAGTTGCCCTCCATTTTTTTTGGTCACTTAAAAAGGGCACTAGAACTTTTAATTTCCGTTCAAATGAGCCCTCTTACGATATTCTAGGACCACTTGGTCAATACGATTACCCCTGGAAAAAAAAACAAAAACAAACAAACAAATAAACACGCACCCGTGATCTTTCTTCTGGCAAAAAATGCAAAATTCCACATTTTTGTAGATAGGAGCTTGAAACCTCTACAGTAGGGTTCTTTAATACGCTGAATATGATGGTATGATTTTCTTTAAGGTTGTATAGCTTTTAGGGCGTCTTTCCCCCTTTTTTCAAAAATCAGCCAAATTTTCTCAGGCGCGTAACTTTTGATGGGTAAGATTAAACTTGATGAAACTTCTATATTTGAAATCAAAATTAAAATCTGATTCTTTTGATGTATCTATTGGTACCAAAATTCCGGTTTTTAGAGTTTCGGTTACCATTGAGCCGGGTCGCTCCTTACTTACAGTTCGTTACCACGAACTGTTTGATATAATATCAAAATATTATTAATTCAAAAATCGAATATAAATTTCTGCGGTTACTAAAAATCTAGTGAAAAAATGATAACCTAAAGAAAATAGGATATTCTTATCATCAAAATCAAATTTTCAAATGCAGTCTCACTTGGATAATTTGGCGTGCACATACCCAAAAAGGGAAAAAGATTTGAAAACGTGATACAGGCTCATATACATTAGTATTCACTCATTTTAGAAAAAGAACCCTTGATTCTTGTTATCCCCTCCCCCCTAATGAAAAATTGTATGTAGTAGCAGGAGCAGTATCTTCTGGCTCTGCACCACTTGAAAATATCTCGCTTGCGGGTAGGGGGTTAATTAAAAAGACAGCGTGTTACACTAGTACCTTTAATTGGGGGTGGGGGTTGGGAGAGGGATGAGAAAAAGGTACTTACCTTCAAAGATTTCCCCTCACCCAGATCTAGAAAAATACCTTTTTTGGTATTTTATTAAAAATGGTTATTTTTGGTTTTTATTGGAAAAGTAAAAATAAAGCAAAATATTCCCTATAGATTTACAAGGCACGGTTTGCGCCCCTCCCCGCCGAAAAAATCGGTGAATTGACGGCACTGTTACCCAGCTTAACTCTTATATGAAGCAGAAGAAATCTCCAAACTCCAATCGTTTTTGCATTTGAGAATAGTTGAGAACTGGGTTAGGAAGACAGAAAAAGAACAGAAACTTTCAATTCCTTACTGCTTTGAAAACGCAAAAGCAAAATAATTTTATTTTATTTCTAGACTGGAAAGAGAAGCCATGGGTGATACCTTTAGAGTTCAATGGAATGGGCACGACGGAGTATTTAAATCTATATTTGGCCCTCTCCTCGATTCCGAACTTCTCACTGACGTGACCATGGCTGCAAGAGATGGCTCGTTGAAGTGTCACAAGCTCGTACTTGCTGCTTGTTCTCCGTATTTGCGGGATCTGTTAGTGAACAACCCTAGCCAGTATCCAATTTTAGTGTTGCATGACATGGAAATTAGCCATTTAAAGGCAATTATTCATTTTCTGTATAATGGTGAAATGCAAGTGCCAGTGGAGCAAATGGAAGCCATTACGAAAGGTATGCCAAAAGTAAATGGTGGCGTAGCTAGGGTTTTCAGCGCCCGAGGTTAATGTTGATTTTGACCCTCCACCCCTTTCACTATTACAATATACGTAGATCATAATACTGACGAAAAAAAGATGAGTTTGGTGCCCCTCACAGGCTTCATTTCTTGACAGCCAGCCCTCCCCCCTAATTGTACTACTGAGGGTAAAACTGAATTTCTCTTTGAAATAGGGGCTAGTGCCAGCTAATTAGAATATCTTCTTTGTTTATACGATTAAACTTTTTTTTATTATTTATTCCGACTCAAAAATAGAAATCCAAAAAGTGTGCTTTCCACTTCACAGAAATAAAAATGAAAGGTCACTGGAACAATGGATAATCATTAAGTAGAATTTTAAACACTAAATATTCAAATAAAACAGCAGCATTTTGCTTATCTAAATAAAATGCTTTGTAATTTAGTAAGCTTTAAATCAAAATAGTTGCTTATTTAAAATCTTCAAGTAAATTATTCCACAATATTATAAAAGGATTATATTGCTAAAAAACACATGGATATTGGACAGAAAATGCGGCCTAAAAACAGCCTGAGATTTTAACCCTTTTCCCTCACAATATTGAAAGTTCCATGACCCTTCTCCCCTCCAGTTAAGTCTCTAATAAATTATTATCTTTGTTTTAAGTGTTTCGTTTTTTAGTAATAACAGTGTGCCATACAAGTATGATCAGGAGTGTATTCGGCTTGGTATAATCTTCCTATTAAATGAGAAATGTTGGAGACCTCATATACCTCCGTGGCTGTCTCATGCGTGCAATGAAGCAGTCAAACATTATCCAGTTAATAGGCTACGTCATACTAAGTCAAACTTATTACCAGGGTTGCCACTTTAACAAAACTACTGGTACTCGCCTGTATAGCAAAAAATAACGACCCAACCCTAAAATTAATAACTCCCGCCATAAAATTTGGCAGGGTGTGTGGATTTGCGAAACACGCGGCGTTTTAGCACCGTAGTTTCTCTTTGGTTTATCATATAACCCAGAGTAATTTTTATTTTTTATTTCTGTATAGCTAGTCGAACACTGACTTCCGATATGGCAAAAAAGGGCCACTGATATGGGAAGCAACTACAATCAAAATCATCGAAGTTATCTCTGGATTTTCACTATGAACGGTCCGTAATTGCCTAGTAGGGTAATAGGGCGTCCAGACTATCCGTTTTCTGGGACTATAGTACATAAAACTGGAAGCAGGAAAATTATCTAACTGTGCATTATTTTTAAAAAAATATGTAGATTTTTACCTTTTATCCTTATAAAGCCTTTTTTTTTCTGAGTAAAAAACTGAAAAAAAAAAAAAAAAAACTAAAGCATCAGTTAGAAAATTAAACTTTTTTATGTTTAATAGCTACTAAATTTAAAAGCTACTTTTATTTATAACTTGGCACTTGTATCCTTTTTGGCACTTTTTCAGGAAAAGCAGTCCACACTACCATTTTCCGTCCCATTTTGCCTAAATGGGACTAAACGGGGGCAACGCGCTAAAGGCGTCACCCTAAAAGTTCAGTAAGAGAATTTTATTTACAGACTTTTACAGTAATAAAATATTATTTAAGCTCACGCTTCCACTTCCTCGCACTCCTGACCAGCTCTGTTGGAATATCCCAAGTCTCTGGATTCGGTACTACCCTCCTGACATGCATAATATCGGATATTGTTTCTGGCAGAAGTCTGTTCCGGAGGGGGGTCCGAAATAGCTTTAACAGCGAAAACTGACGTTCGGCCGAAGCGCTGCTATGAGGCAACGACATAATACCCTTTATGAATATAGGTAGGTGAACAAAAGCAGAGTCCCCAGCACCACCCTTGAGGGCGGACACTGAATTCCAAAATTGACACTTTCCCTTCCCCTAGCTCTTTCTTCAAGAATGGGAGTCGCCTCCACTCTCTGTTTAGGGCTTCAACTTCCAGCGAACCATTGAAACAGTCCTTGAATATCCGGAAAAGAGGGATTATAGAAGGAACTGATCCAGATAAAGCAGTTTCTGGAGATAACCAGTCTAGCATTCCAAGCAAGGGGTCTTCACTGTTTACTCTTCGCTTTATTTCAGAGCACAGCTTGATATAAAACGCAAGGCAATTTTTCTTTGTCGCAGCTAGCTGTCTGTTTTGAAGTTTCCGACTTTCAATCTGATCAATTGCAAAGAGCTCAAATTGGGCTCCAACATGCATACCCGTCTCCATAGCTTTGAAGTTTCTTGGGTTTGAAAAATCTGTTTCGAAGACTGAACGTATGGACAAAAGCTCGTCTTTGATATAATTCCTTGCCAGTTCGGAGAGAGTATTACCCACGCTTTTTAAAAGTTTGTGAACTTTCACTTCTGCGTTCTGGAATTCAAGATTCAGGTCGTTTACAATAGGAAGAACGTAATTCAGAAAAAGATAATAAAGCTTGACTTCGGGATCGATCGAAGCTGTATAAAGCTTCACTGCCGTTTGATCCCAACCTTCATTCGCAGGTAAGGCGAAAAACAACGTCAGAGCAGTCCACTGTTCCACCAGCCTCTCAGAGACAGCCTCAAACACTAACCAGCGAGTTGCAGATGGGTACAGGAGTGCATGATCGGTTACTTCACAGAACTTTTGGAATTCCTTATACTCACGGAGTCGTTTGGCACTATTATATGCGTACATATGTATATAATTTCTGAATATGACGATCTCTGTAGGTAACTACGCACAAGAACTAGCAAAGCATAGTGCAAAACTGTGATAAATACATCCGAGAATAGCCAGCCAGGGAATATCTTTCTTTATGAGGGCTGCAAGGCCGTTGTTCTTCCCAAGCATCACATTTTGCATTATCAGATGCAAATCATATGCAGTTTTTTATTGTCATCTTCTTCTCACTTAAAGTCTTATAGATCAAGTTTTTAAGGTCCATTGCTGTTGTATCCCCAACTTCTGGAATGGGCAAAAAGTCTTCCTTGATTCCGCATGTAGTGTTGTCATAGTAGCGAACGATGATGACTAAGTATTTTGTCCCACACATATCAGTGCTTTCATCAACCATCAGCGAAAAGAGCGATTTTTCCAATCTTGAGCCCAGTTGGCTGATGGCGTATGGGGCAATTACGTTTTTGATTAGTCCAGTGGTTTTAGTTCTTCCACATGCAAGATGCTTTACTACTGACGAATCAGGAAATTTTTTTTCAGCAATTCGGGCAAGCTGTCCATAATACTCATCTCCTTGGATTTTGATGCTACCCAGGCTGGCATTGCCAACTGTAAAGCTGTCACCTGTTGGCTAATTAATTCTCTTTCCTTTGCTGCTCCCGATAAAGTAAACTCATTGGTTTGGTCATCAGCATTACGCACTTGGTTCTTCATACTAACAACTTTGGATATATGACTTTCCCTCAGTGCATGTCTACGTAAATGGGATAGGCCACCAGTAATGATCTTTTCGCAAAACCTACACCAAGATTTTGTCCTATCCCTTGGATATCTTTGCAGCCAGACCTGCAAGTCTTTATCTTCTATCCATTTTGCACTGAATTTCTGTATTTTCACTGGCTTTGGTGGTTTATTTCTGCTGATTCTTCGTTTTCTCACATTTAATAGTTCATTCTGTTCACCTTCAATGTCATTTGCAGTTTCTTCACCGTCGCTGGCACTAGCTTCAGATTTATTGACTTCGTCTCCAGAGTCATTAGCTAGATAGAGAATCTGTATAAGAGCAGCGACTCAAACCGGTTGTCCATATATCAAACCAGTGGTGTAACTAAGGGAGACAAGTAGGGGCCCTTTGCAGCACAAGTTTAGTTTTTCTGGTTAATTGCTTCTCTAAAAGAGATATCTAAGAGAGGAAGAAAGAAAAATAAAAGAGATAAAGAAACTTCTAGGTCCTAAATTTCAAAATTTTTTGAATATTCGCTGCATAATATTGCTCTTAGAGATTATTTGCTTCCTGACAAGGATGTTTCAGGGGCTAATTTAAAGAAATCATTAAAACTGGGTTAGTTGAGCCAGAATTTTCAATTTCATGCTAGACTTTTTCCAAGTGTCATGGTCACTTTTTTGAAATTGTACTCCCTCCCATTCTGAGGGCCCATATATAACTGTATAAATACATTTCATCTTTGTGTCGAATCTTGTGATGACATTCTTTCTTGTAATATTCTTACATGTTCTTTTATATTGTAAAGTGAGAATTTAATTGGTTGATTTTTTTAATATATTCCTAGGGCTATATCGCGGACCATCAGGGGGGAGGGTGCATTTTCAGAAAAGGGGCCATGATATTTGGAAATAGTGTAAAATAAAGAACTGAATGGTACTGCTTTTGTGTGTTTAGCGTGTTTTCTTCAGAAAAGGACAATCACTAAATATTTGGCATTAGAAAAAGACAACTATACTAGTGTCCATTTTTATGGAGAAAATAAACACTCTTGTATCTGTTAGGGTAGGCTTAAAGTTTACTTAAAGACTGATTCATAGGGACCATGTAGATTGGGCTGGGGCCCAAGCACCCCAAGAAAACGTAAATTTCTTCGAATTTCTCGGCATTTCTTTATTAAATTATAGGTTTTTTATTATCCCCCCTAATTTTATTTAATTAAATCATTTTCAGTTCGTTTTTATTAATTCACTGATCTTTTTGTTCCATCTTCCAGTTATTTCTTTGTACCACAATTTTTTTTAATTTGTGAATTATTTTTCAACCACTTCCGAATGTTCTGTTACTTTCAACTTTTATCAGTAAAGAACAACGGTAAGAGCACTTCCTGAGGCTGTCTTAACTTAGGTTTTAATCTTGGATTAGACACGATTTTTTTTTTTTTTTTTTAACTGGAAAATTAAAAATTTGAAAATACTTTTTTTTTTCCAGAATATATAAACATTAGTGAAAATCCTGGGCAAAAAATCGATTCGTTTTTGCATAATTTGATCTTTTTTACTTGTTTTCCTCAATTCATCGACTCTTCGTTTATGCATTTAAAACCTAGATAAATTTGGTGTTCATGTTATGTAAAATCTAATGCTTTTTGTGCCCCTTGTGTTCATTTATATTCATATATTCTTGAGAAAAAAATAATTCTCTACTTTTTAGTTCATTTTGAAAATGAGTTTAACTTTTTCTTTATTGTTTGACCTCCTCTCCTAAAAATTATTTGTACGTCTATACCTGTGAAACCCATCAAAACAGCTATAGGCTCACATTCTTGGGGTTGAAATGTGTGGTTGAAGAAATAATCTTCTTTTATTTCTTGCTTTCTTTTCGTTGGGAGTTATGATTCAAATTACAAATCGGAAAAAGGGCATTTTATGTAAAATAACTGCTGTTTCGTATAGGAACTGAAAACAATGATTGAAATATTTTTTGTTTGATAAAATAAAAACAAAACAAAAAATTCTGTCACTCAGAATTCTTCAAATCTTCATGTTGGAGCGATACAAATTTAAGGCTGGAGGAAGTGAGACTTGAGACCAAGCCACTCTAAAAAATTAAACGGGAAGGGAGCAATTAAAATGATTTTTTGGGTCTTTTTAAGAACCTGGATTTATTAAGATCGGTTTTTATTGAAATTTAACAATAAAAAAAAATCTAGTTATCTTGGTTATCATTGTTGGTTATCATTTCTAATATGCTTGTAAAATTGCCCTTTTCGGTCTAAAGTGAAAAAAAGTATTGAAAAAGTACTGCTTTTGCAGAAAGTATTCAAGAAGTACTACTTTGATCAAAAAGTACTAAAAGTAGTACTTTGGTACTACACGTGGCAACTCTGCTTATTACTGCAAATGTCTTGGCAAAAATATTGAATTTCGAAGATGCCTCTCGCCGGGTTTCAATAATTACAAACCAATAGACAGACTTCTTAGTTTTGTAAGGGGAAAGACATAGTTGCAACCCATTTTTCTCATGTCACAAATAAACATTGGACACAGGCCTGGATTTACCACTCGGTTCACTAGGCCTAGGGGCGTAATAAATTATCACTGAGTGATTTTTTTTCTTAAGAAAAACTGAACTGATATGATTTATCGTCAAAGCGCCAGGTTCACTCCGTCGCTGCGCTACCTATTCACAGAAAATCGATTTTAAAACAACATAGTAGTTTTGTGGCCACTTAAAAACTGTCAGATGTCTCCCAAGGATTGCAGCCGAGAGTTCGGTATCACCTTTCGGTTTCATTACTTTTGTCTCATCAATAGTGATCTGTTCAGTGCTTGCACTTTCCCCTAATTTTGGAGATTTCCAAAAAATTTTGCAAAAGCGGAGAGGCAAAAACGCTTGGTCCTAGGAGTGCCAAAGCTGTAGTTCTGGCCCTGTTCGGGCATTGGGCCTACTGAACCTAGATTTGAAGACATGGTTTTTGGCAATTATCTCAGAATTGTGATGATGTTACATGTAACCTTTAGGCGCAACAGCAATGCCTACTATCGAGAGGACTGAATAATATCAACTGGACCATATACAAGGTCATTAGGGTAGATTTTGATTTTCGAAAAAAAGAGAAATAGGGAAAACTGGCAGTAACTGGCTTTTTATTCGCTATTTAAAGTTACCTTTTGCAATGGCAGTTTTTCTTTAAATAAGGATTCCGGTTTTATTTTTGTACTTGACCTTCCTTAATGATGTAAAAAAAAAGCCTGAGTAATACATTTGTGTACATCCCGTCACCAAGGATCACGATTGGATCACAAAGGTGGGACCATAGCTGGTCATCAGATTAGATATTACAAAAGGATTTTCCTGTTTCGAAAGGGTTATATAGAAATAGAAGCTGATGTCCATGGCTTTCAATTGCTAATTGAGGCTGGGCGTTGGCAACAATTTGCAATGGCATAAGTTGTTGTTTAGTGTTTGGTTTAGATTCTATTTCTGTTTCGAATGTATAAAGAAATCAGATTTTGTCTGAAAAGATTTTTTCAGCAAATACGGTCAGAGAGTATCAAATCAGTGAGGTAGTTGACCAGTCTATACAGTCACAATCTGTGCCAATTAGATAAAACCTGGGCCCTGGACAAATAACGTTTCTCGGCCTACTAACAAATATAAAACTACACAAAATTGTATGTACTTGTCATCATCGGAATACATTTTTTTGTACCTTTGGGGCTCAGAAGTAACTTTGTTCTGCCTTGTGACCCAGACCTCTATCGCTAGTTGCAGCTGCAACCCCTCCTAACGACTGGCTTTTGATTCGTTTACAAATTAAATAAAAAAAAAAGTTTTTTTTAACTGAAAGTAAGGAATGACGTTAAAACTTAAGACGAACAGAAATTATTCCGTAAATGAAAGGGGCTTTCCCCTCCTCAACGCCTCGATCTTTACGCTAAAGTTTTTTATTGTTTAAAAAAATAGAGTTGTGAGAAAGTCAAACTTAGCATAAAGAGCGAGGCGTTGAAGAGGGGACAGCCCCCTTCATAAATGGAATAATTTCTGTTCGTTTTAAGTTTTACCGTCTTTCCTTACTTTCAGTTAAAGAACTTGTTTTTTTTATTTAATTTTTATAACTTTTTGTATTAACACATGGTTTGATATCGGCTAGCCGTACATGAGTAATTAGAACAAAGTTTGCATATTGATTGTAATTTCATTTGATTAAATGGCTTTTTTGAAAGATGTTTCATTTTAGTTAAAAATGTTTTTGTTAGGAATAAATATAAGTAACTTACGAATTAACTTACGTAACATTCTTCTATATTCATAGATTTTTTATACGTATATTAGGGGGTTTGCCCCCTAGTCAATACCTTGCTCTTTAAGTTAAAGTTCGAATTTTGTTCCAATTCTTCAAAAATGACCCTTAATCGCAAAGGCCATTAATTAGAATAAATAGCTCTTATGAAAGTACTAAAAAATCCTTGGCTTAAAGAGCGAGGTATTGACTAAGTGGTGAACCCAATCATATACGTAACATTTTCTGTTCGTTTTAAGTTTTGATGTTGCTCCTTACTTTCAGTTGAAAAACTTGTTTTATTTATTTAATTTTTGATGTTTTTCTTGAATAACGCTGGGGAATCCGGCGCCCCCTTCATAGCAATGTCCTTACCCCATGAAAACTTCCTTCATGGAAAGATCCTTCCATATACCCCCGACCCACCCACCCCCACCTACCAGAAAAAATCCCCCCTGAAAACGTCTGTATACTTCCCAATAACCAATACTATATGTTAACATTCGGTAAAGTTCATAACTTTTAGCCTTCCCCCCAGGGGACTCCGGGGGATTAATTCATCCTAAAAGACATAGTTATCCTATTTTCGACCATGCTGAACAAAATGGCTATCTCAAAATTTTGATCGGGTGACTGGGAAAAAATGAGCGTGGGAGGGGGCCTAGTTGCCCTCCATTTTTCGGTCACTTAAGAAGGGCACCAGAACTTTTTATTTCTGTTCCAATGAGCCCTCCCACGATATTGTAGGACCAATGGGTCTATACGATCACCCCTGAAAAAAAAAAAACACGCATCCGTGATCTTTCTTCTGGCAAAAAATACAAAATTCTACATTTTTGTAGATAGGTGCTTGAAACCTCTACAGTAGGGTTCTCTAATACGCTGAATATGATGGTGTGATTTTCATTAAGGTTTTATAATTTTTAGGGGGTCTTTCCACCTTTTTTTCTAAAATCAAATAAATCAATTTCTCAGGCGCGATACTTTTGATGGGTAAAACTAAACTTGATGCAACTTATATGTTTGAAATCAGCATTAAAATCTGATTCTTTTGATGCATCTATTGGTTTCAAAATTCCGTTTTTTAGAGTTTTGGTTACCATTGAGCCGAGTCGCTCCTTACTTACAGTTCGTTACAACGAACTGTTCGATATAATTTGGATTTTCTGAAAATTCTTATCAGAGATTGAATAAATTACCTAGCTTTTGTTACCATCTAAACTTTTTCCTTCTGGAGTAGACTGTACGAACCCCAGCTACCCCTGTCCCGGCGGGATGTTTGGTGTTACGTTTAATGGCTTGATTCTAACCAATTTTAGGCCTAGAAGTTATGTACTGTAATCCGTGAGCAAAAATATGAATTTTTTTGGGGGAGGGGATGGAGGCAGGGAGGATGTTGCCCTCTCAAATTTTCAATTTAATAGCCTTTCTCTTTGTTTTATCGAAACATGCCTGAAACTTCTTCCATACCCAAGAATCAGAGTTACAACATCGTTGAGAGCGTGTTCTAAGTTTGTCTATATGCCAGAAAAATCTGTGAAAGCAGATTTTTTTTCCGTGCTTCTCTTAGAAGAATTATCACCAAGGATAAATTTAATCTATTCTAATAAACACTAAAGTTTTAACTTGCAGTTTGTAAAACCCTGTGCATCCGTGGATTTGTGTCAGATTTGTCAACTTTACCGAGTTCACCAGCCTCCGATTGTCCTTCTCCTAAACCATGTCACTTGGAAGAAGTTCATTCTCAAGCTTCACCGTCAATCGAATTCTCAAATTTGGAAACACTTGAGGTAATTTAAATGTCCAAACGCACAAATAAAAAGGGGTTATCAGACATTTTCTGAGAAAACAAGTTTTCTGTCTCTAGAAGTCCTTTAGTAGATCTTAATCCACTGCGTAGGTATGTAGAGGCAAGTTGCGCTATAGAAGGTCGGAAAAACCATTTATGGTTTCTGAAGTAAAAAATTTCGTTAATCTATATCCCTGATACAAAGCGTGGGGTGCAGGCCCCACCGGTTGGGTCATACTTTGGTGGGTTTTAGGAAGGGCGTGCCCCCTTCGGCTGACTATACATTAGACCCTTGATTTAAAAAAAGACATTTTTCTTGTGAATGACGACATTCCAATGCATTTAAAGAGCAACAAAGATACACGACAGTAGTGCAATGACGTTATACATTGTATAAAAGGTGTTGTGTTCAGACAATATTATTTATTAGGATAAAATATTCCTAGAGGACGAGCAAAATTCAAATATCACGAATTTGACAAAATTCGAATATCTCGAGGGGTGCATCAAGATTTTCGAAATGCCTAGGTGGGGCATGGCCTAGAATCAGATGGGAACCACTGATCTAAATCAAAGACTACAAAATGTGATCTTATATATTATACGGTAAACCTAAGCCACTTGTTTCAGCTGTGCATTATTATTTTTTTTCTAAAACATTGTTACGGAAGACACCTTAAAAATCTAATTTTTACTCTCCTGTAATATCAAGATAATGTCATATATACCTATTTGTTTTGTCACAACGATATCTACTTTACGTAATAATTCAAGCATTAACAATCTGTTGATTCCCAAGGACAACAGCATCTTCAAACCAAAGCTACGCCATCATAAGCTGTTTGGAGCTATACGTTATTAGCTTATTTTTTGCTCCTTTTTCACACTTGTTTATTTTTATTTAATTTAGTGCCCGCTACTACCAAAACCTGCATATCTATACATATCGTCATATTTCATTAATCCCTATCCTTGGTACTTCAATGAATCAATAAAAAGTCAAACTGCATGATCTGAACATGACCTGAAAGGAGATACTTAGTCTCTCTTATTATAGACACTAATCTCTTATTTTGATACTATTTTGATACTTATTTTAATTCTTATTTTAATATTTTGATATTTTGATACTGATTTTGATATTTAATTTAGCGCCCGCTACTACAAAAAACTGCATATCTACACATGTCGTCATATTTCATTAACCCCTATCCTTGGTACTTCAATGAATCAATACCCAGTCAAACTGCACAATTTGAACATGACCTGAAAAAAAGATACTTAGTCTCTCTTATTATAGACACTAATCACTTATTTTGATACTATTTTGATGCTTGTTTTCATACTTATTTTGATATTTTGATGTTTTGATACTTATTTTGTTATTTAATTTGTATTAATATTTTGTTATTAATATTTTAATTTGTTTGGTAGTGCCCGCTACTACCAAAAACAGCATATCTACCCATGTCGTCATAATTCATTAATTCACATTCTCGGTACTTCAGCAAATCAATACCCAGTCAAACTGCTTGATTTAAACACGACCTGAACAGAGATACTTAGTCTCTCTTATCATAGACACTAATCTCTTATTTTGATACTATTTTGATACTTACTTTGGTAATTATTTTTATATTTTGATATTTTGAAACTTATTTTGATATTTAATTTAGTACCCACTAGTACCACAAACTGCACATCTACACATGTCGTGATATTTCATTAATCCCTATCCCTGGTACTTCAACGAATCAATACCCATTCAAACTGCATGGTTTGAACATGACCTGAAAAGAGATACTTAGTCGATCTTATTATACTTATTTGATAGTTTTTTTTTTATATATTTTGATACTTATTTTGATATTTAATTTAGTGCCTACTACTACCAAAAACTGCATATCTACACATGTCGTCATATTTCATTAATCCCTATCCTCGGTATTTCACTGAATCAAAACCCAGTCAAGGTTAAAAACCTTTTGTATTAAAACAAATTGTTTAAAAAAAAATCCATTTTTTACAAAAACTGCATATTTCATGTTAAAGATTGAAAATGACGTCATAATCGTATTACACTAAAGAACAAACTTCGATCCCATAGTAACTAAAATAAGATTATAATTTCATGTTAAAGATTGATCAAATGATGGCATAATCATAGGTTGTAGCTAGGTCGTCTCTTACTATTCCAATTAAGAAAAAGCCATAGGCTTTTTCCTGTATTAGTAAAGACGATGGGAACAATAAAGATATTAAACGTAGAATAGCCAATGCTCAGGGTGTTTTTTCACAGCTAAAAAAATTTGGAAGAATAGGAAGATAATTCTGCAAACCAAGATTAGAATATTAGATGCTACAGTGATGACAGTGGTCAAATATGGCTCTGAAGCATGGGTGCTCCGAAAAGCAGATGAAGATTTGCTAGATATTTTCCAGAGAAATTTCTTACGGATTGTTTTGAGTTTCCGGCTGACTGACCGTATTTCAAACAGTAAGCTGTACGAAAAATGTGGTTCAATACTGCTTTCTAGGGCTATAGTGAAAGTAAGGTTGAGGTGGCTAGGGCACGTTGTGCGGATTGAGGATGACAGATTGCCGAAGATTGTCGTTTTTGGCCAACTGTTTAGGGCTAAACGGAAAGCAGGTCGTCCTGGTCTGGGGTGGGAGGACGTCATAAAGAAAAACATAAAGGAAATGGGAACTTCCTGAGAGGATGTAAAGAGGGAGGCTTTGAATAGATTGGGATAGAGGAGGAGCGTGTGTACCTGTGTTGGCCTCAGGTGGCATGGTGGTACAGTGAGTTGTTAGTAGTAATAGTAGTCGCAATTTTTTTAAAGTACGGAAAAACTGTAGCGTGAGGTGCAATGGGTTGGGGAGGGGGCAAACCCCCTCATATACATAATAATTTCTGTTCGTTTTAAGTTTCAATGGTGCTCCTTACTTTCAGTTGAAAAAAACTTTTTATTTATTTAATGAAGCTTAGAGACAAACATTTTTCTAAAGGCAATGGAAAAAGTATGTCAATTAACGTAAAAGTATATAAAAATGAAAAAAGTAAGTAAATACAAAAAATACACAAAATAATAGCGTACTTACAAAACTAAGATAAATACTCCCAGCATTTAGTTCTGTTGAGCAATGTCCAGTTTATTATGAATGGGGACTATGTAAGTTTCATCGGTTATAACTGAAATCTAGTAAAGAACAAACCTCGGCAAATAGTAATTAAAAGTTAACATAGTACAAGCATCGCCTCTTGCTATTCCAACTAAGAAAAAGCCGTAGGCTTTTTCTGTTTATAATTCAGGTTTCAGCAGTATTTAAAAAATACGGTTTTCAGAAGTAGCTAGCAACCTAGTAAGAGACGATCACGTCCTATAGTACAAAACAAATTACACTAAGGAACAAACTGTAGTAAATAGTAAGAGACGAACCTCTAACAATCAAGAAACTAACTAAGTCCAATGTACGCAATTATTTGTTATTATTAACGAATATGACTAAAATAATCATCTATATAATGATTCTTTTTATTACTTCAGTTACTATGGGCTACGGTTCGTTCTTTATAGCGTAAAGAGCGGGATATTGACGATGGGCGAAACCCCCTCATATACGTAATAATTTCTGTTAATTTTAAGCTTTAATGTTGCTCCTTACTTTCAGTTGAGAAAAAACTTGTTTTTATTTGATTTATATAAGAAGCCAACTGTTTTTTGTCTTTGAATTAGACTAAAACAAAAAACAAAATAGGACATCTTTATTTGTCATATACTAAACGGTTCATAATGTTGTAACATTCCTAACCATAATTTAAAGTAATAAACTCAAACCAAATGTTTTGATAAAAAAAGAAGCACTAGATATGTTAGTTTTATGCTGATATGTTCTCGGTTTTTGGATCTTTTAATACATTACTTTTAAAGAAAACACAGTTTTTCCAATGGTAGTGAAGGGTAAAGTTAAAACTTACGACAAACAAGAGTTACTGCTTCAGAGTTTATGCAACATAGTTTTATGTATCTTTAATTTTAGCACTTATCCAGCTTATTCATTTTAGATTTGCGTACAGAATGATAGTCGACAGTTTTACCAAACTAAGCGTAAGTAAATCGTATAAATATATCCTAAATTACGTTATGTGTCTGCAATAAAACAATTATAGAGTACTTTTTGTTTAAATTGTACAAAAAGAATTTTTTGTGCTTTTAGTACAGGCTTTCAGTGACATTTTATTCATTTTACCAGATATTTTTTTATGTGAGACTTAACTGTCAATATTTCAGAAGAAAATATTATGATATTTAGTTAGAGTATCGAATGACACGTTTAATCCTCGGCTCTCTCTTTGTGTACCTTTGTCAGCTTATCCCCCCCGAAATTAGAAGACGTGGACGACAGAGAACGACGCTTAGCCGATCCCTAGAGAAAGAGCCTACTTTGGTGAGGACATCTTTGGAAGATCTCTGGTCTCATGCTCTTCAGAGGTCGTCCGAGAGGTACCGTTGTCGCCTTATGCGCCAGACGGTGTGGGAGGAACTAAGTCTAAGTCTTGAAAGTATAATTGATACTTTCACACACGATACTTGAAAAGTATCGTGTATAAGACTCTGCGGTCAGTTGACTGTGATTAGACTCTCACTTGCAAGCATGTAAAAATTGTTCTTTCTAGAACCAGTGCTAACCATACAAAAAATTTATATTCCTTGTTGTTTAACGTGGAGGGCTATAAGTTTCTTATATTTTTGACTATTTTGAGATTGCAGCAAATGCTGCAAGGATGAGCAGAAATGAAATAAAATGCCGTAACTTTTTTTATTTCTATCTTTGACAAAGCTCTTTGTTTATTGAATACTTGATGCCTTAAGATGACTCTTCCAAGAACAAGAGGTGAAAAGATTATGATCTGGACGATCTTGATCTAATGGATCACTATTGACCCTCTCCATTTGTTTCTTTTCTAGACCTCTTTATGTCACAGCTGACACCCTTTCAAACTCCACCGTAATGTTCTGTCACATCTCAGTGTCCTTTTTGTTCCGAAGTTTATGTTGTTGCCAAGGCCATGGAGATTTAGTATTTACTTGAGTTTTACAGTACAATTCTAACAAAGGCATACTGTTTGATGCAAGAGGTTGAACTTTGGTTAGCCTTGCTAGCATGGAAGCGTTGATATCTGGAGGGATAAGATAATAGGAATTATTGCAGGGAAGAAAGATCATCAAGAAGACTTTGTTTTGAAAACACTGACTGTAACAAACTTAACAAAAACCCCTTGGTCAACTTTGCAATACTTGGGTTGTGAAAATAAAAGACAAAACAAGAAAACTTAAGATGCAACAATATGCTTAGTGGAGACGTCCTCGGTTGCAAGGAGCGGACTAATGGTCTCGAGCTAAAAGCTCAAATTTAATCTAATTCGAGACTGATAGACCCCAGAAGGTAAATCCCTTCTTCATCACTGTTTTTGTAACCCCCCCCCCTGAGAAGAAACCATGGATAAGACCCAGGGGAAGAATTCAAGAGCGGTAATGGAAAACCTCCGGTTCAGGCTTCTCATCTATGGACATTTTAAGTGTACACTTTTTACACTTCATAGCCTTTCCACTCCAGGAATGACATCAAAAGTGCCACATAACGTTTGAGATAGCTTTGTCACGACATATTAGTAGGAGCCACTTAGATATTAACATAAGCTTTTAAATGAGCAATTAAACTGGTTCCTATGATGTTTCAGTTCCCTCCTAGATTCAGAAAAACAGGAAACATCTGTGACGCACAGACTAAAACGTTATTTTTTTTTTCGTACTTCAAAATGGGGGCCTGAAAAACATCAATTAAAGATCCTGGATCACGTTGAGTCTGGTAACACAGTTTTCCTTTTGGTTCACCGCCACTTTTGACGGGTTTCAAACTCTTTTTCATAATCCCTAAATATTTGTTTCCGCAACAATATTTTACTAATGAGACAAACCTTGATCTAGTTACCATTCCTCAGTCAGCTTTAAAAGGAATTTTTTTTCATTAGTAAGTATTCTTAAAAACGAATTTTCGTTTACTATAAGTCGTGGTTCGCTCTTTGCTAGGTTGCAGCTGTTGCTGTAACCATGATTGCTGCAGTCATGGTATCTAAACTTTCAAATTCTTTCGTTGGACTTCAAAGTTTTTGGTAATACAAGTTATTACATTTTTAATCGCATACTGGAGTTACTGTACGAGTCCTTTCAAAGCTTTTACCTAGGCACGTAAGCAGAATTTGCTTCGAAGAGCAGGCAGAAAATTAAGAAAAACGCAGGTATGTGAGCGAAATATGCACAAAATACTAGAACTCGTAAGAAAAATTGTAAAATCTTTGAGGTTCTGGGTGGGAGACTTGTGAGTAATGGAAAGGGGTGGTCCTGAGTCCCCTTCACATTTACATTTCTGCCTTCAGTTTGCCTGTGTTTATTTTGAAAAAAAATAGTCCATATGTTAAAAAAACTGTTTTTAACTTTTGTTCTGGCACTTTTTTTTGCTTATTTCATATATCGTTTACATGCCTTTAATATTTCTTCTAATATTTAATAACAATAATAATATACTACAATAAAAAGGCTCTCGCCTCTATAAAAATTTACTTTCACTAAAAAACTTGTCAATGCTATTCTTAAAAGAGTTGGTAGAGTCAGCCATAACCACTTCTTGGGGGAGGTTGTTCTATTTTTTGACTACTCGTTTTGAGAAGGCCCACCTTCGAACTTCTTTATTGAAAGTGG
Organism: Artemia sp. Qi Xiang Cuo; assembly: GCF_049724085.1. Classification (NCBI taxonomy): domain Eukaryota; kingdom Metazoa; phylum Arthropoda; class Branchiopoda; order Anostraca; family Artemiidae; genus Artemia; species Artemia sp. Qi Xiang Cuo. The sequence continues at coordinate 70,709,843 of NC_142795.1, read as the reverse complement.
TTTGTTTTAGCTTAAAGTTGTGTCCTCGCAGATTGTTTGTGTTGAAGAAGAGTATTTCCTCTGGTCCAATGTTATTGTAGTACTTGTGATATAACTTTAAATTTTCAATAAGATCACATCGGAGGAGTCTATGGGAGATGGAAGGAAGTGACAGCATTTCTGATCGTTCACAGTAAGAGAAGCCTCTTAGTTTTGGTACAAGATTTTGTTGCTCTTCGCTGAATCTTCTCAAGTGCACCAATGCCTTTTTGAAGGTGGGATCTTATTGTCGTGTGACTATATTCAATGATAGGCCGAACAAGACACTTGAATAGAGTTGAAAAAATCTGAGGATCGTTTAGGGTGAAGTTTCTATGAACAAGTCCAACTATGTTCGAAGCTTTGCTCACCATGGATTCATAGTGGCTGGTGAATTTTAGCTCAGTGTTTTTTATTACTCCGAGGTCCCGCTCAAAAGATGTTTTTGGTATTAGACTGGTGTTAAAGCTATAAGTTGACTTGAAATTCTGTGGTCCAAGGCAGAGGTGGGAGCTTCTGTTTGTTTTGAACTCCATTCAGTTCCTGTTCCTTATTTTCATGTAGTACCCTAATAGTACCGTAAGTCCATATAGTTCCATAGGGGAAAATCTATAATAAAAAACTAATCTGTTTCTCTGGATGCTACGATGATGCAGGCTTATTTTAGTTTTGACAAGATTTTTTGCAGAAACTAAATATCAGCTGTGCGGGCAAACTGAGAGCTGGGGGGGAGCAGTTTCCCACCTACTCCATAGCAAGTTACGCCCCTGCTTCAAAGGAAGACTACACCTTCTTAAGCTGTTGGTGCCATATCTTTTGGCTTAAATTTTTTCTAGAATTTCTCTCACGTTTCTTTCTCTTAAATTTTGCGCCCGCTTCTAACAAGGACTGCAGAACTGCATATGGAGACATATTTTATTAAAAAATAAAATTTTGAATCTATCCTAATTATTTAAGATATGTATTGTTGTATAGGTTCGACTTAACCAGTTCAAACCATCAGATTTCATTTTCACTGTACTTGGTGTATTAAGGGATTCTAATAAGGACTCATCAACAATGAAACCCACGTTTTTTGCACTGTAAGAAAAACAACAGCGTATTCATGTGTTGTTAGCTTTTAAATTTACCTTACTCTAGAAAGAATAAGCCCAGAAAAAGTTGGCTGTGGCGGTACCAAAGGTGTGTAATAACATAACGTAAACTTTACGAGAGAGTAAAGAAACTGCAAAATGGCTTACGTTAACAGACGTTCAATCAAAATAAAACGTTGGAGGCCTCCTTAAGGAGAACGGGTAGCGGGAATGAGGAACTACCATGGACGTGCTACTATAAATATACCCGTTTATAATCCATTGATTGTAGCATACTACTGACCAAGATCAAAACAGATTTTGTGTAAATTTTTCGCGGTTATGTAAAAAAAAGTACAAATGTGTGCAATATTTTTCACAAATTTTTGACAGCTTAATAAAAAAGAAGAAGAAGAAAAGTTGTAGAAAAATGTTTTAAAATAAATTATTTTTTATTTGTATTTACTTTTACAAAAAAAAAGATTTTTTTTTAGTATTTAGAACACATCTTGCATCAAGAGAGTCTATAGAGGACCTACTTAAAGGTCCCGTATTTTTTCCTCTGTGCACCGTGGTGTAACTTCAAATATAAACTCCTTTTACTATTAAAGCTATGCCCATGCCTGCATATACCAGGGTTAAGGAGACTTCTCACTCCCTAGTGATTATCCTGAACGATCCACCAAAAAATAGAAAAATGGTGGCCTATCATAGACTTTTTGTGTTTTATAATTCATACTCAGAAAAATCTCCTGATCCCCTCCCAATCTCCTAAGGACGGAGCAAGTGTGCTCCTATGACTATGAAAATTGTCATCATTTTTACTACTATTTGTTTTCAGAAGTCAGAAAAATACAAAAATAGTGACAAGGAAGAATCCTCAGAATATGAAAGTCAAACACCTGAAGACGATTCGGTAAGTTAGTTTTAACATAATTTTTATGTTTTGAAACCCTGGTTGAATGGGGAGCCAGCACAATTGAGCAAAATTCCATAGCGCGCACAACTTAACAGCCTCAGAGAAAGTACAAAATAGCTACCTCAAAATGAGAAGCAGATGTCCTAAAGGGTAGCAAAAGTACCAAATATCAAAAGCAGTTCTAGGACAGGGGCTGGTTGGTCTCCAATCACTTTCAACTTACAAAAAAGGACTACAACTCTCAGTTTTCGATCGAAAAAGCATCCTCCGAAGTTTCTACGACCACAAGAGGAAAAGGATGGGGATGAGGAAGGGGCAGGCCCCCTCCTATACAGAATAAATTCTGCTAATTTCGGGGTTTAATGTTACTCTTTACTTCCATAATAACAGCGTAGACCAAAAATATTCCCAGAAATCAAGTAGGATTAAATATCAATCTCTAACTCTCCTTCCTTAGAACTAATTATGTATTTACCTGAAGGATCAATGAGATTTAGGATGTTTTGGCACCAAAAGTACACTATGAGGTGTCAGCCCCCTCCAAAGTTTATACGCCTACCCTTCCCATAAAAACCTTATATCTTAACAATGGGCAGCTTTCATAGCTTACAGCACTTGCCTGGGGGCTGGATGAGGGTTGTCAAATCCCGAGGCATGGTTGTTTGACCTTTGGACTATTTGGACAAAATAGCTATCGCAAAAATTTGATCGAACATGTTTGAAAAAATGGGGGGGGGGGATAATCTAAGGGGAATTTTCTGCGGGGGGATATTTCCACGAGGGGGATTTTCCGGGGGAAATGCCTAGACCCGGTTGACTGGATGTAGATTTTGTTACTTCAGCACAAATGTTATTGAAAAGTGCAAAAATAAAAAAAGTTAAGAAACTTAAATTTGAAAAAAACAATATTAAAAATTAAGGAATCCTCTTTTTCTTAGATGAGCTTCAATTGTTTTTTATAATGTTAGGGTAATCGTCCCTTAAAAAAAAGGAAAAAAAGGAAATTTGGATATTCAAGTTGATCAACGACAAAAGACGGAAAAATTGATCAAAGTATATTATTTTACCACTGAATGTCCCTAAATTCAACATTAGCTACATAGTCAATGTCAAAAGATATTTTCTTATATAAAAATAAAATAAAATGTTTCTACGTTCTTGCTGGCTTTTTAGGAGCTTTTGGCCTAATTAGGGCGTTTTTTTCAGAATTCGCCCCCAACATTAGTTACCAAAGGTAAGGTAACCTTACATTAATAAGGTAATATCTTAACCGTATTTAATTTAAAGCACAAAATATTTTAATGGGCCTAAGCATGCTCTACCTAATTCCTTATAAACCGTATTTTCTTTTACATTGGCTTACACCTGCCCCTCACCTAAAGTTTACATTTACTTGAGCCTACTGCTTTATAATAGATTTAATTTAAAAATCTTTTTCCATAAGACAAGTTTTTCAAAGAAAATTTAAGAGATCCATTAAGCAAAGAATGAGCAAAAATTAAGTCAAATAATCTTCCAAGCGTAAAACTCCCACTTCACTACCAATAAATAAATAAAACTCAAAACGAACAGAAATTACAATAAATAGCCGAGTCAATCTGAAAACGAGCAAAAATTAACATGAGTAGAGCTGATAACACCCATGCTTTCTCAAGGCCAGAACACAATTTGCGCAAAACTGAAAAAAAAACAACGAACAAATGACCGTGGATTGTCATTCTAATTTACGTATACTGACATTTGTTCCTTAAGGTTTTGATAATTTCTTATATATGAAAGTAAGAAAGATGAAATATTTCAAACGTATTTTGTTTTCAGTAAAGCCCAAATTGTTTTCAGGTAATTTATTGATACGATATTTATTGATGAAATTGAACCCCCCTCCCCACCAGAAAAATCCCCCTGAAAATGTCTGTATACTTCTCAATAACCAATACTATATGTAAACAACAGGTAAAGTTCACAACTTGCAGCTTCTCCCCAGGGGATTGTGGGAGATTAAGTCATCCTCAAAGACATGGCTATTAGATGTTTTGACTATGCTGAACAAAATTGCTATCTCGAAATTTCGATAAGGTGACCTTGGGAAAAAATGAGCGTAGGAGGGGGCCCAGTTGCCCTCCGATTTGTTTGGTCGCTTAAAAAGGGCACTAGAACTTTTAATTTCCGTTCGAATGAGCACTCTCGCAATATTCTAGGACTAATGGGCCAATACGATCACCCCTGGAAAAAAACGAATAAACACACATCCGTGATCTTTCTTCTGGCAAAAAATACAAAATTCCACATTTTTAAAGATAGGAGCTTGAAATCTCTACAACAGGTTCTCTTATACGCGTAAACTGATGTTGTGATTTTCATTAAGATTCTATGACGTTTAGGGGATCTTTCCCCTTCCAAAATAAGGCAAATTTTCTCAGGCTCGTAACTTTTGATGAGCAAGACTAAACTTAATGAAACTTATATGTTTGAAATCAGCATTAAAATCCAATTCTTTTGATGTAGCTATTGGTATCAAAATTCCATTTTTTAGAGTTTTGGTGACTATTGAGCCGGGTCGCTCCTTGCTTACCACGAACTGTTCAAACAATTCGTGCTAAAGAATCCATAGTATGTGTTGCTATTTGTGTGTTGGAGGAACTTTTTCAACAATTTTTAATCCAGACATAAACAGTATAATTCCTAATTTAATCTTATTACTTCTGAAGTTGAACTGGAAAATAAAACTTAGTATCATTCCCAACAGATTCTACCTATGCTCTTCGACAGCCTGGATAAACTTACACTCTTTTATTTATTTAAATTGCAAGAGCAGAAGCAGTAATAATAGTATCCCCAGAACTTATAACGTAATACCCCCAGTCGTTCTCGATATATTGCTGAGGTATCTTAATGGCAACAATAAATACGATACCTTTTGATTTATTTCAAAGATACATTTAGTTTTAAAGTATAATGGGCCAATTGCATAATTGCGGGGGGTGGACCTTCCCAATATCCCTAAAGACATAGTTGCTGGACCGTTCTACTATGCTGAAGAAAATGGCTGTCTAAAAATTTTGATTGGATGCGTTTGGAAAATACATGTGCTTGTGAGAAGGGCTGCTCGCTCTCCAATCTCCTGTTCATAGGCAGCGCGCTAGCGCTGCCTAAGTAAAGAACGATGTGCGTACAATGTGTTTTTTTTTTCCATACCCGGGCTCTTCGTATCGAAGGAGTTGTCGTAGAAACTTCGAAAAGGACTCATTCGATTGAAAATTGGAGTGGCTAGTGCCCTTTTTAATAGTCGTAAGTGATTGGAGGGCAACTAGCCCCCCCACCCACGTCCAACAATCCCCCAAACACATCCAAACAAAATTTTGAGATTTCAATTGTTTTGAGCGTAGTTAATTTCCAATGAAAAATATCTTTTGGAGGAGGACACTCCCCCACAGCCCTCAGGGCAAGGGTTTTAAGTTATGCCCTGGGGGCATATAATGTTTTTAAAGAAGGTGTTGTCGTAGAAACTTCAAAACAGACTCATTCGATTGGAAATTCAAAAGGCTAGTGCCCTTTAGTCGAAAGTGATTGGAGGGCAACTAGCCCCCCCCCACGCCCATAATCTCCCCAAATACTTCCGCTCAAAATTTTGAGATAGCCATTTTGCTAAGCGTTTTTGATTTCCACATACAATATTTTCTGAGGAGGAAACTCCCATAGAAACCTCGGGGCCTGTTCTGTAATTTATATTATGGGGGCATAAACGATCTTAATAAAGGGCCTACTTAAAAAAAGTTCTGAAAAAACTCATTTGATGAGACATTCAAAGGCCTGGTACTCATTTTAATAGTCAACAGGGATTGGAGGTCAACTAGCCCCCCCCCACGCTCATCATTCCCCCAAACACATCCAATAAAAATTTGTATGATAGCCATTTTGTTCAGCGTAGTTGATTTCCAGATAGAAAATATATTATTGAGGAGGATACACCCTCACAATCCTCAGGGCAAGGATTATAATTTATGCCCTGGGGGCATATAAGGTTTTTATTGAAATCTATGTCGTAGAAACTTGAAAAAGGGCTCATTCGATTTGAAATTCAAAGGACTAGTACCCTTTTAATTGTCGAAAGTGATTTGAGGGCAACTAATCCCCCCCTTAGATATCCATTTTATTCAACGTAGTTGAAAGTTTTGGAAATTAGGTCTTTAAGGATGACAACCCCACAGCCCTCAGGGAAAGGGTTGTAAGTTTTACCCTGGGGGCATATAAAGTTTTTATTGAAAGCGTTGTCGTAGAAACTTCAAAAAGGCTCATTCAATTGGAAATTGAAAGAACTAGTGCCTTTTTTAATAGTTGAAAGGGATTGGATAGCGACTAACGCCCCTCTCACGCCCATCATTTTCCCAAACACATCCAATCAAAATTTCAAAATTGTTCAACGTAGTTGAACGTTCTGGAAATCAGGTATTTTAGGGTGATAATCCCTACAAAACTTTAAGCGCAAGGTTTTTAACTAATGCTCTCGGGGCGACAAAGATTTATATAGAAAGTTGTTATAAAAATTATAGGCAGCCTGAGTAAAGAACGGGGACACTCGAGAACGAGACAAGAAACGGGGAATAAGTAAAGAGGGGGACACTCCCCGAAAACCCTCAGGGCAAGGGTTTTAATTTATGTCCTGGGGGCATATAGGAACGATGTTCGCACAATGTGTTATTCATTAATTTTTTTCCTTTACAGCAGGGTACTTCGTATCTAAGAAGTTGTGGTAGAAACTTCGATAAGAGCTCATTTAATTGGAAATTGGAGTGGCTTGTGCCGTTTTAAATAGTCGAAAGTGATTGGAAGGCGACTAACACCCCTTCCACGCCCACCATTTCCCGAAACACATCTAATCAAAATTTTAAGATAGCCATTTTGTTCAGCGTAGTTGATTTCTTAATAGAAATTATGTTTTTGGGGACAATCCCTCACAGCCCTTAGGGCAAGGGCTTCAAGTTATGCCCTGGGGGCATATAAGGTTTTTTTTATAGAAGGCGTTGCTGTAGAAACTTCAAAAAAGACTCATTCGATTGAAAACTCAAAGGGATAATGCCCTTTTTAATAGTCGAAAGTGATTAGAGGGCAACTATCCCGCCTCTCACGCCCAGCTTTTCCCTAAAAATATACAATAAAAATTTTGAGATAGCCATTTTATTCAACGTAGTTTTAAGTTCTGGAAATTAGGTCTTTGAGGATGACAACCACCCCCCCCACAGCCATCAGGGAAAGGGTTGTAAATTATGCCCAGGGGGCATATAAGGTTCTTCTATAACGCGTTGTCGTAGAAACTTCCAAAAGAGCTCATTCGATTGGAAATTCAAATGGCTAGTGCCCTTTTTAATAGTCGAAAGTGATTGGAAAGCAACTAACACCCCTTCCACGCCCACCATTTTCCCAAACACATCCAATAAAGATTTCACTATCGCCGGTTTTTATAATGTAATTCATAGTCCAAGAAGCTATACCATTGAGTATGACACTCCCCCCCACAGTCTTCAGGGCACGGGTTGTTAGTATAGCCCTGGGGCATATAAGTCTTTTATTGAAATCTTTCGTAGAAATGTCTCAGAAACTTAAAAAAGGGCTCATTTGATTGGAAATTCAAAGGTCTAGTGTCCTTTTTAACAGTCTAAAGTGAATTTGAAGGCACCTAATCGCCCTATCTCACCCATCTTTTCTCCAAACACATCCAATCAATATTTTAGATAGTCATTTTATTCAACGTAGTTGAAAGTTTTGGAAATTAGGTCTTTAAGGAAGACAACCCCCCCACACCCAGCCCTCAGGGCAAGGGTTGTAAGTTATGCCCAGAGGGCATATAAGGTTTTTATTGAAAGCGTAGTAACTTCAAAAGGGCTCATTCAATTGGAAATTGAAAGGGCTAGTGACTTTTTTAATAGTTGAAAGTGATTGGAGAGCGTCTAACGCCCTCTCACGCCCACCATTTTTCAAAAACATTTAATCAAAATTTTGAGATATCCATTTTGTTCAACGTAGTTGAATATTCTTGAAATTAGGTCTTTTAGGATGATAAACCCCTCAGAGCCCTCAGTGCAAGGGTTTTGAATTGTACCCGTGGGGCAAATGACGTTAATACATAAAGCTTTTATAGAAATTTCAAAAAGGGCTCATTTGATTGGAAATTGAAATTGCCCTTTTTAATAGTCGAAAGTGAGTGGAGAGTAAATGAGAGGGGGGCACTAGCCCCCTCTCACGCCCACCTTTTCCCCAAACACATCCAATCAAAATTTTTAGACAGTCATTTTATTAAACGTAGTTTTAAGTTCTGGAAATTAGGTCTTAGAGGATGACAACCACCCTAACAGACCTTAGGGTACAATTAAAAGGGCATCAGCCCTTTCTATTTTCAATCGAATGAGCCCTTTTCGAAGCTCCTACGGCAACTCTTTCGATACAAAGTGCCCTGGTCTAAACAACAACAACAACAAAAAATAATACATTGGACCTACTTTAATCTCTACTATAATTAAATAAAAAAAACAAGTTTTTTTAACTGAAAGTAAGGAACGACACAAAAACTTAAAACGAACAGAAATTATTCCGTATATGGAAGGGGCTGCCCCCTCCTCAAAGCCTCGCTCTTTACGCTAAAGTTTTTTATTGTTTAAATAAATTGAGTTTTTAGAAAGTCAAACTTTAGCGTACAGAGTGCGGCGGTGAGGAGGGGACAGTCCCTGTCATATACGGGATAATTTCTGTTTGGTTTAATTTTTAACGTCGTTCCTTACTTTTAGTTAAAAAAACTTGTTTTTTTTATTTAATTTTTGAACGTTTTTGAATTAATGCAGGTTTTGATTTTGGCTCACCGTACATGAATAATTAAAACAAGATTTGCATATTATATTTGGTTAAATGGCTTTCTCGAAACTTGTTTAATTTTATTTACGAACGTTTTTATTAGTAATAAATATACGTAACTTAGAATTAACTTACGTAACGAACTTCTATATTCATAAATTTTTAACACGTATATTAGGGGGTTCGCCCCCATAGTCAATACCCTGCTCTTTAAACTATAGTTCGAATTTTTTTTCCAGTTCTTTAAAAATGACCTCTTAATCACAATCAGTTGATCAGTTGAAAAACGTGTTTTTTTTATTTAATTCCTGATCTTTTTCTTTAATAATGCTGGGAAATCCGGCGCCCCCGTCATAGCAATGTCCCTTCCCCCCTGCACACTTCCATCATGGAAAGATCCTTCCATATAGCCCCCGACCCTCTCCTTCCCCCACCTACCAGAAAAAATCTCCTCTGAAAAAGTCTGTATCAAACAGTTAGTGGTAACGAACTGTAAGTAAGGAGCGACCCGGCTCAATGATAACCGAAACTCTAAAAAACGGGAGGTTTCAAGCTCCTATCTACAAAAATGTGGAATTTTCCATTTTTTGCCAGAAGAAAGATCACGGATGCGTGTTTATTTGTTTGTTTGTTTGTTTTTTTTGTTTTTTTTCCCCCAGGGGTGATCGTATCGACCCAGTGGTCCTAAAATATCGTGAGAGGGCTCACTGGAACTGAAATTAAAAGTTCTAGTGCCCTTTTTAAGTGACCAAAAAAAATGGAGGGCAACTAGGCCCCCTCCCACGCTAATTTTTTTCCCAAAGTCATATGATCAAAATTTTGAGATAGCCATTTTGTTCAGCATGGTCGAAAATAATATAACTATGTATTTTAGGATGACTTGATCCCCCAAAGTCCCCAGGGGGAGGGCTGAAAGTTATGAACTTTACTCAATGTTAACATATAGTATTGGTTATTGGGAAGTATACAGACTTTTTCAGAGGAGATTTTTTCTGGTAGGTGGGGGAAGGAGAGGTTCGGGGGCTAGATGGAATGATCTTGCCATGAACCAAGTTTCCATGGGGGAAGGGACATTGCTATGAAGGGGGCGCCGGATTTCCCAGCATTATTAAAGAAAAAGATCAGGAATTAAATAAAAAAAAAACAAGTTTTTCAACTGATCAACTGATTGTGATTAAGAGGTCATTTTTACAGAACTGGAAAAAAAAATTTGAACTATAGTTTAAAGAGCAGGGTATTGACTAGGGGACGAACCCCCTATTATACGTGTTAAAAATTTATGAATATAGAAGTTCGTTACGTAAGTTAATTCTAAGTTACGTATATTTATTACTAATAAAAACGTTCGTAAATAAAATTAAACAAGTTTCGAGAACGCCATTTAACCAAATATAATATGCAAATTTTGTTTTAATTATTCATGTACGGTGAGCCAAAATCAAAACCTGCATTAATTCAAAAACGTTCAAAAATTAAATAAAAAAAACAAGTTTTTTTAACTGAAAGTAAGGAACGACGTTAAAACTTAAAACGAACAGAAATTATTCCGTATATGAAGGGGGCTGTCCCCTCCTCAACGCCTCGCTCCTTACCGTGATCTTTCTTCTGGCAAAAAATGGAAAATTCCACATTTTTGTAGATAGGAGCTTGAAACCTCTACAGCAGGGTTCTCTGATACCCTGACTCTGATGGTGTGATTTTCATTAAGGTTCTCTGCCTTGTAAGGGGTCTTTCCTCCTTGTGTTGAAAATCAACCAACTTTTCTCAGGCGCTTAACTTTTGATGGGTAAGATTAAACTTAATGAAACTTATATATTTGAAATCAGAATTAAACTCTGATTCTTTTGATGTATCTATTGGTATCAAAATCCCGTTTTTTAGAGTTTCGGTTACCATTGAGCCGGGTCGCTCCTTACTTACAGTTCGTTACCACGAACTGTTTGAAAATGTCAACCCTTCCAATCACTTTCGACTATTAAAAAGGGCACTAGGCGTTTCGATTTCCAATCGAATGAGCCCTTTTGGAAACGACAACGCTTTCTGTAAACCCCTTTTATGCCCCCAGGGCATAACTTCCAACCCTTGCCATGAGGGCTCTGGGGGGGGGGAAGTATTATCCTGAAACACACAATTTCCGGACCTTTCAATTACGTTGAACAAAATGGCTGTCTAAATTTTTATTGGATGTGTTTGGGGAAATGGTGGGCGTGGGAGTGGGGTTAGTTGCCCTCCAATCACTTTCGACTATTAAAAATGGCACTGGCCCTTTCAATTTCCAGTCGAACGAGCTGTTTTTGAAGTTTCTACGACAACCAATGACCATCTCAAAATTTATATCAGATGCATTTCGGTTAAACCCGAGTTTTTGTGGGGGGGGGGATCAACCCTCCGATCACTCTGAATCTTAAAAAAGGCATTACAAGTTTTGATTATGAATCCAATGAGCCCCTTCCGAAATTTATACGATGACCATTTTATGTACCCCCAGGGCATAACTTAAAACCCTTGTCATGAGGGATATGGGGGAAGAGGGAGGGGTTGTCATCCTCAAAGACATAATTTTCGGACCTTAAAATTGCGTGGAAGAAAATGGCTATTTCAAAATTTTGATTAGATGTGCTTGGGGAAATGGTAAGTGTGGGAAGGGGGTTTGTTGCCCTCCAATCGCTTTCGACTATTAAAAAGGGCACTGGCCCTTTCAATTTCCTATGGAATGAGCTGTTTCCGAAGTTTCTAAGACAACAAATGACCATCTCAAAATTTGTATCAGATGCATTTTGGTAAAACCCGAGGTGTGGGGGAGGGTATAAACCTTCCGTTTATCTTTAAAAAAGGCACTATAACTTCTGATTACCAATCCAACAAGCCCCCTCGGAAAGTTAAATGATCACCCTTTCTATATCTACGCTATATACCCCCAGGGATAAATAGTAAAATTTTGATTAGATGTGTTTGGGGAAATGGTGGGCATGGGAGGTTTTTTTTCCCTCCGGTCACTTTCGAATATCAAAAAGGGCACTGGCCCTTTCAATTTCCAATCGAATGAGCTGTTTTTGAGGTTTCTAAGACAACAAACTGCCATCCCAAAATTTCTATCAGATGCATGTCGGGAAAATGCGCAATTTTTTTTGTTTTTTTTTTTTTTTTTTTTTTTTTTGGGGGGGGGGGGGTATCCATCCTCTGATCGCTCCGAATCTTCAAAAATGCACTAGAACTTCTGATTATTAATCTAATGAGCCCCTTCCGATATTTATATCACCCTTTCTATATGTACCTTGTACGCCCCCAGGGCACAACTTACAACCCTTGCCCTGAGGACTGTGGAAGGAGGGTTATCATCCTCAAAGACATAATATACAGACTTTTTAGTTACGTTGAACAAAATGGCTATTTCAAAATTTTGATTAGATGTATTTGGGGAAATGGTGGGCGTGGCGGGGGGGGGGGGTTGTTGTCCTCCAATCACTTTCGACTATTAAAAAGGGCACTGGCCCTTTATCTTTCAATCGAATGAGCTGTTTTCGAAGTTTCTACGACAGCAAACGGTCATCTTAAAATTTCTATCAGATGAATTTCGAAAAAAATACGAGGTGTGTGTGTGTGGGGGGGGGGGGGGTAACTGCTGTCTGATCACCCTGAATCTTGCAAAGGGTACTAGAAGTTCTGATTACCAATCCAATGAACCCCCTCCGAAGTTTATACGATCATCCTTTCTATATATACCTTATATGGCCCCAGGGCATAACTTACAACCCTTGCCCTAAAGGCTGTGGGGGTGGGGGGGGGGATTGTCATCCTCATAGGCATAATAACTAGATTTTTCTATTACTTAGAATAGAATGGCTATCAGAAAATTTCGATGGGATGTCTGTGGGGAAATGGTGGGCGTGTGATGGGGGTTAGTTGCCCTACAATCCCTTTCGACTATTAAAAAGGGCACAGGCTATTCCAATTTCCATATGAATGAGCTGTTTTCGTATTTTCTGCGACAAAAAATGGCCATCTCAAAATTTCTATCCGATGCATTTCGGGAAAATAGGAGGTCCGGGGGGGTATCCACCCTCCGATCCCTCTAAGTCTTAAAAAATACACTAGAACTTCTGATTAATAAACAAATGAGCCCCCTCCGAAATTTATACGGTCAACATTTCTATATTTTACTTATATGCCCCCAGGGGATAACTTACAACCCTTGCCCTGAGGACTCTGGGGGGTAGTCACCCTCAAAGACATAATTTTTGCACCTTTTAATTGCGTTGAACAAAATGGTTATCTCGAAATTTTTATTGGATGTGTTTGCAGAAATGGTAGGGCGTGGGAGGGGGGTTAGTTGCCCTCCAATCACTTTTGACTTTTAAAAAGAGCACTAGCCCTTTCAATTTTCAATCGAATGAGCGCTTTTCGAAGTTTCTACGACAACAAATGGTCGTCTCAAAATTTCTATCAGGTGTATTTTGGGGGATATGAGGTATTGGGGGGGCACCCACCCTCCGATCACTCTGAATCTTAAAAATGGCATTAAATTATCTAATTACCAGTCCAATGAGCCCCCTCCAAAATTTATACGACCACTCTTTCTATTTCGTTGAACAAAATGGCCATCTCAAAATTTTTATCAGATGTGTTTTGGGAAATGGTGGGCATAGGAAGGGGATTAGTTACCCTCTAATCAGTTTTGACTATTAAAAGGGGCGCTCAAAATTTCTATCAGATGCATTTTGGGAAAATACGAGGTGTGTGTTTGTGTGTGTGTGTTTTTGTTTTTTTTTTGGGGGGGGGGGTTCCAACCTCGAATTACTCTGAATCTCTAAAAGGGCGCTAAAATTTTTGACTAGCAATCTAATGAGCCCCCTCAGAAGTTTATACAAACACCCTTTCTATATAAACCTTAAATGTCCCCAGGGCATAAATTTCAACCCTTGCCCTGAGGGCTCTGAGGGAGTTGTTATCCTCAATTGCATAATGTCTTCGGGGAAGTGGTGACAAATGGTTACGTCAAAACATCAGTTATATAGCACATAAAAAAAATATAAATTCCTTAATATAATAGCTATAATATATAATTATCAGTTATTAATCTTATTTTAGAACAAATTTATCTTGTCTTGTGTTTTTTAAACACAAATTTCTGTTTTACGCTCACTTTCCCGTTAAAGACTCAAACGCCATTCTAATCCTTTCATCTTATGACATTAAACGACAGAACATGTTTAAAAGTTTTAAGTTTTTTAACTTTAATAAATAAAAGAAATTATTAAGACTATAAGGAATAAATCAGTATATGTATACTAAACTGACAATCCATAGTCGTTTTTTTTCAGTAAAATGCTAATTATGTTTTGGTGTTGAGTAGGTATAGGGGTTGTTAAAGGCATAATTTCCAGACCTTTAAACTACGCTGAAGAAAATGGCTCAAAATTTATAAAATTTTGAAAATCTCAAAAGGAAATCTCAAAATTTTGATTTGTCGTGTTTTGGAAATTGATGGGCGTAGGGGGGCATGTTGCGCTCCAATCCCTTTTTACTAATAAAAACGGCACTAGCCCTATCAATTTCCAATCGAATGAGCCTTTTTCGAAGTTTCTACGACAACAAAAGGCCATCTCATAATTTCTATTAGATGCATTAATAAGAGGTTTTTTTGGGGTGGTTCCACCCATCCATCACTCTTAGTCTTAGTTCGAAGTTTATACGATCATCCTTTCTATATAAACCTTATATGCCCCCAGGGCATAACTTACAACCCTTGCTCTGAGGGCTGTGAGTGGGCTGTCATCTTCAAAAACAGAATTTGTTAATCGATTAATTACGTTGAACAACATGGTTGTCTCAAATTTTGATTGGATGTGTTTTGGGAAATTGTGGGCATGGGAGGGGGCTTAGTTGCCCTCTAATCCCTTTTGACTAAAAGAGAACTAGGCCTTTCAATTTCCAATCGAATGAGCTCTTTTCGAAGTTTATACGACAACAAATGTTTATTTCAAAATTTCTATCAGATGCATTTCGGGAAAGTACGAGGCACGGAGGGGGGGGGTATCCACTTTCTGATTACTCTGAATTTAAAAAAGGGCACTAGAACTTCTGATTACAAATCGAATGAGGCCCTTCGAAGTTTATACGATCCCTCATTCTATATATATATATATATATATATATATATATATATATATATATATATATATATATATATATATATATATATATATATATATATATATATATATATATATATATATATATATATATTATATGCCCCAAGTGCATAATTTACAACCCTTGCCCTGAGGGCTGTGGGAGGGGGGGGGTTGTCATCTTCAGAGACATAATTTTCAGACCTCTTAATTACGTTGAACAAAATGGCTATCTAAAAATTTTTATTGGATGTGTTTGGGGAAATGATGGGCGTGAGAGAAGGAGTTAGTTGTCCTCCAATCACTTTCGACTATTAAAAAGGGCACTAGCCCTTTCAATTTCCAATCGAATGAGCTCTTTTTGAAGTTTCTACAACAACAAATGACCGTCTCAAAATCTCTATCAGATACACTTCGGGAAAATACGAGGTGTAGGGGGGTCTGATGTCTGATCACTCTGAATCTCAAAAAGGCCACTGTAACTTCACCAATCCAAAGAGCCCCCTCTGAAGTTTATACGATTATCTTTTCTATATGTACCTTATTTTCCCAAAGGGCATAACTAACAACCCTTGCCCTGGGGGCTCTGGGATGATTGTCATCCTCAAAGACATAATTTCCGGATCTTTTATTTACGTTGAACAAAATAACTATCTCAAAATTTTGATTGGATATGTTTTGGAAAACAGTGGGTGTGGGAGGGGTGTTATATGCCCTCCAATCACTTTCGACTATTAAAAAGAGCGCTAGCCCTTTCAATTTTTAATCGAATGAGACTTTTTAGAAATTTCTACGACAACAATGACCATCTCAAAATTTCTATCAGATGCATGTCGGGAAAATACAAGGTATCAGGGGGGGGGGGTATCCACCCTCCCATCACTCTGAATTTCAAAAAGAGCACTAAAACTTCTGATTATTAATCCAATAAGCCCCTTCCGAAGTTTATACGATCACCTTTTCTACATAAGCCTTATATGCCCCCAGGGCATAAGTTATGACCCTTACCCTCAGGGCTCTAGGGGGAGGGGGTGTCATCCTCAAACACATATTTTCCATACCTTTCAACTACTTTGAACAAAATGGCTATCGCAAAACTTTGACTGTGTTTTGGAAAATGGTGGGTGTGGGAGGGGGTTAGTTGCTCTCCAATCACTTTCGACGATTAAAAAGGGCACTAGCCCTTTCAGTTTCCAATCGAATAAGTCCTTTTCGAAGGTTCTACGACAACTCCTTCCATACGAAGTGTCCTGGTTTAAGAAAAAAAAAAAAAAAAAAAAAAAAAAAAAAAATAATAAAATATGCCCATATCCCTCTTTACTTAGGAAGCGATATTGCGCGGCCTATGGTTATTTTAGATAAATCACAAATGAATTGGATTTTCGTACTTGATCAAAGGATATTGTCATTGTGACTCTCCCGATTCCATATAGAAAGGGGGGAGAGTCATAGCTTGAATTTATCTCCTTTTAGGCTGCAATAGATTCCCCCCTCTCAATATTTATTTCAGTAATTAAAATAAAAAGGAGTGTTCTGAACAAAGGTGATCACAGGACAGACTAAGGGGATAATTATTCCTTAATAAAAAAAAGAAACGTATGAAGACTTTATTTTTAGTTTCTTAACCACTTGACCGTGATAAATCAAAAGGCTGTTATTCAAGATGAATTGTAGTGGAGTGCGGAAGATCGAAAATTACGATTCAATTTTTCTTTTTGGCCGTTTTTGCAAGTTACTTTTGCAGGAAAGTTTTTTTTTTCTAGCCTTCGAAATGCAACAAAACAAATATGATATCGAAATCTCCAATTTCTGGATATGCTTGCGAGTAAAAAATAGAGATTTGAATCGTTTTGAAAAAAATTCTAAATATCTTGAGAAGCCAACAAGTTACAGAAAAAAAATCAGAGCAGTAAATACCTCTTGGTCTGATATCTTGGAATATACTTGTACTCTCATATAGATATCTTGGGATATTAAAAAACCATCATTTTAAAGCATGACCATAGGCACTTGTGTCATCTCCCTGGAAAAATGTATGCATGCCCCACCCCACCCCCTAATGTGCAAATATATAGCCCAAATTTACTTCTAAACTATTATATTTTCATCTTGTTTAATTTTATTTAGTAGCATTAACCAAACTTGACTTCTTTCGTGTATAGCGGTGGGTGATATATAATGTACCAGTACCGTATATTCTCCTGGGAAATACCTGTAGACATCCATGGCCGTAGATATACTTTCTCATTTTGAATCCTGTCACTGTCCCTGTCCGTTCATAGATTGCACCGATGTATGTATTCTTACAGAACTATAGGGAACTGCCCTGTAGACACCGTCAGAGGACCTCTCCCTCCCAAATTTTTGAGAAAGAATGAAAAACTTTTCAAAAAAAAAAACAAATATTGGAACCATAAGACTGATTTTAATTCTTTCCTCAGTGATCGTGTGAGTGTCTCGGCAATCAAAATCAAATCAAAAGTAGCTTTCACTTATTTTTGTGCGGTGTTTTCAACTATCTTGCAAATTTTGAAAAAGTCAGTAACCAAATAAAAAAATCAGTAAAATCAGTAAAAGTCATTTTCTTTTGGAAATGAGTAATCCCTTAGTCGAAAAAGTGAAATAGAGTGTCAAAATTAAAAAAAAAACTGATAATACCGTTGAAAATAAGTGACAACGTTTAGCTTTATCAACTCTCCCCTACAACTTCGTTTTTCTGCTTGTACTTTTATGTTCCAGGCCAAAACAGTACTGCTGTTTATTCAGGAGACAGAGTTTTATTCAGGATTTAAGCCGAGGGGGATTTTTCCACTGGCTGAAAATAACCCTCAATCTTGGTTTCTTATTTTTTTTTTATATTTCTTCGTCTTTTTTTGTTTTCTGTCAAATGTCGTGAGCAGCCAGTGCAGTCTTAGAACCTTTGGGGGATGTGTATTTTTGGTCACTTAAAAATGGCAGTAGAATTTTTTATATCCGATCAAATGAGCCCTCTCCCGATCTTTTAGGATCACTGGTTCGGAATGATCATTCCTGGGAAAAAAAAACATACAAAAAATTGAAACCTTGACGTTATGGTTCTCTGGTGTGTTGAATCCGAGGGTGTGATTTTCATTAAGATCGCTTGACATTTTGACATTAAGATCGCTTGACGTTATTTATAATCGCTTAAACCAGCAACATCAAAAATCCTCAAAAGAAAACAGGTAAGACAAAAACATATAATAAACGTAGAATATGTTTAAATATAAAAATAATATAATAATATAAAAAATAATATACAAATAATGTATAAACAATATAAAATTATATGTTATAATATGTTTATTATATAGAAAATCAACTGAGACAAAAAAACATATAATTTGAGAGAACATTTGCGGTCCTGTTTTAATAACTTAACTGCTTGTTACAATTTTTTGAAGAAGCCAGTGAGATTTCGAATTAAAGATGAAAGCATTAACATAAAATTGTCGAGTGTTCCGTTACAATGTCTCCCTCCCCCTCGCATGGACAATTCTCGGTACTTATGTCTTATAGTCACCACACTCCAATTCTGTCGAGAAGTGAAGTTTGGTTAATGCTAACGGAATAAAACAAAATATAATGAAAATATAATACTTTATCAACAAAATTATGAAAACTGCAACAAAGAATTATGGGTGGGGGCAGACCGTATTATATTAAATACGTAACCTAAACTAACCTAACCTAACCAAAACACTAACTAAATATTTAATTAAAATATAGCTACAATGTTGTTTCCCACCGAGTCGAAGCTAATATTGTCTTGTACAAAGACCATGAAAACCTGTTATTTTCTCATGTTCGCGATACAAGATCTTGAGTGTGGTAGCTATAAGACAAAACTACCCAATTTTCCACCTCCCCCATGGACAAGCCTTTCTTTTAAAGAGGTAGCAATTTGTTTTGTAAATAAATCCTCTCTTTCTCAAATACATATTTACTAGGGGCCATAGCTTCCTCTCGAACTCCGTAAATGACATCCTTGCCCCTGTTTCACGAATACTATTGCCATGATTCCAGTTGTATTGGTACTTGACAATGTCAGTGCAAGTTGATTTGGAAACAATGCCAACAGAAAGAAATGGTTTAGGGGTATTTTTGTTTACCGAGAACATTGTAAGTTTTTTACAAGGCGCGCAAAATTGAGCTATTGCACGCAATAAATCGGCCTATTCAGACGGGATGTATGGTAGTAAAAAACCTTCAACTTCTTTGTAGCCAGTGGGGAAAGGTAATAAAATTCAAATTGCTATTTCTTTCTGTTCGACAAACCAATGGAAAACATGATTGCAAAAAAGTACATTTTTGGGCTGTACTCTTTTTCGCTTGGGCCGAGCTCATTTGTCTCTTTGAGTGATTTGACCATTATTGCACAGGGATCTCCCTTTTTTACGGTTTAAGCAAAAAGCAAAGAAGTGTTTCCTTTGATTGTATGTGAGAGCATCTTTTATGCGCGAATAAGAACACCAGTTTTCAAGGACAAGGATGAACAAATGTTAATAACAGATTTGATACGGTACCCCCTGTGAAAAAAATAAAAATAAAAAATAAACACGCACCTCTGATCTTTCTTCTGACAAAATAAACAAAATTCTACATTTCTTTGTATAGGAGCTTGAAACCTCTTCAGAAGGGTTGTCTGTTATGCTGAATCTGATTGTGGGACTTTGATTAAGATCACATAATATTTTGGGGGTGTTTCCTGCCTATTTCAGAGATTGGGCAAATTTTCTCAGGCTCGTAACTTTTGATTGTATTGGTAATATTAAACTTCACGAATTTTATATGTTTTGAATAAGCATCAAAAATTGATTCTTTTAATGTATCTATTGTTACCAAGACTGTTTCTTAGAGTTTCGGTTACTATTGAGCTGCATCGCGCCTTACTTACAGTTTGTTACCACGAACTGTTTGAAATATAGGACAGTAACCTCTCTCTTTTTTATTTGGTTGAATAAAAAGTAACAATAGTTTTTGTGCAGTTTAAAAAAGACTAAATTCCTTCTTTTTTTTTAATTGTCAAGCATCCAGTTTTTTCGTCAACTATTCAAAGTTTGGGTAGCTGTTTCTTACTTTTCAGCTGTACAGTAGACTTCTTTTCCAAAAAAAAACAAGTTTTTTTAACTGAAAGTAAGGAGCGATATTAAAACTTAAAACGAACAGAAATTATTCCGTATATGAAAGGGGCTGTCCCCTCCTCAACGCCTCGCTCTTTAGGCTAAAGTTTTTTATTGTTTTAAAAAATAAAGTTGTGAGACAGAGTCATATAGATTTGAGACAGTTGTGAGATCTATATGCAAACAATGGGCAAAGTTCATGATTTGCAGCCCTTCCCCCGGGAACTGTGGGGGATTAAGTCATCCTCAAAGACCTATTTAATTAGATTTTCGACTATGCTGAACAAAATGGATATCTCAAAATTTTGATTGGGTTACGTCGGGAATAAAACGAGCGTGGGAGGGGGCCAAGCTGCCCTCCAATTTTTTGGTCACTTAGAAAGGGCTCTAGAACTTTTAATTTCCATTAAAATGAGCCCTCTCACGATATTCTAGGACTACTGGATGGATACGATCACCCCTGAAAAAAAACAACACGCATCCGTGATCTTTCTTCAGGCAAAAAATACAAAATTCCACATTTTTGCAGATAGGAACTTGAAACTTCTTTAGTAGGGTTCTCTGATACGCTGAATCTGATGGTGTGAGTTTCATAAAAGTGCTATGACTTTTATGGGTTGTTGTTTTCCCTTTTTCGAAAATAAGGAAAAATTTTCTTAGGCGCGTAACTTTTGATGGGTAAGACTAAACTTGATGAAAGTTATATATATATAAATTAGCATAAAAATCTGATTGTTTTGATGTATTTATTGGTATCAAAATTTTGCTTTTTAGAGTTTCTGTTACTATTGAGCCGGGTCGTTCCTTAATTACAGTTCGTTACCACGAACTGTTTGAAAGAATAGAAATTTAGCCTCTTGAGTTAGATTTAAAAGTAACGAATCTATTCAGTTTTAGGTTTTGTGTTCTTCATTTTTTTATAAAATTCTAAAACTTTGCATAAAAATGAGTTTAAGATCTTTGTTGCTAGACTGATATTTAAAGGGAACAGCAACTGGAAATTTATTACTGAATAATGATCTGACCTAAAGCTTTGTTGAAACTTAATTTAGAGCCTTTTATTATGGAGTGGCCCAGTTAAAGGCGGTGTATGTTCATAAAAGCTTTGACTCTTGATAATAAAATATTCTCAACTGTTTAAAGCTTTTGTGCAAATTTTGAAATCAATTTGAAGATGAGAATCGGGCAAAACATCAGCTAGGAAAAGCCTTTACCTTAAACAACCCAAAAGAAACCCTAGGAGGTAGGCTGAATCAAGTCAAATCAAGGATCCAAACATGAGTAAAACTGAGAAATAGAAATAGGCTACTTGGCTGCTAGCTCATTCAAACATATTGTAATCCTATAATACAAGCTTATGCAAACAAATGCAGTCAATTGTGGAGTGGGGAAACTGTCCCCTATCCAAGATTTGTTGTCCCTATATTTTGGAGAATATTTGTTTCTTCGTATTTTCGTTGAAAATTTTTTGAAACAACAAAATTAGCCCTCCTTGATTTGGAAAAACAAATTCCCCCATCCTAATTTCTGCGGATTGACGCCGCTTGATGCTTGAACTCGCTCTCTTGATTACCGTATCACAAGAAAAAGATCCAATTTGGTCATGTACTCAAAACAGGTAGCTGCCTCAAGATTGGCAACAACCTTTTTGCCGTGAAATTCGCAAATTTGCACGCCTGGCTATCGGACAAAATTAAGGCCTTTTTTCATCACATTACATAAAACAGGTAGCCACCACTAGTTTTTTGCCTTTGATATTCGCGACAATTGTTTTACCGTGAAATTCGCAAATTACACAATGATTAAAATATGGACTGTGAAATTCAGCAGAAGCAGAACAAATTTTGCAAATTGACAAGGGTAAAAAGGTTGGGATAAAAGGTGTAATTGGGCACAACTTAAGTGATTTGTTTTTTTTTTGCGTATGATCGAAGGTATTATTGCGAAAACATGGGTTTGCAACCCATGGACTTGGCAGCGAAAGTCATTACATTAATTAATATTCATTAATATTTACATGATTAAGATTCAATTTTCATATTCTATAATTAATCATACAAATATTCTACTAATCATAATTAATATTCCATATTAACTATACTAATAAATAAATATTATAATATTAATTAAGTTTTATTTGATTATGAAAAAGAGTAATTAAACCACTGCATAAGAAAGGTGATAAGAGTGAGTATGGTAATTATGGAGGCATTAGTCTGGTCTCTGTAGGTAGCAGATTACTTAGTAATATAATACTTTTTAGACTGAGAGATGCTGTAGACAAAGTTTTAAGAGAACAGTGAGGTTTTAGAAATAGTAGAAGATGTGTCGACCAAATTTTCAGTCTTAGTTTAATAATTGAGAAGTGCCTGAATTCTCAAACACCTTTGGTCCTCAATTTTATAGATTATTAGCAAGCGTTCGATTCTGATATTAGAAGAGCTTTAACAAAAGTCTTATCCTTGTATGGTATACCAGACAAATCCATTAAAATGATTAGTGCTATGTACGAGAATAACACTGCTGCGGTTAAGGTAGGAAATGAGGTTAGCAGTTGGTTTTGTATTAAATCAGAATTTAAGCAGGGTTGTGTTCTATCCCCCTTTATATGGATCATTTTGATGGACTTTGTCTTAAGGAGCACAAGAAAGACAATGGGAGACCACGGAATTAAATGAGGAGGAAAAACTCTTCTGGACTTAGATTACGCTGATGATTTAAGCATCCTAGATGAAAGTGGGAGCAAAATGAATAAACTTTTAGAGCTTTTACGAAATCATGGTGCTAGAATAGGTTAGAAAATCAATGTTAAGAAGACTAAGTCACTAAGGCTAAGAATAAGTAAAGATGAAAAGGTGACGTTGGGTAACGAATAGATTGATCAGGTGGGCAGCTTCACTTACCTTGGTAGTATTATTAGTAAAGACGGAGGGAGCAGTGAAGAAGTTAAGTAGAATAGCCAAGGCTCAGAGTGTTTTTTTCACAGTTAAAAAAGTTTGGAAGAATAGGAAGATAAGTCTGCAAACCAAGATTTGAATATTGGAAGCTACAATAATGACGGTGGTCAAATATGGCTCTGAAGCATGGGCGCTCCGAAAAGCGGATGAAGATTTGCTATATGTTCGCCTGAGAAATTGCCTACGGATTATTCTTGGTACCCGGCTGACTGACCGTATCTCAAACAGTAGGCTGTACGAAATATGTGGTTCAATCCCGCTTTCTAGGGCTATAATGAAAGAAAGGTTGAAGTGGCTAGGGTACGTTCTGTGCAAAAAGGTCGACATATTGTCGAAGACTGTCCTTTTCGACCAACTGTCTAGGGCTAAACGGAAAGCAGGTCATCCTCGTCGATGTGGGAAGATGTCATAAAGAAAGATATAAAGGAAACGGGAACATCCTGGGAAGGTGTAAAGAGGGAGGCTTTGAATAGGTTGGGATGGAGGAGGAGCGTGCGTAGGGCCGCTTGGTGCTGCGGTGAGTTGTTACTAGTAGTATTTTAATTATCTAACTATAGTTCATTAATATTCTATATTCTTATCATATATATATATATATATATATATATATATATATATATATATATATATATATATATATATATATATATATATATATATATATATATATATATATATATATATATATATATATATGTTTTATAAGGTGGCCATAAGGTGGCATTCAACAATTGGCTCCCTACCCGCATTGCCCCTCCCAAAGCAAACATTATAGATACTACCTTGAGCCATACCTCATCATGCACGGTAATTTTTCTGGGTATGTTTTCCTTTTCACAGAGTCACTTAAATGGTTTAGCAATAAATCTTATTACATCTTTTTTTTTCTTTTTTTATTATTTTTTTTTATATAGGACCGATGCACCAGCACAGGTCTTTATTTTCACTGTATTTGCGAGCTAAATTCGAAATACTTCATGTGAAGAGATATTTGAGCAGTAGTTGAAAAGCCGTGAAAACATGTTTTACTCTTTACTCTACAAGGATTTTTTTTTGTTTCATTGTTGTCAGTTTTCACCAAAAGCTCATACTGCTTTTGTTTTAAGGTGGCCATAAGATTTCATCGTTGTCATTGAAATAATGGCCAAAAGTAAGGGATTTAGTTATGATTATTTAAATTCAAAGGCCTAGATATTAAAAGCACTTTTAGGGATTTGATTCCCTTAAATAATGAAACCTTCACCTGTTTCTATCGAGTTAATTGATGCATGTGGTGAAATTTAGCTTACATTTGGCATCATTTTGTTTTTGTATACTTTTTCTCTTTTTATCGTAGGGCCAATACTTTTTACATTTCTTTTTTTTGTATTATGTGTCAGAATATGTTGTTTATTTGGTGTTATTTATTGCAGTCTGTGGCCTTCCCAAATTTCCCAGTCCTGCCAAATATGCTTACTAGAAAGAATACTTATTCTGGATCAAATTTCTCTAGTGAGCAAAAAGGTGCGTTTTTTTATATTTCAAAGGTTCTAGAAAAATCAGAAGAAATAGGGAAGAGGGAAGTGACTTAGTTTTTTGTAGTAATTACTTATAGCTATATGAAGGTAATGTAAAAAAAGAAAAAGTATATGAAACACAAATACTGAACTCGCTAATTTTTTTTACTATTTATTTTGTTCATAATGTAAGAAACTTTTCATAATTTTTGCATTGTTTAACAAAATATTAGGTTTTTAGGTAGTATTAAGGCACTTTTTAGACGAATATTAAAGTAGCAAATTTTAAGTTTCTATAAAAGTTTATTATAATATTCAAAATTGACTATCCCTACTAGCAAAATTCCTAAATATATTTCGACACATTTTTTGGATATCGAAACATCCTCCGGGGGGGACTCTGGTTGTGGCTATGCTTGTATAAAAAAATATATTATTAAAATTATAAATATAAATATTAAAATTATAAATATAAATATTGTATTAGTTACCCTACAGTATTAACTACAACTATTTATAGTCAGTGGTGCACATTCACAAAAATCCAGGGGAAGGGAAAAAAATTATTTTTAGGGTCTAGGGGGGAGGCAACTTCTTTGTTACTTTTATTTTTTCAAAGGAAATACAAAAAAAATTTAATGAAATACGAAAATAGGGTGTTTTTCAGGCCCTCTCCCCACCTCTGCCCCTCTATCCAACCTGTGTCACTGTCTACATTAGGTAAGAGTTTAGAAAGCAAAAACTTGCGAGAATCTGGCTTCTTATCGTTTTTCTATCTCTCTGCTTTAACTTGCAAAGCAGTTTATTAGCAGTGACATCTATTATATATTTGGAACGTTTGTAGATAGCAAAAAAGTAATTTGGAAAGCTTAACATGACAGATGTTATTATTGTTACCCCAAAATGGCAGGGCAAGCATTACGTTTAAAAAAAAATCTGTATGTGTTGCTTAAAATATTCTGGTTTTAAAGATAAGCTTCTAAAAGGATGGACATAATAAAATAACTTCATGATTTGCGTGAATTATAGTGCCTAGGCTTCAGATTTCAAAATCTAGTTTTTTCTTCTCAGGTTAAAAATAAATAAGCAATCAGAGAGAAATAAGATAATAAGTTAGTTTAGAAACCTCTCAAGAGTACTCTTTAGTTTCTGAAGAGCGCATATTAATCCCCTCAAGAATAGGTTCTTTTTTCTTCCTTTTTTTTCAGATAAATGCTAGTGCAGGAAAAGGTTTGACACCATTGTGAGCATATAAAGCAGAGAGTTAGTTTAATTTGGCCTTAGATTTTTCTCATGGAACTGGATGAGCTTTTTTGTCAGTAAGGATTCTCAAGGTTTTCTGTTTAGGAAGATTCAGTGTTATTGATTATAACTAATGAAATGCTGAAGATGAGTGTTGACTCAATTTTGCTTAGGAAGCTGAAATAAAAAGCAAAACAGAAGAAAAAAACTTCGTCTTTTGCCCAGCCATTACTTTAAACTAAAACCAGGCTTAGCGAATATAGGTTTTGTTCAACTATCCGCACTATTTAGCTGCGTTTTGTTTGAGCAAGGCAATTAAAACATGTACATTCCCATCCGCACTGCCATTGAGGCCTTTGTTTTCCGTTCCCCATACCATCATCACTGGTCACATAACTTTCATTATTAATTTATATTAAACAGTTTGTTATATAGGAAAACAACAGGTTATTATTATAGGAAATAGGTTTTACAAATAAAAGTTTCAAAATTTGCTGTTTTTTAATGAAGAATAGAATTTATTCTTTGCAATTTTTTACAAAAATTAATTTACATTACGCAAATGCAAAGTTTCATCAAAGAACATTTTTGCAGTCATTGACGATGGTGAGGGAATGCTGGAGCTAAATAAACTAAACTTAATGTTGCATCCTTTTTTAGTACTAATTAAAATTAACTAGATGAAAAATTGCGATCCTAGCAAAAAAAGATCCTTGAGTAATTTCACCGCAGAGTTACCTGGACAACAGATTGCAGATATTATTTTATGCAAATGAAAACAAATTTCAGGATTTGCAGATTAGACTCATTCTTTGTAATTCAGCGATAGCAAATCAAAAATTAAAGCTCTTCTAAATTTCCAAACATAAAAAGTTTCATCTGGTTGGAAAACACAATTCTATTTAATGAAATAAGTTTAAGACTATATTTTTCTAAGCAAGCAGAATTGGTAATTTAAATCATGAGGTTTCTTTCAAATTTTGTTGCTGTACTATGCTTGCTGGTAGAATTTTTCAAACAAATCGTTTGAAAACGAGACTGAATGTAAGAATAAATGAAGCAAGGTTTCTGGTATTTAGAAACCACAAATCCCCTCACTTTTCCTTATGAAAACTCACACAAAGCAAGAACTCCGAATTTTTTCTTTTGGTTCTTCTTTAAATTATATAGTACAACTTTTTACCCCTTTACAATATACGATCGGATTTATTCTTAAATTGTTCGTTATAAATATCAGAGTAGAAAATCGTTTAAAAAAAAATCTTTCTGAATACCTTTTGAAGTCAGCCCAGAAAAATGTTTTCTAGAAAAAAAAGGAACAAATCTACATTAGTTTTCCTCTGATACGCCAACAGAAATATTAATAGGAATTGCAATTATAATTTTGAAGTTACCCGCCGTTCCTGGCTACCGATACCCCAGGCAAATGTTTGGATTCTCAAAAGAAGCTAAAACACTACCGACAATATACTATCGATTACAGTAGTCGAGCTATTGACGTTATACGTAATAGAAAGACAATAATATTACGACAATAGCATGATAGCAGCAAATAAACTTTCTAGAGTATGAATTTGAAAATGCATCCAGTTTTTGCTGTCATCAAATTAATTAAACTTTAATAGAGGTAAACTATCTTAAAAGGTAATCTTAGTTACAGGTTCTTATTGTGGCAGTTTTGAACTTGGCATTTCAAAAACGCAGTCTCGAACAGAGGTAAAACGCTACCGATAATATACAATTGACGACATCAGTCGAGCCATTGGTACTATACGTAATAGAATGACAATAGCATTACGACAATAGCAGGATAGCAGCATATAAACTTTCTAGGATATAAACAACAGTTCAAGTAGGGATAAATCCTTTTATTAGACAATGAAAAAGCAATTAAAAATACTGTATATGTGATAAAAATATCTAGTATTTTTTTATTGTTTGTTTTTTCACTGTCTACTAAAAGAATCTATCCCTGTTTGAACTATTATTTATCGGAAAGGCAGTGTGGTCTTCGAAAATACCTATTACTAGGATATGAATTTGAAATTGTGTCCGATTTTGGCTGTCATCAAATTTGTTAAACTTTAATAGAGGTAACCTATTTTAAAAGGTAATCTTAATTACAGGTTCTTATTGTGGCAGTTTTGAACTTGGCATTTCAAAAACGCAGTCTCGAACAGAGCTAAAACGCTACCGACAATATACAATTGACGACATCAGTCGAGCTGTTGACGCTATACGCAGCGGAATGACAATAGCAAGGGCGTCACAAGCATTTAAAGTCCCATCTCGTACGCTGTATGACAAAGTCAAAAAACTTGGTATACCAACACGACGGCTACCAAAACTTAGATTGTCATCACATTCATCTCGTGAAGAAGAAGATTCCTTGGATGGTGATGCAAAGCGCAGGCGTGTGAATTCGTGCATCTCCCCAACGAAAACGTTAAAGGATGGTTTTTGTGATCCCAACAGTGTAGCAATACAGCCAACACGAGATTTTACTCGTCGTTTCCTTATCCAAAGTGATCAAAATGGAATACTTAAAACGCCTATAATAAATAATTCAAAAATTAAGGAAGAGGCGGTTAATTTTGACAAAGTTTCTGCTCAAAAATCTTCTGAAGAAGAGGGAATAACTAATGACGAAAATATTGATCTAAAAGTTAAGTATTTTGTGCCAGCTATGTGGCACGGGAATTTCGGAATTGAACATGGAATTTGTGCAGCACCAATGGACCTTTCACCAAATACATCATCAAAAGGGGATTTGCCACCCCTTGGAGCTAGTGAGTCTGAACAATAGTGTTAACTCTTCATAGATTTCTTTAGTTAAATATTTAAAAGTAATATGTTCTTATACTTTATATTTGAAAACATTAACTAGAGATAAATAGTATAACTTTAAGTCAATTAGATCAATGAGATAATGAGTGTTTGAACGTGTGTTTGATTTAAAAAAATCAATGAAGTAATTTTCAAAGTAGAAATACATCCTAATGTAAGAATAGACCAATAACAGGTGAACACACTTGACATAGAGTAATCGTAGCGTGCTGAATTTATTCTTACGTTTTTAACCTTGTTATTTAGGACAAGCCCCTTTTTTGTAGTGAAGGCGTGTAGGATGGTCTAAAATGGTAAATATTGTTTTTTTCTGTATGATTTTCGTGGAAAATTATCAGTCCCAGGTATAAGCATCCTGAATGACGCATAGTACTCCCCCGCTCTACTCTGTGAGGAGACCCGATTTCAATTTTTTTTCGGAAGTACAATAAGCAGGAAAGTAGCCTTTGCAGGCCTTACTTCAGTCCCCCCCTAACATCTTCAGATGTTTTAGATCTTCTCCATACTGTCCTATATTTTTGATAAATACACATATTTTTGCTTTTCTTCAAAATTAAAGAGATTCAACCTCTTTCTAAAAGAGAGAGGTTTAAAATGTTTAAGGATCGAGCTTATGTTCGAATTTAAGCTAGCTCCAATATGTTAAAATTAATCAATTATGGACCTCTTGGATCCCTTGCAATCTCGTTATGAAGAACTAGCCCCGGAGACGTACTATTGGAGTTTGTTTAGCTCCCAGAATGCACCCCAAAGGGTGACTCCTAGGTTACCCTGGGTATGCCCTTAGAAAGAATATTAATTGCTACAGTATGTAAGTATAATAATGAGCTGAAATATTCAGCTTTGTCAGTTGAAGTTCACTTCAGTGTCGGACATACGGATTTATGACAAGAATCATGTTTTTCATCGAAACAAAACCAATATTAGAATTGGCCGGACTTACCCATTGCTTATCAGAATTTGCTCTTTTTACAATTATGAAGTCCAGTTATTTGCTTTCCATGTTGGTCATTTGAGTTTCCATTTAATTTCAAATAGAATAGATTGGTGTATTTAATTTTAGTTAAAAAAATAGTGATTCATAAGAGGATTTCTTTAATTACAAGTTTTTATAATTTTTATTTGTCGGCAACATGGATATCCAAAGGGAGATTCCATAAGGCTGAGACTCTTCCGTGACGTTACAGCTATAAAATTTAGTAGTCAGTATTGATAGTCAAATCGACTACTGAGCACTTGTTCAACCCCATTTCGACCCTCCAACCCCATTGCACCAGTTCAACTCCATTTTAAAATAAAATTTCAACTGCACTCTTTTTTGTAAGAAATGATTGAGGTTTATTAAGTAATAGCTTTGATGCAATAATTCGAAAGGCTTTATCATATGCGACAGTAAAATGTACAGGAGAGCAGTAGAATGGAAAGTTTCAGGTTTGTTACTGTTTACAGTTACAATTACTGTTTTGACTTTTCGTAAAGTTACTGCAAGTACTGTAACGGCACTGTAAAGTTACTGTTTTTAGCCTACAAAGACTGTTTTTTGGTATACGAAAGAGAAAATTCTGTTACTAGAAACCCCATTTTCAACTTTCCCACAAATGATAATAATCGAGATGATGTGTTTCTCAAAGATTAAAAAATTCTAAGCATTTTTTTAACCAAATAAACTACAAGAAAGCAAAACTCGCCAATCGATCAAATGAGCTGAGATATATATAGATCTGTTTTTAGGAGTTGGTTTCACATAACACTTCTTAAATTAAGATGGTCAATGATTTAGTTAGTTATTCGCTTTATTGCATTTACAATATTACATTTAGTTTAATATTACATTTATTTAGTTTTTGACTCATTATGAGTTTTTTAATAATGTGATCTACTGAAACTACGTATACGATTTTGTACAAATTGAATATTTTTGTGTTTTTTTTTCTTTTGTAAAAGTATGCTGCTTTACATAGAAAAATATTGTTCTTTTCTTTCATTTTTAGCATGCTTATGATAAGTGTTATAAAAAAGTGTTTTGTATAAGAAAGTGTTTAACCATAATGTAAAGTGTTTTAAAAATGAAGAAGTTTGTTTTAAGTTTTCTCAAGTTTCTTAAGTTTTGTGTGAAGTTTTCGTTAGGTTTGTTGCCAATCCATTTCGATAATTTTCCATAGTTTGTCTTATCAATTAGATATGCTTAATTGTATGTCATAGAGTCTGATATTTTCTGTTAATTAGAAAACCAAGTGTTGTATTTAGCCAATTTTTTGTCAGATTCAAATTTAATAGCCATAATTGAACGTATCTGGCCCTTTCAGCAGTGAATTAGTTCCGACTTAAGTTATCCATTTTGGAATCCACTCTAGTTATCCAGCTCTTCTTAAGGAAAAAGAATAAATTAATTTGAGAAAAATATAGTGTGCTGTTTTTACAACCACGTGATTTATAGCTACCACTACAACAGCCACTTTTATCTTTTAAGGACACATATTATTGAACAAGCTAAATTTCATTTAACTAAATTATTGTGATTGCCACGAGTAGAGAAAATAGACTTGTAAGCAGCGTTGTCAACGCTTTGAAGCAAGCTGTATTCGTTTTCCGATTAAAATTGCACAACAAGAGTATATTTTGTATCATCTGAATAGCAGATTTAAAATTTGCCGTAACAAGAATTTTTTTTCAGATAAACTGAAACTGAAGCAGATATTTGATTAAGAAAGCAGCAATTAAAACCAAAATATACAGAAAAATTTGTATTGTACCAAAAAGATTCTACATGTACTGCATTGTACCTGCATCTCTAACAATTGTACCGCGCTGGCAACGCTGCTTTAAAGCGTTTCACTTCAAAATAGCGATGATGTTTCTACTCTGCACCGCCACGCGGGATAATACCCGTTAGTCCTCCCTTTTCATCACCATCCCTGGTTATGTAATTTTTATTATAAGTTGATACAACCAATAATAACTTGCACGGGTAGAACTTAACCAATCGATTTTAAATTTTCTGGTAGTAAATTCAATGGACGATGTAAAATTTCATTATAAACATTTTCCAACTACTTCTAATGGTGGAATACATTTTTGATATAAATTTTTTTCAAATTTTTGAAAAATAAATTTTAGAATAAATTTCTAATGATTCTAATCCTGTCAAACAGCTACCCCCTAATAGCTATATTTTTATTTTTGTGTTTATTTACAACTTGGTTGTATTTCTACAATAATAATGAACCAAATTTCAAACTGCTTTATTGCCACAGGATTGAAATGTTTTAGTCTATATGTCGAGGAAGACCAAATCCCAATTTTTAAGTAGCTGGGATAGGAAAGTTTCGATAAAAGATTGGAAAAAACTTTTTCTTCTAAAAACGTAGGTGGCAATCATCAGAATTTGGAATTTGGTACATTGCTTGTGTTTTACTTTTTCCACTTCGTTTTTCAAACTCTATATGTTACCCAAGTAAAATTAAAGTCTTAACATATTGTATCTTATTTGTGTTAGTGACAAGCCGTTAGAGTTAATTAAGTAAATATTTTGTTGGTGTTAAGTTAAAGGACCGAGATACTTTTTAAAAATTCGCTTTAATATATATGTGAAAAAAAATTGATCTTGACCTGAATAAATCCTTTTCAATAATCAAACTTTGTTAACTTCAGCTTAATACTGAAACAAGTTTTGAGGTATATGAACTCATGGTTAGCATTAAAAACACCAAGAGCCATCTTGTGTCTTTTAATATTTTTTCTAGCGCTTCACTTAAGCTCTTTGCAGCCACCATATAAATATTATAGAGGCAAATAAATATATTTTTATGAAGGAGGGACTGAATTATCGAAACAACAACCAATCAAATAGTTACATTGACATAACCAAAAATTAAGTGGCAAATTTTAAAAATCACGATATTTGGAACGTCTGTCCTGTCTTTTTTATACTACACTCACAGTTTACACACAGTTAGTAACTGTTAGTAAAAGTTAGCTACTCACAGTTTATTAAGGTAAAATAAATTGCAATATAAATTAAACTTGCGGGGAATAATGCTTGCAACACGAATGAAATTATTTTATAAAGTTCTCTCGGGTAAAGTTCTTCCCACGATTTTTTAGAACATTTGTTTATAGCCAGGGGAGCAGACACTTAGCGCAGAGAGTGAGGCCCCCTGTCTACGGCTATATTGAGAGAAAAGTTGAGAAGGTTAGGATACGTCCTGCGGATGAAGGATGACAGATTACCAAAGTCTTCCTTTTAAGCCAACCCTCTAGGGCCAAGAAAAAAGCCCCCATTGCCCCCAAATGGGATAGGATGAGGCCGTAAGAAATTTTTTAAAAGAAATTGGGACTTCTTGAGAGGACGTAAAGAGGGACGATTTGAATAAATTGGGATGGAGAAGGAGCATGCGCAGCTGTTTTGGCCTCAAGTGGCTTGATGTTGTGGTGAATGTTCGCAGTAGTAGTGGTATTAAGGATTCATAGAACTTTTGAAAAGCTAATTAAATAGACTTACATTGACGTTACAGCCCATTTGCACATTATATATATATATATATATATATATATATATATATATATATATATATATATATATATATATATATATATATATGTATATATATAGTACCGGAAGCCTCAGCCCGCGGCAGGCTTCTAGATATGGATTCTCATTGTCGCTTGTCTTTTAACCGCAGACAATTTGAGACAATTTGCTGTCTTTTAATATTTCAGTCCTTTCAAAGATATTCGATTATTAAAGCAAATCCGATTTCTAACAACGATATCAACTAAGCTTCAGACTTATGGTTTTCCTTTTTAAGGTTTTTGAATTGTTGTAATCCCTCGTTGAAATATATTCAAATATTTATGCAATTACCAGCCACCGGGCCCTGGAACTCGGCACGCGGCAGGCTTCTATATATGGATTCTCATTGTCGCTTGTCTTCTAACCGCAGACAATTTGCCGTCTTTTCATATTGCATCTTTTCAAAGATATTTGCTTATTAAAGCAAGTCCGATTTCTAACAAGGATATCTTCTAAATTTGAAACTTTTGATTTTCTTTTTTAAAGATTTTGAATTGTTGTAATCCCTTGTTAAAATATATACAAATATTTTTGCAATTACCAGTTTCTCGCTATTTACGCAATTTATTGGCTTTTCATATGCTGTCTTTTCAAAGACATTTGATTATTGAAGCTAGAGTAGGGGGAGAACTTATACTCCGGCACGAGATTTAATATCCTTGGTAAAAGCCTGGACGAGATTTAATGTCCTCGGGTAAAGTCTTATTTTTAGACCAATCAGAGGCCTACAATCCGTGGACGAACAAGATCACTTGCCTATTTCTAGGTCAATCAACGGTACGAACAACGGGACGAACAAGATTACACACCTCTTTCTAGGTCAATGACAGGGTTAGATTACAACCAGGACGATGTGACATCATCAGATCAGACTTTCTAGAGGTGTTTGTTTGAATTTACGTAATTTCTATGTCAAAATCAAAATACAGTTTTATTTGCTATGGCACGTGGGGCGTTGTATATATTTTGTTGTCTCTTATCTGCACAGACCAGACTTTCATGGAATGTTAGCTTTGAAACATGACATAAATGCTAGAATATTAAGAGGGACTCTAAAGAGATAGAAATTCGTGACTTAACGTTAAAAAATGTTGAAAGTAATAGACTCATCAAGATGACCTAGCTTTACTTCTCGACTGTGTTCTGTATAATACACAAGTACCATCGAGCTGTTTTGTCAGTATAAAATATGCAATAAAAGAGATAGAAATTTGTGACTTAATGCTAAAAAGGCGAAAGTAATAGACTCATCAAGATGACCTAGCTTTACTTCTCGACTATGTTCTGCGTAATACACAAGTACCATCGAGCAGCGTTGTCAATGTAAAAAGATGAAAATAATAAAGATGTAGACGCCAAGAAAAGAATTTAAATAAAGAGATTCAGAACAATCCTTAGAAATCCTTAGAAATCAGCTAGTGAGACAATTATGAGCATATACCATAAAGAACTACAACCACTAAGGACCTCAACCTCCAAGGTCCCCTCTCCCCAACCTCCTAGGGGCCCCTTCCTCCAACATTTTTTTTGGAAACCCCCCCCAAATTTTTAATATAGAGGCTCCATTAAGAGTTATGAATGTGTAAGAAAAAAGTTATCAGAAAGTCATTTCTGACCTCATCTTTCGGGACTTAGACAAGCAGATGCTTTGAACATTCAATTGTGAAATATTTTTGCATAGCATTATGAAATACGACAATTTAGAATGATATCTTTCTAAAAGTCCTCCCCCCTTACACCGTCTGTTTAATGAATATGTGTTGCATGGGCTGTGGAAACAGTATTTTTTTTTCGTTTAAGTTTCAATTCCATTCTTTACTCCCATCATAAACAATTGCTTTTAAATGATTTTTCTCTTTATTTTTGGCTGAAAAATTATATAAAACGGGAATAATAAACCTGGGCCTAACCATGTTAGTAGTTTAAACAAAATAAGATTAAACAGCGCGAAATTTGTTTCTATACTGAAAGTTGGGGCTATTAAACTCTTTTCATCTTTTGTCTGAAGGGCACGAAGGATAAAAATTATAAACTGTCTCCTGTCGTCCAGTCAGTGTTAAAAAAACAAACAAAAAAAACAACAACAGCACTGGATGTACTTGCATCAACATGTTCCCCAATGATAAAAATATCCCTACTGTCATAGTTGAATTTAGTTTTGGTTTAAATTCAACTCAAGTTTCGAATTAAACTTTTCTTACCTGAGGTTTGTAGGATTGTGCAAAAAAACAGCCAAAGCCCAAAACCATATTTTATGGAATTGGAAGGTTTTTTTTTACCAGCGTTTTTGCCTCACCTAAATTCCTTTATTATTTTTTTTTTACATCAGCGAGTTCATGTCTTGAATTCGAATCTGATTCACTTTGTTTTTTTAAAGCCTATAAGCAAATTTTTGGTTGGCCTATTTTTCTTGATTGTAGATTCCCAGGAAGATTCCTGATTAAAGAAGACACAATAATGGGCGCCTGCAGGGGGGGGCTGGTGGGTATGGCTCCCCCTGGAAATTTGGGACTATTAGGTAATTATGAAGAAATCAAAGGAAAGTCAGCAGAATGGGGAAAACCACGGAAAAAAAGTGTGTTAGCCAATGGTTGGCTGCCTGCCAATAGGTTTTGACACTTAAAAATGGCATTATAAGTTCTGACTTTTCACTGGGTGACCCCTTTCCGCAAACAATTTCTTATATGATTTGGTTAGAGTAAAAAATCAAATTCTTCACAGCAATGAATGGTAAGTAAAAAGCATACGAACTTAAATATTGATAACATTAAATTGAAGAATCAGCTTTTTATGGTGATTTGAAATATGTATTTGTTTCGAGTTTGAAGTTAAAGATCTCAAGTTACTAGTACACAAGAAAGTTAGCATAATTAGAGAAAAAGAACAAAAATAAATTAAAAGGGGGCAATCTTGATAAAAAATACGCCATCAAATTGTACCCATGAGCCGATATCTGAAGAAACTGTAACCAGAAATATTTAGTTCTGTATTTTCCCCCAGAACGGATGCTTATTTTTGGTCTTTTATTATTATTTATGTTTTTTTTTTCACTAGTGGTGATTGTATTGATCTAATTGCACCCTTCGAAAAAGTTTTAATTTTTTGTAGTTATGAAGCTAAAAGCCATCAAATATGTTGGTCTTAGGTATTCAAAATTAAATTAAAAATAAGAAAATTGTTCAGTGACGTTGAGCGTTTACAGTATTTCTCTTACAGAAGTTTTATTCGATTTTCTTAATGTTAGTTTTAATATTTTACTTCGAAAAAGTACTTGAAAATGCTTTACTTTTTATTATCATTAAGTCAGAAGGCTTTAAGTATATCGGTGTTTGATGATCAGGTTCAAATATCGATACTGTCCGTCCAACACTTGGTCCGTCCAACACTAATGTCCGTCCAAAACTTCGTTATTGCTCAACAGAACTGAATGCTAAGAGTTGCTGTCTTATTTTTCATAACTAGGCTATTGCTTTGTGTATTTTTTTGTAATTACTTTACTTTTTTCATTTTTATATACTTTTACTTTACTTGACATACTTTTTTCATTGCCTTTAAAAAAGTGCTTGTCTCTATGCTTTGCAACCCATCAAAAACTAAACAGAGATCATTGAAATATTGAGCGTTTTTTTCTGAGTTAGAAAAAGTATCTTGTTCTTAAAACTATACTGTTTCAAGAAATGTAATTAAACAAGACAAAAATGATTTTTGAGCTAAAAATAAGGAGCAATATTAAAACTTAAAATAAATCGGAATTTATTATATATAAGGAAGACTGCCCCCTCCTCAATACCACGCTCATTAAGTTAAAGTTTTTTAGTACTTTGAAAAACCTTCTTTTTCCAGTTCAATAACCCTTGTATTTCAGTAAATGCTCTTAAAGAATTTGTACAACATTTTCTCAGATTTAGGAGTAAGGATTAGGTAGTTAAGGAGGAAACAGCCCCCTTCATATAAAGAACAATCTATTCCAATAGGTTTCAAAACTATTTTTACTTTCAGTTGAAAAAAATATTTGCTTTTTTTGTTTAATTTCTGATGTTTTCTAAATCATGCCCAGGCTTAACCAAAATGTAATGTGGGGTACCACCTTTTAAACCCCAAAGCTAATTGCTGTTAAAATGTATATATGAATAATTGTAAATTGATTAGTACCGCCTTACGTTTTCAGTTTTTCTGCTTATTTCTAATAAATGAACTACACTTTTTAAATATTACGGGCCATAACATGATCTCAACAGCCTATTCAAAAGCGTTATTTAACATTTTTTCTTTCTGAAATTGAGATTTGTAGCCTACAATCTTAAACAACACGCTTTATCCTTTTGAATGTTGGATTGCAATTTAAATTTTGGACGCAATTTGAATATGCTTAAAAAATTTGCGATGAATAGTACTTTTGTTCATAATTTCCCTCTTCATATTTCTACTGCAGAGTTTTTTGTTAAATGAAGAGGGGTATTATTGTTCACATGGACGGAAGTTTTGTGAGACTTTTGATCTTCTAAAAGGCTGAAGTCATCACAACCTCTACAATAGGATTCTCCTATCAATAAATACATTACATGCATATATTTAAGTACATTGAAATATTTTATATAAATAGTAAAGGAGAAATATTACCATTTAAAATTGTTAAAAACAAAGCTCCTAGTAGCATTTGCCCCCCCCTCCCCCCAAAGACATTTCTTATTGGATTCATGATGGGTCGCCTCGCCTTTTCCACCTCAGTGCTGATAGACATGGGAATGTATTATTTTATGCTGTATGGAGAATAATTAATTCCTACTGCCCCCTACCTCTTTCTACATTTATCTGGAGGCTCATGAAGAATAAGCAGTTTGAGTAGTGTGCTATCTGTATATTTCACCAGTGATTTCAGGGATGTTATACTCCATATACACCATATACAGTGCACGTTGACGTGCACATTGCAAAAAGCGACCAATCCTTTTATATTATATACCTATAAAGTGAACAAACACGTTTTGAGAGTATAATTGAGATTATATAACGCAGCCAGATGGGTTTTTGAAGCACATTCAGCATAGCGTGTTTTATCTATTTATTTTTTTTTAAATCGAAAACTAGAAATTGTCAAATTGCATAATCAAAGAATGGTCTCATTCTAGAAATACCGGTTTACAGTTGGTTATAATCATTTTCTTTTTTAAATCGAAAACTAGAAATTGTCAACCTTTTCAAAGAGAGTGAGTAGAACCTGTCAAAGAGTTTGATGACCTCTAGCTTAAAGGCATCTCATCGAGTTTGATTAAGAATGCAATATGTCTAGAATTGATGCCATATGCTGTTGAATCGTTTACCAAAAAAATAACTCTATTTGCAAAAAAAAAGGGTTTAGCATTTGCGAATCGGACTCTATGAACGATATTAATTAATGTTTTAATAATACGAGCGTGAATGATTCTAATTAGTGATTGGATCGTATGAAGATGAAGAAAAAGGGTTAAACTGATTAGCAGTTAAGCTAACCCCGAAGAGCATGTTAACTCATAGCTTTTTTTTTTTGGGCAATTGACATTTTTTTCTGATAACAAGTACCATTCATTGCGATCGTAACTCTATGTTGGCTCGTTTTATATACTTCAGCTTGTCTGTTCATTTGTGTTAAATAAAAATCTTGAATCTGGAAAATGAAAAAATAAGTATTTAAACAAAATGTACGATGTTGCTAATTAAAGAATAGTAGACTACAAAAAGAATGGCTTGATTGACATTTGCTTTTAAATCACTTTACGTAAAAGCTAACTATATTTGCAGAAAGGGATAAGGGATTTGCGAATTGGACTGTACGAACGACCTTATTTCAATAATAAGAAAAAAACAGAGCTAGACAACATTTGCGAATTGGATCATATGAAGGTGGAGAAAAAAGGTTTAAACCGATTAGCAGTTAAGGTAACCTCGAAGAGCATGTTAACTCATAGCTTATTTATTATAAATTTAGAACAATATCAATCTATGGAAATGGTAAACGATGATAAAATGGTCTTATGACTTGACCTAGCTTTACTTCTTCGAAGGGTTCTGTATAATACACAAGTGGTGTTTGAACAGTGTTGTCAATTTAAAATAGAGTTTAACGTTATAGTATACTAAAAAGTTGATACTAAGAGAGATGTAGATGGCAAGAAAAGAATTTTAATAATGAAATTCAGAACAAACCTTAGAAATCCTTGCAAATCAAGTAGTAAAGTGTATGTGAGTACTAACCATCAAGGATCATAAGCACCATCGATCCTAACCACCAGAGACCTCAACCCCCCATAGGTCCCCTATCCCCAAACTCGAAGGGTGCCCCCCTCCCCTCCAACTTTTTGGCCCCCTCCCCCATTTTCTTTTGGATTTTTTTTTCGATTTTTTTTTAATTTTTTTTATTATTTTTTTACATGATATATTTTTTTTCAACTTTTTTTTTACATGTCTTCGAATGAGATGAAACATACTTAAAACAAAATAAATCACATTTAATATTTTCCAAACTCAAAATGAGAATGCTATAGAAATGTCAGTCATGACCTTTACTATTAGAAAAATAATGTTTGTAGCAGCACCTTTTTTTATTGGACTAAACATTTTTTTTGGACTTCGAATTATTCAATTTTTTTTTACGTATCTTAAAATGACATAAAATATGCTTACGGCTCTAACAATTGTACTCTATGCATGTTCAGAGACACGAGGCGGCTTTCCCACTGGTACTTTATGGCGGGTTATCAACACTATCTAGTTT
The DNA here is from genome assembly GCF_049724085.1 of Artemia sp. Qi Xiang Cuo. Taxonomy (NCBI): domain Eukaryota; kingdom Metazoa; phylum Arthropoda; class Branchiopoda; order Anostraca; family Artemiidae; genus Artemia; species Artemia sp. Qi Xiang Cuo. The sequence continues at coordinate 70,669,852 of NC_142795.1, read as the reverse complement.
AATGCATGTATTAAATCATTATTTTTCTACGCGGTGGAACGATAAACACATAAGCCATATCTTTAAAAATAAGTGAGGATGGAATATTTTAATAAAGTTTGTTCACATGACAATGTTATTGTAGTTTTGAATGCCGACAAGGAGAAGTATTTCAACTATGAAACAAGTACAAGTGGTAGCACTATTGGAAATGTATGCATGCATTGTCATGACAGTAAGGAATTAAATTTCTTTGGAGTACCGAAGAAACTCAACTCTTATGTGGGTGGATATGCAAGATTGAGATCTCCAGAGATTATTGCACTCAAAGAGAATGCCAACATAAAAATAATCGTTGATGATAGATGATAACTCCTTGCTACTGTTGCAGGTAACACTTTACCTGCTGATACATCCTATCGTCAGCTTTCGGGTATTAGCATTCAACGGAAGATCAAAAAAAGAAAGGCCTACTCTTCTACTAATATCATAAACCATATCTTTCTACGTGCCGAAACTGTTACATGTGTAAAAATAATGTGATAATAGACAGTGAAATTGCCAGAAAAATAAAAAGGGCCTTGGTAGAAAATATTACTATGGAATATAAAGATGAATCCATGAAAAACAAAGTACCAGCAAACGTTACTGCCATTCATCAAACAGTCAATGAACCAAATAATACCAAAGACGAAAAGCATATTGAGCCTGTCGATGACAAACCAGTAAACATTGTGTGTGACTCAAAATGGAATAAAGATTATTCTACTGATTACGAACTAAGAGAAGACAATAACTAAAATATCAAGAGAGAACATGGTGAACTATTTTATGGAACGGATTCAAAATGTGCATCCTTTGTCGGATATGCTGGATAAAATTGACAAATGTAAGTATCCGAGTGATGAAATTCTATATCAACATCTTTTGTCAGAAATATCAAATATAATTGACAAAATCTAAGTGTTAGAGTGAATAATTTTTTATCAACATCCTCTGTACAGAATCTAAGTATCAGAGCTATTAAATTCTATATCAACATCCCTTTCTCAGATACATGGGATATAATTGACAAAATCTAAGTATCAGAGTGAATAAATTCATTATCAACATCCTTTGTCGGATATGTCGGATAAAACTGACAGAATCTAAGTATCAGAGTGATTAACTTCCATATCAACATCCCTTTCTCGGATACTTGGGATAAAATTGACAAAATTTAAGTATCAGATTGAAAAAATGCTTTATCAACATCCTTGAAATGCATTATCAACATCATTTGTCTGCTATATTGGATAAAACTGACAAAATCTAAGTATCAGATTGATTAAATTACGTGCGCGCACGTAACCTAGTCTAAGTTAACCTTAAAAAATGAAATAAAGCTTGTTCGACTTTGCATGTCTCTCTCACTATGTATGCACCCTCGTGGGGTACACTCCATGTCTTTCTCGGTTTTTGTGTCTAAATGAACGTATTTGTATGTGTTTTTATCTCTCTCACTCTTTTTGCCTGTGTGTCTGAGCGGGTGTTTGCTTATTCCAATGCATGTCTGGCCACTCTAAGTGAACCTAAATTATCAAAACCTTTTGAATATATATCTCACTAAGACTGTGTGTCTGGGTGGGTTTGCTAACACCAATAGCCGGTCGGGCCTAAATTCCATGTAACGATAGAATACAGTAAAAATGAATAGAGCTAGAAATCTTTTACTTCTATCTGATGTATCCAATAAAAACTTTAAAAATATAACTGCTTATTTTGAAACTTAGATTTTGCGAAATTATTCAAACATATGTGACATGTGATGTTGGTAATGCATTTAAGGAATATTGATAAAGCATTTATTCACTCTGATACTTAGATTTTGTCAATTTTATCCCATGTTTCTGAGAAAGAGATGTTGATATATAATTTAATAACTCTGATACTTAGATTTTGTCAAGTTTATCCCAAGTATTCGAGAAAGGGATGTTGATATAGAATTTAATCAATCTGATACTTAGATTTTGTCCATCGTATCCGATATAGCCGACAAATGATGTTAATAATGTATTTAAAGGATGTTTATAAATCATTTATTCACTCTGATACTTAGATTTTGTCAATTTTATCCCATCTATCCGAGAAAGGGATGTTGATATGGAATTTAATCACTCTGATACTTAGATTCTGTCAGTTTTATCCGTCATATCCAACAAAGGATGTTGATAATGAATTTATTCACTGTGATACTTAGATTTTGTCAATTTTATCCGATGTATCCTGCAAAGGATGTTGATAAAAAAATAATTATGTTGATAAAAAAAAATATTTATTCACTCTCACACTTAGAATTTGTCAATTTTATCCTATGTATCCGAGAAAAGGATGTATCTGGCAAAGGATGTTGATAAAAAAAAATTATTCACTCTGATACTTAGATTTTGTCAATTTTATACGACATATCCGACAAAGGATGTTGATAATGAATTTATTCATTCTGAAATTTAGATTTTGTCAATTTTATCCGATATATCTGGCAAATGATGTTGATAAAAAAAATTTATTCACTCTAACACTTAGAATTTGTCAATTTTATCCTATGTATCCGAGAAAAGGATGTTGATATATAATTTAGTCACTCTAATATTTAGATTTTGTCAATTTTATCCGACATATCCGATAAAGGATGTTGTTAAAGCATTTATTCATTCTAAAATTTAGATTTTGTCAATTTTATTTGATGTATCTGACAAAGGATGTTGATAAAAAAAATTATTCACTCTGACACTTATATTTTACCAATTTTATTCGATGTATCTGGCAAAGGATGTTGATAAAAAAAATTTCACTCTGACAATTAGATTTTGTCAATTTTATCCGACATATCTGACAACGGATGTTAATAATGAATTTATTCACTCTGACACTTAGATTTTGTCAATTTTATCCGATGTAACTGGCAAAGGATGTTGATAAAAAAAAAATTCACTCTAACAGTTAGATTTTGTCAATTTTAATCTCTGTATCCGAGAAAAGGATGTTGATGTAGAATTTAATCACTCTGATACTTACATTTTGTCAATTTTATCCGACATATCCGACAACGGATGTTGATAATGAATTTATTCACTCTGACACTTAGATTTTGTCAATTTTATCCGATGTAACTGGCAAAGGATGTTGATAAAAAAAAAATTCACTCTAACACTTACATTTTGTCAATCTTAATCTATGTATCCGAGAAAAGGATGTTGATGTAGAATTTAATCACTCTGATACTTAGATTTTGTCAATTTTATCTGACATATTCGATAAAGGATGTTGTTAAAGCATTTATTCATTCTGATATTTAGATTTTGTCAATTTTATTTGATGTATACGACAAAGGATGTTGATAAAAAAAAACTTGTTCACTCTGACACTTATATTTTATCAATTTTATTCGATATATCTGGCAAAGGATGCTGATAAGAAAATTATTCACTCTGATACTTAGATTTTGTCAATTTTATCTGACATATCTGACATAGGATGTTGATAATGAATTTATTCACTCTGATACTTAGATTTTGTCAATTTTATCCGATGTATCTGGCAAAGGATATTGATAAAAAAATATGTATTCACTCTTACACTTGGATTTTGTCAATTTTATCCCATGTATACGAGAAAAGGATGTTGATATAGAATTTAGTCACTCTGATACTTAGATTTTGTCAATTTTATCCAACATATCCGATAAAGGATGTTGTTAAAGCATTTATTCATTCTGAAATTTAGATTATGTCAATTTTATTTGATGTATCTGACAAAGGATGCTGATAAAAAAATTATTCACTCTGACACTTATATTTTATAAATTTTATTCGATGTATCTGACGAAGGATGTTGAAAAAAAAAATTCACTCTAATACTTAGATTTTGTCAATTTTATACGACATATCCGAAAAAGGATGTTGATAATGAACTTATTCATTCTTAATTTTAGATTTTGTCAATTTTATCCGACATATCCGATAAAGGATGTTGATAATGAATTTATTCACTCTGAAATTTAGATTTTGTCAATTTTATTTGATGTATCTGACAAAGGATGTTGATAAAAAATTATTCACTCTGACACTTATATTTTATCAATTTTATTCGATGTATCTGGCAAAGGATTTTGAAAAAAAATTTATTCACTCTGATACTTAGATTTTGTCAATTTTATATGACATATCCGACAAAGGATGTTGATAATGAATTCATTCATTCTGAAATTTAGATTTTGTCAATTTTATCCGATATATCTGGCAAAGGATGTTGATAAAAAAAAATTATTCACTCTAACGCTTATAATTTGTCAATTTTATCCTATGTATCCGAGAAAAGGATGTTGATATAGAATTTAGTCACTCTGATACCTGGATTTATAATCCGGCATATCCGATAAAGGATATTGTTAAAGCATTTATTCATTCTGAAATATATATTTTGTCAATTTTATTCGATGTATCTGACAAATGATGCTGATAAAAAAAAATTATTCACACTGATATTGAGATTTTGTCAATTTTATCCGATGTATCCATCAAAGGATGGTGGTTATGAATTTATTAGCACTGATTATTAGATTGCATCAATTTTACCCAATGCATGAGGCAAAGAATGACGATGAAAAAAATTTATTTACTTTAACACTTGGAATTTGTAAACTGTGTCCGATATTTCTGATAATAGTATGTTGATATATAATTTAGTCAATATGATACTTAGATTTTGTAAATTTTATCCCACATATCCGATAAAGGATGTTGTTAAAGCATTTATTCATCTGAAATTTAGATTTTTTCAATTTTATTTGATGTATCTGACAAAGGGTGTTGATAAAAAAAATTTATTCACTCTGACACTTATATTTTATCAATTTTATCCGATGTATCTGACAAAGGATGTTGATAAAAAAATTATTCAGTCTGATGCTTAGATTTTGTCAATTTTATCCGACATATCCGACAACGGATATTGATAATGAATTTATTCACTCTGACACTTAGATTTTGTCAATTTTATCCGATTTAACTGGCAAAGGATGTTGATAAAAAAAAAATTCACTCTAACACTTACATTTTGTCAATCTTAATCTATGTATCCGAGAAAAGGATGTTGATGTAGAATTTAATCACTCTGATACTTAGATTTTGTCAATTTTATCTGACATATTCGATAAAGGATGTTGTTAAAGCATTTATTCATTCTGATATTTAGATTTTGTCAATTTTTATTCTATGTATACGACAAAGGATGTTGATAAAAAAAATTGTTCACTCTGACACTTATATTTTATCAATTTTATTCGATGTATCTGGCAAAGGATGTTGTTAAAAAAAATATTCACTCTGATACTTAGATTTTGTAAATTTTTTCCGACATATCCGACAAAGAATGTTGATAATGAATTTATTCACTCTGATACTTAGATTTTGTCAATTTTATCCGATGTATTTGGCAAAGGATGTTGATAAAAAAAAATTATTCACTCTGACACTTATATTTTATAAATTTTATTCGATGTATCTAGCAAAGGATTTTGATAAAAAAAAATATTCACTCTGATACTTATATTTTTTCCATTTTATCTAATATATCTGACAAAGGATGTTGATAACAAATTTATTCATTATGAAATTCATATTTTGTCAATTTTATCCGATATGTCTGTCAAAGGATGTTGATAAGAAAAAATTATTCAATCTAACACTTAGATTTTGTAAATTTTGTCCTATGTATCTGAGAAAAGGATGTTGATATAGAATTTAGTCACTCTGATACTTATTCACTCTGATATTAGTCACTTTAGAATTTAGTCACTCTGATATCAATTTTATTCGATATATCTGTCAAAGGATGTTGATAAAAAAATTATTCAGTCTGATGCTTAGATTTTGTCAATTTTATCCGACATATCCGACAAAGGATGTTGATAATGAATTTATTCACTCTGATACTTAGATTTTGTCAATTTTATCCGATGTATCTGGCAAAAGATGTTGATAGAAAAATTCATTCACTCTATCACTTGGAATTTGTTAATTTTATACATATCCTATGTATCCGAGAAAAGGATGTTGATATAGAATTTAGTCACTCTGATACTTAGATTTTGTCAATTTTATCCTACATATCCAACAAAGATGTTGTTAAAGCATTTATTCATTCTGAAATTTAGATTTTGTCAATTTTATTTGATGTATCTGACAAAGGATGTTGATAAAAAAATTTATTCACTCTGACACTTCGATTCTGTCAATTTTATCCGATATATCTGACAAAAGATGTTGATAAAAAAATTTATTCACTCTAACACTTAGATTTTGTCAACTTTTTCCTATGTATCCGAAAAATAGATGTTGATATAGAATTTAATCAATCCTTTGCTTAGATTTTTTTGAAATTGCTGTATTGTTTGTCTAGGCAGCGACTTCAATCGATAATGAATGTTACTAAACAGTATGTTCAATTTTTTTCATAATTTCCCGATTTAAATTTTTTTATTGTGTACTCAAGACGTGAATTCAAGACACAGTTTTTTAATTACTTACTTACTTACAATTTTTTCATAATGACATATCCAAAAACGGATGTTGATAAAGAATTTATTCATTCTGATAATATATTCATGTTTTTTGCAAGCCATTCGTACTATACCTTAAACGCATTCAGATATTTCCTTGAAAAAAAAATTCATCCGATGTATATGACAGAGGATGTTGATAAAAAAAATTATTCACTCTAAAACTTAGATTTTGTCAATTATATTTGATGTATCTGACAAAAGATGTTGAGAAAAAAAATTATGCACTCTGACACTTAGATTTTGTCAATTTTATCCGACAAGTCAATCTTAACTGACATATCCGACAAATGATGTTGATAATGCATTTATTTACTCTGGTACTTAGATTTTGTCACTTTTATCCAATATATTCAACAAAGGATGCTGATAAAGCATTTATTCACTCTGATACTTAGATTTTGTCAATTATATTCGATGTATCTGACAATAGATGTTGATATAAAAAAATTCATTCACTCTGACGCTTTGATTTTTTCAATTTTATCCCATGTATTCGAGAAAGGGTTGATTATATAGAATTTAATCAATCCGGTACTTAGATTTTGTCAATTGTATCCCATGTATTCGAGAAAAAGTTGTTGATACAGAATTTAATTAAACTGATACTTAGATTTTGTAAATTTTTTCGAATATACCCGCAAATTAATGTTGATAATGCATTTAGAGGATGTTGATAAAGCATTTGTTCACTCTGATGCTTAGATTTTATCAATTTTTTCCCATGTATCCGAGAAAGGGATGTTGATATAGAATTTAATCACTAGTCACACACAATTTTTACTGGTTTATAATTGACCAGCTCAATATACTTTTTGTGTTTATGATTCTTTGGTGCAATGGCGGATTTATGGTTGGTGTGGACGTTTGGAGCTAATGTGTTGTTCTTCGATACTTCGTAATGGTTTTTAGCAATATTTATTGCAAAGGTTCGTTTTATTTTTCTGGCAATTTTCCTGTTCATCGCAGAAACATTTTTACACGTGGAAAAGTTTCGGCATGTAGAAAGATACGGTTTATGATATTAGTAGAAGAGTAGGCTTTTCTTTTTTTTTGATCTTCCGTTGAATGCTAATACCTGAAAGCTGACGATAGGATGTATCAGTAGGTAAGGTGTTACCTGCAACATAAGCAAGTATCTGTCCTATATAACTATCGATTATTTTTATGCTGGATGTCTTACTGAGCATATTTATCTCTTGCGGAATCAGTCTTGTCCATCCTCCTCCTAGTGAGTTGGACTTTTTCGGTAATTCAAACAAACCTGTTTTATTACGGCTTTGACAATGTCCGCAGACATGTTCGGCACCTCTGCGATTTGTTCTTCTTCCATAGTTTAAATAATTCTCCTTGTCGGCATTCAATGCTACAATAACATTGTCATGTGAACACACTTTATTCAAATGCTCCATCCTCATTTTTTTTTTAAGATATGGCTTATGTGTTTATCGTTCCACCGCGTAGAAAAATAATGATTTAGTACATGCATTAAACTAGATAGTGTCGATAACCCGCCATAAAGTACCAGTGGGAAAGCCGTATCGTGTCTCTGAGCATGCATAGAGTACAATTGTTAGAGCCATAAGCATATTTTATGTCATTTTAAGAAACGTAAAAAAAAGTTGAATAATTCGAAGTCCCAAAAAAATTTTTTAGTCCAATAAAAAAAGTGCTATTACAAACATTATTTTTCTAATAGTAAAGGTCATGACTAGCATGTCTATAGCATTCTCATTTTGAGTTAGGAAAATATTAAATATGATTTCTTTTGTTTTAAGTATGTTTCATCTCATTCGAAGACATGTAAAAAAAAGTTGAAAAAAATATATCATGTTAAAAAAAAAAAATAAAAAAAAGTAAAAAAAAAATTCGAAATAAAAAAAAAAATGGGGGGAGGGGGCCTAAAATTCGGAGGGTAGGGGGCGCCCTTCGAGTTTGGGGTTAGAGGACCTTTGGGGGGTTGAGGTCTCTGGTGGTCAGGATCGTTGGTGCTTATGATCCTTGATGGTTCGTACTCACATACACCTTACTACTTGATTTGCAAGGATTTCTAAGGTTTTTTCTGAGTTTCATTATTAAAATTCTTTTCTTGCCATCTACATCTCTCTTGGTATCAACTTTTTAGTATACTATAACGTTAGACTCTATTTTAAACTGACAACACTGTTCAAACGGCACTTGTGTATTATACAGAACAAATCGAAGAAGTAAAGCTATCCATTATTAAAATTCTTTTCTTGCCATCTACATCTCTCTTAGTATCAACTTTTTAGTATACTATAACGTTAGACTCTATTTTAAATTGACAACACTGTTCAAACACCACTTGTGTATTATACAGAACACATCGAAGTATTAAAGCTAGGTCAAGTCATAAGACCATTTTATCATCGTTAACCATTTTCATAGATTGATATTGTTCCAAATTTATAATAAATAAGCTATGAGTTAACATGCTCTTTGAGATTACCTTAACTGCTAATCGGTTTAACCCTTTATTCTCCACCTTCATATGATCCAATTCGCAAATGTTATCTAGCTCTGTTTTTCCCTATTATTCAAATAAGATCGTTCGTACAGTCAAATTCGCTAATCCCTTATCCCTTTTTGCAAATATAGTTAGCTTTTACGTAAAGTGATTTAACAGCATATGTCAATCAAACAATTCTGAGTGTAGCCTACTATTCTTTAACTAGCAGCATCTTACATTTCGTTTAAATACTTATTTTTTCATTTTCCAGATTCCAGATTTTTATTTAACACAAATGAATAGACAAGCTGAAGTATATAAAACGAGCCAACATAGAGCTACGATCGCAATGAATGGTACTTTTTATCAGAAAAAAATTTCAATTGCCCAAAAAAAAAAAAGCTACGAGTTAACATGCTCTTCGGGGTTTGCTTAACTTCTAATCAGTTTAACCCTTTTTCTCCATCTTAATACGATCCAATCACTAATTTGAATCAGTTACTCTCCTATTATTCAAACATTATTTAATATCGTTCATAGAATCCAATTCGCAACTACTAAACACTTTTTTTGCAAATAGAGTTATTTTTTTGGTAAACGATTCAACAGCATATGGCATCAATTCTAGACGTATTGCATTCTTAATAAAACTCGATGAGATACCTTTAAGCTAGAGGTTATCAAAATCTTTGACAGGTTCTACTCACTCTCTTTGAAAAGGTTGACAATTTCTAGTTATCGATAAAAAAAAAAAAACACACGCTATGCTGAATTTGCTTCGAAAACCCATCTTGTTGTGTTATATAATCTCAATTATACTCTCAAAACGTGTTTGTTCACTTTATAGGTATATAATATAAAAGGATTGGTCGCTTTTTGCAATGTGCACGTCAACGTGCACTGTATATGGTGTATATGGAGTATAACATCCCTGAAATCACTGGTGAAATATACAGATAGCACACTACTAGTTCTGCCATAAAAATGTGTTCTTTTAGACATTTGCCCCTACCGCCGCCTACACAATGACTCACCCCTCCCTCTTCACTATAGCTAATACGCAATTACACATCACCAAGCGTAATGTCATTAAAAATAAAGGGAATCAACTTAGTTTAATTCCGTACTGCCACCGTGTGTTATCACTTTCTCCGCAACTGGGAAGGATACAATATAGTTTATTATTACTTTTAATTCATTTAGCTTCTCAGAATTCCAAATTGATAGCAAATTTGCACTGTTTTAGACAGAGTCGTAGTTTGGTTCCATAAAATGGCAGAAAACAACACTTTCCCGTGGCACAATCTTTATGGTAACTTAAAAAGGAATTTTAAGTTTATGTTCGAATGAGTTCTCTCCCAATTATCTAGAACCTTCAGTTTGATACAATCACCTCTGGGAGAAAAACAAAACAACTAAACATTCATCGACGATCTTTCTTTTGGATTTATCAAAAAACTTTTTGCACAAAATAAGTGTTTCAAAAAAAAGTAAAGAACTCCATTAAACCAAAAATGAACAAAAATAGAAACAAATAATCTACCAAGCATACAACCACCACAAATCAGTATCAATTAATAAATCAAACCCAAAACAAACAAAAATTAAAATGAGTAAAACTCAAAACGAGCAAAAATTTATCTGAGTAGGGTTCTAAACCCTAGGCTTTCTAAAAGCCAGAATATAATTTGTACTTTACTGCAAAAACAAATCAAATGAATTTACTGAAAAAATATGCATTGTAAGTTTAATATACATATGCTGATATTTATTCCTTAAAATCTTAATTAATTTTTGTTTTCTTAAAGTTATAAGTGAAAACATTTAAAAGATTTTTTTCAGTAAAGTACCAATTATATTTCGAAATTCCACATTTTGTAGATTATAGGGCTTGAAACCTCTACGGTAGGATTCTCTGATATAATGAATCTAATAAAGAGATTTTCACTAAGACCACTTGCTTTTTTGGGGGGGGGGGGTCCCCGTTTTTTCAAAAATCAGGCACATTTTCTTAGATTGATGGCTTTTGGTGGGTAACAATACGCTGAATGAATTTCATCTATTTAGAACCAGTGAAAAGAACCAATTTTGATGGTGTGTCATGTGTCATCAAGATCTGATTTTATAGTTTTGGTGAATACTGGCCTAAGTCACTCCTTACTTACAATTTGTTATCAAAAACTATTTGATAAGATTCTCTTGTGATAAAAATCTGTACTTGAACCTTTACATTTTATTCAGTAGAATTGGACAATCAAAAGTAAGAGGGTCAATTTGACAGCTGCATTTTAACTTTAAATTTAGTTTTTCTTTGCTATTCTGTAATTTTTTTAATTTCTGAAGATAAACGGTATTCCAGGTCGAGCGGGATTAATTGTCCTGTTATGAAAAAGGTACATTCCACATGGCCGTTATAAAATCGAAACATGGTACAAATGCAAACAGGATGATTTTTGAGTATCTCTACTCCTTCTATAGCCTATTCTGAGGATTAGGAAATTGCATAAAAACAAGTCTACATCTGTTATAATCTTGAAAAGCACAAAATCTTTCTGTAATTTCAGTTTGAGCCTGATTTTCTTTAAGATTAAATGCGTAATAATTAAATATATTATTGATTAAATGGTTTGATCGCTTTTTCAGGAATCCTCGTTGTTTAAATTTACTGAATTTTATTTCATTTCGCATGGAAAGTTAGTCACTCTTTATTTGAGAAATTTTTCTTAAATATATTTAAAAATAAACTTATTCATAAGAAAACGTATTCTAAAATACATTCCCGTATCCCCATCCACCACTGCTATTCTGGCGTCTACCCCGCCCCGGAAAATTTTCTGCGTGCGCCCTTGGACACAACCCTTTCCTTTTGAAATATAATTAAAATGGAAGTTTTTAAGGCTTCACTTTCGTTTTGCTTTCCGTTAGACTAGTAGACACTTGTCTAGACTACTTTTCCTGGGTATTTATTTTCGCGAAGATATTTTCTATATCTCTGAAGATATTCCTGATTGTTCCGCCCAAATCGCAACCCTTTTATTTGTATCTTAAGTAGTAGTTACTCAATAGTCTAGACCTTGTTTTAAGCATGCCAAAAGTTGCATAAGGCTTTATTTCCGACAACTGATAAAAGAAGAAAAGCATTTTCTTTTAATAAAAGCAAAGAGCGAGATTAAAACTTAAAATTAAAACTCAGAAATTACGCTGTATATAACAGATCTGTCTCCTCCTCCGCTCTTTACTCTAGTGCTAGAGTGCTTTACTGAAAGCATAAAAATATTCATTGAAAGGATCGAAAAAAAGCCAAATAAAATCCCCCCCCTAGGCTTTGAAAAACACATTTTCGTTTGTCTCTTCAGTAAAACAAACTTGTAAAAGAATCCCCTCCCCCATATTTTCATGAATTGTCACCTCTCACTTCATCCGTTGACTTTCAGAGAACTATTTTTTAACCCTTTTTACCGTGGTAATACTTATTTTGACTAACACCGATGAAAACGGTTCGAGTGACTTTTTTACATTTATTTTGATTTTTTTATTAATAAACGGCTCACTAAAAACAGAACAGTTGACTCTCCATATAATACTAACAAAACAAAAATAAACATTACCACATTACCTTCACAAACACATTACATTTACAGTCTCTACAAGCTGATTAAATAAAAAAAAACAAGTTTTTTAAACTGAAAGTAAGGAGCGACATTAAAACTTAAAACGAACAGAAATTATTCCGTATATGAAAGGGGCTGTCCCCTCCTCAACGCCTCGCTCTTTACGCTAAAGTTTGACTCTGTCTCACAACTTTATTTTTTAAAACAATAAAAAACTTTAGCGTAAAGAGCGAGGCGTTGAGGAGGGGACAGCCCCTTTCATATACGGAATAATTTCTGTTCGTTTTAAGTTTTAATGTCGCTCCTTACTTTCAGTTTAAAAAACTTGTTTTTTTTTATTTAATTTCTGATCGTTTTTTAGTTAATGCAGGGGATGTTTCCCCCTCTTTAAAAAATCGAGTAAATTTTCTCAGGCTCGTAGCCTTTGATGAGTAATACTAAACTTAATAAAATTTATATATTTAGGATCAGCATTATAAACCCATTGTTTTGATTCATTTATTGACATCAAAATTCCGCTTTTAAAAGTTTCGATTACTAGAGAGCCATATCGCTTGTTTTTTATTGTTTTTTTTTTATTACGTATATTTTATTATTTATATTAAGGTGCGCTATCCGTAGTCAATAACACCCTCTTTAAGTTAAAATTTATAAAAAAATTTTATTAAAAAAACACTGAATAACAAAGGCCTATTAATTACAATAGATAGCTCTTTTGAAAGCACTAAAAAAAAACTGTAGCGTAAAGAGCAAGGTATTGACTTGGGGGAGAACCCCCTCACATAGGTTATAATTTCTGTTTGTTTTAATTTCTAATATTCCTTCTTACATTTCAGTTGAAAAAACTTGTTTTTTTTTATTTAATTTCTGATCGTTTTTTAAATAATGCTTGGAAATCCGGCGCCCCCTTCATAGAAATGTCCCTTACCCCAAAGAAACATCCTTCACGGAAATATTCTCCAGATTAACCCCCTCGTCTAGCCCCCCCTCCAGAAAAAATCCTTCCTGAAAATGGTTGTATACTTCCCAATAACCAATAAATAATGCTGGCAAGGCCGGCGCCCCCTTCATGGCAATTTCCTTCCCCCATGAAAACTTCCTTCATGAACAGATCCTCCAACATAACCACCGAACCACCCTTCCCTCCCACTACCAGAAAAAAAACCTCCTGAAATCGTCTGTATACTTCCCAATAACCAATACTGTATGTTAACATTGGGTAAAGTTCATAACTTTTAGCCCTCTCTCTGGGAACTTCGGGGGATTAAGTCATCCTAAAAGACATATTTATCTTATTTTCGACCATGCTGAACAAAATGGCTATCTCAAAATTTTGATCAGGTGACTTTGGGAAAAAAATAAGCGTGGGAGGGGGCCTAGTTGCCCTCCATTTTTTTTATCACTTAAAAATGGCACTAAAACTTTTAATTTCTATTCCAATGAGCCATCCCACGATATTCTAGGACCACTGGGTCTATACAATCACCCCTGGGAAAAAAAAAAAAAAAAAAAAAAAAACAAACAAACACAAAAACACGCATCCGTGATCTTTCTTCTGGCAAAAAATGTAAAAGTCCACATTTTTGTAGATAGGAACTTGAAAACTCTACAGTAAAGTTCTTTGATACGTTGAATATGAGGGTTTGATTTTCATTAAAGTTCTAAAATTTTTAGGGGTTCTTTCTCCTTTTTTTTCGAAAATGAGTTAATTTTTCTCAGGCGCGTACCTTTTGGTGGGTAGCTTTTAACTTAATGAAAGTTATATATTTGAAATCAGCATTGAAATATAATTCTTTTGATATATCTATTCGTATCAAAAACCCGTTTTCTAGAGTTTCGGTTACCATTGAGCCGGGTCGCTCCTTACTTACAGTTCGTTACCACGAACTGTTTGATTATTGCAAACATTAGTTACTAGTTATAAAGCAATTGCTTTGCAGCAATTTGCAAAAAGAGATTGCACTATCATCTAGTATTCACAAATAGTAAATTTGTTAATAAAGTGTTTGTTTATCAATTTCACTGAGACTTTATTAATATCCGATCTAGATGAATTACACAAGTGTTGTTTTAAAAAGACACCGTTGCATTTTGATGGTTCCATGGTCGTAATTTCACCATTTTGATTAGGGAGGGGGCTGTGGTGGTTCTAACTTCTCTTGTGCCCGGTACAAAATCTTGATTAGTGCCTCCTCCTGCCTTCCGCAATATTTTCAGGCCAGATTTTAACAAAATTCTCATTTATAAACAAAATCGTTTACAATTTATTAATAAATTAATAATTCAATATATTTTTTAGTTTATTATTAATATTATTTGATTATTGTTAGTTATTTTAGTTTAATTATTTTATTATCATTATTCAATTATTTTAAAAAATCAATTTATTTTATTTTATTAATTGATTAATAATTTATCAATTATTTTCATTTATTAACTGTACCCTCTACTTTATTTTAATAAAAATAAATTTTCAAAAATTACAAAATGATTATAACCGTTAGATTATTATTTTTAAGTTTTGCACCCCCAAAATTTCTGAGCCCAGGGCAACTGTCCCCTCTGGTTCTCCTAAAAAACTACCTCTGGGGGGGAGAGGGAAGAGGGGGCTTACATCTGGGTTCTGAGGAGTATGAAATACCTTTCCGGGGAAAGGAGGTTTTCCTGGGGTACACCCGCGGGAACTTTACGACAAATACAAGCCTTATCGTGTTTTTACGTTATTAATTAAAAAAAACTTTCCGAAAAAATTAAATTTTCAAAGAAAAGTAAAGGCCATTTTAAACTTAAGCTCAGCAGACAAAAATACCTTTTAAAATTCAAACTCAAAACGACCAGAAATTACTGTTAAAGAATAAATGAAACCCAAAACGAACAGAAATTAAATAAATAATCATAGCAAAAACATACAACAAGTAATGATATAAATGAATAAATAGATCTTAAAGCGAGTAATGCTTAGATTGAATATGAAAATCAAGCTTAAAACGAAAAAAATATTTCTCTATTGAAGTACAAATGATACTTAAAACGAACAGAAATTAAATAAACAATCAATTCAAACAAACATACAATAGATATTAATGTAAATTAATAAATAAATCTTAAGACGAGTGAAACTTATTTGAATATACAAATTAAGCTTGAAACAAACAAAAATCACCACAAACAAGAGTTTGGGTATAACCTCCTTCACTCGCTTTAGCAGTAAAGAAGACATGATGTTATTAGAGATTTACTGAGAGCCGATTTTGTGACAAATGAGTTGTTGTATACTTGTATCTAAAAATTAAAATTAGGACTATTACAACATTTTGAAAGGATTATCTTTCATAAATTAATATTATTATACATCAAATGTTCAGTTTAAGTTATAAGCTCTTTTTATAGTTGTTAAAGACGAACATAGTCTCCCTATACACAGCTGTCTGGCTACTACCTCCTTTCCTAACTGTAAATAAAAACCAAAAGCCTTCTGCTTCATTGGCGCTTAACTGAAAACGGATTATATTACAAATACTTTCTTTTCCAGTTTTTACAGCATTGAAAATAAAAATACAATTACAGCGAAATAAACTATTGAATTGATGAATCTTTCAACAATTAATATCATTATACATCAAATATTCAATTTGATGTTGTTAATACTTTCCAAGATTGTTCAAGACGCATATAGTTTTCAGTAAAGCGCCAATGACGCAGTAGGTTTTAGACTTTTACAGTGAGAGAAGGAGGTCAGACCCAAACTCTTGTTTGGGGTGGTTTTTGATTGTTTCAAGCTTGATTTGCATATTCAATTTAAGTTTCACTCGTTTTGAGATTTATTTATTAACTTACATTAATATCTGTTGTATGTTTGTTTGCATTGATTGTTTGTTTAATTTCTGTTCGTTTTAAGTTTCATCTGTACTTCAGTAGGAAAATATTTTTTTCGTCTTAAGCTTGATCTTCATATTCAATCTAAGCATTACTCGCTTTGAGATCTATTTATTCATTTATATCATTACTTATTGTATGTCTTTGCTATGATCGCCTATCTAATATCAGTTCGTTTTTGGTTTCATTTATTCGTTAATAGTGATTTCTGGTCGTTTTCAATTTTGAATGTGACATGTATTTGTATCCAATTAGCTTAAGTTTAAAATGGCCTTTACTTTTCTTTGAAAAACTATTTTTTTCGGAAAGTTTTTTTTTTAATCTTTGTTCGTATTTGATTGCAAAAAATTTTAAGTTTTTAAAAATTCCTTATTTCAAAATCAAACTTTAAAAAAAATCAAATATTCATCAAAGTATCAAAACTAATACAAAATTGCTATCTCAAAATTTTTATCGGATGGGTATGGGGAAAAAAGGCGTGGGGGGGGGGGGGACTAGATTAAGCTTCGGTCTATTTGACTCTTTAAAAGTGAACTAGAACTTTCTATTTTCAATCAAATGAGCCCTCTCTGAAGTTTATACAAGTATCCCTTCTATAAAAACCATATAAATTCCAAGAGAATAACTTACAACGCCTGTCCCTCGGCCCTGGGAGATTGTGTCGACCCTGGAATTTTAATATCTGATGGATGAACTGTTTTTAACAAAATGGTCACCTGAAATTGTTATCAGATGTGTTTATCCATCGAATACACCCAAAGGCGTGGAGGGTGGGAGGGGCTAGTTGCCCTCCAATCTTTTTCACTCTGAGAAAATGAACTACAACTTTTAATTTCCATTCAAATGAACACTCTCTGAAGTTTATATGAGTATACCTTCCATAAGAACCATATATGACCCCAGAGCAATGCTCACAACGCCTGAACAAGCCCTGGGGTGGGTTGTGTCGACACAGAAGTTTTTCTTATCTGACCTTTGAACTATTTTTAACCAAATGACCATACGAAAAGAAGTTTTGTTATATGATCTTTGAACTATTTTTAACAAAATGGCTACCTCAAATTTTTATCAGATGTATTTGGGGGAAAAGGGTTTGGGGGGCCAGTTGCCCTTCGATCACTTTTGACCCTTAAAAAGGGCTTGATCTCAATATCCAATCAAATAGCCCTCTCTGAAATTTATACGAGCATTCCTTTCACACGAACAATATATGCCCCAGGGCATAACTTACAACGCCTGTCCCCGGGCCCTGGGGGGTTGTGACGACATCTTAGTTTTCTTTATCTGACTTTTGAGAAATTTTTAACTTAAAGCCTATCTCAAAATTTTATTGGATGCATTTGGAGAAAAGGGGCGTGGGGGGCTAGTTGCCCTTCAATATCTTTTTACTCGAAAAAACTTAACTAGAACTTTCAATTTCCAATCAAAAGAGCAATTTCTGAATTTTTTACGAGCATCCCTTCAATAAGAACCATATATTCCCCAAGGACATAACTTGCAACACCTGACCTCGGGCCCAGGGGGCTGTGTTGACCCCTGAGTTTTCATTATATGGTCTTTGAACTATTTTAAAAAAAGCTATCTCAAAGTTCTTATTGGATGGGTTTGAGGAAAAAAGGGCGTGGATGGGGGGGGGGATAGGTGCCCTCCAATCTCTTTTTACTCTTAAAAAGTGAACTAGAATTTTCAATTTCCAATCAAATGATACCTCTTTGAAGTTAGTACGAGCATCCCATCCATAAGACCCATATATGCCCCCAGGGCATAATTTATAACGCCTACCCCCGGGTCCTGGTGGGTTGTGTCAACACCAGAATTTTTGTTATGTAATCTTTGAACTGTTTTTAACAAAATAGCTATCTTAAAATTTTTATTGGATACATTTGGGAAAAGAGGTTTTAGGGGGGGGGCTGGTTACCCTCCAATATCTTTTGACGCTTAAAAAGTGAACTAAAACTTTCAATTTCCAATCAAATGAGCCCTCTCTGAAGTTTATACGACAATGTTGTCTATACAAAACCATAAATGCCCCCAGGGCATAACTTACAACCCTTGCCCTGAGGACTGTGGGGGAGTTCTCATCCTCATAGACCTAATTTCCAGAACTTAAAACTACGTTTAATAAAATGGCTCCCTCAAAATTTTGATTGGATGTGTTCGGGGAAAAGATGGGCGTGAGAGGGGGGATAGTTAGCCTCCAATCACTTTTGACTATTGAAAAGGGCACTGGCCAATTGAATTTTCACTTCAAATATCAATTTTTGAGTTTTATACGACAACGCCTTCTATAAAAAACTTATATACCCCCAGGGCTTAACTTAAAACACTTGCCTTGAGGGTTGTTGGGGGAGTTTCCTCCTCAAAAACATATTTTCTGTTTGAAAATCAACTACGCTGAACAAAATGGCTATCTCAAAATTTTGGTTGTATGTGTTTGGGGGAATGATGGGCGTGGGGGGGCCTAGTTGCCCTCCGATCCTGTTGACTATTAAAAAGGGCATGAGCCCTTTAAATTTCCAATCGAATGAGCCTGTTTTGAAGTTTCTACGATAACGCTTTCTATAAAAACCTTATATGCCCCCGATATAAGTTGTCCTCCAATCACTTTCGACTATTAAAAAGGGCACTATCCCTTTGAATTTCTAATCGAATGAGCCTTTTTGAAGTTTGTACGACAACGTCTTCTATAAAAACCTTATGTGCCCCCAGGGCATAACTTAAACTTGCCCTGAGGGTTGTAGGGGAGTTTTCTCCTCAAAAACATATTTTCTATCTGGAAATCAACTAAGCTGAACAAAATGGCTATCTCAAAATTTTGATTGGATGTGCTTGGGGGAATCATGGGCGGGGGGGGGGGGCTAGTTGCCCTCCAATCACTGTTGACTATTAAAAAGGGCCCTATCCCTTTGAATTTCCAATCGAATGAGCCTTTTTGAAGTTTCTACGACAACGCCTTCTATAAAAACCTTATGTGCCCTCAGGGCATAACTTAAAACCCTTAACCTGAGGATTGTGGGGGAGTGTCCTCCGCAAAAACATACTTTCTATCTGGACATCGAAAACGCGTGGAACACTAATTATCTCACCCATGTAAGGAAACGGGCTTGGGGGAATGATGGCCGTGGGGGGGCTAGCAACAATTGCAACGATTACCACTATTAAAAAGGGCACTGGCCCTGTGGATTTCCAAACTAATCAGTCGGTTTTGAAGTTTATACGACAATGCCTTCTATAAAAGCCTTATATGCCCCCAGGGCATAACTTAAAACTCTTGCCCTGAGGGTTTTGGGGCAGTGTCCTACTCAAAAATATATTTTCTATCTGGAAATCAACTACGCTAAACAAAATGGCTATCTCAAAATTTTGAACGGATGTGTTTGGGGGAATGATGGGGGTGGGGGGGGGGCTAGTTGCCCTCCAATCATTTTCGACCTTTTAGTTTTCTTTGTCTAAAACTTAGTATTATAAGAAAATTAATTTAAAAACCTAAATTTATTTATTAATTTACATTAATATCTATTGTATGTTTGTTTGCATTGATTGTTTATTTAATGATCGGTTTGATTGTTTATATGTCCCCAGGGCATAACTTACAATGCCTACCCCCGGGCCCTGGTGGGCTGTGTCGACACCAGAGTTTTTTGTTATCAGGACTTTGAACTATTTTAACAAATGTCTATCTCAAAATATTTATCTGATGCGTTTGGGGCGTGGAGGAGGGGGAAGCTAGTTGCCCTCCAATCTCTTTTTACTCTTAAACAGTGAACAAGAACGTTTTCCAATAAAATGAGCCCTCTCTAAAGTTTATACGAGCATCTTTTCGATAAGAAATAATACGAAGGATCCGGAGAATCCTTAAATTACAACCCTTGCCCTGAGGGCTGTGGGGGAGTTGTCATCCTCAAAGACCTAATTTCCAGAACTTAAAACTACGTTTAATAAAGTGGCTGTCTCAAAATTTTGATTGGATATGTTCAGGGGAATGATGGGGGGGGGGGCTAGTTGCCCTCCAATCACTTTCGACTATAAAAGGGCACTAGCCCTTTGAACTTCTAATCGAATGAGCCTTTTTTGAAGTATCTACGACAACGCCTTCTATAAAAACCTTATATGTCCCCAGGGCATAACTTGAAACCCTTGCCCTGAGGGTTGTGGGGGAGTGTCCTCCTCAAAAATACATTTTCTATCTGGAAATCAACTACGCTGAACAAAATGGCTATCTTAAAATTTTGATTGGATGTGTTTGGGGTAATGATGGGCGTGGTGGGGGGGGGGTGGCTAGTTGCCCTCCAATCACTTTTGACTAATAAAAAAGGCACTAGCCCTTTTAATTTTCAATCGAATGAGCCTTTTTTGTAGTTTCTACGACAAAGCCTTCTAAAAAAACCTAATATGCTCCCAGGGCATAACTTAAAACCCTTGCCCTGAGGGTTTTGGGTGAGTGTCCTCCTCAAAAACATATTTTCTATCTGGAGATCAACTACGCTGAACAAAATGGCTATCTCAAAATTTTGATTGGATGTGTTTGAGGGAGTGATGGGCATAGGAGGGGGGGGGGGATAGTTGCCCTACAATCACTTTTGACTATTAAAAATGGTACTAGCCTTTCGAATTTCCAATGAAATGAGCCTTTTTTGAAGTTTATACAACAACGCCTTCTGTAAAAACCTTCTGTGTCCCCAGGGTATAGCTTAAAACCCTTGCCCTGTAGGTTGTGGGGGAGTGTCCTCCTCAAAAACATATTTTCTATCTGGAAATCAACTACGCTGAACAAAATGGCTATCTCAAAATTTTGATTGGATGTTTTTGGGGAAATGATGGGCGTGGGGGGGGCTAGTTGCCCTCCAATCACTTTCGACTATTAAAAAAGGCACTAGCCCTTTGAATTTCCAATCGAATGAGCCTGTTTTCAAGTTTTCACGACAGCGCCTTCTATAAAAACTTTATAAGCCCCCAGGGCATAACTTAAACCCTTGCCCTGAGGGTTGTGGGGGAGTATCCTCCTCAAAAACATATTTTCTGTCTGGAAATTACCTACGCTAAACAAAATGGCTATCTCAAAATTTTGATTGGACGTGTTTGGGGGAATGATGGGCGTGGGAGGGGGGCTAGTTCCCCTCCAATCATTTTCGACCTTTAGTTTTCTTTGTCTAAAACTTAGTATTATAAGAAAATTAATTTAAAAACCTAAATTTATTTATTAATTTACATTAATATCTATTGTATGTTTGTTTGCATTGATTGTTTATTTAATTATTGTATGATTGTTTATATGCCCCCAGGGCATAACTTACAACCCCTACCCCCGGGCCCTGGTGGGCTGTGTCGACACCGGAGTTTTTGTTATCAGAATTTTGAACTATACAAAATATCTATCTCAAAATTGTTATCTGATGCGTTTAGGGCGTGGAGGAGGGGGGAGGGCTAGTTGCCCTCCAATCTCTTTTGACTTTTAAAAAGTGAATAAGAACTTTCAATTTTCAATCAAATGAGCCCTCTCTAAAGTTTATACGAGCATCCCTTCCATAAGAAATAATATGAAGAATCAGAATAATCCTTACATTACAACCCTTGTCCTGAGGGCTGTGCGGGAGTTGTCATCCTCAGAGACCTAATTTCCAGAACTCAAAACTACGTTTAATAAAATGGCTGTCTCAAAATTTTGATTGGATGTGTCTGGGGAAAAGGTGGACGTGAGAGGGGGGTTAGTTGCCCCCCAATTACTTTTGACTGTTGAAAGGGGGACTATCCTTTTGACCATAAAGTAGAAAGAGCCTTTTTTGAAGATTCTGCGAAAACGCCTTCTATAAAAACTGTATATTCCCCCGTGGCGTAATTTGCAAGGCTTGCCCCGGGAGCTGTGGGGGAGTGTCCTCGTTAAAAAGAAATTTTCTAACTGGAACCCAACTACGCTGCACAAAATGGCTATCTCAAAATTTTGGTTGGATTTGTTTGGGGATGATTGGCGTGGGGGGTGGGGGGCTAGTTGCCCTCCAATCATTTTCGACTATTAAAAAGGGCACTATCCCTTCGAATTTCGAATCGAATGAGCCTTCTATGAAAGTTTCTACGACAACGCCTTCTATAAAAACCTTATATGCCCCCAGGCATAACTTAAAATCCTTGCCCTGAGGGTTGTGGGGGAGTGTCCTCCTCAAAAACATATTTTCTATCTGGAAATCAACTACGCTGCACAAAATGGCTATCTCAAAAATTTTGATTGGATATGTTTAGGGATGGTGGGCGTGGGGGGGGGGGGCTAGTTGCCCTCCAATCACTATCAACTATTAAAAAGGGCACTAGCCCTTTGATTTTCCAATTTAATGAGTCTTTTTTGAAGTTTCTACGACAACGCCTTCTGTAAAAACCTTATATGCCCCCAGGGCATAACTTAAAACCTTTGCCCTGATGGGTGTGGGAGAGGGTCCTCCTCAAATACATATTTTCTTTCTGGAAATCAACTACACTGAACAAAATGGCTATCTCAAAATTTTGATTGGATGTGTTTGGGGGAATGATGGGCATGGGGGCTAGTTGCCCTCCAATCATTTTCGACTATTAAAAAGGGCACTAGAACTCTCGATTTCCAATTGAATGAGCCCCCTTTGAAGCTTTTACGAAGACCCTTTCCGTATGAAGTGCCTCTGGGAAAAAAAATAATAAATAATAATAAAACATTGGAGCCGTATGGCCTTTACTATAGGCAATGCTACAGCGTTGCCTCTGATCTCAAAACTTATTTTGGGAATTTTATTTTATAATTGATACCGAACACTAAACAAGTAAAGATGGCGTGGGCCTGCCCTAAGTCTTCAATAGCACATTTTGCTTCAAGCGGTTATGAAGAAAAGTTACTAGACGCTACTCGGTTAATTTCAAAAACATACACAATGCATAATAGACAATACATACACATCAAACAAACATAAAATTATGTTGGAAGTCCCTCTTCGGTGCCCGTCCGGGGGTAGAGGGTCACCAGCAGATTCTCGGTGCCAGACGTGCAAGGCATCTGTGTTGCCACTTATACTGCATTTTGTGGTATAATACCGCAATTTGGAGAGAAATACCGCACTTTTTTCTGATTATACTGCAATTATACCGCGAAATGGCTTTGACCATTGTATTTATACCGCGAAATGACTTTGATCAGCATATTTATACCACGAAATGACTTTTATCACTGAATTTATACTAGGTAATATCACCGTACGGGAAAAGGGACATGTTTGCTCTCTACTTTGAATGACATATGGCTGGATAGGTTACTGCGGAATTCGCGAGAATTTAAACTAGTAATTTACGTGCTCCCAAGAGCAAATATTTCACAAATCAGTCAGGTGCCTGAATGAAAGTAATTTTCAACCACTAATATGGTAAAGGTGTACAGACACAGCAAAGCAGAGCGAATACTATACTAGAATTGAGTAAATAAGTAGTCCCGGGATACCGTATCTTGCTTCTTTTGGGGATTACTTTTCTACTTTTACAGCCTAATAGACTGAACAGTATACAGTAAAAGAAGTTCTTATAAGTATGTGTGAAGTTTGGAATGCAGAACAGTGGTTAAGAAATAAAATGCTTTTTCACTTAGAACTTAATACTGTATTCAAATATAGGCTAACATTCATTTCCTATAAAACATGCATTCCAGAATTTAGAAAATTATCTATTTTAATTTTTACCTGATTTCTTATTACATATCATTCATTCAAATAAAATATGAATGCCAAGTTGCAGAGTTGCTGTCTAGAGGAAGCGGGTTATAAACCACTTATTCCTTCTTGTAGCCTAGGCTGTTTTATGGTTCCATTGGGCAGCCTATCTGTAACCTTTATTGTTAGGGGTTAATGAAAATACATGGATGGTTTTTTCTCTACAGACTCAGCCACTTCTTCGTCACTTTTTTCAAAACCGCAAAGGAGATCACAATTGAAGCAAGGCTTCTCTCATTTTTTGCTAAATGTGATACACCCAATTAAGTCACTGACAACTTGCTGAAGTTCGTGAAAAGTATGCCATGACCGAAATTGCTGAGCCATGCTAGTCCGATTAGAATAAAAGCAACCAACATTGCTCGACAGGCTATGGCATTTCATTTTCATGAAAAACCTCTTGTCAACCTAAAAACTAACCATTTCTCAGTGGATATTGACTCGACCATAGATCAGTCTATAGTCAAACGACTCTGTTTGTGTCAGTAATCATGGCTCAGTATCTGTTGTTTTCAGACAGTTGGTTGGAGGGACGGAGTATGTTAAGAAGACGGGCGTTCCCATATAGATTGGAGATTGCACCACCAATGAGAATAAATCACTTAATCAAGAGGTTTGTTGAAGAAAAATAACCTTGAGTTACAGTTGTGAAATTTAGCTGTCATTAATATTCCCTGGTTGCAAGTCATAATTGTCAAAAAAAATATCTAAGAGTCTGGAAGATTAATGCAAAAAATTTTGCAATCACCTTTAACACAGTGCAAAATTACAAGATGTATATAGGAATAAATATATCTGAGTCTTCACTCAGGTGGAATTTACACATATTCCTTGCTTTGGATCCCACCTGTGAGCTTTCATTTGAAAATTCTACAAGGGGTATTCTCGAGTTGTGGGATACTCACACGTTGTATCGGGACTCTTGTTATTCAAGACCTCTCATAAGAGAACATCAAACCAATTCTAGATCATTTTTGCTTCTCTGAAAAGATAAATGACTTTCTCTATTTTCTAACCCCTCTAGTTGCGATTTAAGAGTTCTTAGTCATCAGTAATTCTTTTAGTACTATACCTCTGGCATATGGAATAAGACAAAGATGGACCAGGAATTGCAGTTCATATCAAGTGTAACGTTATCTGAAGGTTTGCATCTTGAAAAATTTGGACGACAGTAGTAGTGTATTGTACGACAGTAGTAGCCATAATAGTAGTGTATTTGGACGACAGTAGTAGCCATAGTAGTGTATTGGTGGCATATCCTTACACTAAAATCTGCAACTGGAGCAGTAATGTATCCAAACGTTTCAAAATGGATAAAATACTTTTTTAATTGCCAACATCAAATGTCATTGCTGAGCGCCTTTCTTGTTTTTTTAGAGGAAGTCAAAACTGACATGCAAAATCATCTTAGTTCAATAATTAAATAAAAAAAACAAGTTTTTTAAACTGAAAGTAAGGAGCGACATTAAAACTTAAAACGAACAGAAATTATTCCGTATATGAAAGGGGCTGTCCCCTCCTCAACGCCTCATTCTTTGCGCTAAAGTTTTTTATTGTTTTAAAAAATAGAGTTGTGAAACAGCGTCAAATTTTTGCGTAAAGAACGAGTCGTTGAAGAGGGGACAGTCCCTTTCATATAAGGACTAATTTCTGTTCGCTTTAAGTTTTAATATTGCTCCTTACTTTCAGTTAAAAAAACTTGTTTTTTTTATTTAATTTCTGATCGTTTTTTAGTTAATGCAGCTTTTATTTTGGCTCGCCGTCATTGAATAAGTAGCCTAAACAAAATTTGTATAAAAATTTTACTTTTCTTTTGCTAAATGGCTGTCTCTAAATTTGGTTCTGACGTAATTTACAAATTAACTTACGTAACGAACTTCTATATTCGTATATTTTTCTACTGGCAAAAAATACACAGTTGCAGATTTTTGCAGATATGAGCTTAAAACCTATGTTATAAGGTTTTCTGATACGCTGAATCTGACGGTTCGATTTTCATTAAATTTTTTTCACTTTTAGGGGATGTTGCCCCCCTCTTTAACAAATCAGGTAAATTTTCTCAGGCTTGTAGCCTTTGATGAGCAATACTACACTCAACAAAATTCATATATTTGGAATCAGCATTATAAGCCCATTCTTTTGATACATTTATTGACATCAAAGTTCCGTTTTCAAAAGTTTCGATTACTATTGAGCCGTATTGCTTGTTTTTTTTATTGTTTTTTTTATTACGTATATGTTATTACGTATATGATGGGGTTCTCCCCTTAGTCAATACCACGCTCTTTAAGTTTAAAGTTAAAAAAAAAATTTAATTCACAAACCCCTGAATCACAAAGGCCGTTTAATTAGAATAGATAGCTCTTTTGAAAGCACTAAAAACAAACTATAGCGTAAAGAGCGAGGTATTGACTTGGGGGAGAACCTCCTCATATATGTAATAATTTCTGTTCATTTTAAGTTCTAATGTTGCTTCTTACTTTCAGTTGAAAAAACTTGTTTTTTTAAATTTAATTTCTGATCGTTTTTTAAATAATGCTTGGAAATCCGGTGCCCCCTTCATAGAAATGCCCCCTACCCCAAAGAAACATCCTCTACGGAAAGATTCTCCCAAGTAACCCCCTCCTCCAGCCCCCCCCTCCTCCACCAGAAAAAAATTCTTCCTGAAAATGTCTGTATACTTCCCAATAACCAACACAAAATGTAAGGAATGGGCAAAGTTCATAACTTGCTGCCCTTTTTCTGGGAACTGTGGGGGATTAAGTCATCGTAAAAGACATATTTATTAGATTTTCGACTATGTTGAACAAAATGGGTATCTCAAAAGTTTAATTGGGTGACTTTGAGAAAAAAATGAGCGTGGGAGGGGGCCTAGTTGCCCTCCATTTTTTTTGTCACTTAGAAGAGCACTAGAACTTTTAATTTCCGTTCCAATGAGCCCTCTTACGATATTCTAGGACCACTGGGTCAATACGATTACCCCTGGGAAAAACAACAACAAATAAACACGCACCCGTGATGTTTGTTCTGGCAAAAAATGCAAAATTCCACATTTTTGTAGATAGGAGCTTGAAACCTCTACAGTAGGATTCTCTGATACGCTGAATATGATGGTGTGAATTAAGGTTCTATAACTTTTAGGGGGTCTTTTTTAGGGGGTCTTTCTCCCTTTTTTCGAAAATCAGCCAAATTTTCTCAGGCGCGCAACTTTTGATGGGTAAGATTAAACTTGATGAAAAATATATATTTGAAATCAGAATTAAAATCTGATTCTTTTGATGTATCTATTGGGACCGAAATTCCGTTTTTTAGAGTTTCGGTTACCATTGAGTCGGGTCGCTCCTTACTTACAGTTCGTTACCACGAACTGTTTGAAACGTTAGCAAAATGGTTTTAGTTCAATAAAATGTCAGAAAAATCATCTTAATTCATAAAAAATGTCAGCTGATTCATTTGTTAATCCTTTCATTGACAATAAAAGCGGAATGTGGTCTGAACCGTCAGCTAAAAGATAGGTCAAGCCAAGACAGGGGGGGGATAGAACTGAGACTTGTTAAACATGCACTTCAAGTGAACGGTAAAGCTACCTCAAGTGACAGCACTGCTGTGAATCAAAATGTTTTGTATAGTACGGCCAATGTAGGTCTTGACGAGGATGACCACGCTGTCTGATACCGAGTGACCTTTGTCTGCCTATGCAAATGATTTCCTTTAGAGTTTTAGTATCTTTAATGTGATAATTGTCATTAAAATCTAGCCGTGATCATAGTAACGCTCTTTTGCTAGCTATTTCGTTTTCTATTTTCCCATGTCTTTTTCCAGACAATGCCACATCTCAAGATCATTATACATTATTTCTCCCATTCAAGCTGCAAGTTACTTTTGGTACAAAAAAATGGCCTTAAGGTAACCACAAACTTCGTAAGTGCACATGAAGCTAGATGCAATCTTTTAAAGCCTAGTTCTCATGTCTCCAAGTACCTCCAACATTTGATTTCAATCAGTCATTTTCACTAGGGGTTTGTCCCAGTGATGGAGTCAAGCTTCGGTAAAGAAAGGGGGGGGGGATTCAAGAAAGAAAATGTCAAACAATTATGTGTTGGGCAAGGATGTAGACAAGGGTGTCACAACCTTATTTGCTTTGGGGCAAGGGAAGGAAGAAAGATATGCTGACAAATCAAAAACACGAACCATTCTGAGGATTTTTGAAAACAAGTAAATAATATGCTCTGTCGAAAAGTTATGAAATTGTAGAAAAGCATCAGTACCAATTATTATTCTTTATGTTATAGTTTTTTTTGGAATATATTTTAAGGAAGTAAGTTGTGTAAAAACTGCTTTTGTAGCGAAAGCGTCTAAGATTAAAAATTAAAATTAAAAAGGGAAAAAATTAGCATCTGGTTCGAGAATGTCGTTTTGCATATTTGCTGAGCCAGTAAAAACTTTTCAATTTAGCATTATCGTCTTTTGGAGTGCTTTAAACTGTCTACTTTCTTTAAAAAAAAAATATGGTGGAAGACAGGAAGTGTAGAACTGGCATATTTACCTCTTTTTTTCGTTTTGAAGGCCGGTATATCAGAGGATCCAAAAATAGAAAAAATCGGACAAAAACGACAGTATACACAGTATTTCTGGAGAAAGAACCGAAAATGGAACAAATATTGATAAATAAACTTTTAATCTAGTTTAAAACAGAAAAGAGTAGATTATCCTGCTTCCAATTTTCTAGAGAATGGATGGTCTGGACGAGCTAATAGTTATGAAGAATGGGGAAGAATGGGTGAGAGTGCCAGAAAATGGGGAAAAGATATGAATTTATCTTTGGGGACTATTTTTCCATTTTTTATATTGGGTGGGTATTTGGGGGATGTCTCTTTTCATTTCATTCTACCTTTATTGTTCAAAGTCCATGGCAAAATCATCCACTTAAAAGAAAGACTAGTATCCATTTACTAGAAAAGTAGTAAGAAATTAATTGCTATTAAATAGTAATTTTTTTGTTGAAACTAGTGACGACGTATTTGCATTACGGGTATCAAAATATACCATAAATTATACCTTGTTTCGGTAGAAAGTATACCACAGTATACCGCTTTTTCCATCGAACGGCACCACTTTCTGGTATTGGTCAAGTGACAACACTGCAAGGCATGTATCTATTTTTTTTTATGCTTACCTATACCCGATTAACTTAAAAAAACTAGCGCTATAGCGATTTGTGCTGTATCGATGTTAATTTGAAATGTACCTTTCAACCTAGTCCAGTTTTACATTCTGACAAAAATGAACTTGCCAACACACTAAACCAGTTTTTCATCAATTATGCTTTTTAGTTTTACTTAATAAATAATAATAATAACTCCCAAATTATTATGGGGGTAACTTGGGCCTTATCTGCCCCTCCCTCAAAATGACACCTATGGATGGCTCATATCATTTTCCTACCGGTGACAGCAATTTAAATGGAGGGGGTGATGTCTTCCTAGATTTTCATGCCCCCTCCTAGATTTTGAAAACATATTTTTTGGGTGATAATTTTATTTAAAGATTCGTTTTTGGTATTTTCATTGAAAAAATGACAAACCTGCCCCCCTCCCCCTAAATTTTAGACAATAAATCCCCCCACCCTAAGTTTTCGTGAATTGATACCACTGTTCAGTCTTAGGTCGGAATCCTTTGGCCGTTTGGCGTCCAAAATATGATAAGGCATCTTGCTAATTTGAGCACTCAAAAAATTACATCATAAAAAAAATTGTTAAAACAGCAAATTAATTCCATTATGCTCGGGAAATGAATCAAACAGTTCGTGGTAACGAACTGTAAGTAAGGAGCGACCCGGCTCAATGGTAACCGAAGCTCTAGAAAACGGGTTTTTGATACCAATAGATACATCAAAAGAATTAGATTTCAATGCTGATTTCAAATATATAACTTTCATCAAGTTTAGTGCTACCCATCAAAAGTTACGCACAGGGGTGCCAATTAGGGAGGGGGGCAGGGGGGGGCCCATGGCCCCCCCTAGACTTTGATAATTACCTTCTTATTTATATTTGAAAGTTATTTTCTATTTTAGCTATGTGCTATATTAAACCAGCAACTGGTCCAATAAATAGGACCAAAAAACTGGTGCCCTAATTATATAATCTTGTTTTGAAATGTCTAAGAGCGAGCGCGTCTACACTATTTTATTTCCAAGGAGGGTTCATTCAAAACTAAGCTTCATGTGGTCAGTACCCGTTTTGCTATTGTTCTTGATAATAATTAGTTGTAAACTATAAATTTTGTACATTGCCTTTTTTAGTAGCAAGGAAAGGAAATGTGTTCTACGGTCTCAAGGGGGTTTTGGTCAGCAGATTTTTGACATTGTTGAATAGTTTATGGGATAACTAGTCCCAGTGGAGTGTATGGGACTGCCGTGATTTTCTATTTATTAAAGAAACTGCCAAACTAAAAACCTAGGTTATATGTAACAGGGATTTTAAAAAGAAATTTTTGGAATTGTTATTTCAAATTTCAAAACCATTGAATCGATGGGCTATCTCGGATTTCTATTTACTAAACAAAGTACCAAACTAAAAACCTAGCTTATATGCAATGGGGATTTTAAAAAGAAATTTTGCAAATGTTATATCATATTTCAAAACTATTGAATCGATGGGCTATCTCTGATTTATATTTATTAAAGAAAGCCCCAAACTAAAAACCTAGTTTATATTTAACGGTGGTTTGAAAAAGAAATTTTGGAAGTGTTCTTTATATTTTCAAAATCATTGAATCGATGAGTTGTCTCGTATATCTATTTATTAAAGAAATTACCGAACAAAATACCTATCTTACTTGTAGCGGGTATTTGAAGAAGAAATTTCTAAATTTTCATTACAAATTTCAAAACTATTCAATAAAAGTGATGTCTCTTATTTCTATTTATTAATTAAAGTTCAAAACTAAAAAACTAGTTTATTTGTATATAGGATTTTAAATAGAAATTTTGCATTGGTTATCACAAATTTAAAAACGATTGAATTAATGGGTCATTTCTGATTTTTATTTATTAAAGAAGGTGCCAAACTAAATAACTAGTTTAAATGTACCAGGGAATTATTGATTAAATTTTACAATATCTAAGTAAAATTTAAAAAATATTTAATAAATGGGCTATCTCTGGTTACTATTTATTAAATAAAGTGACAAACTGAAAACATTTTTTATGTTTAACATGTATTTTAAAAAGAAATTTTGCAATTGTTATTTGAAATTTAAAAACTATTGAATCGATGGGCTCTCTCGGATTCCTATTTATTAAAGTAAGTGCCAAACTAAATACATAGTTTATATCTAAAGGGAATTTTATTGAGAAATATTTCAATTGTTATTTCAAATTTCAAAACTATTGAATCAAAGGGCTATCAAAGATATCTATTTATTAAATAAGTTACCAAACTGGAAAGCTATTTTATATTTGACGTTAATTTTAAAAAAGAAAATTCTCAATTTTTATTAAAAATATAAAAATATATAGTAAATTGTCTCTCTAGTCGTTATCTTTGAAAAATAAAGTAAAAAACTAACATTATAGTTTATATTATCCTTGTATTTGTAGGAGAAATTTTGCAATTGCCATTACAAATTTCAAACTATTTAATCAATTTCTATTTATTAAGGAAATTACAAAACTAAATACATAGTTTCTGTTTAACTGTTATATATGATCTAAATTTTGCACGTACCGTTAAAAATTTAAAGAACATTTACTCGTTGTGCAATATCGGAAGACTAATTATACAGGAAATAGCAAAACTAAAATCATAGTTATTATACGTCTGAGATTTTAAAAAGAAATTTTTCAAGTGCTATCTCAAATATCAAAACTCTTTAATCGATGTTATATCTCTGATTTATATTTGTAAAATAAACTGAAGTATTAAAATCAAAGGGTGTATGTAAAAGAGAGTTTAAAAAGAAATTTTGCAATTCTTATTTCAAATTTCAAAACTATTCAATTGATGGGCTATCTCGGAGTTTTATTTATTAAAGAAAGTGCCAAACTAAAAACCTAGTTTATATGAAAAGGGGATTTTAAAAAGAAATTTTGCAATTGTTATTTCAAATTTCAAAACTATTGAATCGATGGGCTATCATGGATTTCTATTTATTAAATAAAGTGCCAAACTAAAAAACTAGTTTATGTGTAACGGGGATTTTAAAAAGAAATTTTGCAATTGTTATTTCAAATTTCAAAACTATTGAATCTATGGGCTATCTCGGATTTCTATTTATTAAAGAAAGTGCCAAACTAAAAACCTAGTTTATATGTAACGGGTATTATAAGAAAAAAATTTGTAATTGCCATTTAAAATATCAAAACTAGTTAATCGATGGTCTATCTCGGATTTCAATTTATAGAGGTAACAGAAATACTAGAAAGAACTTTTATTGGTTACGGGGATTTTAAGAAGAAATTTTGCTCTTGCTATTAAAGATTTCAAAACTATAGAATCGATTTTCTATATCGGTATACTATTAAGTATATATAGTTAAAAACTAAAAACCTAGTTTATCTATAACGGGGATTTTAAAAAGAAATTTTGTAATTTCTATTTCATATTTTATAACGACTTAATCGATGTGTTGTCTCTTAAATCTACTTTTTAAATAAAGTACTAAACTAAATACCTATTTTATTTGTAGCGGGGATTTGAAGGATAGATTTCGCAATTGTCATTTAATATTTCAAAAATATTAAATCGATGGGCTATCTCGGATTTCTATTTATTGAAGAAAGTGCCAAACTAAAAAGCTAGTTTATGTGTAACGGGAATTTAAAAAAAAAAATTTGCAATTGTTATTTCATTGTAAAACTATTGAATAGATGGGTTATCTCGGATTTCTATTCATTAAAGAAAGTGCCAAACTAAAAACCTAGTTTATATGTACCAGGTATTTTAAACATAAATTTTACAATTGTTATTTAAAATTTAAAAACGCAATTATAGATTTGCAATCTCGTGATCCTAGTATTTAAGGATGGTTCAGTACTAGAAAACTTGAAATTATTAATAAGTGATTTTTGGAAGAGATATGGCATATGTTGTCTCAAATTTCAAAACTATATAATCGAATTTCAATATCATAATTCTATTTATTAAAGAAAGTGCCAAACTAAATACCTAGTTTATATGTAATGGGGATTTTGTTGAGAAATTTTGAAATTTTTATTTCAATTTTCAAAACTATTTAATCGAAGAGCTATCTATTATATATACTAATTAAATAAGTTACAAAACTAGATAGCTATTTTATTTGTAGCGGGTATTTGAAGGATACATTTTGTAATTGTCATTTCCAATTTCAAAACTATTTAATCGATTTGATGTCTAGTATTTCTATTTATTAAATAAAGAGCAAAAAAAAAATCCTAGTTTATGTGTAACGGGGATTTAAAAAAAAATTTGGCAATTGTTATTTCAAATTTCAAAACTATTGAATCGATGGGCTATCTCAGATATCTATTTATTAAAGAAAGTGCCAAACGAAAAACCTAGTTTATATGTAACGGGGATTTTAAGAAGAAATTTTGCAATTGTTGTTTCAAATTTCAAAAACCATTGAATCGATGGGCTATCTTGGATTTCTATTTATTAAAAAAAGTGCCAAACTAAAAACTTAGTTTATGTGTAACGTGGATTTTAAAAAGAAATTTTTCAATTTTTATTTCAAATTTAAAAACTAATGAATCGATGGGCTATCTCAGATTTCTATTTATTAAAGTAACTGCCAAACTAAAAACCTAGTTTATATGTAAAGGGGATTTTATGAAGAAATTTTGCAATTTTTATTTCAATTATCAAAACAATTTTGTCGATGGGGTATCTAAGATATCTATTTATTAAAGAAAGTGCCAAACTAAAAACCTAGTTTATATGCAACGGTGATTTTAAAAATAAATATTGCAATTGTTATTTCAAATTTCAAAACTATTGAATCGATGGTCAATCTCGGATTTCTATCTATTAAATAAAGTGCCAAACTAAAAACCTAGTTTATATGTAACGTGTATTTTAAAAAGAAATTTTGCAATTGTTATTTCAAATTTCAAAACTATTGAATCGATGGGCTATCTCGGATTTCTATTTATTAAAGAAAGTGCCAAACTAAAAACCTAGTTTATGTGCAACGGGGATTTTAAAAAAAAATTTTGCAATTGTTATTTCAAATTTCAAAAATATTGAATAGATTGTCTATCTCTGATTTATATTTATTAAAGAAAGTGCAGAACTAAACAAAAAGGTTGTATGAAAAGGAGATTTGAGAAAGAAATTTTGAAATTGTTATTTCAGATTTAAAAACTGTTGAATCAATGGGCTATCTCGTGTACCAATTTATTGAGGAAACTGACATTCTAGCTTCCTAGCTAATGTGTAACGGGGATTTTAAGAAGAGATATTGCAATAGCTCTGAATAATTTCAAACTATATTATCGGTTTTCTACAACGTGAATCAGTTAACTAAAGAAACTGCAAAACTAGATACCTAATTAATATGTACCGGAAATTATAAAACGAAAAATTGAAATTTCTATCTCAAATGTCAAAACAAGTGCATCGATTGGCCGTATCGTGTTTCAGGATTTTGCGTAAACAGACATACTAGATACATAGTTAATATGTTTACGGGATTTTAAAAAGTGATATGGTTATAATGCTGTATGATTTCAAACTATATAATCGGTTTGTACTATAGTAAGTAAATTATCTAAGGAGGGTGCAAAAATTGATACCCACCGTATGGATAACAATGATATTAAGGAGAAACTTTGTACGGGTTCTTTCTATTTTCAAAACCAGTGAATCGATGGGCTCTCTCATATATCTGCTAACTAAAAAATGTTCCAAACTAAATACCTAGTTTATGTGTAATGAATATTTTAAGGATAAGTTTGTCAGGTTTTATGTTAAGCATCATAATTAATTAATAAGATTTTTATATTATATATATATGTATTGAGTAGAGTATCAAACTAGATATCCAGTTTATAGATAACAGGGATATTAAGGAGAAATTTCGCAAGGTTTATAAGTGATTTCAAACTATTGAATCGATTGGATATCTCGAGTTTCTAGTTTTTGTATGAAGTTACTTACTAGATTCAGAGTAAATACACCTAGTGGATTTTAAAAAGTGACAGGGTAATAGCGCATACTGATTTCAAACTATATAACCGGGTTGCTAGATCATATTTCAATTATTAGTAGAAGGAGACGTTCTAGATACAAAGTTAATACGTGAAGTGGATTTGAAAAAGAGATTAGGTAATAGCGCAGAATGATTTCAAAACTACTTTATCGATTTGCTATAACGTTATTCAATTATTAGCAGAAAGAAACAATCTTGATACAACTCTTTTATGTACCGAGGATTTTATGGATAGATTTTGCAATTGTTATTTCAAATTTCAAACTATTAAATTGATTGGCTATCTTTGGTTTCTGTTTTTTAAATTACTTACTAAACTAAATACCTATTTTATGTGTACCGGCGATTTTAAGGTGAGATTTCGCACTTGTTCTTTAAAATTTCAAACCATGGAATCGAAGGGCTATCTCGGGTATCTATTTATTAAATAAATTACGAAACTACATACTTAGTTTATATTTAACGAGAATTTTGAGGAGAAATTTGGCAATTGTTATGTGAAACTTCAAAACTATTTAATCAATGGATTATCTCGGATTTATATTTATTAAATAGATTGTCAAACTGAAAACCCAGTTTATAGATAAAAGGGATATTAAAGTGAAATTTTGCAAGTGTTATTTGAATTTTAAACACCATTGAATCGATGGGTTATCTTGTATATCTACTTATTTAAAAAGAAACTACTGAACTACATACCTAGTTTATATTTACCGATGATTTTATCGAGAGATTTTTTAATTGTCATGTCAATTTCAAACTATTAAATCAATGGTCTACCTTTTATATCTATTTATTAAATAACCCACAAAATTAAAATCCTATTTTGTGTTTAAAGGGTTTTTAAATAGAGTATTTTTAATTTCTATTTAAAATTTATTAAATATATAATCGATTGTCTATATCTTATATATATTTTTTAAATAAAGTGCCAAACTAAATACCTAGTGTATACTTACCGGAAATTTTAAGATGAAATTTGCAATTGTCATTAGAGATTTCAAAACTAGTTAATCAATGGGCTATCTCGGATTTCTATTTATTTAGCAAAGTAACGAACTAAATAACTAGTTTTTGAGTAACTGGTTTATATGTTCTTAGGTTGTCTAGAGCTGTCAAAAATTTCAAACTGTATACTCGGGTTGCTATCTCAGGTTACAAGTTATAGAATAAGCAGACAAAAAAGCTACATCGTTAATTTGCAAAGGGGATTTTAAAAAGTGATTTGGTTTTAGCTCTTAATGATTTCAAAACCCTATTTTCGGGTTGTACTATCGTAAGTCAATTTTTAGAGGTTGGTGCAAATATTGATACATATTGAAAATGCACCGGGGATTTAGAGGATAAATTTTGCAATTGTGATGTCTAATTTCAAACTATTTAATAGAAGTTATATCTCGGATATCTGTTTATTAAGGAAAGTATCAAACTAAAAACATAGCTTATGTTTACTGAGAATTTTAAAGTGAAATTTCGTAATTTTTCTTAAAATTTTCAAACTATTGAATCGATTTACTGTCTTAAATATCTATTTATTAAAGAAAGCAACAATAAAGATACTTAGTTTATCTGTACTGAGGATTTTGACGTGAGGTTTCGTAATTTTTATGAGAAATTTCAAACCATTAAATCGATGGAATCCCTTGGGTATCTACTTATTAAATAAAGTATCAAACTAAATATCTAGTTTAAATGCACTGAGGATATTAAGGATAATTTTCGCATTTTATAATTGAAATTTCAAACTATTGAATCGGGTTGATATCTCGGGGTTCAATTTTATATGTGAAGTGACATAAAAGATTCATAATTACGACGTACAGGAGATTTGAAAAAGAGATTTGGTAATAGTTCTTTCAGATTTCAAACTATTTACCCGGTGTGTTCTAGAGTTTATAAGTTTTCTGAAGTTGGTGACAAAATTGATTACTCTCTGCAATGTCCCGGAGATTTGGAGAAGAAATTTTGTAATTGTTATGTAAATTTTCAAAACTATTGTATCAATGGACTATCTCAGATTTATATTTATTAAAGAAAGTGCCAAACCAAATACCTAGTTAATATGTAATGACAATTTTAAAATGAAATTTTATAATTGTTGTGTCAAATTTCAAAACTATTGAATCGAAGGGATATATTTAATATCTACTTATTTAAAATAGAGTATCAAACTAAATACTTAGTGTATATTTACTGAGAAGTTTAAGGAGAGATTTTGTAATTGTTGTGTCAAATTTCAAAACCATTGAATTAATGTACTGCCTTGGGTATCTACTTATTTAAAATATAGTAAGAAAATAAATACCTAGCTTATATCTACCGAGGATTTTACGGAGAAGATTCATAATTTTTATGTGAAATTTCAAACCATTTTATTGATGGGCTCTCTCGGGTATATATTTATTAAATAGAGTATCAATCTAAATATCTAGTTTAAATGTACCGAGGATTTTGTGGAGAAATTTTGTAAATGCCATGTCATATTTCAAAACAATTGCATCGATGGGCTATCTCGGATTTCTATATATTTAGCAAAGAAAAGAACTTAATAAATAGATTATTTGTAACTGGTGTTTTTAATCTAAACTATGCACGTGCTATTAAAAATTTCATTAACATATAAATGCAGGACTATATCGTAAATCTATTTATTAAAGAAAGTAACAAACAAAATACCTATCTTAGATGCACTATAGAAATTATGGAGAAATTTTGCAATTGTTCTGTCAATTTTCAAACTATTATATCGATGGAATGTCTTAGGTATATATTTATTAAAGAAATTACCAAACTATAAACCTAGTTTATATGTAACGAGGATTTTAAAAAGAAATTTTACAATTATTATTTCAAATTTCAAAACTATTGAATCGATGGGCTATCTCAGATATCTATTTATTAAATAAATTATCAAACTATAAAAATAGTTTAAGTTTACCGAT
Source organism: Artemia sp. Qi Xiang Cuo (assembly GCF_049724085.1). Lineage (NCBI taxonomy): Eukaryota > Metazoa > Arthropoda > Branchiopoda > Anostraca > Artemiidae > Artemia > Artemia sp. Qi Xiang Cuo. The sequence goes on along the minus strand of NC_142795.1, from coordinate 70,631,465 downwards.
GATTTTAACGAGAAATTTTGTAATTTTTGTGTCAGATTTCAAACCATTGAATTGATGTGCTCCCTTGAATATCTATTTATTAAAGAAAGCACGAAACTGAATAGCTAGTATATATGTACCGGGAATTTTCAGGTTAAATTTTGTAAGTTTTCTGTCAAACTTCAAAACCATTAAATCAATGGATTATCTTGGATTTCTATTTTTTAAATAGATTATCAAACTAAATACCTATTTTATATTTACCGAGGATTTTTTTGAGAAATTTTGTAATTGTAATGTCAAATTTCAAAACCATAGAATCAAAGTGCTGTCTCGTGTATATATTTAATAAATAAACCATCAATCTGAATACCTAGTTTATATGCAATGATAAGTTTAAGGTGAAATTTTGCAATTGTTATGACAAATTTCAAACCATTGAATCAATGGGATATCTTGAGTTTCTACTTATTTAAAATAAAGTACCAAACTAAAAACTTAGTTTATATTTACCGAGGATTTTAATGGGAAATTTTGTAATTTTCGTGTCAAATTTCAAACCATTGAATCAATGTGCTGTCTTGACTATCTACTTATTTAAAATAAGGTATCAAACTAAAAAATTATTTTAAATGTACCGAGGATTTTAAGGAGAGATTTTGTAATTGTTCTGTCAAACTTCAAAACTATTGAATCGATGTACTACCTTGGGTTTTTATTTATTAAATAAAGCAACAAACTGAATACCCATTTTATTTATAACAGGGATTTTAAAGAGAAATTTTGCAATTATTCTTTAAAACTTCAAACTATTGAATCGCTTGTCTGTCTCGGATATCTTTATATGCAAGGAAATATAAACCTTAAAACCTTGGTTATGTGTAACGGGGATTCGAAACAGAAATTTTGCAAGTGTGATTTCAAATTTCAAACTATTGAATCGATGGGTTATCTCGGATTTCTACTTATTTAAAAAAAAGTGCCAAACTAAAAACTTAGTTCATATGTAACGGGGATTTTAAGAAGAAATTTTGTAATTGTTATTTAAATTTTCAAACTATTGAATCGATGGGCTATCTAAGATTTCTATTTATTAAAGAAAGTGCCAAGCTATAAACCTAGTTTATATGTAAGGGGGATTCTAAGAATAAATTTTGCAATTATTATTTCAAATTTCAAAACTATTGATTCGATGGGCTATCTCAGATTTCTGTTTATTAAAGATAGGGCCCAACTAGACACCTTGATTATATGTAATGGGTTTTTTATGAAGAAGTTTTTTAATTGTGACTAATAATATCAAACTAATGAATCGATGGTCTATCTCAGATATCTATATATTAAAGGATGTGCCAAACTAGAAACCTAGTTTATATGTAATGGAGATTCTGAAAAGAAATTTTGTAATTATGATTTATAATTTCAAACTATTGAATAGATGGTCTATCTCAGATTTATATTTATTAAAGAAAGTGCCAAGCTATTAACCTAGTTTATATGTAACGGGGATTCTAATAAGAAATTTTGCAATTATTGTTTAAAATTTCAATACTATTGAATCGATGGGCTATCTCGGAGTTCTATTTATTAAAAAAAGGGCAGAACCAAAAACTTTGTTCACATGTAGCGGGATTTTTAAACAGAAATTTTGCAATTTTTATTTAAATTTTCAAACTATTGAATCGATGGGCTATCTCGGATTTCTATTTATTAAAGAAAGTGCCAAGGTAGAAACCTAGTTTATAATTAACATTTATACTAATAACAATAATTAAAAAAATATTTATAATTTAAAAACTATATTTTCGAATTTATATCAAGTCTACCTGAAAATAGAATGTAGGACACAAAATAATACCTTTTGAATAAGCAATGGATTTTTTAAAAAGAAGAATCTCACGTATGCCATCAAATATCAAACAATTGAGTCGATGGGCTATCTCAGTTACATATGTGTTAATTAAAGTACCAAACTAGTAACCTAGTTTATATGTAACGGGGATTTTGAGAACAAATTTATAATTTATGTTTCAAATTTCAAAATAATTGATTTAATGGTCTATCTCAGATTTCTATTTATTAAAGAAAGTACCAAACTAAACAATTAGGTCACATTCAACGGATTTTTTAAAAAGAAATTTCGCAATTGTGATTTCAAATTTTCAAACTATTGAATTCATGTTCTGTCTTGGTGATATGGATACAAAAGGTGGCACCAAACGAGATACCTTTCTATAATGAACCAGGTAATTTGAAGAGAAATTTGTAGTTGTTATTACAAATTTCAAAACTAACTTATGGATGGGCTGTCTCGGATACCTATTTATAATATAAAGCTCCAAACTAGAAACCTAGTGTATATGTGACAGGGATTTTGAGAACAATTATAAAATTTATGTTTCAAATTTCAAAATAATTGATTCGATGGTCTATCTCAGATTTCTATTTATTAAAGAAAGTGCCAAACTAGAAACCTAGTTTATATGTAACGGGTATTTTAAGGAGAAGTATTGTAATTGTGACTAATAATATCAAACTATTGAATCGATGGTCTATCTCGGATATCTATTTATTAAAGGATTTGCCAAACTAGAAACCTAGTTTATTTGTAATGGATATTCTGAAAATAAATTTTGCAATTATTATTTAAAATTTCAAACTATTGAATAGATGGTCTATCTCAGATTTATTTTTATTAAAGAAAGGGCCCAGCTAGTAACATTGTTTATATGTAACGGATATTCTAAGAAGAAGTTTCTCAATTTTGACTACTAATATCAAAACTATTGAATCGATGGGCTCTCTCAGATATCTATTTATTAAATAAAGTACCAAACTAGATACTTAGTTTAATTGCAATAGTGATTTTGAAGAGAAATTTTGTAATTTTTACTTCAAATATCAAAACTATTGAATCGATGGGCTATTTCAGATTTCTATTTATTAAATAAATTACCAAACCAAATACTTAGTTTATATGTAATGAGGATTGTATAGGGAAATTTTGCAATTGTTATTTAAAATTTCAAACAAATGAATCGATGGAATATCTCAGATATCTATTTATTAAAGGATGTGCAAAACTTGAAACCTAGTTTCTATGTAATGGAGATTTTAAAAAGATATTTTGTAATTATGATTTATAATTTCAAACTATTGATTAGATGGTCTATCTCAGATTTCTGTATATTAAATAAAGGGCCCAGCTAGTAACCTTGTTTATAAGTAACGGATATTCTAAAAAGAAGTTTTGCAAGTATGACTACTGATATCAAAACTATAGAGTCTATGGTCTCTCTAGTATATCTATTCACTAAACGAAGTACCAAACTAGATAGCTAGCTTATGCTTAATGGATATTTTAAGGAGAAATTTGCAAGTGTTATTACAAGTTTCAAAACTATTTAATAGATGGTCTATCTCAGATATCTATATATTAAAGAAACTACCAAACTAAAAACTTAATTTATGTTTAACGAGAATTTTGAAGAGAAATTTTGCAATTGTTATTTCAAATTTCAAAACTATTGAATCGATGGGCTATCTCAGATTTCTATTTATTAAAGAAAGTGCCAAACTAAAAACCTAGTTTATATGTAACGGGGATTTTAAGAAGAAATTTTTGGAATTGTTATTTCAATTTTCAAAACCATTGAATCGATGGGTTATCTCGGATTTCTACTTATTTAAAAAAAAAGTGCCAAACTAAAAACTTAGTTCACATGTAGCGGGGATTTTAAGAAGAAACTTTGTAATTGTTATTTCAAATTTCAAACTATTGAATCGATGGGCTATCTTGGATTTCTATTTATTAAAGAAAGTTCAGACCCAAAAACTTAGTTCACATGTAGGGGGATTTTTAAACAGAAATTTTGTATGTTGGTTGACATAAGTCAAAAACCAGAGTCTCTACATTCTGTCTTGAATTTCTATTTATTAAAAAAATCGACAAGGTAAATAACTATTTTATTAGTAAATTTGATTCTGAGAACAAATTTAAAATATATATTTAAAATTTAAATACAATTGATTCTATGGTCTATCTCTGATTTCTGTATATTAAATATAGTGCACAACTAGAAACCTAGGTTATATGTAATAGGTATTATAAGAAGAAATATTGCAATTGTTACGTAAAATATCAAACTAATGAATCGATGGGCTATCTCAGATATCTATTTATTAAAGAAAGTTCCAAAATTGAAACATAGATTATATATAATGAAGATTTTAAAAAGAAATATTGAAAGTTTTATTTGAACTTTCAAAACTAAATAGTCGATGGGTTCTCCAGATTTCTATTTATTAAAATCACTTCCAAACTAAAAACCTAGTTTATTTCTAAAGTGGATTTTGATAAAAATTTTCGCAATTTTTCTTACAAATTTCAAAACACTTTAGTATATGTTATATCAAAGCTTTATATATACTATATAACTTACCATAACAAAAACATATTTAATATGCAACATGGATTTTAAAATGAAATTTTGGAATTTTGGTTTAAATTTTCAAAACCATTGAATCAATGTGTTGTTTTGTATTTCTATTTATTAAAAAAAGTGCCAAAGTAAAAACTTAGTTTATATTTAACGGGGATTTTGAGAAAAATTTAAAATTATTATTTCAAATTTCAAAACTATTGATTCGATGGGCTATCTCGGATTTCTGTATATTAAAGAAAGTGCCAAACTAGAAACTTAGTTTATATGTAATGGGGATTTTAAGAAAAAAATTTGCAATTGTTATTTCGAATTTCAAAACTATTGAACCGCTGGGCTATCTCGGATTTATATTTATTAATAAAAAAAAAAACTTTTTCCACAAAATAAGTTTTTCAAAGAAAAGTAAAAAACTTCGTTAAACAAAAAAAGAGTAAAAATAAAATCAAATAATCTACCAAGCATGAAACTACCACTAATCGGCATCGATAAATAAATTAAACCCAAAACGAACAGAAATTACAATAAATATCCGAGTCAAACTCAAACCGAGCAGAAATTAACACAAGTTGGGCGCAAAACCCCTATGCCTTCCCAAGGCCAGAAAAAAATTTGCAATTTACTGAAAAAAATAAATGTTTTTACTTTTATAACTTTAATAAATGAAATAATATTAACATTTTGATTACTATATCAGTATATGTATATTAAACTGACAATGCACATTCATTTGTATTTTTTCAGTAAAGTGCAAATTTTGTTCTGGCCTTGGGAAGGTATAGGGGTTTTGCGCCCAACTTATGTTAATTTCTGCTCGTTTTGAGTTTGATTCGGTTATTTATTGTAATTTCTGTTCGTTTTGGGTTTAATTTTTTGTACATAATACCCTCAGTCGTTCTTAGGATACTGCTGAGATGCCTTATTGGGAATTAGCATTATCACAGTGCATTTTGATTTAATCTTAAGGCAACATTTAGTTTTTAAACATTATGGGCAAATGGAAGGGTGGGCGTGGGAGGGTGCGGGTGGAAGGGGGATTAGTTGCCCTCCAATCACTTTCGACTATTAAAAAGGGCATCAGCCCTTTCTATTTTCAATCGAGAGAGCCCTTTTCGAAGTTCCCAAGACAACTCCTTCGATACGAAGTGCCCTGGTCTAAACAACAACAACAACTTAAAATATCACTTTCGACTATTAAAAAGGGCACTAGCCCTTTGAATTCCAAATCGAATGAGCCCCTTTTTGAACTTTCTACGACAACGCCTTCTTTAAAAACCTTATATGCCCCCAGGGCATAACTTAAAATCCTTGCCCTGAGGGATGTGGGGATGTGTCCTTCTCAAAAACATACTTTCTATCTGGAAATCAAATACGCAGAACAAAACGGCTACCTCGAAACTTTTATTGGATGTTTTTGGGGAAATGATGGTTGTGGGGGGGGGGCGCTTGGTGCCCTCCAATCACTTTTGACTATTAAAAAGGGCACTAGCCCTTTGAATTTCCAATTGAATAAGCTTTTTTTGAAGTTTCTACGGCAACAACTTTTAAAGAACCTTATATGCCCCCAGGGCATAACTTAAAACCCTTGCCCTGAGGGATATGGGGGAGTGTCCTCCTCAAAAATATATTTTCTATCTGGAAATCAACTACGCTGAACGAAATGGATATCCTAAAATTTTGATTGGATGTGTTTGGGGGAATGATGGGCGTGAGAGGGGCTAGTTGCCCTCCAATCACTTTCGACTATTAAAAAGGGCCCTAGCCCTTTGAATTTCCAATCGAATGAGCCCCTTCTGAAATTTTTACGACAATGCCTTCTATAAAAACCTTATAGACCCCCAGGGCATAACTTAAAACCCTTGCCCTGAGGGTTATAGGGGAGTGTCCTACTCAAAATTATATTTTCCATCTGGAAATCAACTACGCTGAACAAAATGGCTATCTAAAAATTTTGATTGGATCTGTTTGGGGGATTGATGGGTGTGGTGGGGGAGGCTACTTGCCTTCCAATCACTTTCGACTATTAAAAAGGACACTAGCCCTTTGAATTTCCAATCGAATGAGCCTTTTTTGAAGTTTCTACGACAACGCCTTCTATAAAAATCTTATATGCCTCCAGGGCATAACTTAAAAACCTTGCCCTGATGGTTGTGGGGGACTGTCCTCCCCAAAAATATATTTTCTATCCTAGAAATCAACTAAGCTCAACAAAATGGCTGTCTCAAAATTTTGATTGGATGAGTTTGAGGGAATGATTGGCGCGGGGGGCGGGCTAGTTGCCTTTCATTAAAAAAATTATATACCCCCAGATTATAACTTACAACCCTTGCCCTGAGGGCTGTGGGGGGAGGGGTTGTCATCCTTAAAGACCTAATTTCCAAAACTTTCATCTACGTAGAATGAAATAGCTATCTAAAATTTTGATTGGGTGTGTTTGGGGAAAAGGTGGGCGTGAGAGGGGGGTTAGTTGCCTTAAAATCACTTTTAACTATTAAAAATGTTACTAGCCCTTTGAATGTCAAATCGAATGAGCCCTTTTTCAAGGTTCTACGAGAAAGATTTCAATAAAAAATCTTATATGCCCCTACGGCATAACCTATAATCCTTGCCCTGAGGGTTGTGGGGGAGTGTTCTCCTCAAAAATATATTTTCAATCTGGAAATCAACTACACTGAACAAAATGGCTATCTCAAAACTTTGAAAGGATGTATTTGGGGGAATGATGGGCGTAGGGGGGGGGCTAGTTGCCCTCCAATTACTTTCAACTATTACTTTCAACTATAAAAAGGGCACTAGCTTTTTGAATTTTCAATCGAATGAGCTTTTTTGAAGTTTCTAGGACAACGCCTTCTTTAAAATATGCCCCCAGGACATAACTTAAAACCCTTGGTGTGAGGGTTCTAGGGGAGTGTCCTCCTCAAAAATATATTTTCTATCTGGAAATCAATTACGCTGAACAAAATGGCTCTCTCAAAATTTTGATTGGATGGGTTTGAGGGAATGATCGGCGTGGGATGGGGCGCTAGTTGCCCTCCAATCACTTCGACTATTAAAAAGGGTACTAGCACTTCGAATTTCCAATCGAATGAGCCTGTTTTGAATTTTTACGGCGACGCCTTCTATAAAAACCTTATATTCCCCCTGGCATAACTTAAAACCCTTGCTTTAAGGGTTGTGGGGGAGTGTTCTCCTCAAAAACATATTTTCTATCTGGAAATCAACTAGAACAAAATGGCTATCTCAAAATTTTGATTGGATGTGTTTGGGTGAATAATGGGCTCGGGGGGCGGGCTAGTTGCCTTTCATTAAAAAATTTATATACCCCCAGGGCATAACTTAAAACCCTTGCCCCGAGGGTTGTGGGGGAGTGTCCTCCTCAAAAACATATTTTCTATCTGGAAATCAACTACGCTGAACGAAAAGGATATCTCAAAATTGTGATTGGATGGGTTTGGGGAAATGATGGGCGGGGGGGGGGGTAGTTACTCTCCAATCACTTTTGACTATTAAAAAGGGCTCTTGCTCTTTGAATTTCCTATCGAACGAGCATTTCTTGAAGGTTCTACGACAACGCCTTCTACAAGAACCTTATATGCCCCCAGGGCATAACTTAAAACCCTTGCCTTGAGGGTTGTGGGGGAGTGTCCTCCTCAAAATCCTATTTTCTAATTGGAAATCAACTACGCTGAACAAAATGGCTATCTAAAAATTTTGATTGGATGTTTTTGGGGGAATGATGGGCGATGTGGGAGGGGGGGGGGCTAGTTGCCCTTCAATTTTGACTATTAAAAAGGGTACTAGCCCTTCAAATTCCCAATCGAATGAGTCTGTTTTGAAGTTTCTATGACAACGCCTTCCATACGAAGTGCCCGGCTGAAGACAAAAAAAAACACACACAGTGTGCCCACATCGTTCTTTACTTAGGCAGCGCTGGCGCGCTGCCTATGATTAATGAAAGTGCCAAACTAAAAACTTACTTTATATGTAACGGCGATTTTAAGAAGAACTTTTGCAGTTGTAATTTCAAATTTCATTTCTATTTTATTGAAGGGCTATCTCGGATTTCTATTTATTAAAAAGAGTCCCAAACTAAAAACCCAGTTTATATGTAACCTTAAAACCCTTGCTCCGAGGGTTGTGGGGGTGTCCTCCTCAAAATCATATTTTCTATCTTGAAAACAACTACGCTGAACAAAATGGCTATCTCAAAATTTTGATTGGAAGTGTTTGGGGGAATGATGGCCGTGTGTGTGTGGGGGGGGAGGGTAGTTGCCCTCCAATCACTTTTGACTATTAAAAAGGGCATTAGCCACTCTAATTTCCAATCGAATGAGCCCTTTTCGAAGTTTCTACGACAACTCCTTCGATCCGAAGTGCCCAGCTGAAAAAAAAACACACACATTGTGCCCACATCGTTCTTTACTAAGGCAGCACTAGCGCGCTGCCTATGATTAATGAAAGTGACAAACTAAAAACATACTTTATATGTAACGGGGATTTTAAGAAGAAATCGTGCAATTGTAATTTCAAATTTCAATACTATTAAATCAAAGGGCTGTCTCGGATTTCTATTTATTAAAAAAAGTGCCAAACTAAACACCTAGTTTATATGTAACAGGGATTTTAAGAAGAAATTTTGGAATTGTTATTTCAAATTTAAAAACTGTTGAATCGTTCGGCTATCTCGGATTTCTATTCATTAAAGAAAGAGCCAAACTAAAACCTAGTTTATATGTAACGGGGATTTTAAGAAGAAATTTTGCAATGGTTATTTCAAATTTCTAAACTATGGAATCGATGGGCTATCTCGGATTTCTATTTATTAAAGAAAGTGCCTAAAAAAAACTAGTTTATATGTAACGGGGATTTTAAGAAGAAATTTTGCAATTGTTATTTTAAATTACAATACTATTAAATCGATGGGCTATCTTGGATTTTTATTTATTACTATGCCTAGTTTATGCCTAGTCTAAACCTAGTTTATATGTAACAGGGATTTTAAAAAGAAATTTTGCAATTGTTATTTAAAATTTCAAAAATATTTAATCGATGGTAAATCTCTGATGTAAATCTAATACGTAAACTTACAAAATAAAAACCTATTTTTTGTGTACCGTTTATTTTAAAACGAGATATGGTATGTGCCCTTTCTGATTTCAAAAAGATTTAATCGGTGGTCAATATCGTATTCTTATTTTTGCAAGAAGGTGCAAAACTGAATACCTAGTTTATATGTAACGAGGATTTTAAGAAGAAATTTTGCAATCGTTATTTTAAATTACAATACTATTGAATCAATGGGTTATCTCGGATTTAAACTTAATAAAGAGACTTCAAAATTAAAAACCCAGTTTGTGTGTAAAGTGGATTTTAAAGAGTAATTTTGTTATTGCTATGACTAGCGTAATATCTATTTTATCGGTTGTCTACCTCGGATTCTAGTATACTAAAGAAACTACCAAACTAAAAACCTAGCTAATGCGCCCCAGAGATTTTAAAACGTGATTTTGCTATAGCTCTTTCAGATTTCAAAAATATTAAATCGATGGGCTATCTCGGATTTCTATTTATTAAAAAAAGTGCAAAACTAAAAACCAAATTTATGTGTAAAGGGTATTTTAAAAAGAAATTTGACAATTGTTATTTGAAATTACAAGACTGTTGAATCGGTGGTCTATCTCGGATATCTATTTATTGAAGAAACTGCCAAACTAAAAACCTAGGTTATATGTAACAAGGATGGGCATTTCTCCTTCTTCGAAAATAAGGCAAATTTCTCAATGTCTTGGCATTTGACGGGTAACGTTAAACTTAATGAAATTTATATATTTGGAATCAGCATAAAAACTCAATTCTTTTAATATGTCTGTTTGTACCCAAATTCTGTTTCTTAGAATTTCAGTAACTATAAGGCCAAGTCGCTTTTTACTTGAAGTTCGCTATCACGATCTATTTGATTTATTTGACCTCTTGACAATTATGAACAAAATGGTTTTCTCTAAATTCTGATCTAATATCAATGGAGTTTACGAGGGCCGATAACAAAAAATTATGTCTTGAAAAGACGACAAATATGTCAACGGAGAATGAGCCGAACACTGAACCATTGACATAGATAGGAATCAAAAACACAAATTCACCGTTCTGTCGACAGGTTACATGAAACAAGCAGGCCTTAGTAAGAAAGTACCAAACATTAATATTAATGAAAATTGAAACCACATTTCAAAAATCGGATGGGTCTATCCAAATTCTGTTCTATTAAATACTTTAGCTAATTTCTTTGCTCACCACGTTTTCGAAAAACACAGCTATTGGCATTGAAGATTTTAGCTCCAAGCTTCGCTAGCCAGGCCTTATAGAAAAATCAATTTTTAATATGTAAATTCTTGTCGAACCAGTGAAAAACTTCAAATCTTAAGGATGAATGAAAAAAGATAAAGTTATATTTTGGGAATAAAGATCTACACAGTTTTTCGTGCACTATAGCTCTCAGCACATTTCCCTTTCCTCTTGCGCCAGGACAAATGCTTAGTGACAGATAATCAAATCAATATTTTTGATAAATTTATTTTATAGATAATAGGATGGATAGGATTTTTTTTTATTTTTTATTTCTCATTGCACAAGATTTAAAAAGCGAAACAGGAATACCTCATGTTTTTTCCATAATCAACACAAAATAAACAGGAAAATGTGGAATCTTTTGTATATGACAGTAACACTACAGCAAGAAGAAAAACAACAAGAAACAAAACAGGAGATATCAGAGATACCATAAAGTATGGGTATGAACATAAAGTATGAACATGAACATAAACTTCATAAGGTATGAACATTTTTTCCAATATAAGCAATTACTTATTTATTTAAAATTTGGAGTAAGCCAAGGGCTGGCTATAAATTCTTATTGGTACAAGAAGAAAAGAAAAAAGGAAATCATGGTCCTTAAAAAAAACAAGTGGTGTAGATTCAGGGAGGGTAGAGGGCATTTATCCCCCTAAATTTTGAAAGATACCTCTTTTTGGTGTTTTCATTGAAAAGTAACTTTTTTGCATTTTCATTAGAATATATTTAAGGATGAGTGCGACACCATGCGGTAAAACCTGGACGATATGTTTACAGCTTTTCAATAATTCTAAGCCAAATGATACTTAAGGATGTCATTAGTATCAAAAGAAAAACATCTTTGTTAAAAGCATTAAATGGTTGGTTTAAAAACACTTTGACGATTTTCTTTTCTCATTATATGAGGTTTGCGCACGATAGTCATCATATTTTTATATATTTTATTCGAATGGCTTAGCTAAATGACTGGGATACCCACGGGTGAATTATGGTTTGATCCCAAGTGATAACAGCGGCTATATTTACTGTCATTTAATCAATGTTTGCAATTATTTAATCAGTAGACCAAGTCACCTTCTCAAAATTCCAGAAACATTCAGAGTTAAATGAGCAAAAGGTACGAAGAAAATTCCCGCTTGCTCAACACGTACGGAATTACCCAATTATGTAACTAAAAAAGATCGAATAATCCATAGTTATACCAACTAAAATATTATAATCTTATGTAAAAAAGACCAACATTGAAAAATTAAGTTTTCACCTTCAATTTATTATTATTAGGCTATTTGCGGCATAATACTATTTTTCAAGTGTTTATTTCACAATTTGGTAACAAAACTGCTGAACTATTCTTTCTTTTAATTTTGACTGCAAACCAGAGCTTGCCAAACTGACCTATTTCAGATTGTTTTCTTAAAAGACCATTTGAAGATCCATTAGACAAGACTAGCATATATAAAGTTAGTTTGGATCCAGCATAAACTCATGACACTAATGGTATCCGAAAATATCTACATTTGTATGTCTGTTACAAGTAAATGATATTATTAAAATAAAAAGAAAAATATACAACGCCTGATATTTATCATATTCATTTTCTTTCACTTAGATTATTATTTTATATCATTTATTCAAATTTATTTTTACATAAAATAAAGTTGTTTTGGATTCACCACAGACTCATGACACTCTTGTTTTTCGAAAATGTCTACATTTGTATGTCTGTTACAGGTAAATAACATCAGTAAAAATGAAAAATAAATGACGTAAGAAACTTAGCATATTTATTTATGTGGTAACATTTTGCTCCCAAGAAACTTTAAGAAACGAACGATTATATAATCATAAAACTCAGTATAACAGTAATTACATTAATCAGATTTACAATCGCTCTCTTGACTCATGTGACTTCCAGATCTGAAATAGAAGAAGAAAAAAATGACTAAGTATGATGCAAAAGAGCTTAATGTTCGCAAAAAATCAGATAGCAGTCAAAATTGAAGTAGCCAATCAAAGCTAAGGGGATAATTTAGGTGTGCATTAGCTCCCAATATTGTTATTTCGAATCTATCGTATAAGTCAGGGGTAATATCCATATAAATCAGGGATGTTTCACGAATAGACGTGAGTCAAATGGGCCATTAACCCCTCCTCGCACCGAAGAAGTAGAAAAAAGCCATGGACAAGGGCCATTTTAATTAAAAAAATGAAAAACTTTTGGCAATAGTATGGGCCTTTGCAGCCCTCTTTTTCGTGGAATGATGTCCAGGATAAGATGGTATGCTAGTGCTTTTCAATATTCAGTGAGTAAACAAAGTTTTTTATATTATAAGGAATTAGTTGCAGTGGGCCTAATATATATTCGTATTCGTTTATTTGAACATCTATCGTAGCACTCAAGATGAACGCTAAATTATTTTACCTTTACAACCACAAAAGAAACAGAAAATGAGAAAAAAGAAGGTCGCTTGTTAAATACGCTTATAAAATGTGGCACGAATGAGTTTGCAAATCTGTTTGTACGGCACTTAACGGGTTGTAGTTTGTTGTGATGCCTAGTAATTTTGCTGATCTGTACAGTTGGTGCAAAATAGATCGGTTTTTCTCGTTTACTAATAGCGTTTTCCCAAATTTAATTATTAAATTATGTCTTTAATCGGATAATATGGGCAACTTCAAAAATTTAAAAGCACTTTTGTAGTTTCTGAAGTGGGGTCAAATTATTATTTTAGTAGCACCTTTTTGAACATCTTCTAATTCTGCTGACATGTAAGCAGGGTTTTGAGTCTGGGGACCCCAAAAGGGACAACAATACTCGAGGATTGACCCAATGTAGGTTGTATACGCCAGTAAGAGTTGGCAACCAGAGTAGCCCAACCTGCACATACGTGTTAAACTCTGGATTGAGTGGTTACCTTTGCGTGTAATTTTGCCAACTTGCAGTTTAAACGAGCAGTCACCTGTAATTGTTACACCTAGGATTGTTGCAGAGGAAACAGCTGGAAACGGCACATATGGGGTTATAATGTCCCACTTGAGTGGATTGAATCATAGAACTTTCAATTTCTCTTCATTCACTTGTAGGCTTTTTGATTAACACTGGGTGGTGAAGTTCCTGAAGAAAGTCTGACAAACTGCTTCTTTGCTACCGTGCTCTGTACTGTGTACTTGAGAAGTGCGGACAAGTCAACGAACTTAAAATGATGTTCGAATTCTGCTTGGATTGGGTTGATGATGGCAAGGGATAAAAGGGCAGCTAGTTTCGTTCCTTGGGGGCAGCCACGAGTTAGTTGTGACTACTTAGAGTCACAACATATCATCACATATCATCGGCAAATAAAGTATAAAAGCCATCTTCACGTAGAAACTCTCTCACTGCTAGTAGTATTTGACTTTTAGCTCCCATCTCCTTCACATTCGTTAAAGCGGTCAGATGTTTCATAAGACCGAATGGTTTTCTGTAGTCCACCAAAAGTAAATCGACAATATTATTAGAAGTCTCCAGCCACTTGACGATTAAGTGGTACAATCGGACTAGATATACTGCCGTGCTACTGCCTTGTATGCAGCCATATTGGTACGGATCTATCGAAGGCGCATTTTTTTTGTAACAGAGAGTGGTAAATAAAACCGTCAGTTACCTTCACTAAGTTGGGAGTTATTGATATGGGCCTCGCTTGATCACGGCATTGGGGTGACTTAACTTTCGGTATGACACGGACAAACGCAGCTTTCCACATCTTTGGAAATAACTGTTCTTTGAAACACTGGTTTGCTACTGATGCAAGTGGATTGACTGGGAAAGGTGAGTATTCTTTCAGTAATTCGATGGGAAGTTCCCCTGGGTATGAGGTATAGTTGTTACGTAGTCGTCTGATTGTATAGAAAACTGCCATTTCTAACACCTCTACGATTTCGTCCATACTACAATTGTTAATGATGTCACTCATTTGCTCGTCACTTATGATAGGGTAAGCTTGAGTAAAAAATTGTATTAACTTCAGAGGCTTTGATTAAACTACCATTTGGGTTGCTGATTCGTACTTCAGTTCCTTTCTTTTTTCCATTAAGTCATTTTACTGCGTCGTGCCATTTGTGCTACTCTGACTTTAGGAGTGGGGCTACTTTTTCCCCTTATTACCTTTTTCGGGAAGCTCAGAGTGCCGAGACGACTTTATTTCTTATCTTCTTCGCATTTAGTGTGTCTCCTGCGGCATAGAGTTTACATTGTTCTTTGATAATGGTTTTTATCTTGGTATCTAGCCAAGACTTTTCCGTTTCACACATCGTGCGCTCTTTGACTGGAAAAAACTCATGGTACTTTTGCTACAGAATCAAGTATAACGTCTTGACTTTTTCATCGATATTTTTTATGGCACAGACTAAATCAAAGTCGAAGTTTGTGATCCACCTGGCAAAATATTGGATGGAGTTTTTACTGTGGTGTCTGTAAGCTATTTATCTTTTTTTGGTTTCGAAATATGATTTCTGCTCTTTGGTTTCCGCCAGAGTACTCAGTAGTCTGACTTAGCAAGTGTTCCTGAGGAGACTGGTGGTTGATAAAACATCTAAAGATTTGCTAGTGAAATCCACTTTTTGTCGGTTAAGTTGAAACCTCCAGCTATGATGATAGCTGGATTACTGAAGTGTTTGCGAAAATCGTTAACTTGATGCTGCAGGGGTGTCACTAATTCGTGTCTGTTACGGGCAATTTCTGGATAGTATAGTGCTGCTAGAATAATGCAAGTGTAAGTCCTTGGTAGCCCTCTCGGCTTGCATCACAGCCATATTGTTTCATGACACGAATCTGAGGGGCTACTAAGCTGTCTGCATGGCAAATCTTCACAGCAGTAAGTGCCTATTCCACATCCGTGTCGTGTATCTTGTCTGTCACGCCAGGTATTGAAAATTTGAGATAACTTTTAATAGCACCTGTTTCTGTTGTAATATCCCAGCACTCAGTAATTATTGCTAGTGGTGCCAAGTTGATGCGTTAGACAAGTTCCAACTCGTCCACTTTATTCGTCAGTTATCTGGAGTTGCATAGAATCATATTTGGGAAATGCATTTTGGCAGTTAGAGTGACAGGTTTTAGTACAGGAGGGAGGTTATCTGAGTAGTTCAAAACTTCGTCGCAGCAATAAGGCCTCAATATTGGTATAATTTCTGAGCGATCTACAGTAATTATGGGTGTAGTGTATTGTTCATTTCTTTCACTTTTTCGTTTCGCTGTTATAGCGAACTGTAGAGATTACTGGCACAAAGTGGTCGCCGTTATAAGGTACACAGCGCTCTCTACATTCTCGGACTCTTTTACCTCCCGTTTCCCGCGTCATCTGCTCCTAAATTTTGAAGCGACATCTTCAGAAGATTTTATAATAGATGGCGTAAGCAGTCCTGAAATGGAACGTTTGCTTTTCAGAAAGCTAACAGGACTAGTATCGGTTTCTTCGGCTGCCATTTCGGGGAATACCTTTATCAATAAAATCACTGTTTAAGTGGTTAAAACAATCATCACTCAAAAACAGATATATCACGAACACAAGCAAACTAAAGTAGCATGGTATGCAAGCCTCAACAGCGCAACGCCATGTGGACCCAAGGCTAATATCCCTCCATGTATGTAGAACCATCGCTAATATCCCTCCATAGGTATGTCCAGCCTTGTTTCTGGTCTTGGGTGCAAGATTTTCTTTGATCATGGTGAAACTCATTAGCCCAACGTGGTGCAATTGGGCTAGATTGGGCTATTTTACTGTTTTTAATTGATATTTTTTATGTCAAAGTTTACGGCACCAGGATGTTAAAACTTAGAGCCTGATATGCAACTAGCAAACCTTTTACCTAGGTTTTCTCCATAGAGTTTTATCTGTGGAACCTTGTTTTGAAGGAAACACCAGACTGGTTTCTACGGATAGCATTCTTTGAAGACAATTCCAAATGGAGATACGGCATTTTGCAAAACTGTTTTTGCAGTATTCAGTGCACGACATCTCCTCTTGTAAGTTATCTGACCGTACCATGTCTTTGACTGTATTACCATATTAACCTAATCTGAAGTGTATATGGTTAATTTTTATTCCTTTTCATAGCTTAAATAAATTTTAATTAACAAAAATGACAGAAAACTGCACTGGGGAAGACCGTCCCTGACAGAAATAAGTTTTGTTTAGGCCTTAACAGATCAAAGAAAAGGCAAGTTGATATGAATTTTCAAAGTTTATACGAGATCCATATATGATTACATATTTATAATTAGCCGTAAAAGAACTCAGCTCTATTGGTGGATTCCTCTCGATGGGTTTCCTTGCTTTCACACCATTGATAATATTTACGCCACTTGCTCTTTACAGCTAATGATGACAAAGAAGTTCCTTTTTCGTTAAAGAAAGAGGATTTTCTTAAGTCTTACATATATTCCTTATTAACGGCATACGAATTTGTGATATAAGCTGTGTAATAGCAATCTCGGCAAGGAAGAAGAAAAGCGATAAGAATCCAGACGGCAATTGACTAAAATGTGGTCGATGTTCTATCCAGACTTTTATTCAAACATGTTTGAAAGATGGCGCGATTAACTAATTTTCTTACATATTTAAATGTCCTCTTTTGCCAAAAAGGACATATTAGTGGATTCTAGTGAAGTTTTTCGTGCTGCATCTTATAATAGGCTCATACGGATGTTCACACAGGAATAACATTCTCTTTTTGAGGTAATTTAGTTGCCAGCTACGGCGATTGAAGTTGCTATCTCAAGTGACTAGCCGAATTAAATAAACTTTTATCAGGACAAAAGGAAATTGTTACGGCTACTTTTTGAGACATCAGCACCAGCTATCCGGATAAGAGTAAAAAATGGACAACCTAGAAATCCTGTATGAACGTGTCTGCAATTAAAAATTGATGTAATTTACGAATATTGCCTATCGCAGTAATTCTACTAAGCGTGAACCAAAGGTTATGGTTAAAACACAAAAAAAAATCATTTTTTTTCACTTTAATAGCATTTAATACTATTTCTAAAATATAAAACTGATATATTTCTATCAGAATAAGTATCCAAGCAAACCAGCGTTTACAATACCCTGAATAGGCTTAGTTTTCATCACAAAAGGAGTAAGGGCAGTAGCCGTGGCATGTTATGTTCACAACAGACCTACAAAAACAAAATCAAATAATCAGACAAATATACACCTGAAGAACCCCTTATCAGTGACGAATTAGTAAATGGTGAAATAATTCAAAAATAAAAAAAATAAGTATATGGTTAATATTTCATAGAAAACTTACAACTAAATCCAACAGGAGTATGGTTGGTAGCCATATCCTGTAAATTCTTTTTTATTTCTGTACCATCTCGGAATATTTCCTATTGATTTTATTTTAGGATGGGAGTGTCTAAAAATTTATTGCATCTTGCATATCCTAGGTTTTTCTTTAATTTTATGGGAGGAAACTATAATATATTCTCGTATATTTAACAAAGAGAACATTTTTAGTGAGAAAGAGAAAACCATATACTAATACCACGAATGGTAAGCTTTTTTTTTAAATTTGTTTATCAAACTCCCATAATTTTTGAAGAAATTGCATTGGCACAGGAATAGCATTCAAAGTTCTGTGTCACCTTTTTGTTTTACTACTTTGTAGACTTTCAGACTAAACAAAAAGCCAAACTACAGTTGTACCAAATCATGGTCAATATTTCCTCAGTCCTTGCTCTCAAATTTGACTATATTAGCTTACGTCACTTTAAAATGAACATTATGACAGGGAAATTGGCTCAACTACCGAGTGAATTTCGTTGCTAGTTGAAAGTTAGCAGCATTTTACTCTTGCGTCTAGCCCCTTAAACCTCTCTAATAAACAAGAAAAGGCCAAAACTCAGAATAAAAAGTCTGTTTACCTAAGTGATTCTCAATCGCAAAAACTCTTGCATTTCGCTCAATCTCAGAGTCACTTAGATCAGGATTTGGATTGCTCTTTGTTGGAAGAGTTTGCTCTCGAGATCCTCCGGCGGCTAATAGCTCTCTTTCTTTCGAATTTCTCCATTTCATTCGCCTGTTTTGAAACCAGATCTTAACCTGAATAGGAAATTAAAACTTTATTATTTTAGCCTGTTCCTTTTTAATACACTTTTGTGATAGTAAAAAATGGGGCCCAATGGGGCCCAAGCCTCAAAGGGGCTAAGTGTAATATTTGCTAAAGAGACATATTTAGGCCATAGCTTAGTTATTTTTCTTATTTAATCTATGCTTGAAATAAAATCAGTATGAGGTAGGGAGATTAAGCACAAAGTAAATGAATAAAATGAATTCAGTATCTATTAAATACTAAATTCAGTGCTAAAAAAGAATAATCTGACCACAAAAATATGACAAATATGACCATGAAACATGTGACATTTTTCTCAAATATTTCTCCAAATAAATCGCCTCTTTTGAAGCCATATCTTTTCTTGACAAGAAAAACTTAAACATTGACAGCAAAACGGTTTGTTTTTAGACATATACGTTTTAAACCTGTAATTTGCTGAAGAAAAAAATTTACATTTCTTAAATTATTCCCTAAAAAAGAGGTTGAAACCCACCTGGAACTAAATTTTGGTAAATTATGAGATATATAAGAATTATTCTAAGCAAATACGCTAAGTAAAATTAAAGAAGTGTGTACAGGTAAAAAGAATCTTTAAACAGCAAAAAACAAAAGGTAATTGGTCAATAAATATTTTAAACATTTAATCAACGTTTGCTATCTAAAATTTCGAATACTAAATTTATAGAAGCGAAGAATTAGGCGTAATAAATTATTATAGCTAAATTAAAGCAAAAAATAAATACAAATGATTTACAAGCATCCTAAGTATCCTTATTCCACAAGAAATCCCTACTCAAAATCATTTGTTTTTGTGCTTAGGATTTGAAATTTCATAATTTTATTATGCAGTTTTCTTTTCTTAAGAATGTTTTAACAAGACTTAGTAAACAAGTAAACTTAGTAAAGTAAACTTAGTTGTCAAGTAAACAAGACTTAGTCATTTTTATCTCTTATTTCCACTAAATTCATCATTCTTTTTTTTTATTTCTCCAAGTTATACACCAGTAAAATCTCCATGTTTATGCCAAGAATAAAAAAATACCCAAGTGTTTTGATACTGTCCACCGGGAAAAGATAGCAGTTTGGTAGTTTTACTTTTCTTGGTAGGTTTTTATAGATGGCAATGAAGTAATTATTTTGCATTGCTTTCTTGAAATCTAATACTAGGAATCCCAAAAATATGCGGCACCCAAATATTTTTTTCTGCACGAGGGGGAGCGTACAAAATTTGCTATAGGTAGTGAACCTTTCGGTTGGTTCAGCATCCCCCTCATCATGTACTGACAGTTTCAACTTAATTCTCTAAGCTGTTCCTGGGAGATAGCTGTTACATCCTTTTGACAACCTGCATCGACATCTGTTTCGGTTTAGTTCAATATCCCCTCAGCAATCCTTAAAAGTTTCACCGTAATACCTTTATTTTCATAGATAGTGGCAATCGTATTAGTAGTTGCAATTGAGGTAGTGGTAGTGGCGTTAGCTGTAGCAGTAATAGCAGTAAAATGCACATATTACTACTACTGCCACTACTCACCGCAGCACCATCCTGCCTGAGGCCAACACAGATACACACGCTCCTCTTCCATCCCAATATATTCTAACCCTCCCAGGAAGTTCCCATTTCCGCTTAGCCCTAGATGGTTGGCCCAAAACGACAATCTTCGGTAATCTGTCATCCTTTATCCGCAGAACGTTACCTAGCCATGTCAGCCTTTCTCTCATTATAGCCCTAGGAAGTGGGATTGAACCATACTTTTTGTACAGCCTAATGTTTGAAATACAGTCAGTCGGCTGGGTACCCTGAACAACACGTAGGCAATTTCTCTGGAAAACATCTAGCAAATATTCATCCGCGTTTCGGAGCACCCATGCTTCAGAACCATATTTGGACACTGTCATCACTGTAGATTTCAATATTATGATCTTGGTTTGCAGACTTATCTTCCTATTTTTCCAAACTTTTTTTAACTGTGAAAAAACACTCTGAGCCTTGGAGATTACTACTTTTAACATGTCCCATCGTCTTTACTAATAACACTACCAAGGTAAGTGAAGCTGTACACCTGACCAATCTTTTCGTTACCCACAAAATAAAACAAAATTTTTGGCTATTACTACTTTTAACATCTTCATTGCTCCCACCGTCTTTACTAATAATACTACCAAGGTAAGTGAAGCTGTCCACCTGATCAATCTTTTCGTTACCTAACGTCACCTTTTCATAGTCACTTATTCCCAGCCTTAGCGACTTAGTCTTCTTAATGTTAATTTTCAACACTATTCTAGCACCCTGAACTCGCAAAACCTCTAAAAGTTCATTCATTTTGCTCAAACTTTCATCTAGGATGCTTAAATCCACTGCATAATCTAAGTCCAGGAGAGTTTTTCCTCCCCATTTGATTCTGTGTTCTCCCCATTGCCATTCCTGTGCGGGTTAGTTTGGCATCACCTTTAACATGCTCTGAAAGTTTCAACTTAATACCCATTACTGTTTCGGGGATGCTACTGATACCCTCTTTTGATAACCTACACCGATATAGTCTGTTCCAATTTAGTTCAACATTTCCATCAGCATCCCCTGAGGTAGCAGTTGTAGTAGTAGCAGCAGTTCCAATTATGATAGCATACACATAATGCCTTTGGGTTTATTCAACATCCCCTGGAAGTTTCACCTTAATAGCCTTAGCCTAAGTAGTAGTAGTAGAAGTAATATGAAAATAGTAGATTTTGGTTAGTTCCAAATCCCCCTAGATGTTGCTATTGCTGCCCTAGCTGTTGCCAAGCTCTAAGCTTTTGCTGAGGCATTGTTGATACACCCTTCAGACAGCCTGCAACCACATAGTGTGTTTTGATTTATTTCAATATTCTCCTAAACACTCCTTTAAACCCTCACCTAAATACCCTTAACCTCAATAGTAGTAATAGCTGTGGTAGTAATGGTAGCATTTTTTGTTCAATATCCTCTCAACATTCCCTGAAGTTCTCACTTTAACATCCTTAGCATAAGCAGTGGTAGGAGTAGCAGTGGTAACAGCAGTAGTAGTAGGAGTAATAGCAGTAGTAGTAGTAAAAGTAGTAGTAGTAACATGCAAATATTTATTTTGGTTAGTTCAAAATCCCCCAAAACACGCCTTGTAAGTTTAAAGTTCATTTTTCCATTTTGCCTTCTTAGATTCAACACCGGATTCAGCCTCCGAATGGGGAGGAGTTCCTTAAGGTAAAGTCTTAATGACGTTATTATACCAGAAGAGGCTTATGGACTTTGACAAAAGTTAATGAGAGTTAGTACTATTATCTTTCACGGGTATTTGGGGGGGGGGGGGGTGGGTCCAGGACAATCCAACCTCTCCGTGGGATAGCCAGTAAATTCAAATTATCAGGATATCATAGGTAGTGGAATAGGGCTGACATTGTCACTAGATCGTATCTAAGGAATTGATTTGTGCATTAAGTTGGAACTTTCAGAGAATTTTAGAAGGGGAAGATCATCTGACTAAAACGCAATATGTGCAAGATACTACTAAAACTGCTATCACTGCTCCATTAACTACGACTACCACTACTTCAACTACTGTTTTTTTTGCAACTACTTGTAAAGGCAATATGTTAGTATTACTGCTGCTACTAGTACTACCGCTATTACTATTAATTCTACTACTAATAATACCAATACTACTGCTGTGACTACTATACAAATATATCTAAGGGTATGAAGGTGAAATTTTCAAGGAATTTTTTCAAGGGGGGAGGGGAGAAGGTAAACTCAGTCACAACACGCCATCTTTATGCAAATGGTCAAAACGGCATAACAGCAATATCTTAGGAACAGTTTGGTATGTGAAGTTGAAAATAACAGGGTTTGTTAAGTATTAAGGTTGTGGGGGATACTGAAATAACAAAAAGAAAATATTTGCATCCTTATGCTACTGCTTCTGCTCATACTGCTACAACTGCTACTATTATTACTGCTCCTCCTACCACTACTGCTAATTAATTCTACTGCTACTACTATTACTGCTCCTAATAAAACTAAGGGTATTGTGGTGAAAATTTAGGATGTATTGAAACTGTGTGGAACTAAATCAAAACCCACTTTGCACACACAGGTTGTAAAGAGGACGTAAAGGAAATGCCTTAGGAACGGTTGATGGTATAAGTTGAAACGTTCAGCGAGTGTTGAAGGGATGTTGAAGAAAACAAAAGTGCTATGCCCATACTGCTACTATTGCTACTACAACTATTGCTACTTCACATGCTAAGAGTATTCAGGTGAAGCTTTCAAGGAATATTTAGGCGGATTTTTAACTAAACCAAAACAAACTATGAGTATGTGGATTTTCAAAAAAGGTGACAAAGCAATATCTCAAGAACGGCTTACATTATAGTAATAATAATAATCTGTATTTAAAAGCCAATTAAAGCCATATACAAAAAGACAAATACTAAAGAAATATTAAGTTAGACCTTTATTAATACAATACATTATTAAGTTAGACCTTTAAGGGTAGGGGAGAGTGGGGTTGGTTTGGACACGGGGTGAGTCTGGACAAGAACCTCTCTTCCTACAACGCCCTCTAAAATTCACCAAAGAATACTATAGACGTGCCATCTAGTACCCTACTTGAGTATATAGTTTGGTTGTCGCACATGAAATCGTTTTTGAAATATTTGAGAAAAACCGTAATAAGGTTGGTGTGGCGTTCTGCATCTTTCTTTGTTTGTGATGTTATTTGGCCGTTAGTACTAGTCATTGCTAGTCATTGAATTTTGCTGACTGTTGCAGCGTTTAACTATGGCATTGCTAAGTTGTTTAAATTTTAGTTTTTGGCGGCATCTATAGTAGTTACAGCGTCAGTGAGGTTTCAGACTTTTTATCGCGGGTGGGGTTGCTTCGGACAACGGTAGTGGGGTGGATTCGGACATTGTCTGAACCCACCCCAGACACTTTTTTGTGGTCAGTATTTCCAACTTTTCCTCTTTTTTTCACATCGTGTACCTGTTAATATGCAATTTATTACTTGTTACTAAAAACAGTTTCTTTCAGAATGCCTTGATCATACAAAAATAAGCGACAAGACCCTCCCGTTAACCTAGAAAACATGAAGAAAGCAGTTGGGGCTTATCTGAAAAAGGAAGGAACATTGAGACAAATTGCAGAAAACTTCGGCATAAAGAAGTCCACGCTACTGGACTATGCCAGGCGCTCGAGGCCGCAGACAGGAGAAGCGGATAAAAGTGTCAACGAAGAGCCTAGGCCAATACAGATAAACTTTCCGACGAGACCAAAACACAACAGGCAAGTTTTTGAAAGCGAAAACGAGCTAAAACTAGCCGACTACTTCCGGACTTGTTCGAGAATGAACCATGGACTAAGAACAACTGAAGCACGAAAATTTTCTTACTCTTACGCCCGTGCGAATAACATTTCTGGAAACACCAGAAAACTGGTGTTTCAATGAAGCAGCGTCAAAGGACTGGCTTCTTGCGTTTCTGAAGCGGAATTCAGACATCTCGGTGAGGAAGCCAGAAGCCACAAGTCAGGCGAGAGCCTCCGGCTTCAACAAAACTGTCATTCAGATGTTTTTGACAAGCTACTTGATGTCTATGGAAGATTTGGAGCCAAACTGACGGCTGATCGCAACTGGAACGTTGACGAGACAGGTATAGTCACCGTGCTTCCACCACCAAAAGTCCTAACACCAACTTGACAAAAACAAGTTGGTCAGACTGTGTTTGCAGAAAGAGGTCAAAACGTGACTGCTGTATGTTTCGCCAGTGCGTCTGGAGCGACTATTCCACCGGTCTCCATTTTTCCGCGAGTGAATTTCATACCTAGAATGACAAACGAAGGCCCCCCTGTTGCCTTGGGCTTGTGAACCCTCGTGGTTGGGTCAACGGCGACTTGTTCTTGGAGGCTATGTGACACTTCACGAAAATAACCTAGCCAGATGAAGAGACTCCCATCCTATTGCTCATGGACAACCATGATAGCCATCTGGATGTACGTGTGATCGAACACTGTAAGTAAAATCACGTGACACTGTTGACATTCCCACACCACTGCTCCCACAAGCTTCAGCCACTTGACGTAGGAGTGCTTTCTCCTTTCAAGGGTGCACTGAAAGAGTGCTTCAATGAATGGCTGCAGTTGCATCCCGGACAGCGCATTTCAATTTATGAAGTAGCCTCACTCAGCAGGGTTCCTTTCCTGGAGAAGTTCAGTGCATCCAACATAGTCTCTGCGTTTCGAGCAGCTGGAATCTTTCCATTCAATCGCGATGTATTCCCAGAGGAAGCATTTGCCCCATTCTTTATGACGGATAGGCCGCTAGACCAAACAACCAGTTCGCGGAGCCCCTCGTCGCAAGCCAACTCTGAAGCTGGACCACCAATTTCTTCTTTCATAAGGTCGCCCGAAGAAGTAAGACCTTTTCCCCGAGTGGGGGCTGTTACTGTTCCGGGAAGTGGGAATCGCAACAGAGGGAGGACCCGTATTCTCACTGACACCCCATGAGAAAGAAGAGCTCGTAGCTAAAAAGGAAAAGAAGGCCAAGCCGACGCCATCTACAAAGAAACGTAAGAACAGCGCGGTCCGCAAGCCTAACGAAGACGACGGAACCGATGAGGCGGAGTCTCTTTCTGAACATTTTGCCCCAAATGACTCCTCAAGCGACGAGTCTCTTCACTGTGGGGACGTAGAAGAGGACCTTGAGCCTTTTGATATTTATCAAGCTCAAACGAATAGCTATGTTCTGGTAAAATTTAAATTGGGCAAATTGAAGAAGTTGGATATCTTCTACGTTGACCAGATAAAAGGAAAAACTTGAAGCAATCTAGAAGTCTTGTCCCTTCGCAGAAATGGAGCACGGTTCATTTTTCCGGATATTGAGGACAAAGCCTTCGTCTCTTCAAACGACATTGTTCTGTCTCTTCCATGACCAACTTTCACTGGAGGGACTGAACGGACAAAGCAAGGACTCACTTTTCAATGTGATCTCAGCAGCTCCAACGTGAGATAGAGCTCCTGTGAGCTTCGGTTCTAATTACTTGATTTTTTTTCTTCAACTTTCATTTTACTTGTTTTACTTTTATACATATTCAAATTTTCAGTAAATGGCATTTTTTCATTTAATCTGTGAGGTTGCCGAACCCATATTACTGCTGTCCGAAGTAACCCCACGCCATGTCCGAACCCACCCCACACCGTGGGGTAACTTCGGACAATTATTGTTTTTTATTGTTGGATTTTTTTTTTGTCTAAAGACGAAAGATAAAAGTCTACCAAAATTCCTGACAAATCTTGGACACAATCTCTTTCTTTTAAGATGAAAACGGAAGATGGATACTGATTGGGACAGAAGCTGCACCCGACCAAAAAATTTTGTCCGAACCAACCCCACCCTCCCCTACGTTTTGGCGTATTTTGAACTAGCCAGAAGGCACTATTTGTATACTATTAATGCTACTACTACAGTTGCTGACACTAAGGGTATTAAGGTGAAACTCTTAGGGAAAGTTTAAAGGAAGTTTCAATTAAACGAAAAAAACTATATGCATACAGGTTTTCAATAGGACAAATAAGCAATATCATAGGCGGCGCCGCTCTATAATAGCTTGAAATATCATTGAAACTTTTAAAGGGACTAATTCGATTCAAAATTAAAGTTCTAGTGTTCTTTTTAGAGTCAAAAGAGATTGGAGAGTAAGCAGCCCTCCTCCCATGCCCATTCATTTTTCAAACACATCCAGTCAAAATTTCGATACAGCCATTTTTTTCAGCATAGTAGACCGGTCGAGTAACTGTGTCTCTGGGGATATTGGGTATGTCAACACCCCACAATTATGTAATTGGCCCATTGTGTT
Organism: Artemia sp. Qi Xiang Cuo; assembly: GCF_049724085.1. NCBI lineage: Eukaryota > Metazoa > Arthropoda > Branchiopoda > Anostraca > Artemiidae > Artemia > Artemia sp. Qi Xiang Cuo. The sequence goes on along the minus strand of NC_142795.1, from coordinate 70,604,736 downwards.
TTAAAAATAAATGTTGCTTTAAAACTAAATCAAAAGGCACTGCGTGTATAGTTACCAATAAGAAACCTCAGCAATATCTCGAGCACAACTAGGGTTATTAAGTTGAAACTTTCGGGGCTGCTACTATTACTACTTCTGCTTTTATAATTTAAATAGATCAAAAGAGTGTAAGCGTATCCAAGCTCTTAAAGAGCACAGAAAGAATTTTTTGGGAATGATATTATGTTTTATTTTTCAGGTCAACTTGAGGAGGTATAAAATTAAATTAAACAATACTTTTCTTGCCAGGATTAAACATTGGTGAAAAAACTTCTCCAATATACAAATAGCAAGCCAAATTATGAATTCTTACAGAAGAAACCGTAAAGATATAAAAAAAAATTCACGAAAAAGACTATGTCAATAAAAATCAACAGAAATTAATTCAAGGTTCCACAAAAAAAACAAAAAAAAAACAACAAATGACCGTGGATTGTCAGTTTAATATACATATACTGGTATTTATTTCTTTAAGTTTGAATAATTTCTTATTTATTAAAGTAAAAAAATGAAAACATTTAGAATGTATTTTATTTTCAGTAAAGTGCAAATTAAGTTCTAGTCATGAGAAGGCATGGGGGTTGTCAGCTCTACTCATGTTAAGTTTTGCTCATTTTGAGTCTGACTCGGTTATTTATTGTAATTAATATTCGCTATGGGTTTCTTTTATGTAATGATAGTGATTGGTTGTCGTTTTGCGCTTGGAAGATTATTTGAATTTATTTCTGCTCATTTTTGGTTTAGTGAAGCTTTTTACTTTTCTTTGAAAAACTTGTTTTGCGAAAAAAGTTTTTAACTTAATAGACTTAAAGGGGTCATAGGACTTATATCACACTTTAGAAGAAGCAACAGCTGCTGTCCTAGCAGTGACTTTTTGGGATCAGTTACCGATTTAAGCTCGCCGGGGAAGAAGAAAGGGGTCTCTAAATTATTGTCATCAGAACATCTACCGGGAATGGGACACATGAGTCAACCAAACTTAGTACGAGTAAGCTCTTAGTTATGCTCGATACAAAACAAGTGAAAATCACGAGGAAATTTGTGAAGACAGTGTACAATACAGTGAATAACACCTAATTGCATATTTCGGCAGTATATACGACATCCACCATAAAAAAAACAATATAAAACAAACAAAAAGAAAACAACTTGCTCAAAAAATCTCATCGAAAAAATAAATTTTAAAACTGAAATGATAAAACAAGTTTTGAAAGACTCTCGGCATCCTCACCTCTTATAGGTTCAGCCAGACTTGATGGTCTTTGTAAGTAATTTTTGATTTGCTTTAAGGTCTGTGCCAGATTTGGTTTTTGTTTAGAGGAGTGAAAGGACTTCCGAAATCTTATTTTTTCAGCCATGTTAGTTTGATCGCTTTTAGAGCACTTGTTAAAAGAATCATACCTAAAATTAACTTTCAGATCTTGTTTCCTTTTTGTTTAAGGTGCTGCTATATATTTGTAACCAGACCATTGTATGAACGGTCTCTAGCTACAGCTAATCGTCGACGGCCGTCACGTACACAATCAAAACAGCTATTTTTTAAATATAGATTTCCTTAAAAATCAGCCTTCAGTACATCGTTTTTATCTTTTCTTCGTTCAAATAAAACTTTTTTCTAGATGTGGTTAAGTACGCAGCAAATTAAGACCTGTATAGGCCAATTGTGATATATTATATACCCAAATTAGACTAATTGATGTATACTCACTTTAATTGTTTTATTTGTTTTTTACTCTTATGTGAGAAAATGGTTTTCTTTTTTTATTTATGTGATTTAATTGTAGACTGTTAGCTTTCCTAAAACTTTATGAAACTAAAAATAGAGGAACCTATTGTGCTTAAACATGAACTTACTAGGAGTTCACCTACCATTAAATTTTATTTTCAAAAACTAGTTGCTACTAGGTTAGCATGCAAAGTATAGGGTAGACAAAAACAAATGCACATATTTATATTCATTCTCTCTCTTTGGAAAAAGTGGTCCCTTACATTTATCCAAATATAAAGCAAAAGTAAAAAGAATTTTACAAAAACACAATAAATATTTTTATTTAGGTTTTTCCAATAAACTGTATGATTCCATTAAAACAATTCACAAAAATGGGAATAGGACACAATCCTGCTTTGCTTTTGACATCACACTGGACAATATATCTTATTACATATTACATATCTTAGATTTTTATTTTCTATTTTATAATAATGTATTTTATTTCATTAAAATTTGTAATATATTTATATATGTTTATATATATTATATATATAATTTTTTTAAATAAAATTTATTTTTATAAAATATGTTTTTTTTATAAATTATAAATTACTGTTTTTATAAATTATTTTAAAAAAATATGTAGAAAAGATTTAGTCACCAAAATTATGATTCGCAGGAATTACCTCACTTATATAATATAAACTTAATCCATCATCTGGATGAGAACATACTGATATGCAAATGTATCCCCTTTTTCTTTTTTTAAGTCTTGAATATAATATATTCAAACCTCTCTTTCAAAGTTTCTATCTTAATTAATACAGAGCTATACCACAAGCAACGATATTTAAGCGAATACTATTACCAAAATCGCTTCATAACATTTTTATCAGCTTAAAGGATTCAGTTACTCGTGGCATTTCCCTTATTATTAGCAGAAGAGCTCAAAACTCATATATAAACTTTATATGGTCATCAATGCAAGCCTGTCACTAACAGCGCTCTCCTAGCGGGCGAATAATATGATATGAAAGGACAATGCAGTGCTTAACGGTATAATCATTTCTCCCTTGCATTCATGAGCTGTCACTAACAGCCAACTGGAATATTTGCATAGCAGAAGATTGAGAAAGTTATGCTTTTAAATGTTTATAAATTAAAATAATTAGACAGCACGGTTCTATAAGGCAGGCGTGTGACTCAGAATGGAACGCAGATGAAAATACATAAAAGAAAGCAGCCGCGGGCTGTAGCAAAAATGTCGAACCAAAGTGGATTTCTATTTCACTTCAATATAACTTCTTCCTAACGCTGTAATTTTAACCGAAGTTCAATTCCAATAAATAGTAAAAGATTGACCAAAAAATGTTCCCCCCTCCCAATTGACTCCACTGGTAGAAATTGTAAGAATTTCTTACTAGAATTCTGAAAGCCTGTAGGCCCAAATGTTCAATTTTTTTTAATTTTAGACACCACCTTCCCCTGGAAATCCTTGGATACTCTCCAAAAATAATCGCTCTATGCCCTGTGTCTATGTCTGTATTCACGTCTGAAAATTTGATAACTGTGCGCTTCTTTTATGCCCTATTGTGAAAAATATAAAGCTGAAATGAACAGAGTATTAGTTTTACATATTCACATCGCAAATATATTCAAGGGTCACAAGGGCAAAATTTTTTAGGAATAATTTCAAAGGAAGATATTTAACTATGTCTGAAATATAATATCTTTCATGGCTTTTAACATATAGAAAAGGCAACAACAACAAAAACATGACATTTGATTCTTATGTTTGAGTATTTCCTCCATACCAAGATTGGCGTATGAAATTATATCCGTCCGGATAAATGATCCGCGTTCAACTAGAAAATTATTTCAGTCTTTGACCAGTATATACACCTACATGAAAAAATTCAATGCTAAGAAGTGAAATAACGAAAAAAGCGTCAAGTCAAAAATAAATTAAGTTAGCATAAAATATAAAAACTAGGATGATCGAAAATGTTGAGGTTGTATAGCTTTTGTAAAGTTATATTTATAAGAGGCTATATATATTTGTACCTCATATAAATGATACAAATATATACTGGGCTCTTCTTTCCTCTTTAAACGCATTCAACGTAATCTTAAACGTGAATCGTCACGGAAGACGTCGTTTGACCAAGATCTCTCTTTTTACATCTATAAATTTGCTTTACCATTTACAAGACAACTTCAAAGAAAACACTTTCAGCCAATATATATCTAACTATCTTCCATTTTTTTTCTGAAAACGACTATATCATTCAAAACGGCAAGGAAAAACTAATAAAATCCGATAGAGGCTCATTTCTGAGCCATTTTGGTTGGATTATATTGAGGTGAAACAGCTGGATGTTATAGACGGAACGAAATTGCCCTAATCTGAAAATATTCAGATACCAGAAAAACTACAATGAGCTTATAACAACCGTTGCTAAGACGCGATAATAAAGAGAGGCTAGAAATAAAACGAAAATGAGTACGAGAAGAATAATTTGATAAAGCAGGGAGGGGAATATTCAGGGAGTGGGTAACCAGAATTGAACCTCCTCCCAACCTCATTCGTAAATTGGTCACTCAAATGCAGGTAAAAACACCCTTAACCCCACCCCTTCCTCCCCAACAAGAATCCTGGACACGGTCCTGCAACACGGTATACTATTAATTCTTGGCTGTCCTGAGATGAAATTCATTTCTTTAGATTAAGAGACATCTGTATTTGACATTCGTGTACAACCTCTGAAAACTTCCTAAGGAGATAACCAAGTTTTTTTCTTTTATCTATGCGAAGACAATATCTAACTATCGAATACTTCAGTCTATGATTTCATTCTCGACAGAGCCTTAAGCGGAATCGGTACCATAAAGAATTGGTCTATTTCGTCCATTATCAACTTTTTTAGTTTGTGTGGCCAAATTATTTAGAATTGATTGGGCGATCTTGCATTGTAGAGCTTGGATAAAGGATCCGTATGAACGGCAGAAAACTAAAAGCCGACATCTACTTTCCCTGAAATCTTAGAAAAACCTTGTAACTTCTCTTGTTTTGTTCTGGAGATAGATATATTTAGGTTTAGAGAAACTTATCTCATTAAGACTAAATTTTTATTTTTTCGATCATACAGAGCTGAATTTTCTTTTTTAAAGTCAGGACAGGATTGTCCCTAAAAACGCTCTAGTGTACCTGCTAGGAAAATGCCAAAATTCACCGCAAAAGAAATGGCATTTGATCAATTCGACAGATTTTTGAATTTTCTGTGGTGCAACCTGCTTTGATTAAAAACTTCGCCGATACAATTCTATTGTCTTTTCAATCAAGTTTCATAATCAAATCACAAATTATCAATACGTTTCAATGATACGTAGATCCCTAAGATAATTCGCTCATAGACACTTGGCCTTTGAGACAGTCAGCCGACGTTGAAGCTCACAAAATGATGTTTAAGGTATCGAATCCTCTTAAGCTAAGGCCTCGTTATCTATGGTAAATGGATATATTTTGACCAATTTTTCTGTCAAAAGTAATAAGGTGGCGAGGTTTATATTTTGACTGGGATTTGTTCATAAAAGCTCATACAAACAAAAACTTTCCTTTGCAGCGAGCATAGCTACCCTATTTGTTGGCATAACAAATGTGTGAATTTGGCGTGAAATATGAAAATAAAGTACAAAAATCGCGAGGAAATTTTCAAACCATGGATTTGTAATTAATTTGTTAATCACACCAACAGATTTTGTAATAAATTTAAATATTCATGAGGTGTGTATTGATTAACTGGAAAACTGGGCTGTTCCTATGAAGTTCTGTATAATATAGGGAGAGCAGAGTAGTGAGCACTAACCGCCAGCGTTGCAGTAACAGTGAGAATGCACACAAAGGAAATTTTTAAGCTTAGTTACTTGCAGAGTTAAAAAGCTCTAAGATTAAAGAAATCTTTTTTTACCTCTGGATTAAGGAGCTATAGATATAATTGAGCCTGAAAAACTAATAAAAGAGCAAGCTTTGGAGCTTTTAACACAGACTTGATATGAATAAAACTGCTAGTGCAACTCAGAACCGTTCCTAGGGTTGGTGGCGCAATGAGAACAATTAATTACAGCACCCCGCTCCCGGCTTTTTCACCCCGCTCCGGCTTTTTCTTTTTTTTCGCTCTTTATAGTTAGATGTAGGATATATGGTTTTAGCAAAGCTGAGTGATCGGAAAGAGCTGAGTGACGAAGTTGTGCCTGAGAGGCCACTTAATGTCTTATTATGTTTTTGATTCTTCCCTATCCAAACACAATAGTTACTCCAAAATAATTACTGTTATTTCCAGGATAAAGTGATCCACAGTGTGGATCACTTTCTAAACTGTGGTATCCACAAGATACCACAGTTTAGAGTTAAACTTTTAGTTGTTGGCAGTAGTGACAACAAGCAATAAATTGCCCTGATAAAAGCACATAATGAGATTAATAGCATATTTATATGTGCATGAATTATACAATAGAAAGGATTCGCTGTTTGTTAATACAATTTTCTCCTTTTTTTCCAGTTGTTTTTCTAAGCAATTGTTTTTCAAATTTTAGTTTTTTTTTCAAAATTAAATAAAATAAAAAGGTGGTGGCAGTAATGACAACAAGCAATAAACTGCCCTGATAAAAGCACATAATGAGATTAATAGCATATGTATATGTACATGAATTATACGTACAATAGAAAGGATTCGCTGTTTGTTAATACAATTTTCTCCTTTTTTTCCAGTTGTTTTTCTAAAAAAAAGGGGGAGTACCAAATGATTTTAGGAAAACGTTAATTAAGCCACTTTATAAGAAAGGTGATAAAAGTGAGTGTGGTAATTATCGAGGCATTAGTCTGGTCTCTGTAGGTAATAAATTACTTAGTAATATGATACTTTTTAGAATGAGAGATGCCGTAGACAAAGTTTTAAGAGAAGAAGAGTGCAGTTTTAGAAAAAGTAGAGGATGTGTCGACCAAATTTTCACTCTTAGGTTAATAATTGACAAGTGCCTGAGTTTTCAAACACCTTTGGTCCTCAGTTTTATAGATTATGAACAAGCGTTAAGATTATGAGCAAGCGTTCGATAAAACCTTTTGGAAAGGTTACCAGAAAAATACATTAAAGTGATTAGTGCTATGTACGAGAATAACACTGCTGTGGTTAAGGTAGGAAATGAGGTTAGCAGCTGGTTTTGTATTAAATCAGGAGTTAAGCAGGGTTGTGTTCTATCCCCCTTTATATGGATTATTTTTATGGAATTTGTCTTAAGGAGCACAGGAAAGGCAAGGGGAAACCACGGATTCAAATGGGGAGGAAAAATTCCCATGGAAAAAGATTATGCTGATGATTTAAGTATCCCGGATGAAAGTGAGAGCAAAGTAAATGAACTTGTCGAGGTATGGCGCGTTTATGGTGCTAGAATAGGGTTGAAAATTAATGTTAAGAAGACTAAGTCACTAAAGCTAAGAATAAGTGAAGATGAAAAGGTGAAGTTGGATAATGAAAAGATTGATCAGGTGGACAGCTTCACTTCCCTTGGTAGTATTATTAGTAAAGATGGTGGGAGCAGTGAAGACGTCAAAAGTAGAATAGCCAAGGCTCAGGGTGTTTTTTCACAGTTGAAGAAAGTGGAAGAATATGAAGATAAGGCCGCGAACAAAGCTTAGAATATTAGAAGCTACAGTGATGGCAGTGGTCAAATATGGCTCTGAAGCATGGGCGCTCCAAAAAGCGGATGAAGATTTGCTAGATGTTTTCCAGAGAAATTGCTTAAGGATTGTTCTGGGTAGGCCCACCCGGCTCACTGACCGTATTTCAAACAATAGGCTATACGAAAAATGTGGTTCAATACCGCTCTCTAGGGCTATAATGAAAGAAAGGTTGAAGTGGCTAGGGCACGTTGTGCGGATGAAGGATGACAGATTCCCGAAGATTGTTCTTTTCGGTCAACCGTCTAGGGCTGAACGGAAAGCAGGTCGTCCTTGCCTGGGGTTGGAGGATGTAATGAAGAAATATTTCAAACACAAGTGAAATTGATGGGCTGGTTTAAAGAGCGATAATTTTAATGGACTAGGAGGGAAAAGGAGATTTCGGGTCTTTCTTTGTCTCGGATTGTTTGGTGCTGCAATGAGTTGTTAGTAATAGTAGTAGTAGTAGTAGTTTTTCTAAACAATTTTTTTTCCAATTTTAGTGTTTTTTCAAAATTAAATAAAAAAAAGTTTTTTTTAACTGAAAGTAAGGAGCGACATTAGAACTTATAACGCACAGAAATTATTCCGTATATGAAAGGGGCTGTCCCCTCCTCAACGTCTCGCTCTTTACGCTAAAGTTTTTTATTGTTTAATAAAATAGAGCTGTGAGAAAGAGTCAAACTTTAGCGTAAAGAGCGAGACGTTGATGAGGGGACAGCCCCTTTCGTATACGGAATAATTTCTGTTCGTTTTAGGTTTTAATGTCGCTCCTTACTTTCAGTTAAAAAAAACTTGTTTTCTTTTTATTTAGTTTTTGAATGTTTTTGAATTAATGCAGTCTTTGATTTTGGCTCATCGTAGCCTACATGAATAATTAAAACAAAATTTGCATTTTAATTTTACTTTTATTTGGTTAAATGGCTTTCTCGAAAGTTGTTTAATTTTATTTACGAACTTTTTTACTAGTAATAGATATACGTAACTTACGAATTAACATACCTAACGAACTTCTATATTCATATATTTTTAATAAGCATATTAGGTGGTTCGCCCCCTAGTCAATACCTCGCTCTTTACGCTAAAGTTCGAATTTTGTTAAAATTCTTCAAAAATGACCCTTAATCACAAAGGCCGTTAATTAGAATAAATATCTCTTATGAAAGTACAACAAAATATTTGGCTTTGAAAGCAAGGTATTGACTAGGGGGCGAACCCAATCATATACGTAATAATCTCTGTTCGTTTTAAGTTTTGATGTTACTCTTTACTTTCAGTTGAAAAACTTTTTTTTTATATAATTTCTGATCGTTTTTTAAATAATACTGGGCAATCCGGCGCCCCCTTCATAGCAATGTCCCTTCCCCTATGAAAACTTTTTCCATGCAAAGATCCTCCCAAATAACACCCGACCCTCCCCCCTCCACTACCAAAAAAATCCCCCCTGAAAACGTTTGTATACTTCCCAATAACAATACTATATGTAAACATTGGGTAAAGTTCATAACTTTCAGCCCTCCCCCCGGGGACTTTGGGAGAGTAAGTTATCCTAAAAGACATAGTTTTTATATTTTAGACCATGCGGAACAAAATGGCTATCTCAAAATTTTGATCAGGTAACTTTGGGAAAAAATGAGCGTGGGAGGGGGCCTAGTTACCCTCCATTTTTTGGTTACTTAAAAATGGCACTAGAACTTTTAATTTCCGTTCGAATGAGCCCTTTCACGATATTCTAGGACCACTGGGTCGATACGATCACTCCTGGGAACACACAAAAAAAAAAAATAAATAAACGCACCCGTGATCTTTATTCTGGCAAAAAAATACAAAATTCCACATTTTTGCAGATAGAAGCTTGAAACCTCTACAGTAGGGTTCTCTGGTACGCTGAACTTGACGGTATGATTTTCATTCAGGTTCTATAACTTTTAGAGGGTGTTTCTCCCTTTTTTTGAAAATCAGATAAATTTTCTCAGGCGCGTAACTTTTGATGGGTTTGACTAAACTTGATGAAGATGATATATTTGAAATCGGCATAAGAATATGATTTTTATGTATTTATTTGTATCAAAATTCTGTTTTTTAGAGTTTCGGTTACTATTGAGCCGGGTCAATCCTTACTAACAATTCGTTACTACGAACTGTTTGATCACTAGATACACTTTACAATTCATGTGTGTTGCTAAAAACGTCCTGCGTGACTGAGGTCCGGTCCTACTGTGACTGTCCCCGTAGTTAAGGTAAGTACGCATGTCAGATCGGGGGGTCTATCTACCAGCATATTTAGCGTAAAGACGGCAAGCACAGTTTTATGATTGGTCAATAACATTATTAGTTACTCCAAGTGACCGTTTATGTCCTGTCCCCGTAGAAGAGTTGGTCTATTTTTGGCCATACAATGTAAAATAGCCAACAGAGGTACATAGGTCAGATTGGGGGTCTATCTAATAGTATACTTTGCGTAAAGACGCCAAGCACGGTTTTATGATTGGCCAATAACATTATAATGAACTAACTACAAGCCCTACTGCGTAAGGATATACTTTTTTTTATTCACCCAGTCAAGAACTATATTTGAATATACGACATAATTGTTTGAACTCTCCTTAAGTTTGATGTAATATTAGATAATCGTGGTTGCCGTACTTCAAGTGGTCGTAGAAACTTCAAAAAGAGCTCATTCGATTGGAAATTGAAAGGGCTAATGCCTTTTATGATAGTCGAAAGTGACTGGAGGGTAACTAACACCCCTACCACACCCACCATTTCTCAAAACACATCCAATCAAATTTTGAGATAGCCATTTTGTTCGGTGTAGTTAAAAGGTCAAGAAATTATATTTTTGAGGATGACACCCCCCCCCCCGCCACCCTCGGGGCAAGGTTTTTAAGTTATACCCTGGGGGCATATAAGGTTTTTTTTTATAGAAAGGGTGGTCTTACAAACTTCGGAGGGGCTCACTGGATTGGTAATCATAAGTTTTAGTACCCTTTTTACGATTCAAAGTGATCGGAGGGCGGATAGGTCCCCCCCAAAGCTCATATTTTCAAAAATACATCTGATAGATATTTTGAGATGGTCATTTGTTGTTTAGAAACTTCAGAAAAGGCTCATTCGAGTGGAAATTGAAAGGGCATTTTTTAAAGTCAAAATTAAATGAAGAGCAACAAGCCCCCCCCCCCAACCCATAAATTCCCAAAACACATCTAATCAAAATTTTAGAGATAGCCATTTTGTTCAGCGTAGTGAAAGGTCTGGAAATTATGTCTTTGAGGATGACACACCCATCCACCCCCCTCAGAGCCCTCATACCCGGAGTGGATATAAGGTTCTTACGGAAAGAGTTGTCGTTTAAACTCCAGAGGGGGATAATTTGATTGGAAATCAGATGTTTTAGCCCCCTTTTTAAGAGTCAAAGTGATCGGGGGCAGCACCCCCCCCCCCGATGACTTATTTTCCACAAATGCATCCAATAGAAATTTTAAATGGCCATTTGTTCAAAAATATTCCAAAGATCATATAATAAGGCCTTTAGGGTGGACAGAATCCCCTAGGGTCTGGAGATAAGTGTAGTAAGTTATGCCCCAGGGGCGTGTAAAGTTTTTATGAAAGGGTGGTCGTGTGAACTTCAGAAGAAGTTGATTTGATATGAAATATATAGTTCTAGTTCCCTTTTAAAAGTCAAACATGATGGAGAGCAACTAGTCCCCCTCACTGACATCCTCTTTTCCCAAAACACATTCAATTGAAATTGTGAGATAGCCATTTTTTTTACCAATAGTCCAAAAATCATATGACAATATCTTTAGGGTGGACACAATCCCCCAGAGCCCATGGGAAAGGGTTGTAAGGTATGCCCAGGGCATATAAAGTTTGTATTGAATGGGTAGTTACATAAACTTGGATCGGATGGACCTCATTCGATTGGAAGTCGAAGTTTTAATGCCATTTTTAAGAGTCAAAAATGAATGGATGGCCGTCAGACCCCCCCCCAAGCCTATCATCCCCCAAAACATATCCGATCTAAATTTTAAGAGAACTATTTCGTTCAGCATTATTGAAAGGTCCAGTATTGGGGATGTCAACCTCCCAACAGTCCTCAGGACAAGGGCTGTAAGTTAGGCAATTCGTTCATTGTTTAGAAATAATACATGTTATTGAGAAACATATGCATGTTTGAACTTTACTCTCCAAGAAGACGAAGAGCATTGGGATGAGCCTTTCAGAGAATGTTGAGGGGAGCGTTGAACTAAATCGAAACAAATTATGTGTATACGGATTGTCAAAAGGGTACAACGCAGGAATAACTGAGTATATTAATTTGGAAAATTCAGGAAACAGTAAGGGAGATGATCGCAAAGACAATATTTGCATGCTATCAATATTACTACAACTACCATCACTACTACTGCCACACTACTCGATTTACAGTATTAAGGGGAAATGTAAACTAAATTAAAAGACGGCCACGTGGAAAAACGGTCATTAAAAAAAAAAAAATTAAAACTTGGAAAAAACACTTAAATGAAACATTACATTTACTTTATACTGAGCTTTTTTTTTTTTTTTTTTTTTTTTTTTTCTTTTTTTTTTTTTTTTAGTTGACAAAATTTCCAGATGCCTCGCTATTCTTCTGTAACTTTTTAGTGGCTATATACCTAGAAATAATTGTTTTCTGACTTCAAATTGTCCAAATACTTTATCTCCCCCCCTCCTATGTGCAAATATATAGCCCAAATTATATATTTCCCATATATTCTGTCACTTGTCTTTGTCTTGTCTCGCAGTACGCTGAAAAAAAACTAACGAGGAAACCGGTTTTGTTCTTGAGTTCTACACAGCGTAAGCTTGAATGAGTTGCCCATAATACACAAGTAACAAAACTCCTTCCCCCTACGGAAATTAAAAAACAAAACTCAAATAAAATTCTCAAATTTGGAAAGCCTTATTTTCCACGGGGGGTGTTTTCCGGGGGGGATATTTACCGGCGGGATGTTTTCCGCGGGGGGTATTTTCTGGATGGGGGGTATTTTCTGCGGGGGTTATTTTCCACAGGGGGATATTTTCCGCGGGGGCTATTCTCCGGGGGTATTTTCTGGCGGGGGGTATTTTCCGGGGGTATTTCCCAGGTATTTTTCCGGAGGGGGGGTAATTTCGGGGGGGGGGAATAAACGCCTAGAACCCAGTAGAACATCCCTCTCATCAAGTCCTGGAAGTTTCAGCTTAATGCAAATAGCCATCGCTATGACATAGCTGATATGTCCTTTTGATAACTTGTTTGTTTTATACTTCTTGAAATTTTCATCTCAATGCCCTTAGCCCTACATGTAGTTGTAATAGAAACAGTTTAAGCAGTAGCAGTAGTAGTAGTAAATATAGCAGTAACAGTAGTATTAGCAGTAGTGTGCACATATTCTCTTTTGGTGAGATGATCTTCCCCTGTAAGAATTCTCTGAAAGTTCCAACTTAATACCCAAATCAATTCTTGAGATACGCTATTTTGACAATGTGTATGCACATAGTGTCTCTGGATTTAGTTCAATTTTCCCCTTGATACTGTAAAGCAAGTAGTGTGGTAGTAGTAGTTGTGGTAGCTGTAGTACTATTTGTAGCATACAAATAGTGCCTTTTTGATCATCTCCCTTATTATATCCTGAATTTTTCAAATTAATATACTCAGTTATTCCCGTGTTGCACCCTTTTGACAATTTGTATACACATAGCGTGTTTTGATTTAATTCAGCACTCCCCTCAACATTGTCTGAAAGTCTCACCTGAATACCCTTCGTCTTCTTGCACAGTAGAGTTCAAACATGCATACCTGTCTCAATAGCATATACTAGGTGGAAACAATGAGCGAATTGCCTGACTTACAGCCCCTTTTCCTGAGGATTGTGGGGAGGTTGACATCCCCAAAGACGCAATTACTGGACCTTTTAACAAGGCTGAACAAGATTGATCTCTTAAGATTTCGATCGGATGTGTTTTGGGGAATGATAGGCTTAAGGGGGGGGGGGCTGATTACCCTCCGTTCGCTTTTGACTCTTAAAAAGGGTACTAATACTTCCAACTTCCAATCAAATGAACTCCATCCGATCCAAAGTTTATACGAATACCCGTTCCATAAAAAAACTTTATATGCCCCGGGCATAACTTACAACCCTTGCCAATGACTCTGAGAGATTGTGTCCACCCTAAAGCCATTGTTATGTGATTTTTGGACTATTGGTAACAAAATGGCTATCTCACAATTTCAATTGAATGTCTTTTGGGAAAAGAGGATGTTAGGGAGGGGGACTTGCCCTACATCATGTTTGATTGACTCTTAAAAATGAACTTGAACTATACATTTCAAATCAAATAAGCCTCTTCTAAAGTTCACACAACCACCCCTTACATAAAAACCTTATATACCCCTGGGGCATAACTTACAACCCTTACCCCCAGACTTTGAGTGATTTTGTCCACTTCAAAGGCCTTATTATATGATCTTTGGACTATTTTTGAACAATTAGCTATCTCAAAAATTTTATCGGATGCATTTGCGGAAAACACGACGTGGGGCGGAAAGCGAGTGCCACCGATCACTTTGACTCTTAAAAAGGGCACTAGAACATCTGATTTCCAATCCAATGAACCCCATCCGAAGTTTATACGACAACCCTTTCCATAAGAACCTTATTTTCTCTCAGGGCAAAACTTACAACCCTTGCACTGAGGGCTGTGAGTGAGGGGGGGTTGTCATCCTCAAAGAAGACATAATTTCCAGACCTTTCAATTACGCTTATATGGCTATCTCAAAATTCTGATTAGATATGTTTTGGGAATTTATGGGTGCGGGGGGGGGGGGGGTTGTTGCCCTCTAATCATTTTTGACTATTAAAAAAGGCCCTTTCAATTCCTAATCGAATGAGCCTTTTTTGAAGTTTCTACGACAACTAATGGCCATCTCAAAATTTCCCTCAGATACATTTCAGGAAAATACGAGGTGTGGGGGTGGGGGTATCCGCCCTCCAATTACTTTGAACCTTAAAAATGATGCTAAAACTTCTGATTACTAATCCAATGAGCCCCTTCCGATGTTTATACGACCCCCCTTTCTATACAAACCTTATATGCCGCCAGGGCATAACTTACAAACCTTGCCCTAAGGGCAGTGGGGGTGGGAGGGGAGTGTTGTCATCCAAAAAGACATAATTTACGGATCTTTTAACTACGCTGAAGAAAATCGCTATCTCAAAATTTTGATTGGATGATTTTGGCACAATGTATTATTATTTTTTTTTTTTTTTTTTTTTACCAGGGCCCTTCATATCGAAGCAATTGTCGTAGGAACTTCGGAAAGGGCTCATTCAATTGGAAAGTGAAAGAGCTAGTTCACTTTTTATTATTCGAAAGTAATTGGACGGCAACTAAACTCCCTCCCACGCCCACCATTTCCCCAAACACAAGATGTGGGAAAATGACGTATTCATCACTGGATTTAGTTTCGCAATAAGCTTTTCAAACGTCCTTTTGAAAATCCAAGCAAACCGATTGATTAAGCTTGGGAGGGAAGTGGTTAAAATTAAGAGCCATTCATTATGTGGGCATTTTGCCAAAATGTTATCCCATGTCCCGTTAGGTCTAGTACCAGTTCCGGCAAAAATAATGTGTCTCTACTTAGTTTTGATAGGAAGGGACAAATTTCTTCCAATAGATCTATGTTCTTTCTCGATTAATCTCGTCAAAGATGCCAAGCCCAGAAAGTAATAAACAATTTCTAGTTTTTAGTCTTTTGATTCCTTTGAATACAGAATTCAATATAAGAGCAGTCGAGAAAGTCATAGAATGGGAAACGAGGTCACAGCTGCAAAAGACAGTCATACTAGGCTAGAATAGATTTTATGACAGGTTTGGATAATGTGACCTAATAAGTAAACCAATTTTATTACAATTTTATATTAAAATTTACTTATATGATGAATCTTTTATTTTTACTAGGGAGAAAGATGAAAGATGAGAATCAAAAGCCATATGGTAACAAAATTATCGATGTTGGAGAAGGAAGGCAATTTCGGAACACTGAGAGCTTCTTTAATCTTTGTTTTTGGCATTTCAAACAAAACATTGACATTCTTGTTTATTAAATGAAATAAGAGTGGTATGGAAGTAAATAGTGATGTTAAGTGAAAATTGATGCTAAAACTTAAATAAAAAATTAATTGTCCTATATATGGGAGAGGGGCTGCTACCTGCTCAATCCCCTGCTCTTTACGCTAAAGTTTGATTAATGATTTCTTTGTAGGATTTTGGAATGCAACAAATATAGCCCTTTGACAATGACAAACGTATTATTAAACGATTGCATTTCAAAACGTTTCAGCAAAAAATTTATTGTCTAAATCAAATAAAAATGAGCCCACTAATTTTCCAATTTTTGTGACAAAAAGTTTAAGCTACTATAGAATGCTAAACTCAACACTAAACCAACATTGTGAATGATCTAACAATTGGATGATTCATTTTTGAAGTACTGAGGTAAAAAAAAAGAAAATGGGGCAAAGTGTGTGGGGATGAAGCGGTTGAAGTCTAAATCATATAATGTACAGTTTCTGTTCATTTTAAATTTTATAACGCTCTTTATTTTCATTTGAAAGAACGTTTCTTATTTTAGTTTCTGTTAGTTTTAAACACCATAGTCAGAACGAAGCTTAGATACGGTGGGACGCACCAACCTCTAGCCATCGCTCTTTGCACTAAAGTTTGACTTCTGGATTGCAATGGATAAAAAATAAGGACTCTTTTGGGGTGTATTTACCTTAAAAAATACAATAGTATTCTCGTAAATATTGAAAAGGCTGCTGCTTCCATTAAAACCCTGCTTTCTATACTAAAGTTATTTTAAACAAAGATTGACTCGATATTTAGAAACTTCCTTTTCCATTGGAAACTACCGTTTCCACAAAAAAGGGGTGCTAATCAGCCCCTGAGTACCCACAATAGCCTACGCATTTTCTCGTCAAAAAAAAAAATACTGTTTTTTTCCCCATCGCATGATGGGGAGAGCCACCACTCCATCAGAACCCAAACAATTAGCTCATTTATTTCCTAAAATGAACGGTATTCAGGAATAATAGCCCCCCCCCATCTTTATTTGAAAGACCCTGTCGTCGAAAAATTTAATATCTGGCCTTAAAAATATACGTATTTTGCAGCAAGTTCCAAATTTTGGAGGTAAACTCCAAAATAGTTGCACCCTTAAAAAACGACCCAACCCATAAGCTTTAATTCATAAAATTTGCGGAGGAAGGGTGAAGATCTTATCCATTTGAAAAATAAATATAAAAAAGTATTTTTAAAAACCTAGGATTTTCTTTGTTATTTCTATTTTTCAGTAAAAACTCCTAAAAAGAAAATTTTAAATCTTGGGATGAAGGAGAAAGCCACCCCCCAATTGGCGCCCCTGCTGCTCTCTAAAGACCAATAGACCAATAGGGCTAAGATTGCCAGTATTATGCTAGTATTACTTCCGAAAGGAAACGGAAGTAATACTGGCAAGTTTTACATAGGATTAAAATTTTATGCAGGGATATAGGTTTGAGATTTTGAGAAATTCCTGAATAGTAAATATAGATAAATATAGTATAATACCTATTATGATTGCAAAAGAGGTGCTGTGATTCTAAATTAGTGTTTCTGGTTTTAAGAATTTTGATTTATTTTAGAATAGAAAATATAGTCAAATATAGAGTACTCTTAGGAATTCAATGAACGTTTTCGACTGTGTTTTCCATTTTAAAAGTTCTCAACTTACAGAGAAATCTGAAACCCTAGCTGCAAAGTATAGTGGCATCTCCAGATGAAAAAAAGATAAAATTTATCCAATATTATTTTTACCCTTAGAGTTGGTGAGCTACAAGAACAAAAAGATTATTTCACTTACACACGAATTTTCAAAAAAATTAGTCTATTAAGAATGAAAACTTAAGATTTTCTGGAGGGTGCACTATTCCCTAAAACAACGCTCTGGATCTGCCCATGTTGGTCTCTCAATAGTGATATTTCTTATCCTTCTGAACATTCTTTTCAATTTTTTTCTACCTTCTCAGCAGAAATATAAATTTGTTTACTTCAATCGAAATATTGATTCTATCAACAGTTTTGAGTTCTAGTATCCTTTTGAAGGTCCCAAACTGATTGAAAGGGTACCTATTCCGCACCCTTTACCACCCCATATGTCCCTGGGCTCCCCCCGGCTCCATACGGTGTCAGATCAAAGCCTTTTTTATACATTGGACAAGTGAAAGGACCAAACAATGATGGTCACAAGGGGATGTATTAAGTGCAGCTCCAGAGCTGAGGGTCGAGAATTTATGCAAATAGCCTATTCTTCGTAGATGCATTGGTGAATTTGGACATGTTACACTTCTTGAAATCGAAGTCATGCAAAGATTCTCAATCTTTATGGTTGGAATGAAACAAGTGGGCTTATAGCCCCATTGATATACCCCCTCATAGCACCAACTAAACTTCAGCTACCCCATTGATAATTTTTGCCAATTCAACCCTGTAATTAGTTCAACTATCGATCTTCTGGAGGGTGCACTAGTCCCAAAATCCACCCCCTGGATCTGCCCCTGTTGGTCTCTCAGTCGTGATATTTTTTATTATTTTGACAATACATCCTATTTGAAACAGACTGATCACTTTCATCAGGTTTGCAGTAAAAACACTGGCTTTAACTTCATTGGTTTACGTTTGTGACACATTTATATAAACCTATCACATTATTCCTCAAACGTATGTCAGAAGCCATCTAAATCCTGTCTGTTATAATAGAGTTCTCCTGTCTCCTTTGTGAAGTTTTAATTCATTAAAAAGAAAGATAACTTCACAAAAATTCACAAAAAAAAGAAAGAAAAGAAAGAAACGTTAAATTCCACCCAGGTTGGTTCTTCTAAGTTAAATTTTAATCTGTGTAAAGTTTGAACTTGCAAGATTTTTTCAATTAATTTCTCTTTGTCCTAATTAAAGTTAGTTTCACGTTACCGTAAATACCTGAGAATATTGCATTTCCAAGGTTTTACAGGTGTAAGAACTTGAAAATGGTTCTAAATTGTTTTTATTCAAATGCAGACATTGCAAATTTAAATAGGCAAAATTCCTAAATAGGCTACTAAGTTTTTGGTGTACCTCATATATAATTATTTTCATCGACGCAAGTTCAGCAGAGATGCTGGTGAAGGGAGAAGGTATAGTGTCAAATTGATTGGTCATTTTGGACTTTTGCCAATACGCAACCGCAAGAGCGCCCAAAAAGCTTTCCAAGGAGGGGTGGGCCATACAATCTTTTACAGTGGTGTTGGATCAGTGACACCAATTCACAGAAAAATAGGAGGGGAAAAAAATATAGTTTTCGAAATCCAGGAAGGGGGGCATTTTTTCATTTTATCCTAGGAAAATATAAAAAACGATCTTTTTTAAAATAGTGGGGAGCAAAAATTTAGGGGGGAGGGGGGAAATTCTCCCTCAGCATCTTTCAATTGGTGCTCCTCGGTTGGAAGTTTTGTCCAAACTTTGAAATATTTTTGGCCTTTTTGCATATTTTTAGTCTTCCAAAACCTTCCGCTCCTTAGGGGGCAAGGGATCCCCCATTGAGTGCCATTATGTGACTAATACGCAGTATTTACTTAGGCACTTGGACAGAATCCTCAAATGGGATCAGTTAATACTATTGTTCTTGTTCGTACCCCTTTACTGCGGCCAATCCTAGGATACACCCGCAAAACAATATGCTTTACCAGCCCTTGAATCATATCAACTGAAACTAAGGAGTGCTATTAAAACTTAAAACGAACATACATTATTCCGTATAAATAAAAATGATGACAACATTGTTTCTACATTAAATTTTAATCTAAAACGAACCAAGATTAATTTAAAAAAACAAAGTTTTTCCGAGGCAAGTAAAGAGTGAAGTTAAAACTTAAAACGAAGAAAATTATTACTTCACAGCCTATCTAACATATATTAATAAAACTAGTACAAATAAACCAACTAATTATGTTTCCGTATGCTTTTAGGATTATACAAAACTAGCGCTTTACTGAAAACATAAAATAATATAGGAGTTTCGGTACAGTAAAAGCAAACCAATTAAGGACACTTTTTATAGAATAAAAATATTATCAATACCTTTTAGGATCAATCCCTTTTAAGATAAAGCAACAATCCATTTTAGGATTTTGCTTTATTTTTTACGTTTAATTCGGTATCACTTCTGCATAATGGCTCAGTTCATTGTCTGGCTCTCGTTTCGGTTATGAAAAGGACATTTCATGATTAGTTTGTAGACAAGTTCGAAATAAAACAATCTTGATAGTATTAGGACTACATACTAGCTTTAGAATTTGTATCATGGCTTGAAATTCACTGTTGTATAGAGAGAAATAATCGGATTTCCAGAGTTCATAGTATGTCTTATTTGATCTTTATTTCAAGTAATACTAAAGCATATTTCTTACAATTTATATTGTATATTACCCATATGTATATTACCCTTTATTGGTATTATAGCAGGCGAGACCAAAATGATCAATCCAAATCAATCAATACATAAATCAATCCAATATGTCTGTATGCCGTTCAATGACTTTGCGGTTATTAGAAAAACTATTTAATTTTACGCTTATGTTTTTAAGATAATTTTAATTGTATGCTGAAAGTTACTGATGCCACAACTGGTGTAAGACTATGAAATGCCTTATCGATTCGTTTAGTGCTGTCAGGCTACATACTCACTTTTGACTCTTAAATCAATAATCCTGTTTTTTATACTTGACTTTTGTGTTTTCAGTAAAGCGCTATAGATTTGTATAATCCTAAAAGTATGGGAAACATAAATAGTTGGTTTATTTGTGCTAGTTTTATTGATATATGCTGTGTTAGATAGGCTGTGAAGTAATAATTTGTGTTCGTTTTAAGGTTTAACTTCGCTCTTTACTTCCCTCGGAAAAACTTTGTTTTTTTAAATTAATCTTTGTTCGTTTTTTTAATAAAAATTTAATGTAGAAATAACGCTGCTATGATCTTTTTTATTTATACGGAACAATGTATGTTCGTGTTAAGTGTTAATGGCATTCCTTAGTTTCAGTTGAAAACTTATTTTTAATGTAGTTTGTAATTATCACCGATCTAGGGGAGATAAGACGACTATAGAAAATACTGCAAACAACCTTAACAGCTACGAAGAACTTTCAATCTATAACATGAAGTTCATCATCCATACTTCACAAAACAATACATGTTTTTCAGGAACGTTTGTTCTTCAATAAACGAAAAAATGTTATAGCTCGATCAATTTCGCCTGAAAAGCAATAAAGACGACAGGCTTTATAAATCACCTATTAACGAGAAATAACTGGAATGCTGCTGTAACAAAAGAGAACTTTTTAATGGACCATTTAATGGCTGACATTTATGTCTAATAGCTTCTTACAGATTTGAGTTCGTAGTAAGTTCCCACAAAAGATACTATCGGCTGTTTTCCCCATTTTTTTTTTAATGAAAAAAGTTTTTTTTTTCAATGAAATGACCAAAAAAAGATGTTTTTTAAAACCTACGCAGGAGCAAAAAAACTAAGGGGGCAAGAACGGCCTTTCCCCTCAATTATCGCCGTTAGAACTAGCACACAGGCTTCATCGCAGAGTGAAGTTTAAAGGTTCAGTTCAAAACTGTTGATCATTCAATCTTAATTTTTGGTAGATTTTCAGTTGAAAAGATTTTAGTTTTATAAATTTTTTTCGCAATTATCTTTTACTTTTAAGATGAGTAGGCGATTTATAAAACTGTCTAAGAGGGTCTGGAGGGGGAGTAAATGTGAGGGGTATAATACACCTCCAGTTAGGGGCTTTGGACCATAATTATTGCAGTGCTTTCAAATAAGAAGTAGTACCAAAAGTGCCATTTTTAGTGCTATATGGCACTTTTGGATGAAAAAATTGATACAAAGCACGTAGATATGAATAATAGGTTTAAAATGAGCCTTCCCGGGATATGCTTTAAAAAATGAGTGCATCATATTTGCAAAAATAGGGGATTATCTGAAAAGTAATCATAAGAAGGGACAAACCATGATTGAAAAAAAACAAAAAAAAATCCAAGCAGGAATCCAACGCAAGATAATCTAATTTGAAGTCAAGCACTATCCTAACAGGAGCCCGCCTCAGATAATGCAATTTAATGCATGGTTAATTGCGGGAATGCAATGGCATAGCTTATCAAGGGGGCCTGGATACGGGCACCCATAAGGGGGGCAACGGGGGTACCAGCCCCCCTGGCTGAATAAAGGTGTCATATATTTGTATTAATTAAAAAAAAAACTTTCCACAGAATAAGTTTTCAAAGAAAAGTAAAGAGCTCTATTAAGCCAAAAATGGGCAGAAATAAAGTCAAATAATGTTCCAAGCGTAAAACTGCCACAAATCACAATCAAAAACTAAATGAAACTCAAAACGAACAGAAATTATAATAAATAGCCGAGTCAAATAAAAAAGGAGCACAAATTAACATTACTAAAGCTGACAACCCCCATGCCTTCTCAAGACCAGAATGTAACTTAGGCTTTGCTAAGAAAAGAAAAATGACCGTGGATTGTCAGTTCAATATATCTATACTGTTATTTATGCCTTAAAATAAAAAATGGGTAAAAAAAAGTGAGTAAAAAAAGTTTTTAGCTTATTTAAGTAAAAAAGTGAAAACATTTAAACATATTTTGTTTTTAGTAAAGCGCAAATTATGTTCTGGTCTGGAGAAGGCATGGGGGTTATGAGCCCTACTAATGTTAGTTTCTGCTCGTTTTGAAAAAAAGATCAGTGCTACCGATTCAAAAAAGTGATTTTCCTTGTTTTTCAAGGAGGGGGACTGTAACTTCCCTGTACAAGGTTTTCGACCATGTTGATTCCAATTGTATACTTTTCATTTTGATTTGACGCCATTTTCGAGGCGTTTTAGGCTTTTTTTGAAATCACCATAAATTTCCTTTTGCAATAAACTTTTACTTTTAAGACGAACTGAAATAATAATTAACTATCCTGAGTCAGTGTCAGATGGGAATTTTTTTCACGAGGCAGTTTTTTTTCAAATCGCGTTTTTTAACTTTTGGTTACTATGGGCTGTGGTTCACTCTTTACTAGGTTGCAGCTACCGCTGCAACCATGATACCTTGCCGGGACATGCTTTAAAAAATGAGCATAGAAAATGATAAAAAAAAAAAAACAGTAATGGATATCGATACCGATGCTCCCGATACGCTACATGCGGTACCAATACGCCCGATACCGATACACGTGATATCGATACACCCGATACCACAAACAGCCCTTCCCCAGGGACTATGGAGGGTCATATCACCATCAAAACCATATATATTGGACCTTTGAACTATCTTCAAAAAAATGACTATCTCGAAATTGACCTTAGGGGGAAGGGGCCTGTAGGGAGGGGGGGGGCTAGTTGCCCCCTAATCTTTTTGGTCACTTATAAAGGACACTTAAAAATTAAATTTTCTTTCAAATGAGCTATTACGCATCTCTCTATGATGCTCTGACCACCCCCCTAGCCCTGCTAGAAAAAAAGAAGAAAAAAAAAAGGGAGACAGATCAGTGCTACCCATTCAAAAAAGTCATTTTCCTTGGTGTTCAAGGTGAGGGACTGTAATTATCCTACCAAAGGTTTTGGACCATACTGATTCCAATGGTGGACTTTTTATCCCGATCTGACGCCATTTTCAAGGGATTTCAGGCTCTTTTTCGAAATCACCATAAATTTCTTTTCGCAATAAACTTTTTCTTCTAAGATTAACCGAAACAATAGTTATCATTCCTGATTTAGTGTAAGATTAAATAAAAAAAACAAGTTTTTTTAACTGAAAGTAAGGAACGACGTTAAAACTTAAAACGAACAGAAATTATTCCGTATATGAAGGGGACTGTCCCCTCCTCAACGCCTCGCTCTTTACGCTAAAGTTTTTTTATTGTTAAAAAAAATAGAGTTGTGAGAAAGTCAAACTTTAGCGTAAAGAGCGAGGCGTTGAGGAGGGACAGCCCCTTCATATACGGAATAATTTCTGTTCGTTTTAAGTTTTAACGTCGTTCCTTACTTTCAGTTAAAAAACTTGTTTTTTTATTTAATTTTTGAACGTTTTTGAATTAATGCAGGTTTTGATTTTGGCTCACCGTACATGAATAATTAAAACAAAATTTGCATATTATATTTGGTTAAATGGCTTTCTCGAAACTTGTTTAATTTTATTTACGAACGTTTTTATTAGTAATAAATATACGTAACTTAGAATTAACTTACGTAACGAACTTCTATATTCATAAATTTTTAACATGTATATTAGGGGGTTCGACCCCTAGTCAATACCCTGCTCTTTAAACTATAGTTCAAATTTTTTTTTTTCCAGTTCTTTAAAAATGACCTCTTAATCACAATCAGTTGATCAGTTGAAAAACTTGTTCTTTTTTATTTAATTCCTGATCTTTTTCTTTAATAATGCTGGGAAATCCGGCGCCCCCTTCATAGCAATGTCCTTTCCCCCATGAAAACTTCCTTCATGGAAAGATCCTTCCATATAGCCCCCGACCCTCTCCTTCCCCCACCTACCAGAAAAAATCTCCTCTGAAAAAGTCTGTATACTTCCCAATAACCAATACTATATGTTAACATTGAGTAAAGTTCATAACTTTCAGCCCTCCCCCAGGGGACTTTGGGGGATCAAGTCATCCTAAAAGACATTTTTATCATATTTTCGACCATGCTGAACAAAATGGTTATCTCAAAATTTTGATCGGGTGACTTTGTGGACAAAATGAGCGTTGGAGGGGGCCTAGTCGCCCTTAATTTTTTTTGGTCACTTAAAAAGGACACTAGAACTTTTAATTTGCGTTCCAATGAGTTCTCCCATGATATTCTAGAATCACTGAAGCGATACGATCACCCCTGGGGAAAAAAAACAACAAAAAAACAAACAAACAAACAAACAAATAAACACGCATCTGTGATCTTTCTTCTGGTAACAAATGTAAAATTCCACATTTTTGTAGATAGGAGCTTGAAACCTCTACAGTAGAGTTCTCTGAAACGCTGAATTTAATGATGTGAATTTCATTAAGGTTCTATAACGTTTAGGGATTCTTTCCCCTTTTTTTCGAAAATAAGCCGAATTTTCTCAGGCGCATAACTTTTGATGGGTAAGATTAAGCTTGATGAAACTTATATATTTGAAATCAGAATTAAAATCTGATTCTTTTGATGTATCTATTGGTATCAAAATCCCGTTTTTTAGAGTTTCGGTTACCATTGAGCCGGGTCGCTCCTTACTTACAGTTCGTTACCACGAACTGTTTGATGGCAATTTTTTATCACTAGACTGTTTATTTGAAAACACGTTATTCAACTTTTGATTACTTTGGGCTGTGGTTCGCTCTTTACTAGGTTGCAGCTGCCGCTGCAACCATGATTTATGAACCAGCTTATACTATAGTATATATCAGTATGAGAGAGAGAAAATGGGGGGGGGCAGAGGGACCCCAAAAATAGTTGATAAAATATTGAGTCAATAAATGACGATATCAAATTACAGTCAGTGGGCAAATGAAAAGCCAACTGTCTTTGTCCCAAATTATTTGGCAAGTGATATGCGATTTGGTTTTGGACACAACCATATCTATCTAAGTAGACATAATGGGTAATTGTCCTCAACTTCTAGCCAATCATTAGTCTTCATTTGTGAAAACAATCCTGCGACCAGAATTGAAAACAATCCTGGTTCCAAAAGCGTATACACTAAGAATTTTCTTTGTATGCCCAATTGACTGACATTTTCTAATACGAATTTTTCAATAATACTCTGCTTTTAAAAAATAAATAGTTATACAATGCAAGGCTATGAAGAAGCTTAAAACACAGAAACTGTGTTCTCCAGCAAATTTATCAATTTCATTCCTCGTCAACAGTTTCTCTCTTGGAAACAATAAATTCTCCCCTCATTAACAGCTTAATATCAATCGCCACAAGATGGTTAATTGATATAACTGCCTAAATCAGATTCTGTTTATGAATGAATTTCACGGATATTTGCGCAAAACGATTACACACATGGCTGACGTCTTTTATTCCCTAATTCCATATGGTGCCAGTGTCTTTGACAGATATAACTTGATGATTTTATTTATTGAATGAATTTATAAGGAGCAGGAAACCTATAAAATGAGAAGAAAAAGTTTATCAAGAATGCCATTTCAAAGAAATGGGACAGCGGAGGCATGGAATAAAGGTGACACAATTTTATTTCTATTGGTTAGATTTCTTGGTAGGGGGAGAGTAAAAGTAAGAGAATCATAGGCAGTGCAATAGCGCTGCCTAAGTAAAAAATAATATTGGCAAAATGTATTATTTATTTTTTGGTATAGACCAGGAAACTTCGTATCGAAGAAGCTGCCGTAGAAACTTTGAAAAGGGCTCATTCGATTGGAAATTGGAGTGGCTTGTGCCCTTTTTAATAGGAGAAAGTGATTGGAGGGAAACTAACCCCCCTCTCCCGCCCACCATTTCCTCAAACACATCCAATAAAAATTTTCAGATAGCCATTTTTTTTCAACGTAGTTGAGAGTTAAAGAAATGAGTAGGGTTCTAAAACCCATGCTTTCTAAAACCCGGAATATAATTCGTACTTTACAGAAAAAATTATTTTAAATATTTTCACTTTTATAACTTTAAGAAATAAAAATTAATCAAGATTTTAAGGATGAAATATCAGCATATGTATATTAAATTGACAATGCACATTTTTTTCATTAAATTCATTTAATTTTTTTTCCGTAAAATACAAATTATATTCTGGCTTTTAGAAAGCTTGGGGTTTAGAACCCTACTCATATGAATTTCTGCTCGTTTTGACTTTGACTCTGTTATTTATTTTAATTTCTGCTCGTTTTTGGCTTTCATTTATTTATCGATGCTGATTTGTGGTAGTTTCATGCTTGGTAGATTTTTTGATTTTATTTTTGCTTATTTTTTGTTTAATTGAGTTCTTTACTTTTCTTTGAAAAACTTATTTTGCGGAAAAAGTCTTTTTAATTAATTAAGGAAAATATCCAAAACATGAAAATATGAAAATAAATTATAAGAGCACCTTGGAGGAGTACATGCCCGGGTCTCCCACGCGTGTGTGCCTGATAAAGCATGCACTTTAACCTAAATTATCATTTATTTTACTGAAACAATGTTTTCCAGGTGTATTATTACTCGTTACAGACGAGATAAAGACAGCGTTTCCACCCCCTTAGATACGACCCTATATGAGACAGAAAAAAGTTGATCCTCAAATCTGACAGGTTGAATAACATACATTGTACATGAAAAAGGCTGACACAAAACTTAAGCGCAAAAATGTGACTTTTTTTGGGGGACAAAAATTGAAATTTGAGGCTATAAAACATGGCAAAATAGTTGTAATATGTAATATGAGAGTCGTGTCTTCCATGTCAATACTCAGCGGGAAAACAAATCTCATTATTTTTTAATCTAATATAATATGTAAAATAATATACTATTATGAAGGCCGTATCCAGGATTTCTCTTCGTGGGGGAATTTTTTTGGGAGGGGGCTTATGAAACATTTTAAAAAACACATGAAAAATTGTTTATAGGCATTTTTGTTACGTTTTTACGAATCACGCCAAAATTTCAGGAAGGCAGGGTCAACCCCCCCCCCTTGATACAGCCTTCAATATTATTGCAACACAGTAAAACTACAAGCGTCTTGAAAACCAAATAATCTGCTGGAAAATGGGGTGAATGAGCCAATTCTAGGTTAAGATGTATTTAATGGACTACCGTATAGGTAAGACCTATAGTTAAGACCTATAATCACCCCAAGAGTAGTGGATTAAATTCTTAGTCTGATACATTATTTATGCAAATCAACACACTTTAAAAAGTCATCTTCCTGTCATTATAGGAACCCGAGTAAAGTGCCCATCGTAGTCCCCTAGATAAAAAAATTCCATACTTTTTACTAGTCTTACATTTTCATGTAATTTTCATATAATTTGCTTTTTTTTAATGTTCTGAATAATGCCACTAAAGTCCCCCCTCCCCAACAAATAAATGTGCAAGTGTCTGACTCACAATCCCTAATTCGTGAGACTACTTTCACAAAAGCATTTTATTAAGATTTTTTCTCCCAATAAATCGTCATAGACTACATATATTTATTTATCTCCCATTTATTATCCTTTAACAATAAACTATAGGTATCTTATCCTACCTGTGAATCTTTTAGTCCGAGTTTCTCTGCTAGTCTCTTTCTGTCTGGCTTAGAAATATATTTTTGTATTTGAAATCGACGTTCAAGACCTCTTCGCTGAAGCTCTGAAAAAACAGCACGTCTCATCATGCCTCGTCGTGGACGTGATGAACGAGTGGATAAAATGAAGGACTGACTGGCAGACGCAAGAAGTGACGTCCCTAGGGCTGGATGGGTAAACCCCTCCAGCTTTTCCCCTGTAACGAAGATCTCTTAGTATATATTATGTACAGGCAATGACTTATAGCGTCTTCATAATTGAAGAAGAAAATTGTACCATTCGGTAGTTTCAACGTTTAGACAAACAATTCATCATCAAATAGTGAGTAGGTTTGCCAGCATAGTTGCCACCGCCGCTTATTCATCATCAAATTGGGCTATTTCTGGCTATATACATTTGAAGGTGATTTTTAAGAAATAGACTGTTATTTAAACCGCCGTATGTTTGTTACAGCATAGAAAAATATTGTTATTGTTTGGTTGGTGTTGGCCCTTCTTACTGGTTGTTATGTTGAAATTATTCATAGTTGCTTCAGATTGCAAGATCCGACAAGTAAACAGCCGATGTAATTACCATGTACAAACCACACTTTTAAAAGAACTATTTAGAGAGGTCTTTTTTATATCTTAGTTTGGTTTAATTTAAACCTGATTTGCACTGGATGGCTGCATTTTTTAATGTAGTTGCATATTGACTGGGTTGTCTTCCAAAACCAATAATAATCTGTTTCAAAAGATCATTATTGTGCCCACCTTTCACATCAAACAAAAAAGTATCTCAAGCATAATGGTTTGAACACCTGCTGCGAATACCTCCACATTTAACCGCAAACACGATCTACGTCTTTGACTTTACCAAAGCCAGCTGGAAGCGACCCCGCGGCTGACCAAAGAAGCGATGGTCCTACAACCTATGAGAGTTCCCGTCGATCGCAAACAACAGACTGAGCGAAACAAAAACAATCGCGCTGGACCGAAGTAGATGAAGGAAACACACGCCCCTCTCTACGCCCGAGCAGGGCCCGGCAGGAGACATAAGTCAAGTAAGTCAAAGTCAAGTAGGCTATATTAGGGCCTGAAGATACACATTTTTGAGACTGTTTTTTTTAATCAAAAGTTGTTCTTACTTATAAAAAATGAAAAAGGGAACTGAATAAATATCAATTTTATTTAGAAATGTGCAATCTGTCTGTGTTTTGTCCGTCAGAATTCCTCTACAAACTTGAACGACGAAGAAGATCCAACTGTCTTCCCGTCATTCAAACAATAAAGAAGATGACGCAGTGAGAACATTTTAAAAACTATGAGTTGCAGAAGAAGATCAATTGAATATTTCCGCTATACATATAATAGCCGTCCTCAGCGAAATAAACAAGTAGAACACAGATAAAAACCAAGTTACAATAAAGAACAGAGAAACTAAAAAAACGAACAATACAGAAAATTACAAGGCTAGCTGCCGAAAAAGCAATAATTGCGGTCAAAACTTGTTTTTGGTATGATTTGGTTTGTATGAGTTTCCGTTTTTATTAGTCTTAACTGAGCTTGTTCAGAGTAATTAAACTATATCGCTTTTATTGGTGGTTCTATTTTTAGTTTCTTTGTCTTCAGTGTAAACTAAAATATATCTTTGCTCCACCTTTTTTATTTCGCTGATACGGCTATTAAATGTATAAAAGGAATCTTCAATTAGTCTTCTTCTGCAACTCATTATCTCAACATTTCCTCATTACATTACGTTCTTTATTGTTTGTATCGAGGGTCGCTCTATCTCAGAAATCATGAACACCAGGTGGCGCGTGCCACGCGTGGCGGAACTGTGTGGCAAACGTGGCGTTCCGAAATATTCACCAGATGGCTTGAAGTCAGTGCACACTCTGTTTGTGTATGGACTGAGAAATGGTAAAAGGAGAAGAAAGAAAAATGATGGCTTTGAACTATTATCATTTGAATGGAAGCTACAGAACCTGGCTACGTCACAGAGTCTGATAGGCATTGGTTTAGCACGTTTAAAACACTCATCAACACCATTGACAGTAATTACCACACCAGAATAACGCAAGGAGTAGTTAAGGACAAAAGCAATAAACAAAAGCGCGTTCCAAATTATCTTCATTTTAAATAGCTGCCTTTAATTTGCCTCCATCTGGTTTTAACCAAGTTGATGAAATACATATATCAGACTTTATACTCTATTCCCTTGAGGACTGGATAGGAAATTCGCGTGATTGTTTATTCTTTGAAAGCTGAATTGTATATTTTTCTACTCAAATATCTTCCTTTTCTAAGGATGAAATGCGAATCATCGGGCAATTAAAGAGCATTTGTTTGTGCTAACTGTGGCCAACGAGAGATGGCCCGTATTGCTTTTATGACTTTTCATTTGTATAGTTTATGCAAAACGGAAGCTGCTTTCAATTCTGTTAGAAAGCTAATTGTTTAGCAGAGAGGATCTATATAATAAAGTTGAACGTCTCTGTGCCAGTCTATCCGTATATCTCTAGGAAGAAGGGCTACTTCTTAGATCCCCTAGAGATTTAGAGCATCTATATAAACTCCTAAGGGATCCAAATGATATTTTTTTAGGGCAACAAAGGGAGCAGAGCTCCCAAACTTGAAAGCTGTTCCTCTATAGAAAGCACAGAAGAACAGGTAGTGAAGCATTCGACCTAAGTTGTAGCGGTGACGCCAGTCATGGGGGGCGCAGGTTGTGAAAGCTACACCTTTTTATATCATCATTAAAAAATCGAGGAGAACCAAAAAAGCCGTTCCCCCTCCTCTAAATTTTGAAGAATTGAAAACCCTTGTCCTATCCCCTACATTTTCGCGAGTTGGCGCCACTACATAGAAATATATGCATACATTATGTCCACAGTTCATATAATTATCCAGTATGATCATTCCCTATCTCACCCATTATAAAAACCCGGACCGGGGTGCGAGTGCTCCAGAGAACGTAGAAACATAAGCGGCGTCAGATCTTTTCACGGGTAGACAAGCCAGACGCAAAACAATCGGAAACAAGTGGAAACCCGCTATTACGAATAACGCACTTTACGCGAAACAATCGGAAACAAGTGGAAACCCGCTATTAATAACTGCACGAAGAAGTGGGAGGAGCTTTTTGTTCGCACCGAGAACGAAGACCAGAAATGATCTGCGATAAGCTTACTGGATAATTATATGAACTGTGATTATGTCTTTCAGACCATAACGCAATTAGGTGACTGTTTCTAAACCCCGTCAACGACAAATGTTTTTGATAGTTAGACAAGCAAATAGGCTTCTGTACTGACAAATACAGATTGGGAATAAGAAATGATTGAAAAAGAACCAAGAAGAAAAAAAAATCGTTAAAAACAATTGGATTAGGATCAAATTACAAGTGACGAAACACCTATTTTACCCTTAACGACGCTGAAAACGAAAGTCGGTTCTCTGGTACCAGCTTGGAATTCTTCAGGTCTAAAGTCGGGACAATATTCTGCTCATTTTGGTACCCAAGAAATTTAATGATTTCTGTAAATAGGGGTGCTGATATCTGATTCCGGTGGTCAGAACAATCAGAAAGTAATGCAGTTGACATAATAGTGCGTGCATTTATGCAGGATACCTGTAAGGTCCCTTGCTAAGATGGTTACGCTAAGAAAACAGAAGTTCATAGCATAAATAGAAGCCAATAGGGGATAAATCTTCATTGACGTACCTTCAACACCCATGAAAAGAAAATACAATTTCTCAAGAATTAAACAGTTTTTTTTTTCGCTACAAAATATTATTGGTTACTCTACCTTAAATATAGCCAAAGGTATTTGTTGATTATTCAGAACATAGTCAAGAATTTCGATCTGTTGATCTGTAAAAACCGGTTTCATACCGTTTTCATACTTGGGTGACAGAATGCATTAGACTTATATAATGTGGGCTATATATTTGCCCATTGGGTGTGGGGGCGGGGGTAAAATATTTGTACAGAGTGAAGTTAGAAAACAATTCTTACTTCATAATATGCAGAATAATTGCAGATAACACACTTTATATCCAGACCCGCTATACTTTACCCCACCTCCCCTCCATAATGTGCAAATATATAGCCCAAATTATATATATCCAATGCATTCTGTCACCCGTCACTTATCTTAGTGGATAAGAAATCGGTTTTCTCAGATCTTGAGTGTGTTCTGACTAATTAACAAGTACCCAGGGAGATTATTATTTATTTTATATATTAATTGGTTTTCAAAGGGTAATGAAATAAGTAAGCTGCTATCCCGACTTTGTATGCCTTTAGGGCCTGAAATCAGCAAGCTACTGGTAATCGGAGCTTAGATCCAAAGGACCCGGGTACCAAAAGCCCAACTTTAGTGAGAAGGTATTAACACCAGGATTGCCTCCTGTAGCAGGCAAATGCTATTTTAGTCCTATTTCATCATGTGTAGCAATGTAATACATGCTACATTGAGTGTAGCACTTTTTCTCTTATATGACCAAATTGAAAATATAGACCCACAAAGTGAAATTAAAAGATGTCTCTTACGTCAAAATATATGTGGGAACATCTCTATGGATGACAATAATCTAAACACATTTAAATACGGGATATGCGTGTGCGCGGACATTTTCCCATTCAGCGCTCTGACCAGCTACATTTTTTATGAAAGCATTTTTATTCCTCTACATTAAAGAAAATTAAAACATTTACCTAAATACTAATCTAAGTACTCTTAAACGGACTTTGCGCGTGTTACGGCACAAGCCGCGACACGAACAACAATTTTTTTGACTGCAGTCCCGATAATTGCTGTGTAGCATTCAATTTGGGATATTGTAGCAACTTAGGAACTGACCGTGATGGCAACCCTGATTAACCAGCATTAACTTACTAGTAGTTAGTAGTTAGACAGCACAAACGTACAGTTGGTTTCCACTAAGTGTAGTGAGCAAAAGATCACGTAAATTGACTTTTATTTCCATGGTTTGCACAACGCAGAAGCTAGTTTCATTCCTGATAGAAAGCTAATTATTTAGCCGAGAGCTTTAGAAATAAAAGCACTCTCAACCAAAAATGAATAAACAAAAGAAAACATTCTCGAACTGAGCAAAGGGTACAAATATTAAAAAGTAATCGACGATAGTGAGAGGGAAAAAGTGAAGCAGAGAAAAGGGAAAACTTTTTTTTTTACAAGAATAACATTATGGTCTAATTCTAAGCGAAGAAGCATTAATTAAAGGGTCAGAGAGCAATTTTGTTTGTCCAAAATGTGGTAAACGAGAGAATGTCCAAACTAGCTTATAAACGTCACAATTATTGTGGCAATTTTCAAAGCAATGACTTATTATTATGATTGAGCTCCGTTTCGCAACCGTACTGACATCTCGCAGCGTTTTGTATTTGAAAGTTCGACATCAGAATATTGACAAAATTCTAGATGAGGGGCTTCTCACTGTCTCTGTAAGTAGTTGAGATAAGTAATTGAAATTTCCAGAACTGTGTATTCAAAGCCTAAATTACGGCCTGTAAAGATATTAAGGCCTGAGAAAAATAAGAAAGTGTACGGACAGAGGGTTGTAAACCATTAAATAGCGTTAGGAATATTTTTCGCATTTGATAATATACCTGCCTTTATTAAACGTTGTTCACAATGGTATTTAGCTGGAGTTGAGATTTAAGCTGACACAAGGCTCATTCATAATAAAATTTACCCGACTCTCTAGTTTAGATTAGTTAAAATAGAAAAAAATAATCATATACAGTTTTTTCTATGCAGCTAATGATCAAGAATGAAGCTCTCTGATTGGCTAGCGCTAGCTAGGCGCCAAAGATGTTCAAATAAATTGAACTTGGGTGTCGACTATCGCTAGCTCTGGGATTTATCTGAATCCTGTCATGAATGGGCTTGGCATTAGCTAGATTTTAGAGTTAGCTAAATCCTATCATGAATGAGCCTTTACAGATACCCTTCTGAGTTCAAAAATAACATGGTGAACGGTACACATAAATGTACTCCTGGGACAGGGGCGTCAATTCACTAAATTGTAGGGGGAGAGCGAAATTTATTTTTCAAAATCTAAGGAGGGGAGGGGTAGGGGCGAATCTGTTGTTTTATCGATTTTTTTCAATGAAGACACCAGAAAATATATTATTCAATGAAAATACCAAAACACAGTATTCTTTTAAACCTGGTAGGGATGGAGCAAATATCTGCCCTCCGCTTGACGACTCGTCTTGGGATACAAGAAAGGATTTCCGGTGGCAATCTTAGAAATAACCTGGTGTGGTACATATACGAGTATGTCTAAAAACCCTATTTCTGTAATTTATACCTTGCATTAAAATCCGTTCCTGGTCAAATTTTTGCGTCACAGATGCGTAGAAGGATCTAAGAAAAGGGTCGAAATATTGAGAAGAATGATGCAGGACAAGCGGGAGCAAGGGATCAACGCCTGCAAGGGAATAAAGACCATCATAAAAACAAGCTGAATTATTTTTTAAAATGCGAATCAAATATAAATAGTAACGATTAAAAAAACGAGCCATTCCAAAGATTCTTTACATTCGGCTTAACTGTAATAAGGTAATTGATTATTACCGACTTAAAATAAAGACAGGGGGGGGGACAAAAAATTGGTGTACGATAAACAGTAAAAACAAACGAAGCAAATTAAATTAAAAGAGCCTGCAATACTGCAATGTTAACGCAGGAAACACTCCCCAGACAAAAAAAATTATCATATCTAGTGCGAAAGGGTTTATATTCAACTTTTTGTTTCTAATAATAAGTTAGAAAGTGATCAAGGTTCATCTAATGGATCTTTTCTCATTCTTTTTAATGCTACCTTCCCTACATAGGTCAGGCATAAAGTCAATTATATCACAGCCCCCTTATTATAAATAATAATTTGAGGCTAATCATGCGCTACATCAGTAAAGTCTAATTATCTCAATTTATTGATTGGCATAAGCTAACTCATCTCTTCTAAGTTTTATCTTTGTATATTAATGTTCATTTGTGCGTAATTTTAACATCTATTCATTATAAATACCTTCTTCTCTGTACATACAAGTTATATTTTCTGACTGAAACCTCTTGACTAGAGATTACAGCCACAACGGAGTTGTAACCTTCCACGTTTGTAGATAAATCCTTTTTTGATGCCACCTTTGAAATAATTTTACCAAGATTTTCTTGGCCTCCACCATTCACTGGAGTTTGAAAAAATGACTTTAAATACCCACTTTGCTCAAAACCCGAAATTTCATAAAAATTTTATTCCTGCAATTGAACTGAACAGTTCACGCAAACAGGGATTAAACAGTACACGTAAATCTTAAAACAAAAACTTCCAAATCAAGAAAATTGAATTCCAATTAGTGATTACTACCATTGGCTTGTGTGGAAATCTCGACCCTATTTCAAATGTGAAATGAGCTACACCACCACTTCAGCTACATAGCCCTTGGCTATGTTTTTTGTATATTGGGGGTTGGGGGTATTGAGTAAGTTCGGAAAAATTACCAAAAAACACATTTTATGATAACAGTAAAACTACGTGAAAATTATCAAAATTTTTAATTCGAAAGAATTAAAATTAAGTTTTGACATCTTGAGCCAGAGTAAAGACCCAATTCTGCTTGTTCCCATTCCTAACTGTTTCTTTAACACATGCCACCATTATGTGACGCTGGCACGTACAAAGTATTTCCCCGACCGGAGGACGGGATATATTCGGCGCATTACTTCACAAGAATAAGCTAATTGCATGACGCAGGATTTAAGGTCCATAATAGGCAATCCAAGAGTTTTTTTTCTGAGAACTAGAAATAGTAAAGAAGCTTTCTTGTAATGTTTTTTTACTGAATTAAAAAATGACTAGAGAAAAAGCTGGAGAGAATTGAGCAGCTCCTAAATTAGTTTCCTAAAAAAACTTAAATCAGCTAATAAAATCAGTATAAAAATTTTTGGAAAAGAACCTAACTCACTGAATTTAAATTAAAGACTTAATAAGTTTCTTATGGGATAGTAGAGAACTTTAATGGGCTAGTAAAGAACTTTTATATTAAAAAAACTTACCTTGCCTACTTTGGTTATGGATTAAACTTAACCAGTCTTTATTTTCTTGTTTTTCTTCATTCTTTGTATCAAGTCCCAATATAGCTGCAACACCAAATTTCAACTTAGGTCGGCACGCATTTCCACATTCTTCTGAACTTGCTGAGTTACGAGATTCTGCACGTCTTTTGAAAACTGAATCACGGTCTGATTCTTTTAAGTCATTAGTGTACTTAAGGTCACTCAAGCTTTCTACACATGACGGGCGATAAAACGGCCAGAGATACTCACTTGCCGGAAGCATTTTCCTGATTACTAGTAACTAGATCATTTTAGCCGAAGAAAATCCAGGAATATTTCCTTGCCTGTTATTGGTTATTGGTTAGCCAATTAGAGGAAAGATAGTCGTTTCCTAAACTGTTCCACTGGAAAGTTAAGAGCCTCATTTCTACTGGGAGTGGAAATGTTTAATAAAAGTAGTCAGAGCAAAGCCCTTCTACAGGGTGTTTCTCAATCATGGGGTCATTCCTAGCTTCACTTGAACTTCGGTTATTATTAAAAATTATAATGTATTCTCAAAGCTAGAAGGAGGCTTTGATGATAATAGCCCAAAAACGCGAAAAGAAGTGTTTGTGTTTCGAATCCTACTGTAGCCTAAAGTATTATTAAATAAAAAAACAAGTTTTTTTAACTGAAAGCAAGGAGCGACATTAAAACTTGAAACGAACAGAAATTATTCCGTATATGAAAGCGGCTGTCCCCTCCTCAACGTCTCGCTCTTTACGCTAAAGTTTTTTATTGTTCTAAAAAATAGAGTTGTGAGAAAGAGTCAAACTTTAGCGCAAAGAGCGAGACGCTGAGGAGGGGACAACCCCTTTCATATACGGAATAATTTCTGTTCGTTTTAAGTTTTAATGTCGCTCCCTACTTTCAGTTAAAAAAAACTTGTTTTTTTATTTAATTTCTGAACGTTTTTAAATTAATGCAGGTTTTGATTTTCGCTCACCGTACATGAATAATTAAAACGAAATTTCTTACTAATTTTAATTTTTCTGGCTAAATGGCTATGTCGAAAGTTGTTTAATTTTATTTATGAACTTCTTTATTAGTAATATATACTTCACTTTCAAATTAAATTTCGTAACGAACTTCTATATTCGTATAATTACGTATATTTGAGAGTTAGCCCTAATCAATACCTCGCTCTTTACGTTAAAGTTAAAAAAAATTTCCAATTCTTTAAGAATGACCTCTTAATCACAAAGGCCGTTAATTAGAATAAAAAGCTCTTATGAAAGTGCTAAAAAAAACTTTAGCATAAAGAGCGAGGTATTGACTAGGGGGCGAACCCAATCATATACGTAATAGTTTCTGTTCGTTTTAAGTTTTGATGTGGAAAAGTTTTCAGTTGAAAAGTTTTTCAGTTCAAAACTTGTTTTTTTATTTATTTATTTAATTTCTGATCGTTTGCTTAGATAATGCTGGGAAATCCAGCGCCCCCTTCATAGCAATTTCTCTTCCCCCATTAAAACTCCCTCCCTGGAAAGATCTTCCCACGTAACCACCGACCCCCCCCCCCCTACCAGGAAAAATTCCCCCTGAAAACGTCTGTATACTTCCCAATAACCAATACCATATGTGAACATTGGGCTAAGTTCATAACTTCCAGCCCTTCCCCCGGGGACCGTGGGGGATTAAGTCATCCTCAAAGACATGTTTATTATATTTTTTGACCATGCTGAACAAACGGATGACTTCGGGAAAGAAAATGAGCGTGGGAAGGGGTCTAGTTGCCCTCCATTCTTTTTGGTCACTTAAAAAAGGGCACTAGAACTTTTAATTTTCGTTTGAATGGGCCCTCGCGCGATATTCGGACCACTGGGTCGATACGATCACCCCTGGGAAAAAAACAAAACAAAAAATAAACAAATAAACAAGCATCCGTGATCTTTCTCCTGGCAAAAAATACAAAATTCCATATTTTTGCAGATAGGAGCTTGAAACCTCAACACTAGGGTTCTCTGACACGCTGAATCTGATGTTGTGATTTTCATTGAAGTTCTATGAATTTTGGGGGGTGTTTTCCTCTTTTTTGGAAAATAAGGCAAATTTTCTCAGGCACGTAACTTTTGATTGGTAAGACTAAACTTTATGAAACTTCTATATTTGAAATTAACATAAAAATCTGATTATTTTGATGTATCTTTTGGTATCAAAAATTCTTTTTTATTAGAGTTTTGGCTACTATTGAGCCGGGTCGCTCCTTACTTACACTTCGTAACCACGAACTGTTTGAAAATGTTGAGCTTAGCAGATATTCATTATTCAATATGTATTTTTTAGTATAAACCTGCTTTTACAAGATGAAAAAAAATCGAGTGCAAAAAAAAAAAAAAAAAAAAAAAAAAAAAAAAAAAGGCAGAAAACAACCCCTAAAATGAAAGGAGATCCTTTCCATGTAACCACAGTTTATAGAATTATCCAGTAAGTTTATCAAAGATCATTTCTGGTCTTCATTCTTGGTAAGAACAAAAAGCTCCTCCCACTTATTTCTACATTAGCGGGTTAGTCTGTTTCCGTCAATCAATGAGACATGGTTACAAAGTGCATTATTCGTAATAGCGGGTTTCCACTTGTTTCGTGTTCAAGAAAAATCTGACTTGTCTACCCGTGAAAAGATCTAATGTCGCTTATGTTTATATCTGCAAAAACGTTCTCTGGAGCACTCGCACCTTGGTCAGGGTTGTTATAATGGGTGAGATCGGGTATGATTATACTGCTAATTCTATAGACTGTGCATGTAACGATGAAAGAGTAGCTGAATAAAAACCCGAAATTGAATGGCAATTCAAGAAGCTAAATCTGAGTTCATTTTGTTTAATGCCTTTTTAAAATCTAATCACTTACCATGGCTGGTATCATCTGACATTTTATTAGGTTGCGATGTATATTATGATGTTAAAGAGGGAAATCTGAATTGATAAGTCCATTATAAATGGGACTCAAATAACTTTTTCAAGTATGTCTATTAAGGGCTAACTTTTGGGGCGTATGTTTCTTAGTTCCGACTGCCTCTCTGAAAACTTGTAAGAGACCTTTAACAGAGGCAATAATGGAGGTGTTTTCAAACAAAACAAAGAGGTGTGAGTTTATTTGTGTTTTTGAATGCAACTTTCAGGTTGTGCCTTTTTTTAAATTTCTTCATGGTCGCCCAGTTTTGGAAAACAGGGCAAAATTGTGAAATTTTCCGTTTCACCAACCAACGGCACACGTTCGATTGGAAATTGTGGTGGCAGTATCCTTCACTGCTTTTTTAAAGGTTTTTTTCTATAACTGATTATATTTAATTTATGGGATATCTATTACTAAGTAGTGTGTTTTTACATAGTCAAGTTCTGGGGTTGTTTTGACCTAAGAAACATCCATAGATGTCTCTTCTAGACGTTTTAATTATCAAGAAGTCTCCTAGTCTTGAGTTTTCGATATATAGGAAACTAACACGTAACAACAGATACTTGTATTTTTTTCTACCCCCCCCCCCCCCCTATCCTGTTTAAAAAGGGGATTGGTCATATCCTTGATTGATCAGACTTCCGAAGCTCACAAAGTCCCAGAACTTGACTACATAAAAGAAATTCGTTTTCGTAATGGATATCCCATAAATTTAATAGAATCAGATATAGAAAAAGATTATAAAAAGCAGTAAAGAATACTACCACAGCATAGTCTACAATTGAAAATGTCCCATTGGTAGGCGAAAAAAAAAAATCAGGGTTTTGCCCTATTTTCCAACACTCGGCAACCATGAAGGAATTAAAAAAAAAAGATCTAACCTGAACGTTGCATTCAAAAACTCAAATAAAATACAGACTTTTTTCAACTGTGGTAAAGATAAAGCCAGTCCCATTTTGGAAAGTGATGTTTATATGATCCCCTATTCTTGGGGTTGTTTGTATATTGGCAGAATCCACCCACAATTGGGAGAGAGAGAGAGATTGTTGGAACATAAGCCTTCAATCGACAAAACCATGAAGCTAAGTCCTGAGAATTTGAATTCTGCCTTGGCCCAACACATTTACGACAACCCACACCACTTCATTTTGTTTGAAAACACCTCCATTATTGCCTCTATTAAAGGTCTCCTACAAGGGCACCGACAGAAAATTAAATTTATTCTTAAATACTTTTAGGAAAATAACTCTCAAATAAAAAGGCCAATTAAATTGAATGGAAAATGAAACAAAATACAGTAAATTTTAAACGACAAGGATTCCTGGAAAAGGGATCAATTTATTTAATCAAAAATATATTCAATTGTTATGTATTTA
Organism: Artemia sp. Qi Xiang Cuo; assembly: GCF_049724085.1. Taxonomy (NCBI): domain Eukaryota; kingdom Metazoa; phylum Arthropoda; class Branchiopoda; order Anostraca; family Artemiidae; genus Artemia; species Artemia sp. Qi Xiang Cuo. Next base: position 70,564,538 of record NC_142795.1, on the reverse strand, counting down.
ATCTTAAAAGAAAGTAAAATTTTCGTTACATGTGTTGTCGTACACATGTACGACAACCCACGCCACTTCATTTTGTTTGAGAACACCTCCATTATTGCCTCTATTAAAGGTCTCCTACAAGGGCACCGACAGAAAATTAAATTTATTCTTAAATACTCTTAGGAAAAAAACTCTCAAAAAAATTCCCCCAATGCTTCCGATAAAAATTTTGAGATAGCCATTAAGTTAAAAATTGTTCAAAAGTCAGATAAAAAAAACTCAGGTGTCGACACAACCCACCAGGTCCCGGGGATAGGCGTTGTAAGTTATGCCCTTGGCATATAATGATTAGTACCATGTTCTAACTCAATAGTGCTCTAATTCAATAGTGTTCTGTTTTGTTGTTTGTCTGTGTCATTGGTTTCTTGTTCGTTAGTTTTTGTTTTGTTTCTTTTCTTTTCCCTTTATTCCGTCTTGTCATGTTGTGTGATTGATGGGCTTTCAATACACAATAATAATAATAATAATAATAATAATATATGGTTCTTATGCAATGAATGCTCGTATAAACTTCAGAGAGGGCTCATTTGATTGGAAATTGAAAGTTCAATTTCACTTTTTTATAGTCAAAAGAAATCCGAGGGCGACTAGCCCCCCCCCCCAACGCCTTCTTTTTCCAAACCAACCTGATGAAAATTTTGAGATAGATATTTTGTTAAAAATAGTTCAAAGGTCGGGTAATAAAAACTCCGGTGTGAATACAACCCCCCAGGGCCCGGGGGAAGGCGTTCTAATTTACGCCCTAAAGACATGTATGGTTCTTATGAAATGGATACTCGTATAGACTTAATAGAGGGCTCATTTGATTGGAAACTGAAAGTTCTAGTTCACGTTTTAAGAGTCAAGAGATTTTAAGGCAACTAGCCCCCCAAGCCCTTTTTCCCCAAACCCATCCGCTACAAATTCTGAGATAACCAGTTTTTTTTTTAAATTGTTCAAAAATTAGATAACAAAAATTCAGCTGTTAACACAGCCCCCCAGGGCCCGGGGGGGGCGTTAGGTGTTGCAAGAGTTGTCCTGGGGGTGTATGTGGTTCTTATGAAAGGGATGCTCGTAGAAACTTCAGAGAGGGCTCATTTAATTGGAAATTGAAAGTTCTAGCTCACTTTTTAATAGTCAAAAGATATCCAAGGGCAACTAGCCCCCCCCCCCGCAACACACCCTTTTTTCCCAAAGCCTTTTTTCCATTCAATAAATTTTTAAAACAGACATTTCATTAAAAATAGTTCAAAGGTCAGATAAGAAAAACTCCTGTGTAGACGCGACCCCCAGGGACGAAGGCAGACGTTGTAAGTAATGCTCTGGGGGCATATGTAGTTCTTATGGAAGGGATGCTCGTATAAACTTCGGAGAGGGCTCATTTGATTGGAAATTGAAAGTTCTTGTTCACTTTTTAAGAGTCAAAAGAGATCGGAGGGCAACTAGCCCCCCCCTTCTACGTCCTAAATGCATCAGATAAAAATTTTGAGATAGACATTTTGTTAAAAATAGGTTAAAGTTCAGATAACAAAAACTCCGGTGTCGACACAGCACCCCGGGGCCCAGGGGTAGGCGTTGTAAGTTATGCCCTGGGGCATATATGGTTGTTATGAAAGGGATGCTCGTATAAACTTCATAGAGGGCTCATTTCGTTGGAAATTGAAAGTTGCAATTCAATTTTCAATAGTCAAAAGTGATCGGAGGGCAGCAAGCCTCCCCCCACACTCCATTATTTTTCTCAGAGGCACTTCATATAGAAAGGGTCGTCGTGTAAAATTCAAAGGGGGCTGATTTGATTGGAAATCGGGAGCTCTAGTGCCCTTTTTAAGAGACAAAAATAATCGGAGGGCAACTAGCTCTATTTCCCAAAATACATCTGATAAAAAATTTGAGGTAGCCATTGTGTTAAAAATAGTTAAAAGATCATATAACAAAAACTCCTTTACGTATGGCCATTTTGTTAAAAATAGTTCAAAGGTCATATAAGAGAAACTCCTGCGTCGAAGCAAACCCCAGGGGGGCAGGCGCTGTAAGTATTACTCTGGGGGCATATACGGTTCTTATGGAAGGTATGCTCCTATAAACTTCGGAGAAGGCTCATTTGATTGGAAATTGAAAGTTCTAGTTCACTTTTAAAGAGTCAAAAGATATTGAAGGGCAACTAGCCCCCTCCTACCCCTCCATGCCCTCTTTTCTTCAAACCCTTCAGATAAGACCTCAGAGATAGCAATTTTTTTAAAAATAGTTCAAAGATCATATTATGAAAACTCCGGGGTTGATACAACCCCCCAGGGCACGGTGGTAGGCGTTGTAAAAATTACACTGGGGGCATACAAGCCTCTTATTGAAACGGTTCACGTTTAAATTTCAAAAACGGTTTATGTAATTAGAATTCTAGTTTTGCTGCTTACTGTTTAAGAGTCCAAAGAGATCGGAGGGCAACTAACCCCCCATGCCCTATTTCCCCCAAATGCATCCGATAAAATTTTATGATAGCCATTTTGTTAAAAATGGTTCAGAGGTCAGATAAAAAAACTCTGGCGTCGACACAACCACCTAGGGCCCGGGGGAATGCGTTGCAAGTTATGCCCTTGGGACATATCTAGTTCTTTTGGAAGGGGTGCTCGTTTAAACCTCAGAGAGGGCTAATTTGAATGGAAATTTAAAGTTTTAGCTCAATTTTTAGGAGTCAAGGGAGATCGGACGGCCCCTAGCCCCCCAAGTGCTTCTTTCCCCAAACCCATCCGATACGAATTTTGAGATAGCCATTTCTTTTAAATAGTTCAAAGGTCAGATAACAAATGCTCCGGTGTCGTCACAACTATCAGGGACCGGGGGGCAGGCATTGTAAGCTATGTCCGAGGGCCGTATACGATTCTTATGAAAGGGATGCTCGTATAAACCTCAGAGAGGGCTGATTTGAATGGAAATTAAAAGTTCTAGTTCATTTTCTCAGATTAAAAAAAGATCGAAGGGCAACTAGACGCTCCCGTCCTCCGCGCCTTTTGGTTTATCCTATGGATAAACCCGTCCGATAAAAATTTGAAGTGACCATTTTGTTAAAAATAGTTCAAACATAAGATATTAAAACTCCGGGGTCGACACAACCCCCCAGGGCCCAGGGACAGGCGTTGTAAGTTATACTCTGGGGTTATATATTGTTCTTAAAGAAGGGATGCTCGTATAAACTTCAAAGAGGGCTCATTTGATTGAAAATAGAAAATTCTAGCTCACTTTTAAAGAGTCAAACGAGATCGAAGGGCAATTCGCCCCCCCCCACGACCTTTTTTCCCCAAACCCATCCGATAAAAGTTTTGAGATAGCCATTTTGTTAAGAATAATTTAAACATCAGATAATAAAAACTCCGAGGTTGACACGAACCCATTCTTTTATTCTGATGTTTCTACCTTTATATCAGTTCTGATGCTTTGATTATCATACCATTTTTTTTTAAGTTTGGTTTTGTAATAAGAAATGTTTTGAAACGTGAAATTTTTTGCAATCAAAAACGAACAAAAATTAATTAAGGAAAAGCTTTCCGAAAAAGTAGTTTTTCATATAAAGTTAGAGACCATTTTAAGATTATGATGTTCATATAAAAATACATTTCAAAATGCAAACTAAAAATGACCAGAAATTACTATTAAAGAATGAATGAAACCCAAAACGAACAGAAATTAAATAAACAATCATAGCAAAAAACATATAACATGTAATAGTATAGATGAATAAATAGATCTTAAAGCGAGTAATGCTTAGACTGAATATGAATATCAAGCTTAAAACGAAAAAATATTTTGTTATTGAACTATAAATAAAACTTAAAACGAACAGAAATTAAATAAACAATCAATGCAAACAAACATACAATAGATATTAATGTAAATGAATAAATAAATCAAGATTGAAACAAACAAAAATTACTACAAACAAGAGTTTGGGTATCGCCTCCTTCTCTCACTGTAAAAGTCTAAAACCTACTTCGTAATTTGCACTATACCGAAAACTTTGTTTGTCTTAATCAGTCTTGGAAAGTATAAACAACATCATATTGAATATTTGACATATAATGATATTAATTGTTGAAAGATCCATCAGTTCAAGAATTTATTTCACTGTAAATTGTTTTTATGTTCAATGCTGTAAGAACTGGAAAAGAAAATATATGTAATATAATACGTTTTCAGTGAAGCGCCAATGACGCAGTAGGCTTTTGGTTTTTATTTACAGTTAAGGAAGGCGGTAGTATCCAAACTCTTGTTTGTAGCGAAACTATATTCGTCTTAAACAACTTTAGAGAGAACTAATAAATTAAACTGAATATTTGACGTATAATGATATTAATTGCTGAAAGCTCATCAGTTTGAAATTTTACTATAATTTTAATGTTTTTCAATATTAAGTACAAAAGAAACTATTTGTAATAAAATTGGTTATCTGTCGGAGGGGTCGACTGAAAACCAATTTTTCAATCGGGTCGGTCGGAGGAGGATGCTACGTGGGAGGATCTTTCCATGGAGGATATTGTCATGGGGGAAGGGACATTTCTATGACGGGGGCCGCTAGATTTCCCAGAATTATTTACAAAAAACGATCAGAACTTAAATAAAAAAACAAGTTTTTTCAACTGAAAGTAAGGAGCGACATTAAGACTTAAAACAAACAGAAACTATTCTGTATATGGAAGGGACTGTCCCCTCCTCAACGTCTTGCTCTTAACGCTAAAGTTTGACTCTTTCTCACAACTCTATTTGTTAAAACAATAAAAAAGTTTAACGTACAGAGCAAGGCGTTGAGGAGGGGACAGCCCCTACCATATACAGAATAATTTCTGTTCGTTTTAAGTTTTAATGTCGCTCCTTACTTTCAGTTAAAAAAACTTGGTTTTTTTAATTTAATTTCTGAACGTTATTGACTTAATGCAGCTTTGATTTTGGCTCACCGTACATGAATAATGAAAATGAAATTTGCATATTAATTTTACTTTTTTGGCTAAATGACTTTCTCGAAAATTTGATCTGATGTAACTTACGAAATAACTTAAGTAACAAACTTCTATATTCGTATATTTTTATTATGTCAATGAGTGGTTCTCCCCCTAGTCAATACCTCGCTTTTGACGCTAAAGTTCGAATTTTGTTCCCATTCTTTAAGAATGACCCCTGAATCACAAAGGCCGTTTAATTAGAATAGATACTTCCGTTTAATTAGAGTTTAATTAGTACTTCCGTTTAATTAGATAGCTTTTTTGGAAGTACTAAAAAAACTTTAGCGTAAAGGGTGAGGTATTGACGACAGGGCGCACCCCCTCATATACGTAATAATTTATGTTTGTTTGAAGTTTTAATGCTGGTCCATACTTTCAGTTGAAAAAATTTGTTTTTTTTTATTTAATTTCTGATCGTTTTTTAAGTAGGCCTAATCCAGGGAAATCCGGCGGCCCCCGTCATAGAAATGTCTCTTCCCCCATAACAATATCCTCCATGGAAAGATCCTCCCAAGTATCCTCTTCCTCCGAACCCCCTCCCCACCAGAAGAAATCCCTCCTGAAAACGTCTGCATACTTCCAAGTAACAAATACTAGCCTATATGCAAACAATGGGAAAAGTTCATAACTTGGAGCCCTTCCGGAGACTAGGGGGGATTAAGTCATCCTCAAAGACATATTTACTAAGTTTTCTACTATGCTGAACAAAATGGATATCTCAAAATTTTGATCGGGTGACTTTGGGAAAAAATGAGCGTGGGAGGGGGCCTAGTTGCCCTCCAATTTATTTGGTCACTTAAAAAACAACAAAACAAACAAATAAACACACATCCGTGATCTTTCTTCTTGCAAAAAAAATGCTAAATTCCAAACTTTTGCAGGTAGGAGCTTGAAACCTCTACAGTAGGGTTCTCTGATAGACTGAATATGATGGTTTGATTTTCATTAAGATTCTATCACTTTTAGGGGGAGTTTCCCCCTTTTTTCGAAAAAAGGCAAATTTTTTAGGCTCGTAACGTTTTGATGAGTAAGACTAAACTTAATAAAATTTAAATATTTGGAATCAGCATGAAAATCCGATTCTTTTGATGTATTTACCGGTATCAAAATTCGGTTTTTTAGAGATTTGGTTACTATTTAGCCGGTTCGCTCCTTACTTACAGTTCCTTACCACGAACTGTTTGATGTTATCAATAGTTAGGCTCATATATTTTCGTTATTGACAAGAATTGTTATTTACTTGCCATTCATTACCATGAAGTTTTTTTTTGTTTTTTTTACTCCAACCAAATCTTACTTACTTAGGTCCTCCTACGCTTGGAGGCGCATAAGGCAACAACAGTGGTTCGCCCCGACGACCTGTCCTGAGCCTTCAACCATAGCTCCCCCAACGAGGACCTCGCCAGCTTCGCCTCCTTCTTTAGCGACCTGCCAAGGGTCATTTTCGGTCTCCCTGATTTGCGGAGACCGGGAGGTGTCCAACACCAAGCAAAATCGTATAGAAAAAATGCTGGTTGAAAAGTGGAAAGGGGTTACTCAATCACAAATTAGAACTTGTATTTTCCTTATTAAGGCTCAAAGCCTATTGGGAGGAAGCCAACAATTGGGCGACACACATTTTTTCCAGAGTTTTCCTTATTCTACTCTCTTTCTTCCTTTCCTCACAATTAGTTTTAAGTCCCAAATTTCCAAGGGGCCATGCCCCCCCCTGTCGGCGCCCATGGTCTCCTACGAATTTTCTTAGAGGTAGTTGAAATTAAGAAATATACAGCGCATATTAGCCCTGTATATAATAGAGATACCGGAGAAACCTATTCGATCCCCATTCATAATGAGCTTATTAGTTAATATTTTTGTCTTTTATATCATAATAATTCGCAACCTAATAAATGTCATATGATACCAGACATGGTAAACGATTAGCTTCTAAAAAGGCATAAAAAAAACTCTGGTTCAGTTTCTTGAATTGCTATTTAACATTGGATTTTTTATTCAATTACCCTTTCACTCTTACATGGAAAGGGTCTGCTTTTATTTCAGTGATTATTTTTTATAACTTGTTTTTATTTATTTGAATTGCTGTTTTCTCCGGTCTTTTATTGTTGTTGTTTTTTGTTGTTTTTTTTTGCACTGAGAACGGTCCAGCAGAGGTCTTAGCCGAAATATTTGCGTTATATTTCCATTTTTACTACCTGGAAATATTCTCGTTTTTCTTCTTCTCGAGTTGTTTCTCATCTTGTCATGCGCAGCCTGTGTGGTCTCAGACATTATTCATAATAGTCGCTTTTTCTTTTTAGCTACTGCAATTTTTTTTAAAGTCTTTTTTTGTTCAAGAAATGCTGGTTCCAAAACACAACTTCAGATATCGTTTTTTCTTTGTACTATGTCTAGCAACTTCGTTTACTATTCATAAGCATATCTGCTGAAAGAAGGGGTTAGGAGGGGGGGGGGTAAGAAATTCTTACATATCCAGCTTTTGCATTTCTTTTAAGGTCTTTTTTTATTTCCAGCGTCTTCATTTATTATCCCAGTCAGAAACATATCCACTAAAAGTTGGGATTAGGAACGGGGGGGGGGGAGGGGTGATGGTAGGAAATTCTTTCATATCTAGATTTGAAATTTTTCTGCAGTCGTGTCTTTTCTAGAATTAAATTGAAAAAAAGTGTTTTTTAACTGAAAGTAATTAGCGACATTAAAAATTAAAACTAACAGAAATTATTCCGTATTTGAAAGGGGCTATCCCCTCCTCAACGCCTCGCTCTTTACGCTGAAGTTTGACTCTGTCTCACAACTTTATTTTTTAAAACAATAAAGCACTTTAGCGTAAAGAGCGAGGCGTTGAGGAGGGGACAGCCCCTTTCAAATACGGAATAATTTCTGTTCGTTTGAAGTTTTAATGTCGCTCCTTACTTTCAGCTAAAAAACTTCTTTTTTTTATTTAATTTCTGAACGTTTTTGAATTAATACAGGTTTTGATTTTGGCTCACCGTATACGAATAATTAAAACGAAATTTGCATGTTAATTTTACTTTTTTGGTTAAAAGGCTTTCTCGAAAGTTGTTTAATCTTATTTACGAACTTTTTGTTAGTAATAAATATACGTAACTTACTAATTAACTTACGTAACGAGCTTCTACATTCGTATGTTTTTATTACGTATATTAGGGGGTTCTCCCACTAGTCAATACCTCGCTCTTTACGCTAAAGTTCGAATTTTTTTCCAATTCTTTAAGATTGATCCCTTAATCACAAAGGCCGTTAATTAGAATAAAAAGCTCTTATGAAATGACTAAAAACACTTTAGCGTAAAGAGGGAGGTATTGACTTGAAAAGGCGAACGTAATGATTTCATATACGTAATGATTTCTGTTCGTTTTAAGTTTTGATGTTGCTCCTTACTTTTAGTTGGAAAACCTGTTTTTTATTTAATTTCTGATCGTTTGTTTAAACAATCCTGGGAAATTTGGTGCCCCATTCATAGTAATGTCTCTTCCCCCAGGAAAACTTCCTCCATGGAAAGCCTCCCACGTAACCCCCGACTCAACCCCTCCCCCCACTACCAGAATAAATCAGCCCTGAAAAGATCTGTATACTTCCCAATAACCAATACTATACATTGAGCAAAGTTCATAACTTTCAGCCCTTCCCCCGAGGACTGTGGGGGATTAAATCCTCCTCCAAGACATAGTTACTATATTTTCGACCATGCTGAACAAAATGACTATATCAAAATTTTGATCGGGTGACATTGGGAAAAAATGAGCGTGGGAGGGGTCCTAGTTGCCAGCCATATTTTGGTCACTTAAAAAGGGCACTAGAACTTTTAATTTCCACTCAAATGAGCCCTCCTGCGATATTCTAGGACCACTGAGTCGATACTATCACCCCTTGGGAAAAAAAAAAAAACAAATTAACAGGCATCCGTGATCTTTCTTTTGGCAAAAAAAAAAACAAAATTCCACATTTTTGCAGATAGGAGCTTGAGACCTCTACATTAGGATTCTCTGATACGCTGAGTCAGATGGTGTGATTTTCAATAAGGTTCTATGACCTTTAGGGGGGGTTTTCCCCTTTTTTCGAAAATAAGCCAAATTTTCTCAGGCGCGTTAGTTTTAATGGGTAAGATTAAACTTGATGAAACTTGTATATTTGAAATCAGCATAAAAATCTGATTCCTTTGATTCATCTATTGGTATCAAAATTCGTTTTTTTACGAGTTTCGGTTGCTATTGAGCTGGGTCGCTCCTTACTTACAGTTCATTACCATGAACTGTTTGATATTCGTTTATTATGACAGTCAGGAGCCTATCCGCTGAAAGTTGGAATTAGGAGGTGGGGGGGGGGTAAAAATTCTTTCAAGTCTATATTCTGCCATTTTTTGTCACGGTTTCGTGTTTCTCAGGAGCGTTACTTTTAACAGGTAAGACTAAACTTGATGAAACTTATATATATGAAATCAACATAAAAATCTGATTCTTTTGATGCATCGATTGGTATCAAAATTCCGTTTTTTAGAGTTTCTGTTACTATTGAGCCGGGTCGCTCATAACTTACAGTTCGTTACCTCGAACTGTTTGATCTTCGTTTATTATCACAGTCAGGAGCATATCCGCTGAAATTTAGAGTTAGGAGGGGGGAGTAAACATTCTTTCAAGTCTATATTCTGCAATTTTTTTTCACGGTTCTTCTTCTTTTTTTTTTTTTTTCTTTTTTTTTTAGTTTCTAGCAGCTTAATTTAACGACGGTCTGAAACGTATCTGCTAAAAGTTAGGATTGGGAGGGGAAGGAGGGGGGGGGTAAGAAATTTGTTTGTGTCTAAACTCTACAATTTTTTTCACGATTGTGTTATTAGTTTAGGTATTACTCGTTCCAGAATAATTGTTTAGACATCGTTTTTGTGTCCTGTTTGTTGCCCTGCCCCTTCACCTATCACCACCTTGAGCAGCATACATGCTCTCAATAAAAACTTGGTTGGTATCTATTACGGAAAGGTAGAAGTATAATAAAAAAGTGGATACTCTTAATGAAAAGGTGGTGTATAGTGAAACGAGAATTTAAACGAGAGCAGATAAAAGAAAACATATTTATTGTAATCAAACTGAGGCACATAACAAATAACTCTCTTTATAAGACTGAGATAAGAAAATTAATCGAACCAGCTAATGAAAGAAAAAAAAACTGCTCATTTTGAATTATAATTTCATGAAACTATATTACAGTGATATTTTTCTAATCTGAATTTATAAATAAAGTATTGACCTGGACCAGCAATCTTTTTACGGTAACAGCAAAAACCATTGTTGGGGCATTTCTTTCTGGATTCCATGTTCTAACAATTCCATCAATACGGTTTTTTCACCGATATAACTTCCTTTTTATGCAAGATCGTTCCTTTGAAGGATTTCTTTTTTCCTGTGATGGACTAGGAATTGGGCGAAATTGGGAATTAGATGTAAATGGTTTTTCGATAGTTTTAGTTCTACTGGCGGTTTCACAAATTTAGCTTAATAGCATTTTGTCCAATTACACAAGTAATTCTAGCCCTGAGTGTAGAATCGAGTTCTAATAGTTGCAGAAAAAGAACCATATTTGCTAAAAACATACTCTTTGAGTTAATAAAGTAGAGATTCTCCCATAGCTTTTCCTTTTCTTGCACCAATAATAGAAAATAAAGCTCATGTTATTTCCCCTGACCACATCAAAGGGGTTGAAGACCCTTTTCTTTTTTATTTTGCACTATTGATTTCTATTTTATGGCTGTTGTATTCATATCCGCAGTAATGTGTCTGAAGGTCCTTTGATAATTAAATTGGTAAGGTATATAGAGCTCATGTTTTTTTCACAGTTTGGAAATTAGTAGAAATACAATGATTTGGCCTAAATTAAACTGTAGTTCAAACAATTCGCAGTAACAGTTATAGTTGAAAAACTATATAACTATGTCTTTAGGGATAAAAGGATCCCCCCACAGTCCGTAGGGAGCCCCACAGGGAGAATTTTCCCTGAAGAGGAAAATTTTTTGGGGGGTGAATTTTACACTGGGTGGGTTTGACAGAATTTCTATATGAAATTCTTTTTAATTGTCTTATATTTTCTTTGCCAACTCAATTTTGCATGTGGAGATGTTACGGGAGAATTGTCTGGGCGCTATTTTCCGCGTGTTTTGATTTCCGGGAAAATCATTTGACGGAAGGGGGCATTTGCGGAGTGATCGAGAAACCGATTAGAAATTAAAGTCTTTTTCAAATGAAAGTATACCAAGTAGAATTTCTCAGGATGAATCGTCGGCAAGAAATTTTAGATTTTTCAGCGAGGGTGAAGCTGTCTGGAGGGAATTTGACGGGATGGGGTAATTCATGGAGGGTGAGCCAGATTTACCGGCATTATTTGAAAACGATCAGAAATTTAATAAGAAAAAATAGTTTTTTTTTTCAGTTGAAAGTAAGGAGCAACATTAAAACTCAAAACGAACAGAAATTATTCCGTATATGAAGGTATTCCCCCTCCTCAATAATTTGCTCTTTAAGCTGAAGTGTGACTGTTTGTCCAAATTCTTTAAGAATGACAATTGAAACTCAGGGGCCGTTTAATTAGAATAGGAAGCTTATTTAAAAGTTCTAAAAGCTTTAGCGTAAAGAGCAGGTATTGAGGGCGGAGGGGGGGGGACCAACCCTTAATATACAGAATAATCTCTGTTCGTTTTGAGTTCTAATGTTGCTCCTTACTTTCAGTTAAAAAAAAACTCTTTTTTATTCTTAACTCAGGTTGTACTGGAATGAGAACAAGCGCCATTTTAGGAGGAAAGGATAAGTCATTTTAAAAAGTACGATTATGACTTCATGTTTAGCATGATATGTAAACGAAAAAAAATGTAAGTTACTGGAAATTGCCAACAGAGTCAAGTACAGCTAAAATGTTTGAGTTTCGTGTAAGCGATTTTTTGAATCGCAAGTAACTCGTTTGTAACAACCAACCACTCGTAGAATTTCAAAGGAATTTTATTTCCAGGTTAAATGTGTATCAGTACACAACGCCACAAGTCCAGCCAGCATAAGTGAGTCCAAAATATCAGTCTCTTAGTCTCTATAAAGTTATTTTAAGCTAGTTTTTGTGGTTTTTGTTTATATACACAAATAAGACTTTACAAAACGGTGTTTATTTAACTTGGGCGATGAAACTAAAGAAGTCAACATAATTTTTTTAAGGACATTAAATATAGGTTTTACTTCTCACATTCCTTAGATTTTCTCACAAGATTTAGGCAACTTCGTCAAGTAAAGTCTGAGATGTCATTATCACCACCTCTAAGAATTGCGAATAAGAAATTCAAATATTTTCATAAAAAGAGGAAGTAAATAAATGCCACTTAATTTATTAGGTATTTTTTTTTTCCAAAGAGTTTTTTTTTAGACTTTACTTACTAATGGGATGGGGGTGGGAAAGAGAGTATACAAGAGAGGTTTGAATTTCCAGTTAAGCATGTTCAATCATGGATATTACTTAGGCCTAGTACCATCTTTATGCTTCTAAGCCCTTCCACCTAAAAAAAAAGGCAAAAAAAAAATACCATATGGCACGTCACGATGGAGTTATGAGGATGAATTTATAAGAGGTAATAGCTTTAAAAACGACTGCCGTTTTTCAAGATAGGGGGGGGGACTGAAACCTTCTTATTTTAGGTTATAGACCATGAAAGATAAATGGGTTTGCTAGAATTTGCATTACCCGGCATTTTGACATCCATTATGGAAAAATTCATGTTTTGTGGCACAGACTGGCTGAAAACGCCTCTTTACTGTGACACAAGCTATTTTGTTACTAAAAAATTTCTATATATGGCAACTTCCTTTCACATGAGCCCTCTCCCGACATTCTCCGACGACTGATTCAAAACGATAACACCTAAAGAAAAAAAAATATGAAAAAAGGAGACATCAGTGCTTTCCATTCAAAAAATTTCCTTTCTTGTTGTTCAAGGTGGGGGACCGTGTTCTACTTTGACTTACTTGACTTATGTCCCATCCGTCCTTGAAGGTCGTATTGGGGCCTCTTCTTTAACCAGTTCATTGATGTGCCTCCTGTAGGTACTTCTGTTGTCGGCCAGGCGGCAGAGTTGTGGCAGGTTGTAAGGTGAAAAGTTTTCTTTCCATCTCTTTGGAGGGCGACCTCTGGGTCGAGAACCGTGTACTTGTCCATCGAAGGTTATCTTCGGGAGACGAGTGCTAGCCATGCATCGTGTATGTCCAAGCCATTTGAGTTTTTGCAGTTTTATTTTGTCCAGTATTGTAAATTTTACTTTCAGATTATGGAGAAGCTTGGAGTTGGAGATTCTGTCGTGGTAGGTGATACCAGCGATGTGTCGTAGGTATTTGGTTTCAAAGGCAGCTAGGTAGCATTGGTCGTCTGTTTTAAGCGTCCAAGATTCACAGCCATAGATGGCGATCGGAATAATGAGGGAGTAGAAGAGGCTCGTTTTGAGAGTTGTTGTTAAGTTCTTATTCCTCCAGATGGGCATCAGAGCTTTAAAACTGGAGTTTGCAAGTGTCAGGCATCTCTTGATGTCTTTGAGTTGGTTGTTATCATAAGTAAGTAAGCTCCCAAGGTAGGCAAAGCCTTCCACCCACTCAATGGTATCTTCACCAAGCTGAAAGCTGAGATTTACCTGTGAATCGAATTTGCGTGAACAGCGCATGACTTTCGTTTTTGAGGTGTTGAGTGCCATCCCAAAGAGGCTGGTGAACGAGTGAGTGCTGTTAGCTTGGGATTTTAGATTTTTACGGAACTTGACTCTTAGATTTATATCATCAGCATATGCCAGTTTATTTATCACCACTCTTCCAACAGGGATACTGGGCGTGGTATTTTTTATGGAAAGGGTTGCAGTTAGGAAGAGACTAAACAGCTTCAGTGATAGTAAGCAACCTTGAAGTACTCTGATAGAGGTTTTGAAGCTCTCGGTAAGTCCTTCTCCAGTCATGACGCGGCTACTGAACTTCTTATACATGTCTTTGATCAGCGAGATCAGGTTGGATGGGATGCCAAAGTGAAGAAGGATGTGCCATAGACCTTCTCTCCATATCCAATCAAAAGCTTGTTTAAAGTCTATGAAAAGGTGGTAGATGCTGCGGCCAAGTTTGCTATACTTTTCCATGGTCTGCCGAACATTGAATATCTGATCAACTGTTGATCTATTAGGTCGGAAGCCGGCTTGGTATTCCGGAATGACCATTGAGGAAATGGCTCGTATACGCCCGAGCATGACTCTTGTGAGGAGTTTTGCTGCGTGCCTGGTAAGACTTATTGGGCGGTAGTTGTCGCAGACAGCTTCAGAGCCTTTCTTATGCAGGGGGATTATCGTGGCTTCGCACCAGGGTGAGGGGAAGTGACATTTTTCCCAAGCAGCTGTGATAATTTCGAGGTAAAGGTCAAGGAGTGGTTTACAGTTTACTTTCAGTAGTTCGGGCTGGATTCCATCGGGGCCGGCAGCTTTGTTTGTTCTCAAGTCTCTAATAGCTGCTTCTATTTCAGAGTGAAAAGGGGGAGGACTTGGATCTGTAGAGGTTATAGGGATAGTGTTGAGAATTGTTGAGTCTGGGTGGATGTCCAGATTAAGTTTATTTTTAAAATGGTTTTTCCATCGAGAGCGGATTCCGTGTGTGGATTGTATTTGGTTTCCATGTTCGTCGAGAAGGGAGAACGCTTTGATGTCCTTCTTTTTGGCCAATTCCCGCACTCTTCTATACATGTAGTGGGGGTCTCCTTTCTTGAAGGCCGATTCACATTGATCACACGTTTCTTTAATAAAAGCACTATGAGCACGTCTGATGGATTTCTCAACTGCTCGTTTGAGCTGCTTGTATCGGTCCCTACTTTCTTTATCTTGCTTGTTCGTGAGTTGGCGCTTTCCGTCGAAGAGTGAGATGATCTCGTCTGTTATCCAAGGTTTCTGAATGTTTTTTTGGGTACCCAGTGTGGAATGAGCGACATCACATATGATATTTGTGCTGCTAGTCACCAGGTTGTCAATGTCTTTCTTAGACAGGATAGGTGGAGATCTCGACGTGAGCTCCGAAATTTTTTCAAATAGAATGGTGATATAGGTCATACGTGTGTTTTCGTCTTTCAGTAGATCTACTCGAAACTTGGGGTTTTTCTGAGATAACTTTGATGCTGTTTTAAGTCTTGTTTTGAACTTAGACATGACAAGCGAGTGGTCGCTGTCAAAGTCGCCACCATCTAGCGTGACTGTGTTTAGGACGGACGTTTTCCAACGTCTAGACACGAGGATGTAGCCTATTAAGTTTTTAGTTTTTCCATCCGGTGAGGTCCAGGATGTTTTACGACAAGGTATGTGCTTGAACAACGTGTTCGTAATGACTAAATGGCTATCATAGCAGAATTCAATAAGGCGTTCTCCCCTTCTGTTCATTCGTCCAAGGCCAGATTTCGCCACGACAGCTTTGTGTCCTGTGTGGCCTTTTCCAGTTATAGCGATAAAGTCAATAATGGTAAGAATTGTGTTCTTCTTAGGAAAAGAATGAACTAGACTTTAAACCGGAAGAAAGGAATTGTAAGACTCTTCGTCGCTACTGCTGGACCCTAAATCGTATACTTGGAGGTTTGTGAGATTGGTGGGTGAACCTTTCAGGCGGATCATGATGATCCGTTCCGTGAGGAGGGTTACGGAGATTAAGGATTTTCTGGCTTTATTAGACAGTAGGAAACCTAGACCTTTTCAATATTTCTGATCATTACGTCTCGAAAGTAGAAGGATAACATCTCCATTTTTCTCTTCACCAGTGACTGGAAGATGGGTGTCTGCGAGACCTATAACGTCCCAGCTGTACCGTTTTGTCTCTCATAGGAGTAGGTCTTTTTTTCCTTGTTTAGCGAGGGTTCTAGTGTTGAGGGTACCTATTGACATAGTTATTTTTGGAGAAACAATAGCCTCCAGGGTTGGAGTTGTCAACGTAGATATATTCGCGCGATTCACGGTTGTCGAATCGTCGGCTGCCCCGGACGCGGTATCTCTTAACGCATTATCGTCGGTTCTACTTTATAGGGTTTCAAACCACGATCATTCCATTGTGCACTTTTTATTTTCTATCCGACGCCATTTTTAAGGAGTTTCAAGCTCTTTTTTAAAATTTCAATAAATTTGTTTTCGGAATAAATTTTACTATTAAGATTAGTCGAAGTAATAGTTCCTGAATCAGCTACAGCTGGATATAATTTTGTCACTAGACAGTTTTTTTTTTTCAAAATGTATTTTTAAACTTTGGTGACTAAGGACCGTGGTTTGCTCACCACCAGGTTGCAGCTATCGCTGCAACCGTAATTTGTTGGAATATCCCCTTACCAAATATATTCCCTGCGATGTATAACACAAATATTTATAATTGATAGCAATGGAGCTAATAAAAGTTTTTTATCAAAAATCAGAAGAAAAATTTCATATTTTCCTCTAATTAACAGGAATAAAATACCATGCTAAAGCTACTGAAGATTTATAATTTCGAAGTCAGTAAAACAGCCTTTCTCCACTAGACCTTTGGCTTGAACGCTGAAAAATACATTTTTCTTTTATTTCTGTAGACAGCTGCTCCAAACCTCTGTTTTGGATTTTTTAAGCATGTCCAGTTTCATAGAAATATTTTATACTTGTTTAGAATCCGGGCAACACACGAGACAGACCGCATTGATATCTCAAAGATACTATATGAAAAACAGGTTTTCGCTACCTAGTGAGGTATTGCTCACTCCGTGACAAAGATTCAAAGTTTAGTTTTTTGGGGTTAAAGGGGCAAAAAAGGTACCTAGGTTAGGTATTTAATATATGCTGTTCTTTAACCCCCCCCCCCCCTAATGTGCAAATATATAGCTCAGATTTGTTTTTGAACTGTTATATTTTTATCATACTTTGTTTTATTTCATTAGCATTAACGAAACTTCACTTCTCACGTGTTACCCGGATTCTAAACAAGTACCAAATATTTTTATCAAGACTACCTTTTGGGTGTATTAGTCTTAAAATTATATAAATCTATGTTATTCTAATAACGTTTTATGTGTGAATTTAAAATTAATTTTGCAAATTTAGATTTGACAAAAAGCCAGGTTTTCCAAGAACAAAACACAAAACCAGACATATCATGCCATCATGATTTTTGAAAATGCTTTCACACAGTGCCTACCCCACCCCATTAAAAAGAAATATAATTTTGGCTGTATATTCACTCTCTGTGGCATTTATTACAGCTTATTCTATGTTTTTTTCAAAGATATTTGAAACCTAAATTCAGTTGAACTCTAATCCAAATAATGTAGTTAATTTTGAAACATGCGCTTATGAATTCCTTCGCATTTCTGAGATTTTGGAGTTATGGTCTTTCGAGATTCCGTCGGGTGGGTTTACAGATTTAAACTGTTTGACTAAACCATTTGGCTTTATTAAGCAGGTACATATACACTTATTCCAGGAACATCTTAGAGAGAGGGGTTTAACATACCACAAAAAAGGCTAATGATGTGAAAAATATAGGATGCATTATAAGAATTCGTAAACGTCTTAGAGATTTTGGAGGCGGAGGTAGGGATCTTAATGACCGTATTTAGCTGCTTCCATAGGCTACCTGATATCTATCTTATTTTGTGTCGAGGTTGTCTGCACCAGAAATCTCGTTGGACAACTTGCAATCCAGCTCGCAAAGTGGAATTGTCTCCTATCCGAACCTATCCAAAGATTGGTTTAAATAAAGGTGGATTTTAAACCAGCCCACCAATCTACAATCTACCATTCTACATCTTGAATGTAGTGCCATGACGCTTATGTTGTATTAATCAAATCGCGTACATAACTAATTTTAAATCATACATCTTACCACAAAAGCTTCTGAGTGTACAGGATTAAATAAAAAAAACAAGTTTTTTAAACTGAAAGTAAGGAGCGACATTAAAACTTAAAACGAACAGAAATTATTCCGTATATGAAAGGGGCTGTCCCCTCCACAACGCCTTGCTCTTTACGCTAAAGTTTTTTTTGTTTAAAAAAAAGTTGTGAGACAGAGTCAAACTTTAGCATAAAGAGCGAGGCGTTGAGGAGGGGACAGCCCCTTTCATATACGGAATAATTTCTGTTCGTTTTAAGTTTTAATGTCGCTCCTTACTTTCAGTTTAAAAAACTTGTTTTTTTATTTAATTTCTGATCGTTTTTTAGTTAATGCAGTTTTTATTTTGGTTCACCGTCATTGAACAAGTAAACAAAATTTTGTTCCAATTCTTTAAAAATGACCCCTTAATCAAAAAGGCCGTTAATTAGAATAAATAGCTCTTGTGAAACTACTAAAAAATCTTTGGCTTAAAGAGCGAGGCAATGACTAGAAGGTGAACCCAATCATATAGCTAATATTTTTTATTCGTTTTAAGTTTTGATGTTGCTCCTTACTTTCAGTTGAAAATTTGTTTTTATATTTAATTTCTGATTTTTTTTTTAAATAATGATTGGAAATCCGGCGCCCCCTTCAGAGCAATGTCCCTTCCCCACGGATAACTTCCTCCATGAAAAGATCCTCCCATATAACATCGGACCCACCCCCACCCCCCACTACCAGTAAAAATCCCACCTGAAAACTACTGTATAATTCCCAATAAACAATACTATATGTTAACAGTGGGTAAAGTTCATAAATTTAAGCCCTCCCCCTGGGGGCTTCGAGGGATTAAGTCATCCTCAAAGACATAGTTATTAAATTTTTGACTATGCTAAACAAAATGGCTATCTCAAAATTTTGATCGGGTGACTCTGAGAAAAAATGAGCGTGGGAGGGGACCTTGTTGCCCTCCATTTCTTTTGGTCACTTAAAAAGGGCACTAGAACTTTTAATTTCCGTTCCAATGATCCTTCCCACGATATTATAGGACCACTGGGTCGATACGATCACCCCTGGGAAAAAGAAAAAAAAAACAAACAAATAAATACGCATCCGTGATCTCTCTTCTGGCAAAAAAATGGAAAATTCTACATTTTTGTAGATAGGAGGTTGAAACCTCTCCAGTAGGATTCTCTGATACGCTGAATATAATGGTGGGAATTTCATCAAGGTTCTATAACTTATAAGGGAGTCTTTTCCCCTTTTTTCGAAAATCAGCCAAATTTTCTCAGGCGCATAACTTTTGTTAAGTAAAATTAAACTTGATGAAATTTATATATTTGAAATCAGCATTAAAATTTGATTCTTTTAATGTATCTATTTGTATCAAAATTCCTTTTTCTAGAGTTTCGGTTACCATTGAGCCGGGTCGCTCCTTACTTACAGTTCGTTACCACGAACTGTTTGATATCGCACAGAATATTGAAAGCTTCTGGAATTTCATCTTGAGAAGTCCTGAAGCCTGTAATTGACGAAAAGACAAATATATTCTTCATTGATATCGGCCGAAAATACCAATCTCCTTTGTTTGACTGTTCCTTCATACACTACCTTTTAAACAAACCTGTAATTTTTGGCAGGAAATTTACTTTCTGCAGCATTTTACTGCTTATTCATGTCCGTTAAAATTATATGAGGCCTAAAATCGGCAAAACTTTCCTCCAAATAATCTAGTAGATCTTAAAAAATAACGTTAAGGGAATTCGATACCTTAAAGGATCAACCTATCTCGTTCGTTATAATTTTTGTTAGTTTGTGTGGCCGAACTGTTTAGAATTGATACGGAGGTCTTGCCATAGCTTGTAGAACTTGGATAAAAGATCCAAATGAACGACAGAAAACGGAAAGCCGAGGCTACTTATAATGAAATCTTAGAAAAACCATTTAACTTCTCCCGTTTGGTCCGGAGATAGAGATTTTTCGGTTAAATGGTGCAGAATTTTCTTTTTAAAATTCTGGAGAGTGCAGTCCCTAAAAAAAAACATTCTGGCAGATCTGCTTGAAAAGCATTAAAATAAGCTCAAAGGAAGCCTTATTTAAGCAATTTGACAGCTTTGGGAGTTACATGTTGTACTAATCGGCTTGATTGAAAACCTTACCGACCCAGAGGTATATTATTTATACATATTATTTATATTATTTTTATGTTTATATTATTTATATATTATTTTTATATTATTTATATATTATTTAATAATATATGCATATTATTTATATGTGCATTGAACATACAGCATTTTGCTTAACAATTAGTAAGAGATTTTACGTTATTTTTTATATTTTAAACTAGCCTCTCGTTAGCTTTTTGAACTGTTGACACATTTAATATCCCCAATCAATTCTCAACCAAAATGGCTTTGGGAGTTCCAAGTAGTGCTGAGAAAATTCGCTAATGGAACATTTGTCTTTGAGATGTCAGCCAAGCCTTAAATTCTCAAAATCATTTTTTAGGTATCGAATCCCCTTAATAAATTTTGTCACATTTTCAGGATTTTAGTTTCTGACTTTCCGTAATTTCATCAGGTGGGGATTTGGCTTTAGGGAGTTTTCGGTGAAGTCATTCGCATTTATTAAACAGGTAAACATAATTTTGGTCCAGGGGAATATTTTTTTGGGGGTGGGGTGGGGGATGGAATTAAGTGAAAAGTAAAAATGCAAATTATATGAAAAGTACACGGAACTATATGGGAGACTGTAAAAATTAGATTTCGTCGACTAGATTATACTAAAGCCACAATTTCAAGAAAGATTTATTCTAATAATTATACAGCAACATTGTACAAAATACAAAAAGCAACAGTGAATACCCATTGGTTAAAGTAAACTGAAACTAAACAGAATCATAGAAAAAAAGAGCATACACTTGAAATGGCACTGACTTTATAAACCGTAAAATAAAAATGGAATTAATTTTCATGTCCAAGAAAGGGAGAGAGACAGAGAGAAAACAGAATTATATTTAATAAAAAACTACTTAATTTGAACCGATTTTCTATTTAACTAAGTAAATACAGTTCTGTAACAATAACGTGAAACAACCTTTGTCACTTAGCCTAAAAATGTTTCGAAACTTTTTGGCGGAAATTTTCTCGAGACCACAGGGATTCTGATCCTAATTCAGCTAAAACCCGCATTTTCCCATATAGTGGCATCCAGGGAGGGGGCTTCCTAGATTGGGGAAAGTTTACTTTGTGGGGTTTTCATTAACATTGAAATAAATCTTTCCAGTAAAGAATACCCTACCCCAACCCTGAATCCACAGTGCTTCTAAAAGAAAGAGCAGGCCCAGCAATGGCTAGTAAAAACGCTAGCAAAGGCCAGCAACGACTGTCCAAACTAAAATAAAATCTAATTACAATTTTGCACCTGCACATTTTTTTTTTCGCCAATTTTATTTATTGATTTAGTTTGTTTTTTTTTAGGACAAGAACTGAGCAGACAAAGCACAACTTGGAGCTTGGCAGATAAATTGACCTGCTTGTGTATTTTTTTCTTTCTAAGCAATAGTCTATTTTGGAGATGTAAGTCTTTTGAATACTAATTTAGATCAAAAGACGATTTCTCCTATTCAAGGCCGTATCTAGAGGTAGGGGGTCAGGGGGTTTGACCCCCCCCCCCAAAAAAAAAATGTTATCCGATTCGTAAAAAAGTAATAAAATGCATATAAAAAAAAACTTTGATGCGTTTTTTAAAGTATTTTTTGTACCCCCCCCCCGCCAAACGAAAATCCTGGATACGGTCTTACTCTTGTTTATAATTTACAGCAAACATCGGTGGGTTTTAGTAAAATGAGTTTTAATGCCGATGACTTTTTTTTTTGGGGGGGGGGGTATTGAACAAACGAATATTTGTCCCGTTTTCTCCAATCCGTATTTGATTCTTCTAATTTCCTAGAGTAACAGGTTTAGCATGTAGCGACAAAACTGCTACGGTGTAGGCCTATACATTAAGGCACTGTCATGTCATGTATATTGCTTTAAATTTCTTGGGTACCGAAACTAAAACGCTGCTACGCCAACCCTAGGTCCAAAAAGGGCTGACCCGGACCCGAGCATCGAAGAACCGGCTTTATTTTACCCCTAATTTCCCGCTAAGCACTACAATGTAACTATCCTGGTTATACGAGCAATAGAGGACAACAGGCAATAGGCCTAAAATTTTAAATGAAAACAAAGAGCTTAGGTGACAAAATCTTTACAGTATTAGACTCCAAAAATAGGTAAAATTACATTAAAGAAGATGAAGTAAATTAGAATTACCATGGGCAAAATGTTTTCCACAATTACAGTCTATTTTCTCATAGGCTATATTCAAGGACGCATCCAGAATCTTGGTTCGGGGGGGGGGGGGTAATTTTTTTTTTTGGGGGGGGGGATACAAAAAGAAATCTTAAAAAACGCACCAAAAATTTGTTTATATGCATTTTTATTATGTTTTTACGAGTCGAACAAAAATCTTGAGGATGGGGAAACCCTAGCCCCCCTGGGTATGGATATATTGGTACTATGTTGGTCTATTTTATTCTAAGTTCTATAATATTCTAAAAGTCTTTGGATAAACCTAAAGAAATTGGGTGCTGGACTATCGCATTTGAGGCACATACAGTCTTAAAAAGTAAAGAACTGGAATATTCTAAGCCAGAACGTAATGCAATAAGCTAGCTATAAGTAAAGTTTATAAGTGGCCAATCAACAATACTTTTAGAAAAAGATCAAATGTTCATAACAAAGGAATGAATTTGAAGTCTTCAATTAAAATCTTGAAAAAATGTATCAAAAAGTATTCTTAGATATACCACGGGCGTCAAAAATGAAAACAGGTTGATTCCCTACAAGCTGAGATGTTTTAAGTCATATGGACTACAGATGATAGTTGCTTCTACGGTATCGATTGGCAGTATTTGCAACTTCGTCTTTATTTATTTTATCATTTTTCCATACAACCCCGTAACCTCCCATTTCGATTGTTTAAAACTTGTTTATTGCTTGGAATGCATTTGGATTTTGAACAGCCGATACATCCTGAAGTATGTTTACGGCGCAAGGTAGCCGCTGTAACTTAAAAGGTCTTACTTAATAATTACAGCGTAAAAATTCAGGTTCATGCACGCCCGTGCATGTACGTAGGACAGGGTTTACGGAGTGCGCGTCACTAACTGCAGCCTCAATATTTTGGGAAGGCATCATAACATCTAAACTTCAGGACCACTACCGTCAGGACATCGACAAAATCCATCATAACATCGACAAAAAAATCCGTCAGAGTCAGAACCACTAACCGTCATAACATCTAATATTTTAAAACTATAGTTTTTTGGGGTTTAGGGGGGAAAAGTACCTAGGTTAGGATACGTATTTAATATATGTTATAATTTACCCCCATTCCCCTGATGTGCAAATATATGGCCGAAGTTTGTTTCTAAACTATTATATATTTATTACTATTATATAAACTTATCAATTTTTTGTCGATGTTATGACGGTTAGTGGTTCTGACGGTTAGATTTTATGACGTTTAGTGCTTTTGACGGTTAGTCGAAATGGTAGCATCTCAATATTTTTCTGGTTGTTCCTCCATCTTATATTTTATATTCCATTGGCCAATTTGCCCGTTTTTCGAAAATGCACCCCTACCTTCCCTATCTGTCGGGCCCCCACCGAAATAAAGTTATCCGTACAGGCCTGCATACACCTTTCTAAAATGAATACGTCGGATCGATTAGTAGAGCTCATATTACAAGGTCTCCTTCAGTTCCCAATATGCTTAACAAGTTTTCGCTTTTTCAACTTTTTTCTTAATTTGCTACATTTTGTACTGATTCACGGAGATGCGAAGTGAAGACTCTAAAACCATAAATACTTCGCTGCGTCTTGAACGTCTAAACTACCCCTTTCTTAGAGACAAGTACGTAATTGTTCCTTTTTGAGGAGAGGAGGAGGGGCTTTGTACGTACCTTGGGCGATAAATCTTATTACGAAAGTGTCCGCGGTTTCACACGGTAATCAGAGCCACATCTAAAAACGCTACAACGCCGGGAAATCCAATATAATAGCTTATAGATAAAAAATTTGTTGGCGAAATAATTATCAGTCGTACCGACGACAGTGCCTTACATTAGGGTTCTCCGCCAACCGATTTTCAATTGGCAGAATGATAATTTAGCTTTTTTCTTTTGGTCACGGCAATTTATGCTACAATTTTTGCTGCAAAATTTTCGGTTATATTTCTTGTCGCGAGAATATTAGTACAAACAACGAGATTCCCAGACAAAATAGTACGTACAATCACCACTAAGTTGGCGCATAATTTAGAAGCTCATTATTATACTTCCAGAAATGTGCTTCATTAACGCTACTTTCTGAAATGGCAGTACCTAAGAATTCGATTGAGGGGATGAAGGGGGGGGGGTCGAAATTAACATTTTATTTAATTGAAGATTAAGACAAAATGTATGTTGGCTCCAACTTCAAAATATAAGACACATAATGGCACAAAATGGACACTGTGAAATTAAAAAAAAAACATATAAATTACTCACGTTAACTACACTAAGTTTAGCATTCTAAGCTAAGTAGAAGCTATCAACACTATTAGAAATAAGGCACAATAAAGAAATGTGGAATTTTTTCTTGAACATCAAATGGAAGTGGAACCTAAAAAAAGAAAAAAGAAGTGAGAAAATTCAAGAAATTATTATATATATATATATATATATATATATATATATATATATATATATATATATATATATATATATATATATATATATATATATATATATATATATATATATATATATATATATATATATATATATATATATATATATATATATATATATATATATATATATATATATATATATATATATATATATATATATATATATATATATATATATATATATATATATATATATATATATATATATATATATATATATACATATATATATATATATGTATATATATATATATATATATATATATATATATATATCGCGCTAGCGCTATCATAGGCAGCGCGCCAGCGCTGCCTAAGTAAAGGACGATGTGGCCACAATGTGTTTTTTTTTTCTCCATACCCGGGCACATCCTATAGAAGGCGTTGTCGTAAAAAGTTTGAAAAGGGCTCATTCATGTGGAAACGGGGGTGGCTAATGCGCTTTTTGATAGTCGAAAATGACTAGAGGGCCCACAGCCCCCCCCCCCCACGCCCATCATTCCCCCAAACACATCCAATCAAAATTTTGAGATAGCCATTTTGTTCAGCGTAGTTACTTTTCAGATTGAAAATATACTTTTCAGGAGGGCACTCCCCCAAAACCCTCAGGGCAAGCGTTTTAAGTTATGCCCTGGGGGCATATATAATTTTTATACAGGGCGGTGTCGTTGAAACTTCAAAACAGGCTCATTCAATTGGAAATTTAAAGGGTTAGTGCCCTTTTTATTAGTCGAAAGTGATTGGAGGGCAACTAGCACCCCACGCCCATCATTCACCCAAATACATCTAATCAAAATTTTGAGATAGCCATTTTGTTCAGCGTAGTTGATTTCCAGATAGAAAATATGTTTTTAAGGAGGACACTCCCCCACAACCCTCACGGAAAGGATTTTAAGTTATGCCCTGGGGGCATATAAGGTTTTATAGAAGGCGTTGTCGTAGAAACTTCAAAACAGGCTCATTGGATTGGAAATTCAAAGGGTTAGTGCCCTTTTTAATAGTCGAAAGTGATTGGAGGGCAACTAGCCCCCCCCCACGCCCATCATTCCCCACAACACATCCAATCAAAATTTTGACGATAGCCATTTTGTTCAGCGTTGTTGATTTCCAGATAGAAAATATGTTTTTGAGGGAATTCGCACTTCACTGAAAAAATACAAATAAATGTGCATTGTCAGTTTAATATACATATACTGATATTTAATAATCAAAATGTTAATATTATTTGATTTATTAAATTTATAAATGTAAAAACATTTATATTTTTTCAGTAAAGTGCAAATATTTTTCTGGCCTGGGGAAGGCTGAGGGGTTTTGCGCCCAACTTATGTTAATTTCGGCTCGTTTTGAGTTTCACTCAGTTATTTATTGTAATTTCTGTTCGCTTTGGATTTCATTTATTTATCGATGCTGATTTGTGGTAGTTTCACGCTTGGTAAATTATTTGATTTTTATTTTTGCTCATTTTTCGTTTAATGGAGTTCTTTACTTTTCTTTGAAAAACTTATTTTGTGGAAAAAGTGTTTTAATTAATTTAGATAAGAACGCTACCTGAAAGAAAAAGAAATCATACTTTAACAGAAACAGAAACTGTTCAGCGAACACTGTTGTTAAATTATAGCACTATCATTGCCGAAAAAAGAAAATTTTCCTTGAAGATTAATTTTTACGCAACATCATCAGAGACAATGCAGTAGCTTTGACTTTGTAAATAGCCTTTAGTCTCTCATGAATTATTATTTTTTATTTATTATTTTTTTTTTACCCCGGATATTTTGTATGGAAGACAAAGTCTTCCAATCACATAGCCAAAATTTATAATCTAATACGATCAGAAACGGAGTGAAATTTATATAGTATTTTTTTCAAAATAGTCGATAGGTTTCATAAGTACGTCTAAAGGTTCGACATGACCCCGATAGCCCCATGGATAATGACCCTAAATCACAAAAAAAACTGTCCCGAATGTTTACATAAAGGCTTTTGTAGGAAGGGTTGGCACGTTTGGTCTTGGTTGTCCGATCAGCTTGAAAGTCTTTAAGGATCGTTCGCTTGGCCAAGAAATCCCAGAATTTTCCATGGGTGCTCCTCAAACCACACACGTATCTGAACCAATCAATAACGTTATATGCACATGAGTTTTCAAAATACGTTACCTGCAATGGCCCAGTAACTACTTGGGGGATCAAGTGTTAGGAGGGGGTGCAAGTGGACTCCAAATTTATTCGGGCACGTTTATATGTTTAAGTGGAACTTACAGCAGGTGGAGACAGAAACGAGTGGCCCTCAATGAAGACAAGAAATATGGAACAAAATTGATTGTTTTAGTTCATGACGCCCGAAACAGGCCCGGCTTATTTTTTTTTTCATCCGACCGGCTTGCAACTTACAGGGCATATATAATAGGCAAAAGGAACCTAAGAGGAGAAAATATCTGAAAAAACTAGGGGCCATATCGACTCGCGACACACCAAAATGGACCAAACTTTGATTTTCTCCAATCATCTTGAAAATTTCAGGACTAAGAGGGCCTTCATGAGGACAACACACTTTGACAAAAAATCTAGCTGTGTTGACTCGTAACGCCAAAAATTGACATTTTTTCGGTGACCCACTTGAGAATTACATGACAAATAGGCACGGCCAAAAGGGCTTAACGAAAAAAAAAATCTGGTTGTATTGGTTCGTGACGTTTTTTTTTTTAAGAACAACACAACAAAATTCTTTTTAAAAAAAGACCCAGAGATACATACATCAAAACAATTCAACAATTGCAACAAAGAGGAACACGAAAAGAATCTTTCAATATAAATAGAGCGTTAAGATATGTAAGTAAGTAAGTAAATTTATTGCCCGAAAATTCACATGGAATTAAAACGGAGTATAACAAAGGTAAAAAAAAAAATAACAAAGGAAAAAGAAAATAAAAGTCACACTAGGGAACATCACCAAAGATATTTGATGTACATTAGCAAAACTACTGGAACAGGATGGCTAGCAACGAGTTCGCTCTTCCCTTAGCGTTTTAGAAAAAAATTCTCGGCGATACGGTTAACACAGATGTATACTTATTTACTTATAACCCGTGCTTACACGTGCTTATTTCCTTATAACATACATAATATATACAAAAATTGGATAAGACAATTATTTTCAATCGTGTCTACAGGATACGGCATCCTGTATACCAGTTTTCAATCCGTAGAATGAAAAACGCTTTTCCATCCACTTCCAATTTTATTGTAAATAAATTACCTACAAATCACTGGACAAACTACACATGATCGTACATTTTGACTGAATGTTCTAATTTTACCTAAGATTTAGGTTGCCTTCCAATATCTTAGTTCTTAAGCAGAAAAATTGAAAAAAATGGACCAATTTCTAATTGGTCCACAATAAAACTATGTCACGTGAAAACGAACAGAAATCAATTAAAAACATATTTTCAATAAAATACTTTTCAAAGAAAAGTATAGAGCCCTATTAAAACATAAAACAAGCAGAAATAAAGTGATCATCACATCAAACAGTTCGTGGTAACCACAGTTCATATAATCATCCAGTAAGCTTATCGCAGATCATTTCTGGTCTTCGTTCTCGGTGCGAACAAAAAGCTCCTCCCACTTCTTTCTGCATTAGCGGGTTAGTCTGTTTCCGATTGTTTCCAACAAAGTACATTATTCGTAATAGCGGGTTTCCACTTGTTTCCGGTTAGATCACAGTCTGACTTGTCTACCCGTGAAAAGATCTGATGCCGCCTATGTTTCTATCTGCAAAAACGTTCTCTGGAGCACTCGCACCTTGGTCCGGGTTTTTATAATGGGTGAGATAGGGAAAGATCATACTGGATAATTATATAAACTGCGGTGGTAACGAACTGTAAGTAAGGAGCGACCCGGCTCAATAGTACCCGAAACTCTAAAACACGGTATTTTGATACCAGTAAATACACAAAAAGAATCGGATTTTTATGCTGATTTCAAATATACAAGTTTCATCAAGCTGAATCTTATTCATCAAAGTTACGACCTTGAAAAAATTTGCCTTATTTTCGAAAAAGGGGGAAACACCCCCTAAATGTCATAGAATCTTAATGAAAATCAAACCATCAGATTCACCGTAACAGAAAACCCTACTGTAGATGTTTCAATCTCCTATCTGCAAAAATGTGGAATTGTGTATTTTTGCCAGAGGAAAGGTCGCGGATGCGTGTTTATTTGTTGTTTTTTTTTCTGTTTGTTTGTTTTTCCCAGGGGTGATTGTATCGATCCAGTAGTCCTAGAATATCATGAGAGGGCTCATTCAAACGGAAATTAAAAGTTCTAGTGCCCTTTTTAAGTGACCGGAAAATTGGAGGGCAACTTGGCCCCCTCCCACGCTCTTTTTTTGCCGGAAGTCACCCAATCAAAATTTTGAGATAGCCATTTTGTTCAGCATAGTCGAAAATCTAATAAATTGTCTTTGAGGGGGACTTGATCCCCCACAGTTCCTGGGGGAAGGGCTGCAAGTTATGAACTTTGCACATTGTTTGTATATAGTATATGATACTGGGAAGTATACAGACGTTTTCAAGAGGGATTTTTTTTCTGGTGGGGGTGGGGGGTGGGAGGGGGTCGGAGGAGGAGGTTACATGGGAGGATCCTTCCTTGGGGGAAGGGACATTTCTATAAAGGAGGTGCCAGATTTCCCAACATTATTTGAAAAACGATCAGAAATTAAAATAAAGAAAACAAGTTTTTTCAATTGAAAGTAAGGAGCAACATTAAAACAAAACAGAAATTATTACGTATATGAGGGGGTTCAACCCCTAGTCAATACCTCGCTCTTTACGTAAAGTTTTTTTTCAGTACTTTCAAAAGAGCTATCTATTCTAATTAAACGGCCTTTGTGATTCAGGGATTTGTGATTCGAACGAAATTCGAACTTTAGCGTAAAGAGCGAGGTATTGAATAGGAGGCGAACCCCCTCATATACGTAATAATTTCTGTTAGTTTTAAGCATTGATGTTGCTCCTCACTTTCAGTTGAAAAAACTTGTTTTTTTATTCAATCAAACTTAAAAACAACATATATTACTATTGATGAATAGTTGAAATCTACAATGGACACAATGTAAAAAAGAATACAAGCTAAGCTTAAAATAGAAAGAACTTAACCCAAACAAGAGTGAGGGTGCCACCCTCCCAAGAGCCTCTAATACTATATGACAAAACTGGCAGATAAAACTATCCAGCAAAAGTCCAAAACACGTAAATTGTGTGTTTTGATCAGAAGGAGGGGAAGAAGGAATAATCAATGACTACAAACGAGGGGGAATAGGAGAGGGCATACAATAATTCCTGAAAAAAGCTCCCAGGGTCACCGTTACAACGTATACAAGGTTTCCATACCAAGTGTTTATATTCTCAGTTACTATTTAAATAAAACACTCAAAACTCAACTAACGTCAAGAAACTTGAGCTGAATATGTCACTTAAGGGTTTATACCTCAATAAGATTAATTCAACAAAAGAAATAGCCCACGTGAACAAGGGATCAGCATCTGAATAAACAATCCCCAGACCCCCCTTTATTCAATTTGTTACATGATTTACCCACTTGAAAGCCCATTCCGAGAATGTTTGGCCTGTGAAAACATTCGTAATAGAATAATTATTGGTTAAGCGACGGTGAATAATTGACGAATGATGATAATGATGTCACAAAAATGTCGAATATCTAGACTAATCCAAAGGAATAAGTAATAACAAACAGAAGAGGAAATTTCTGATAGATGCACTCAATCGGAGATATATATTTTGGAGGGGTGCGTAGGGGTAAAGATGATATTATAGAGTAATTGAAAAATAAAGCTGAGATATACATTTATAAGAGATTTCTATGTTTCTTGATACAGACAGAAAAACCTTATCCTGTAAAGTTTATAGTTGGTGAGCGCAAATAACCAAAGTGATGACATTTATTAGATAATTTCAGGTGCGAACTTCCAAAATATGAATTTGTTTTACACGCTGATTGGAACATACCAAAATTATAATAGAAAAGTATTTGTTGTGAATATTTCCAATTGTCAAAAATGTGGTTATCTATGATTACAACGGTTAAATATATATTTTTGGAGTAGCGGGTGGGTCTAACCGTTGGAAATCTCTGTTTACACTTGTCGCATTTTTCTGCATAAAAATATATACAAAAACCGTGTCCATGGTATAGGCTAAGGTGACTAGTCCTTTCACCACTTTCAAAAGCAAAAAGTTTCTCTTTAATGTTTATATAATGTAGAAAGAAAGGCAATAACATTACTTTCATGGTAAACATCTTCTTCCGGAGGAGAGTTTCGTCAGTCGGGTATCAATAGAACGTATCTTCGTAATTGTAATTTTCAGAAGAGCAAAAAAAAAACTTTCAAATTTTTTTATTTCCCCTCCAATAACTGTAAACAAAAACGGATCGATATTTAAAATCAATACATGTCGATTGGTTTTTGTTTTACGGTTATCAGAGGGAAAATAAAAGAAAACTTATGAGGCTTTTTTTCTGCTCCTCTGAAAATTTACTATTATGTAAATATGTCCTTTTGATACCCAACTGACGGTTTTCCAAAAATTTGCCGAAACTTGGCACATACACAAAGGGTATCACTCCCTATTAAGCGTGATAAATCTCTCAAGTCCAAGTTCCAAGTCCCACTTTATTTTTGACGTCTATGCTCTATAGAGAGGGAAACAAACTGTTTAATCGGCCTCCCATTACTTTATTTAAAATAAATGCGAATGTATTTACCTTGTGTCCCATAAGATACGACTGTTAGGGGATACACTATATGCGCATCCAGGAAATTTATCAGAGTGAGATGGGGCTGCGCTGGAGGGAGCTTTGTTTTTACCACAGTTTATATAATTAGCAGTATGATCTTTCCCTATCTCACCCATTATAAAAACCCGGACCGAGGTGCGAGTGCTCCAGAGAACGTATAAGCCACAGTTTATATAATATACAGTTTATATAATATATTTTATATAATATAATTATATAAACTGTGGTATAAACATAAGCGGCATTAGATATTTTCACGGGTAGACAAAGAATAATCACCTACGGAACAAGTGCTGACAAAACCACTTGGCCGGCTCACCAATAAGTGGGTAATAAGTGCACAAATAAGTGGGAGGAGCTTTTTGTTCGCACCGAGAATGAAGAACCAGAAATCATCTTCGGTAAACTTACTGGATAATTATATAAACTGTGGTTTTTACCAACGTTGAAATGAGAATATGTCTTAATTTCCTTTTTGTACATTTTTAAAATTCTTGTTTACCACTGGTGAAGGGGATTAACTCCCCCCCCCCTGTTCTTCTAAGCTGCTTTATATTTGGAACCTATGCAAAAAGGTAAATTTTGTCAAAAAAATGTGTCAGAGAATACTGCTTTCAAGAACTCTAAGCACTTAAGACTCCAAAGCAAAATTGTAATCAAATAAAAGCAAGTTATGAAATTCAAAAACTGGATAAACTATCGGTAAAATAACAAAATAGTTCGCAACAGTTTTGTGCATTCAAATGTTTTCAGATGTATCCGCTTGCAGTATGTACATACATCCCACTACAGGGGGCGAATAGAGCTAGGTCCAAAACGTTCAACAGCACTCTTAATAAAATTAAATAAAAAAAAAACTTTTTTTTTAACTGAAAGTAAGGAACGAGGTTAAAACTTAAAACGAACAGAAATTATTCCGTATATGAAAGGGGTTGTCCCCTCCTCAACGCCTCGGTCTTTACGCTAAAGTTTTTTATTGTTTAAAAAAATAGAGTTGCGAGAAAGTCAAACTTTAGCGTAAAGATCGAGGCGTTGATGAGAGGACAGTCCCTTTCATATACGGGATAATTTCTGTTCGTTTTAAGTTTTAACGTCGTTCCTTACTTTCAGTTAAAAAAAACTTGTTTTTTCTATTTAATTTTTGAATTAATGCAGGTTTTGATTTTCGCTCACCGTACATGAATAATTAAAAACAAATTTGCATATTAGTTTTACTTTTATTTGGTTTAATGGCTTTCTCGAAACCTGTTTAATTTTATTTACGAACGTTTTTATTAGTAATAAATATACGTAACTTACGAATTAACTTACGTAACAAACTTCTATATTCATAGATTTTTAATGTGTAAATTAAGGGGTTCGCCCCTAGTCAACACCTTGCTCTTTAAGCTAAAGTTCGAATTTTGTCCCAACTCTTTAAAAATGACCCCTTAATCACAAAGGCCATTAATTAGAATAAATAGCTCTTATGAAAGTACTAAAAAATCTTTGGCTTAAAGAGCGAGGTATTGACTAGGGGGTGAACCCAAGAATATACGTAATATTTTCTGTTCGTTTTAAGTTTTGATGTTGCTCCTTACTTTCGGTTGAAAAACTTGTTTTTTTTATTTAATTTCTGATCTTTTTCTTTAATAATAATGGGAAATCCGGCGCCCCCTTCATAGCAATGTCCCTTCTCCCATGAAAAATTCCTTCATGGAAATATCCTCCCATATAACCCCCGACCCCCCCCCCCACCTACCAGAAAATATCCCCTCTGAAAACCTCTGCATACTTCAGAATAACCAATACTAGGCTATATGTTAACATTGGGTAAAGTTCATAACTCTCAGCCCTCCCCCGGGGACTTCGGGAGTTAATTCATCCTAAAAGACATAGTTATCATATTTTCGACCATGCTGAACTAAATTGCGATCTCAAAATTTTGATCTGATGACTATGGGAAAAAATGAGCGTGGGAGGGGGCCTAGCTGCCCTCCAATTTTTGGTCACTTAAAACTGGTTCTAGAACTTTTAAATTTCGTTCCAATGAGCCCTCCCACGATATTTTAGGACCACTGGGTCGATACGATCACCCCTGGAAAAAAAAAAAAAAAAAACAAACAAATAAACGAGCATCCGTGATCTTTCTTCTGGCAAAAAATGCAAAATTCCACATTTTTGTAGATAGGTGCTTGAAACCTCTACAGTAGGGTTTTCTTATACGCTGAATATGATGGTGTGATTTTCATTAAGGTTCTATAACTTTTAGGGGTCTTTCCCCTTTTTTTTATAAAATCAGCCAAATTTTCTCAGGCGCGTAACGTTTGATATGACTAAAGACTAAACTTGATGAAACTTATATGTTTGAAATCAGCATTAAAATCAGATTCTTTTTATGGATCTACTGGGATCAAAACTCCGCTTTTTAGAGTTTCGGGTACTATTGAGCTGGGTCGCTCCTTACTTACAGTTCGTTACCACGAACTGTTTGGTACATATTTAGAATCTACAAGGCCAAAGAAATAGTTTTTTTTCGGATTTTTTTTTTCGCTAAGATGTTCCAATAAAGACTTGTATTCATTTAAAGGCAAAAAAAAAGAATTCAATCAGTGGGAGAGAGTACAAGAAACACGTACTAAACCATTTCAGGCAGAAGTTATTTTTTTCTATGTAAATTCATTTAGCATTTAACAGGATCTGGCAGAAAAATGAATGAATCTTTGGAGGTTTTGAGAATTCAGGGCGCAAGAATAGGTTTGAAAATTAATGTTAAGAAGGCTAAGTCGCTAAGGCTAGGAATAAGTTAGATGAAGAGGTGATGCTGGGTAACAAGAAGACCGATCAAGTAGACAGCTCCACTTATCTAGGTAGTATCAAAAAGTTCGTGGTAACGAACTGTAAGTAAGGAGCAACCCGACTCAATAGTATCCAAAACTCTAAAAAACGGAATTTTGATACCAGTAGATACATCAAAGGAAATATATTTTTATGCCAATTTGAAATATATGAATTTGATCAAATTTAGCCCAACCCACCAAACGTTAGGAGTCTGAACATATTGCCTGATCCTCCAAACAAAGTTGAAGCACCCCTAAATATGATAGAATCTTAAAGAACTTAAAACCCTCAGATTCACCGTAAAAGAGAACCCTACTGTAGATGTTTCAAGCTCCTATCTGCAAAAATGTGAGATTTTGTATTTTTTGCCAGAGAAAAGAATCACGGATGCGTGTTCATTTATTTTTTTTCTTATTTTTTTTTATTTTATTTTATTATTTATTTCCAGGGGTCATCGTATCGATCCAGTAGTCCTAGAATACCGTGAGATGGCTCATTCAAATGGAAATTAAAAGTTCTAGTTCCCTTTTTAAGTGACCAAAAAAATTGGAGGGCAACTTTGCCCCCTTCCACGCTCGTTTTTTCCCTAAAGTCACCTAATCAAAATTTTGAGATAACCATTTTGTTCAGCATAGTCGACAATCTAATAAACATGTCTTTGAGGATGACTTAGTCTCCCACAGTTCCTGGGGGGAAGGGTTGTAAGTTATGAACTTTGCCCATTGTTTACACATAGTATTGGTTATTGGAAAATATACAGGTTCAGGAGGGTTTTTTTCAGGTGGGGGTGGGAGGGGGGGCGGAGGAGGGGATTACGTGGGAGGATCTTTCCATAGAGGATGTTTCCTTGGGTAAGGGACATTTCTATGAAGGGGGCGCTGGATTTCCCAGCATTATTTAAAAACGATCAGAAATTAAATAAAAAAAAACTGAAAGTTTTTTCAACTGAAAGTAAAGAGCAACATTAAAAATTAAAACAAAAATAAATTATTATGTGTATGAGGGAGTTCGCCCCATAGTCAATACCTCGCTCTTTACGCGGAAGTTTTTTTTTTTATTAATTTCAAAAAGAGCCATTAAACGGCCTTTGTGATTCAAGGAATTGTGATTCGAACAAAATTCAAATTTTAGAGTAAAGAGCGAGGTATTGACTAAGGGGCGAACCCCCTCATATACGTAATAATTTCTGTTTATTTTAAGTTTTAATGTTGCTCCTTACTTTCAGTTGAAAAAACTTGTTTTTTTTTTATTTAATTATTAGTAAAGACGGCGGGTGCAGTTAAGATGTTAAAAGTAGAATAGCCAAAGACTTTTTTTTGTTTTGTTTTTCCAAAGTTGAAAAAGTTTGGAAGAGTAGGAAGATAAGTCTGGAAACCAAGATTGGAATATTGTAAGCTACTATGATGACAGTGGCCAAGTATTGTTCTGAAGCGTGGGCGCTCCGAAAGACGGAGGAGGACTTGCTAGATGTTTTCCAGAGAAATTGCATACGGATTGTTCTAAGCGCCTGTCTGATTGACCGTATCTCTAACAGTAAGCCGTACGAGACATTGTTCAATTCCACTTTCAAAGGCTACAATGAGAGAAAGGTTGAGATGGCTAGGAAACGTTCTCCGAATGAAGGATGACAGATTGCGAAAGATCGTCCTTATCGGCCAACCCTGTAGGGCCAAACGAAAAGCAGGTCGTCCTCGAACGGGCTGGGAGGATATCCTAAGGAAAGATTTAGGGGAAATTTGAACTTCTTGCGATGTAACACAACATGTATTTAGTTCTTGAATCCAAGAGAGTATTTTCACTATACAGTCCATAGGTTTCCTTAAAATGTTTACAAATTGTATACGCAGTTTGGTTAGTCTACCCTGCTTCATCTTATGGTTGGGGATTGAGTTGAAACTTTCAGGATTCTTTTTTTTTATGGGAGGAGTGTAAGTAAGGGAACTTCAACTTTTGTGTTGGAGGGAAAAGGCGGAACATATTTTTTGCTCTGGTCCTCACAAGGAAGTATACGTTAGGAAGTATTTACGACAGGCTCAATTGCTAGTTTAATGTAGTTGATCTGTGAAGTGAACAATTCCAACAGCATTAGATCAGAATAACATACATGTCATTCCTTCCCTTTCAAATAATAGGTATTGTAACAAAAGACCATAAATTTTCAAGTCGCCAAGCCATACTATCCCATTAGTTAAGTGTGGGATACAGCTAAGGGACCCAGAGCTTGAGGTGTTGAATTTACCCTGAAAAACATGTAAATCCTTTATAATTGAAGTTACCAAATAGTTCAATTAATTTAAATCAAATCTCACTTGAAGCAATACAAACAAATAATTCAAAAATTCGGTACTTTCGCATTACATGGTACATACTTGAGAATGTATATCTACAATGTAGATAAGACATTAACCGGTTTTTGGCCGGCAGTATAGAAAGAAAATTAGCTTAGGCTCAGTTGAAATCTACATTGTAGGTATATTTTTTAATAAATATTTAATATATAGACAACAGGGCGGATCAACTAAGTGCGAGGCCCGATTGAATTTTTTTTTTTGCAGAGCCCCTCTACATATTAAATTTTAAAGCAAAATTTAAGTCCACTATATTATATATATATATATATATATATATATATATATATATATATATATATATATATATATATATATATATATATATATATATATATATATATATATATATATATATATATATATATATATATATATATATATATATATATATATATATGCTGCATTTACATGTAACCTTTAGCATAGCTGTTTGTGTCTCACAATATTTCTTCCTAGAGATCTGATGGGTTATGACTGATCTAATAATTTAAAAGATGTGAAAGCTGTTCTTTAATATCTCCATTGAGTTCCAAAAGGTTGATTTCGCCACATGAATATAGTTCAAAATCACCTTCATACGTCTGTGATGGGTGTGCCGCTGAAGTGACTTTGTGATAAATTTGTCCAGCTATTTTGAAGCTGAAAAAATTACGACTATTTTTGGTTCAATCATCGCAAACATAACACTAAAGCAAAACATGAGTTCCAGTTTCGTATTTGTTTGTGGAACTCTTTGGAGATCAATTGGTTTCCTATAATAGACCAAATAAATTCATTTGGAAATTGTTGATGCTGCAATGCAATTCGACAAAGCACAGCAGTCCCCAAGTAAATCATCTTTATTGGCTCCTTGACCTCTTGGATAATGGAGGACTCCCGAGCGAATCAAACAGTTCGTGGTAACGAACTGTAAGTAAGGAGCGACCCAGCTTAATGGTAAACGAAACTCTAGAAAACGGGATTTTGATATCAATAGATACATCAAAAGAATCAGATTTTAATGCTGATTTCAAATATATAAGTTTCATCAAGTTTAGTCCTCCCATCAAAAGTTATCTTTTAGGATGAATCCCCCGAATTCCCCGGGGAGAGGGCTGAAAGTTATGAACTTTACCTAATGTTAACATATAGTATTGGTTATTGAGAAGTATACAGACGTTTTCAGGGGGGATTTTTTCGGGTAGTGGAGGGGGTGGATCGAGGGTTATGTGGGAGGATCTTTCAATGAAGGAAGTTGCCTTGGGGGAAGGGACATTGCTTTGAAGGGGGCGCCGGATTTGCCAGCATGATTTAAAAAAAAGATCAGAAATTAAATAAAAAACAACAAGTTTTTCAACTGAAAGTAAGGATCAACATCAAAACTTAAAACGAACAGAAAATATTACTTATATGATTAGGTTCATCCCCTAGTCAATACCTCACTCTTAAAGCCAAAGATTTTATAGAACCTTACTTTCATTAGTACTTTCATTAGAGCTATTTATTCTAATTAACGGCCTTTTTTATTAAGGGGTCATTTTTAAAGAATTGGAACAAAATTCGAAATTTACCTTAAAGAGCAAGGTATTGATTAGAGGGCGAACCCTCTAATATACGTATTAAAAATATATGAATATAGAAGTTCGTTACGTAAGTTAATTCGTAAGTTACGTATATTTATTAGTAATAAAAACGTTCGTAAATAAAATCAACTGATCTAATAATTTAAAAGATGTGAAAGCTGTTCTTTAATATCTCCATTGGGGTCCAAAAGGTAGATTTGGCCAGATGAATATGGTTAAAAATCACCTTCATACGTCTGTGATGGGTGTGCCGCTGAAGTGACTTTGTGATAAATTTGTCCAGCTATTTTGAAGCTGAAAAAATTACGACTATTTTTGGTTCAATCATCGCAAACATAACACTAAAGCAAAACATGAGTTCCAGTTTCGTATTTGTTTGTGGAACTCTTCAGAAATCAAATGATGCTCAATAACAGGCCAAACAAATTCATTTGGAAATTGTTGATGCTGCAATGCAATTCGACAAAGCACAGCAGTCCCCAAGTAAACCCCTATATATATATTCCAATAGCCTATAAGTGATTATGTCTCTGAAGTCAGATAGAAATACGTTGTGGAAACAAATTACGCGATTTCAGAATTTCTACTTAATAAATTCTTAATTTTCTCATAACTTTTGATGGATTAAGTTAAACGAAATAATTTAAAAATATTCAAAATCAGCATTAAAATACAATTCAGTTGATATGTATTTTGAAAAAATTACAGCGCTCGGATCAAACATAGGAAATAACGATATGGAAATAAATATCTACAAGTCTATACAAGTCTTTATACCAGATAAATCGCAATGGATCGCTTTGGAAAATACATTATAGCTATAGTTTAATTAAATATTTAGTTGGTATTTTGGTTAGGTTATGTATTTAATATAATGCACTCATGGCGGCCCCCTAATATATATTTAGATTTTGTTGGGGTATAATTTAGCGATTTTTAAGGAAAATATCTCCCTCACTTCCAGTAAATTCTTACGCTTTGTTACTAGATAAATGTGAAGGCCCCCCTTTTTACATTCCGTTTCCTTAATCTTATAGCTTTATCCTTCCCATGTGGTCACAAGTCAAGCAAAAATATCTACTGGAAAATACTTAACTTTCAATTCAAAATCCTTCCTCCGATGAAACAAGTTTCGAGAAAGCCATTTAACCAAATAAAAGTGAAATTAATATGCAGATTTTGTTTTAATTATTCATGTACGGTGAGTCAAAATCAAAACCTGCATTAATTCAAAAACGTTCAAAAATTAAATAAAAAAACAATTTTTTTTACTGAAAGTAAGGAACGACGTTAAAACTTAAAACGAACATAAATTATTCCGTATATGAAAGGGGCTGTCCCCTCCTCAACGCCTCGCTCTTTACGCTATTAAATAAAAAAAAACAAGTTTTTTTAACTGAAAGTAAGGAGCGACATTAAAGCTTAAAACGAACAGAAATTATTCCGTATATGAAAGGGGCGGTCCCCTCCTCAACGCCTCGCTCTTTACACTAAAGTTTTTTATTGTTTAAAAAAAATAGAGTTGTGAGAAAGTCAAACTTTATCGTAAAGAGCAAGGCGTTGAGGAGGGGACAGCCCCGTTCATATACGGAATAATTTCTTTTTGTTTTAAGTTTTAATGTCGCCTCTTACTTTCAGTTAAAAAAAACTTGTTTTTTTTAATTTAATTTTTGAACGTTTTTGAATAAATGCAGGTTTTGATCTTGGCTCACCGTACATGAATAATTAAAACAAAATTTGCATATTAATTTAGCCTACTTTTATTTGGTTAAATGGCTTTCTCGGAACTTGTTTAATTTTATTTACGAACGATTTTATTTATAATAAATATACGCAACTTACGAATTAATTTACGGAACCAACTTCTATATTCATATATTTTTAATACGTATATTAGGGGGTTCGCCCCCTAGTCAATACCTTGCCCTTTAAGCGAAAGTTCGAATTTTCTTCCAATTCTTTAAAAATGACCGCTTAATCACAAAGGCCGTTAATTAGAATAAATAGCTCTTATGAAAGTACTAAAAAACCTTTGGCTTAAAGAGTGAGGTATTGACTAGGGGGTGAACCCGATCATATATGTAATATTTTCTGTTCGTTTAAAGTTTTGATGTTGCTGCTGTTGCAGTTGAAAAACTTGTTTTTTTATATTTAATTTCTGATCTTTTTTTAAATAATGCTATGAAGTCCGGCGTCCCCTTCATAGCAATGTCCCTTCCCCCATGAAAACTTCCTTCATGGAAAGATCCTCCCACATAACCCCCGAACCACCTCCCCCCCCACTACCAGGAAAAATCTCACCTGAAAACGTCTGTACTGTATACTTCCCAATAACCAATACTATATGTTAACATTGGGTAAAGTTCATATTTTTCAGCCCTCCTCCCGGGAACTTCGGGGGATTAAGTCATCCTAAAAGACTTACTTATGATATTTTCGAACATACTGAAAAAAATGGCCATCTCAAAATTTTGATCAGGTGACTTTGGGAAAACAATGAGCGTGGGAGGGGGCCTAGTTGCCCTCCATTTTTTTGGTCACTTAAAAAGGGCACTATAACTTTTAGTTTCCGTTCCAATGAATCCTCCCATAACGTTTTAGTATCACTGGGCCAATACAATCACCCCTGGGGAAAAAAAAAAAAAAAAAAAAAAAAAAAAAAAAAAAAAAAAAAAAAAACACGCATCCATGATATTTCTTCTGGCAAAAAATTCAAAACTACAAATTTTTTTAGATGGGATCTTGAAACCACTACAGTAGGGTTCTCTGATACGCGGAATATGATGGTGTGATTTTCATTAAGGTTCTATAACTTTTACGGGGTCTTTCCTCCCTTTTTCGAAAATCAGCCAAATTTTCTCAGGCGCGTAACTTTTGATAAGTAGGAATAAACTTGATGAAACTTATATATTTGAAATCAGCATCAAAATCCGATTCTTTTGATGTATCTACTTGTATCAAAATACCGTTTTCTAGAGTTTCAGTTACTATTGAGCCGGGTCGCTTCTTACTTACAGTTCGTTACCACGAACTGTTTGAAAGTTTGACTTTCTCACAACTTTTTTTTTTTTAAAAAATAAAAAACTTTAGCGTAAAGAGCGAGGCGTTGAGGAGGGGACAGCCCCTTTCATATACGGAATAATTTCTGTTCGTTTTAAGTTTTAACGTCGTTCCTTACTTTCAGCAAAAAAACTTGTTTTTTATTTAATACATGCAGAGTTGAAGGGTTTCAATGACTTGTAAATAACACTTGCGTAGTTTACTGCATCTTTGTAGGTTTTTACTGGGTTTTATGCAACAATTTGTTGACATCGAATATTGCGATGGTGCTATTCTTCTAACATAATATTTTTTCGGTACTTGTGTACATAATGGTACACACTCGAGAAGTAAAGTTAGGTCAATCCTAATGAAATACACCAAAATATAATGAAAATACAATACTTTAGAAATAAATGTTGGCTATATTTTTTTGCACATTGGGGGAGAGAGGGGAGTATAGCGGGTCTGCATGCAAAATGTGATAGGTACAATTATGCTACATATTATGAAGTAAGAATTGTTTTCAAACTTCAGACTGTCCAAATACTTTACCCCCACCCCCTAATGTCCAAATATATAGCCCAAACTATATAAATCCAGTGTATCCTATCACCCGTCACTTGTTTTCCACTGAGCGTAAGCTAATTGTCTCTTAATAAAGACAGATAAAACCGGTTTGTTCTCGAATATGTACCATTATGTACACAAGTACCTTTTTTCTTCTGCATTTTCATTTTTGACTTGTTCTGATTCTCGCTTTCCTTTAGCAACACAGTTTTTTATTCTTCACTGACATTTTTAACAGTCTTGATAGTTGCTTTAGCGTGTCGGCTAACCTAACAGTTCTTTGTTCTTCACTTTCATCTTTGGCAAGTTCTGATTCCTGCTGTTGCTTTAAATTCTCGATGCAGAATATCTTCTAACTGCATACTTTGTTCTCGCGATCGTATATCTTCTAACCACATGTTTCTCTTTTCTTCATTTTCATTTTGGTTCATTCTGATCCTCTTTGTCGCATGTCTTCTAACCGTATTTTTTTGTTCTTCACTTTCGTTTTTGAGTCGTTGTGATTCTCGTTGCCATTTATCTTTTGGCTGCATATTCCTATATTTTTCAATTTCGTTTTCGACTTGTTCTAATTGTTGGTTTCACTAATATTTTAACTGCATATCTTTTTGATCTTTATTTTTGTTTATCCTTGCTTCAGACATTTTTTCAGTGCCTTCTGCCTTAGTTGCTTGGATTGATCTTGTCACTTTTGATAGTCTTGGTCAGTGGTTCTCAAACTGTGGTACGTTAACCCCCTGCGGATACGCCAAACTTTTAGGGGGTACCCGGCCGGCCAACACAAAACAATGAAACAACCCTTTAAATCTAGAACTGGCAATTTTATTTATATTTTAGCAATAGTTTACTTAGTATCGGTAACTGAGAAGGGGTACCTAAAATTTATTGTGGGTAAAAAGGGGTACAGTGTCTAAATAAGTTTGAGAACCAATGGTCTAGGCTGTTCATTATCAACCGTCGTACATTTACGTTTCTCAGGTCGTTTTCTTGATCTTGTCCCATTTGATGGTCCAGTTTGTTCATTTTGAGCTTACGGTTTTGTCCTCTTTTCTTAATTTTTGTACTCATTTTGTGCTAACGTTAATTTACGTTTGTATCCCCTTGGTATGGTCCCTTTTGAAACTTACATCACCGGATATAGGCAAATGAATTTGCATATTTCTAAATTTTTATTCTACAGATGCTTCTAAAACGATTTTAAAATCTATTTTCCTTGTGTCTTCTCTTTCAGTC
The DNA here is from genome assembly GCF_049724085.1 of Artemia sp. Qi Xiang Cuo. NCBI lineage: Eukaryota > Metazoa > Arthropoda > Branchiopoda > Anostraca > Artemiidae > Artemia > Artemia sp. Qi Xiang Cuo. The sequence goes on along the minus strand of NC_142795.1, from coordinate 70,521,487 downwards.
ATCGTGATTGCTAAACTATTTATTCTATCTTGATTTATTGTTGATATCAGTATAGTTTTTTTAAATTGGTTTTAGCCTGGAAAATGATCTCTCTCCAGAAGCAACACTTACTGGAATTGTTAAGAACACTTTACAATTTCTAAAATCAATTGTTCGTTTTCATGGCGGTGCGGGGCCCAAATGGGCCCAATCGCCATTTTTCTGGCCCTGTATATAGAGATGGTATATTGATTGGGTTAGGTTAGGTATTAAATATCATGCGTTCTGCCCCCCTCCTCCTAATCATAATTCTTTGTTGTAGTTTTCACAATTTTGTTACTAAAGAATGGTATTTCCATCATTTTTCGGCATTTTTCAATATGATTAACCAAACTCCATTTCTCGAGTGTGTACCATATAATACGGAAATACTGAAAATTCAATACAAATAAAACTTGTCTTAATGTCAACCCTTTATCAGTGACAATGGACGTTAAAAAGAAGGCATTTATTTTAATTACGGTGGCACCATTTTGAGGTGCCACCCAAATTGGCCAATTGTTATGCGAAATTGACCTTTTATGCCTATTTTGAGATTTTTATAAAATACTTTTTACTAGAAGGGATTCGAAAGTTGCATTAGCCAAGGATCCGGGGAAAATCTTAATCCGACTCTGATAGCTCTGTTAATACAATAATTGTTTTATTTATACAGAGAATTCCAGAAACAAGCTTTATTTAGCTGGCATGTTTTTCTATAGTACCGCATTCCTTTATCAAAACAGAATCCAGATTACAAAGTCCAGTATTCTAATTTTGGACTACACAATCCGCAATGAAAATCCCCACTCTCTCAACCGTTCTACTAGAATAACATTTAAGAGAATCTAGGGCTAACCATATGTAAATCGACTCTTTTTTTCCCAATAGGGATTTAAACAAGACTAAAAATTAGGTTTCAATATGGTAATGTAAAAGCTTACTGATGTATATAGAATGAATCTTTTCAATAGTGTAATCCTTTTCTATTGATGCGTCTGTAGATGATTATCAGGGCAATAAAAGGGTTCTACCGGCACCTGCCTTATTAAATATCTCGCAAATGACTTATGGGTCAAAAAGATGGAATAGTTTGAATAGTTTCCACGATTAGAGGAAAAATTTCTTTTATTTCTCAGAAAAATAAGCGTGGGATAGAAAATTATAGCTTTATTAAGGTACAGTGTTTAGGCTACTTGCATCAGATGTTGTAAATTAAAAATAACTTTCCTTGTTTTTGCTTAAAATATCATAAGAATAAGAGAAGAACGATCAGGTCGTATGTTCTGCTCGCTGGTTCAAAATTAGACACAGGAATAGCAAGTAAATACAACAACGGCAAGAAGGTGGAGTTAGTTGACTCCCATCTTTGACATACGTTTAAGAAACGTTATGATTGGCTAAAAAAATTTATAGCGAATGACTTCAAAAATAAACAAACTTAATAAATAAAGAAGAAAAATATATAGATAAATATAATAAATAAAATATAATAAGTAATATCTTCTTACATATTCTATTCTTACATACACGTAAATATCTTATTTATACATTATGTATTCTATTAGTATTATATATTATCTTATTATAGTATTATATTCTGGAATATATATATATATATATATATATATATATATATATATATATATATATATATATATATATATATATATATATATATATATATATATATATATATATATATATATATATATATATATATATATATATATATATATATATATATATATATATATATATATATATATATATATATATATATATATATATATACATATATATATATATTCTGTTATAATGTATTAAATAAAAAAACTAGTTTTTTTTAACTGAAAGTAAGGAGCAACATTAAAACTTAAAACGAACAGAAATTATTCCGTACATGAAAGGGGCTGTCCCCTCTTCAACGCCTCGTTCTTTAAGCAAAAGTTTTTTATTGTTTTAAAAAATAGAGTTGTGAGAAAGAGTCAAACTTTAGCATAAAGAGCGAGGCACTGAGGAGGGGACAGCCCCTTTCATAAACGGAATAATTTCTGTTTTTTTTTAAGTTTTGATGTTGCTCCTGATGGGTATGACTAAACTGAAACTTATATATTTGAAATCAGCATAAAAATCCGATTCTTTTGATGTATCTATTAGTATCAAAATTCTGTATTTTAGAGTTTCGGTTACTATTGAGCCGGGTTGCTCCTTACTTACAGTTCGTTACCACGAACTGTTTGATACTAATGAATTCATTTCGGGGAATGTTGAAGGGGATATTGAAATAAATCAAAGGACACTAATTGCATCCAGGTTTACAACAAATAAATGTTAATGATTGCTACTAGGCATAATCTAATAACCGAACATTTTTGTTTTAGACAATTGACATTAGACTTTCTAAATGACTAGATAAGTATCTAGAACTAACCAATGGTAGGGACAACTGGGTGGTGGGGTTGATAAAGGTAAATCTTGAATATTAAGGAATCCTGTGGTTTATACAAACGTATAGTGGCATAAGGTAAGACAATTGTTCAAACAGGAACAACTTATTTTTAAGGGAATTAGGGGCACATGAGGCTACCTCATGGCAAGGCTGATATAAATAAGATAAATTTTGCTTAAACATGTTTTAGACTTATTAATAAGATAGATGTGATCCGAAGTGATTTAGGAGTTTGGTACTACATAGACCCATAGAAAAAACAAATAGAGTTTTTTGAAAAGTTATTCAAGTTAGCTATGGTATATACCGTACACTTTTAAAAATTTTAATGGGAGGCCTGGGTTTACCCGATAGAACCCTCACTTGGTAATTTATTTTTTATTTTTACGGATCAAAATACCTAAATATCATTAAAAAACGCATGACAAGTTTCTAAACGATATATAATCTCTGCAACGAACATACAACATAAACCAGGCAGGTGCGCATTTTTTGGGGAGAGGGGGCTAATAATAAGAAAATTTAGGGGGTTATATTACACAAAAATCATTTGACACATTTGAATAAGAAGTGCCCACGGACTCGAGAATTTTTGAATTTCAGAGGGGCAGCCTTAACCCCAAACTCCTCCCCCTGACTTGAACATAAAATTTCAATGTAAAAACAAATATGGTGCATCTGCAAAGTACTAACAAAAACAATAAGTTGAAATTTGGGTAAAAATCTGAATTTTTTTCAGTTTAACCAAGTGGTTTTTTTTTTATAACCAGCACTGTTAACGTCCGATTCAGTTTTTGCAAAAGAGGTTTTTGTAATTTAGCTTAAATTAAGAACATCCAACACCTAACACTAAAGAAAACAACTAAATGAACAAATGGTTGAAATACGAGAGTCTAAGAAATAAGAAACTACAATAGGAGAGCGAACTGAAAAAAAAAAAAATGACATTCCTTTTATAACAACTTCCCCTTACAAGTAAATATACTTTGCTTTCTATCAGCTTCAATCCTTGTAGGCGTGTCAAATGAAATATGTGTGTCCTCCCATTGTGGCTATCATGAACAACATGTTGTTTTTTTTTTTTTGCCAAATAAAAACACATCTGGCATAATGGGGATGCATTTAATTTGTAAAGGCAGGGTTTTCAAATGATAAAAGGCGTGTAAGTTGGGGAATTTACTGAGACAGGTTATATTGAAAAATAAAAAAGGATCCTAAGAATGAAGCTAGGAGAATAGGTATGGTATTTAGCTGCATTTTGTAAATTGTAAAAAGAAGATAACTTGTGAACAGCTCATTGTGAATGATTTTCTTTTCCGTTTTTTTGATGACAAAATCCGAGACAACAGCAATAATTCTAATCTGGCATTTTTTTTTTCAGGAAATTTATTTTCACCAAACACTACTAGTTGCGTGGGTGGTTGGCCATACAACAGACAAGAAACTCTCCAGAGACGTCAACTATTCATGTGAAGTTCTTTGAATACCTCTTGTTTAGATTTCGGCTGCTATTGAACAGATTCGGATTGAACAGGTGCAGGGCCCGATTGGATCTTTTATGCGGGGTCCACACTATATATTAAATATTTAAATAAAATATACTTGCATGGCAGTTTACGCACGTAAAGTTTTTCACGTAGGTAGTGCAAAATCTCGCAAATATAGGACTTTACCTTTTACGGGCATCAGTTATCTATATTATAATGTATATACAGGTACTATATCATAGGCAGCGCAATCGCGCTGCCTAAGTAAAGAACGATGTTGGCACAATGTATTATTTATTTTTTCCATACCAGGGCACTTCGTATCGAAAAAGTTGTCATAGAAACTTCGAAAAGGGCTCATTCGATTGGAAATTCGAAAGGCTAGTGCCCTTTAAGATAGTCGAAAATAATTGGAAGGAAACTAACACCGCTTCCACGCCCACCCTTTCCCCAAACACATCCAATCAAAATTTTGAGATAGCCATTTTGCTCAGCGTATTTGATTCCCAAATATAAATTATGTTTTGAGGAGGACACTCCGCCACAGCCCTCATGGCAAGGGTTGCAAGCTATGTCCTAGGGGCATATAAGGTTTTTATAGAAAGTGTTGTCGTAGAAACTTCAAAAAGGGTTCATTCAATTGGAGATTCAAAGGGCTAGTGCCCTTTTTAATAGTCAAAAGTGATTGGAGGGCAACTAAACCCGCTCTCTAGCCCACCATTTCCCCAAACACATCCAATCAAAATTTGAGAAAGCCATTTTGTTCAACGTAGTTGAAAGTTCTGAAAATTAAGTCTTTGAGGATGACAACCCCCCACAGCCCCCAGGGGAAGGATTATAAGATATGCCCTGGGGACATCAAAGGTTTTTATAGAAAGCGTTGTCGTAGAAACTTCAAAAGGGCTCATTCGATTGGAAATTGAAATGGCTAGTGCCCTTTTTAATAGTCGAAAGAGATTGAGGGCAACTAACACCCTTCCACGCCCACCATTTCCCCAAACACATCCAGTAAAAATTTTGAGATAGCCATTTTGTTCAACGCAGTTGAAAGTTCTGGAAATTAGATCATTGATGATGATAACCCCCTCAGAGCCATCAGGGCAAGGGTTATAGGCTAAGTTATGCCCTGGGCGCAAATAAGATTTTTACTGAAAGCTTTGTCACAGAAACTTGAAAAAGGGCGCATTTGATTGGAAATTCAAAAGGCTAGTCTCCTTTGTAATAGTCGAAAGTGATTGGAGGGCAACTAATCCCCTTCTCACGCCCACCTTTTCCCTGGACACATACAATAAAAAATTTTAGATAGCAATTTTTTTCAACGTGGTTGAAAGTTTTGGAAATTAGGTTTTTAGGGATGACACCTCCCCCACAGCCCTCAGGGCAAGGGTTGTAAGTTATGCCCTGGGGGCAGATAAGGTTTTTATAGAAAGCGTTGTCGTAGAAACTTCTCAAAAGGGCTCATTCGATTGGAAATTGAAATGGCTAGTGGCCTTTTTAATAATCGTAAGTAATTTGAGGGCAACTAACCCCCCTCTCACGACCACCATTTTCCCAAAAACATAAAATTAAAGTTTTGAAATAGCCATTTTTTTCAACATAGTTGATAGTTCTGGCAATTAGGTCTTTGGGGATGATAACCCCCACAGCCCTCAGGGCAAGGGTTGTAAGTTATGCCCTGGGGGCATATTAGGCTTTTATAGATAGTGCTGTCGTAAAACTTCAAAAAGGGCTCATTCGATTGGAAAATGAAAGGGCTAGTGCGATTTTTAATAGTTGAAAGTAATTGGAGGGCTAGTGCGATTTTTAATAGTTGAAAGTAATTGGAGGGCAACTAACCCCCCTCTCACGTCCACCATTTCCCCAAACACATTCAATCAAAATTTTGAGATATTCATTTGGTTCAACTTAGTTGAAAGTTCTGGAAATTATGATTTTGAGGATGAAAACCCTCCCCCCAACCCCCCTCAGGGCAAGGGTTGTAAGTTATGCCCTGGGGACATATGAGGTTTTTATAGAAACCGTTTCCGTAGAGACTTCACAAAGGGCTCATTCGATTGGAAATTGAAAGGGCTAGTACCCTTTTTAATAGTCGAAAGGGATTGGAGGGCAACTAGCCCCATTCTCACGCTCACCATTTCCCAAAACACAACCAATAAAAATTTTGAGATAGCCATTTTGTTCAACGTAGATGAAAGTTCTGGAAATTGGGTCTTCGAGGATGACCCTCCCTCAAGGGCCCTCAGAGCAAAGGTTGTAAGTTATGCCCTGGGGGCATATAAGGTTTTATAGAAAATGTTGTCGTAGAAACTTCAAAAAAGGCTCATTCAATTGGAAATTGAAAGGGCTAGTCCCCTTTTTAATAGGCTAGTCAAGACTGGTTGGAGGGCAACTAATCCCTCTGTCACGACCACCATTTCCCCAAACGCATCTTTTTTTTCAATGTAGTTTAAAGTTCTGGATGTTATATATTCGAGGATGATAGCCCCCTCCCCCCCACACACCTCTGAGCAAGGGTATTAAGTTACTCCCTTGGGGCATATAATGTTTTTATAGAGCATTGTAGCAGAAGGATCAAAAAATTTGATGGTCGGTTGCAAGTTTTAAGAGACAAAAGTGATTGGAGGAAAGCTATCACCCCTCCCACGCCGGCCATTTCCCCAAACACATCCAATAAAAATTTTGAGATAGCCATTTTGTTCAACGTAGTTGAAAAGTCCGTAAATTATGTCTTTGAGGATGACACTCCCCTTACAGCCCTCAGCGCTTTTATTGAACGTTTTGTCGTAGAAGTTTCAAAAAGGGCTCATTCGATTGGAAATTGAGAGGACTAGTACCTTTTTTATTAGTCGAAAGTAATCAGAGGACAAACGTCTCCCTCTACGCCTATCATTTCCCCAAACCCTTCCAATCAAAATACTGATATTTTGCAACAAGTAATGCTCAAAAACCCTGTAAAACTTTTAAGACCGCCTGAGACGTACACAGTGGCTTGAAATTTGTCCTTTCGGTGTAATTTACATCTTTAGCCTTGTCGTCGCAAAATTTCATATTTCACAAGAAACACAAACCTGAATTGATTTTAGGATAGAATTAGCCCAAGCCTCCTAAATAAATATTCAGGATTTGATGAAAAAAGAGGAAAAAATAGCAGAGACACCGAAATTCACACTACAGGAAAGTGGCAGAAAACCCCCTGCCAAGCAAGTCAATTTCTAACTTTAGTTGATTGCAAGTAAGCAAAGGTTTCAACGGTTTTATCACCGACTAATTGTATCCTAAATCCATAGCGTGCAAGCACGCACAGAAGCCAGCAATCAGACATAATAATCAGGCCCGGACACAAAATTCTCATTCAGGATGAAAAAAAAAAAAAAAAAAATTTGAAAACAAAAGAATATTCATAACTAGGTTGAAAACAGGTTTCTGATATTAGCTAGAGGCGTAACTCGGAAAACCAGTTCAATTATGGCAATTCCAAAGGAGTTATGTTACAAAACATGAATTGCCCTGAGAAGCCTAAAACTGACAAAATTACTGAGCTTCTTAGCTTGGACGAAAATGACCAAATTTCTGACAAGGAGGCGTAATGTTTAGTTTGGGCCTTAAGGTACAACTAGAATACCTTTGGTGTTAAAAGCTTCATTGTAAATCCTAATCGTCAGGATAAGTGCAATTATTGGATATACCTAGGCTTCTGAGCATTTGAAAAACTAAACTAGATAGGTCTACTGGAAAACTAGAGTCACCAATCGACCTAGCATACCCAGTTTATAGGGGTGGGGGAAGGACAAAATCTTATTCTGACAAAAACACCACATAACACCGTTTAAATTACCAAGTTTCAGAAGCGGTATTTACACAGCACACTATCATACGCAGGATTTCAATTTGGGCGGGAGTAAATATAGAATTTTTAGCTATAAAACAACCTATAAAATAGAATAAGGCTGTAAAATAAGGACATGGGTCTTAAGATGCGATTTTTATAGTATCGGGATGGGGGGGGGGGTAGAACCATTACCTCTTCGAATAAAACTTAGGGTGAAAATATACGATACTTTTTTTTTTTTTTTAACTTATAAATTTTTAGATATTCTTCCGTCATAAGCTTAAATGATTAAAGTTACACATGTGTATATTCGTAGACAAAGAAGAAGGAATACAAAGCTAGGATAAAAACCAAATTTCGTGTCGATAACATTAATGAGGGATTAGAAAAGAATTGTACTGCTTATGAATATAAAGTGACAAACTGGGCTTTTTATTGGAAAAATTACGTACATTTCCCCCTAGTTTCGGAAACATATGTTGCGGAACAAATGCACTTTCATTTTTCACCCTTTCTTTCAAAAACGTGCATCTGTAGATAAACCCTGCAGAAAATAGTTTTCCCCCTGTTTTATAGGTTAGAATGGTCTTTTTTGTAATTGGAAAAAGGGTAATTTGTACTTTTGTCTAGATCTATAGTTCAATGGTAGTCGGAGGACCAGGCGATATACATACAATGAAAAGGAGACTTATTATTCAAACGCTTTCATTAATTTTATTACTTTTCTAGAATTATCTTGGGGAAAAAATGGTTCTATTACACTTTTATATTTTTATTCGACCCTGCTATGTTTAGGAAGGTAAGAAGCGAAGAAATGGAATTAACATCCTTAACATTCAGATACTGATTAACTGTAGTCTCTAGTGATTTCTATAGTCTCTATTTCTAGTGATTATACTAGTATACTAGTGATTATACTAGATTATATTATATACTAGTGATTTCTATAGTCTCTATATGATATCCCCTTAAATCAGGGTTAAATACATTCTCTACTTCCATACCTTTCACTCATTCTCTTAAAGTATATCGCTAAAAACTTCTATTACAAAATCTTTCCTCTTCCACCACAAGTTTCCTATAGTTATTATCCTATAACTCATGAATTTACTATCCAACTGCTTTTGGATTCTTCCTCTCAGATTTTCATCCAAAAATTTTATCAACATCAAAACTACCTGGTAAGCAGATACGCTTTCTAAATTTCAGCTCCATATTTTCCAAAGTATAATCAACTACGGAACTTCCCTAGGTGATTATACTTTGATATTTTCTATTAATGATCTTTACTTTTAACACCAATAACAGCAGATCTATTTACAATAATATCCTGTAGCGACCCTCCCAGTCCTCTACTCACAATAAAATAATCAATAAGATTACGGTCTTATGATCGTCCATGTCCCATGTTAACTTGTATACAATTTTAAGACCAAATATCACATTCGTTACTAACAAAATAGTGTAAATACAAACTGTGGCAATCGATTACTATTGCTGTTTTCCTTCCCTATGTAGAATAGATCTAAGCTTTGATATCATCTGTATCTACTTGTACTAACCAAGGCATTCCAGTGAAAATGACATTTTCTCTTTGGAATCTTATTTATTTGTTCCTGCAACTATATATAAAATTCCTCCTAATAACAGGGAAAGTACCGTTACGATTGATTTTATTGAGGTATTATATTTAGCTAATTGCAAAGGGCACTAGATATATAAACTTCCCTTTCAAATGATCCCTTAAACAGCTCTCCATAATGTTCCTGCAGGAGTGAAAAAAAAAAAAAAAAAAAAAAAAAAAAAAAAAACCCAATAAGACACATCAGTGCTACCCATTCAAAAAAGTTATTTTTCCTGTTGGTCAAGCCAGGGGACTATAAGTTTTTGAAAAGGGTTTTCGGATAAGACGATTCCAATGGTGCATTTTGTTTCGACCCGGCACCATTTTTTAGCGGTTTCAGGCTATTTTCGGAAAATTCCCAAAACGAAATAACATTTTGTTACCAAGATTCGTCAAGATAATAGTTACCATTCCTGAATCAACTACAAATGGCAATTTTTTCTCACCAGCTAGTTTTTATTAAGACGCTTTTTTTGGTTACTATGGGTAGTGGTTCTTTCTTTACTAGCTTACAGCTCCCGCTGTAACTATGGTACAGTGCAACAATGATTCCATTATTAATTTCTTTACAGTATAAACAAGGCTTCCAAGGCTTACTCGTTTACCACGAGTCTAAATTCTTGCCTAAATACACTATCTCTCCTATCTGAATAAATGCATTCTACATCACCAAGTTGGATTTTTCCTAGGCCTGGGAGATAACTTTTAAGAAACTCCTAGCAAGTCCAGTTCAAAAGTAATCAGTGAAATTATAAGTGAGCCCACACTAGAACTGGGGAAAGAAAAGTGCATAGAATTTAGACTTGAATTGATGTCTAGTAACATCCTGGGATCATTCAATATTTCAGCACTTACTGATAATATTCTATCAACAAAAGTCGGCGCCCAGATTTCTCATCTAGCAAGCCTATCACAACCGGCACATTATATACCCGATTCAACTATACACTGCTTATGCAAATTCTCATCTGCAGCCTTAACTTTTTTCTGGAGGATTTATACCACAACCAAGAAGAAGGCCATACGAAACACTTTGTATAGATATGTAAAATTTCTCCTGGTTTTCCGTTGTGGAACTGCAACAGATTTCAATCAATGAAGTACAAGATTTCCCAACAGTTCACTTCAGTTTAATATAAATTTAAAACATCACATTTTAGGCGCAATCACAATTAGACTAACAAAAACAAATCCAATTAATGATAATTGATTTGCCTCTAGAAATAATTTTGTTGAACACAAATTAAAGCAAATGAAAACGAGACACTTTACAAGGCCTTTCTCCTTCTTGTACACAGGACTCATATCATCCTCAATAATTAAAACCCTAATTAAAATTTACTTTAACAAAACATTCATCTGTTAATTGAGAAATGGAACCAGGATCTGGTACACTGTCCGAAGATAACAACTAAATAAACATGTGAAAAAAAGAAGAAAAAGAAACCCGAAATCTACTATATAATAAATTTGAGATAATATATATATATATATATATATATATATATATATATATATATATATATATATATATATATATATATATATATATATATATATATATATATATATATATATATATATATATATACGTCCTTTGCAAGGATTTTCTTTAATTTTTTCTTAAATGATCAGAGCTTTACCTTCTGTTTCAAAACCTCTGGTTCCATTTCTATATACCTTAATGTTTCCACATACGTCCCCCCAATATTTGCCCTTGAACTTTTCAGAACACAAGTTATTTTCAATGGATAGCCAATAAGAATGTTAAAAACAAACACAAGCGGACAACTTACTTTTGAAGCAGTGGAAAATACAGTTGAACTTCATGACATCTGTAGAACACCAGCACCAATGCCAAAACCGTATCCTTTTGGTCCAAAATTTTTACCATAACAAGCTGAAAAGAGATGTGACATTTAATTGCTTAATGAGAAACTGAATGCCATGAGAAAAATGAATTCACTAAAATAAGATGGTGAAAGTTCGAAAGTAAAAAAGGATAGTAATCGTTAAAGCCTCTTTTCTAAGCGAACTAAAGTGTTTCACGATTAAAGTGTTTTATGCAGACAAAAAAGGAGGCCAATTAAGAATTTAATGAATATTTTGCAACAAACTTAGTGTGGTAACAATGAGCATAAACGATTTAACTGCATTTTATTTCCAAAGAAAGTTTCAATGGTGGTTATTCAAGGTACCAAGTGGAAGAGGGGGTCGTAGTTCAAGAGGACGTGAAGTGGTGCATTCCTCTGAAGTTTGAAAGTTAAGCAACATGCACTAAAACTAACAAAAATATAATCCAAAAAATAGAGTAAAAGTACTGGTGTTAATTCTCCCCCCCCCAAAAAAAAACATTCTGGATTCTGGTGGTACTCCCTCTCCCCAAAAGAAACTATGGAATAAAATTACTGACTGAATTAACAAAGATAACAATAAAAGTAAAAGCAAAGACCTGGGTTCCTCAGATCTGAGAAAGCTTCACTGAATTTTTTATACCGAACTCTTTAATGCTTCCCTCTTTCATTACCCTTTCTAGAATGCCCCACAGAGAAACTAGTCTTCCCTAAAAATAATGCACCCTTCTGAAAATTTATTTTTCTGAATTATTTGTCATGGCCCTAAATTCCTTATATGATGCTAGGTCCATAAAGTTAGCCAGGATTGGACTACGAGGAAGGGGGGCAGGGTAATTAGTATAATCACAGTTATATAGCGGGAAAGGAAAATTACTGACTTAAAAAATTCCAATTATATCAGAGCCCAATTGTGCTGTATTTATATTTGCGTATAATAGCCGATAATGCAGGATACAGCTAAATAAGAGTGACACGAGACTATCAAATAAAGCTTTTGGGACTCGAGGGGGAGAGAGGGTTCAAAACTGGCCCTAGTCTACAATTATAACAAAACATAAATATCTAAAATATGATCACATTTTAGATACGTATTTTATTTTCAAATTATGTTCTACATGCTGTAACAAAAATGAAAAATTTTCAAACTTCAATATACCGTAAACTAATAAATGTTAGAAAGAGAGATTAAATTAGCTATTAAGCATAGCAGTTCTCAAACCAGAGTGGCTTTGAGCACACAGGGCCTTAAAATGTCACAGAAGAAATGAGGTTCCGTAAATGTTTAAAGATCAGCTGAAAACACAGAAAATTCATACAGAAAAAACTACATTTCGAGAATAATAGCTTATATTTTCTTTTTAAAAGATAAAATATGGCCTAGAAGCGGACCTCAAAGTCAGGAAATACAAACGGTTCAATTCATATTAATTTTGATTAGCCATTATACCTTAAGATTACATAAAAAAATTTTAAAAATGCGTCAGATAAATAAAGTAAAACGCTATTTTGGAAACGCCTAATATGACGATCATAAAGTTTTAGAGTTTTATCAAAATGAATGATTCTTTGAAGGTTTTGAGAGCTCACGGCGGAAGAGTAGGCTTGACAAATTATTGCTAAGAATACTAAGTCACTTAGGCTGGGAATAAGTGAAGTTAAAGAGGTGATGTCAGGTAACAAGAAGATTCATAAAGTAAAGTTAGTGTTATTAGTGAGTCATCATCTTATTTATAACCCATCACAAAAATCTGGGAAGAGCCCAGAAAAAGACAGAGTAAAAATCAAGAAAAACAAAAAAAGAAACAACAGAAATAAAAACACACACAACTACAAACAAGGGATAAATAAAAATGACCAAAGATGTGAAAACTTCTGGCATTCAGTAGAGAAATTATAAATGCGCCTCTCAATAACCCCAGCTGGGTTAACCAATTGATACTTTCTTTACAGAAAAGAGTTAATTGCCCCAGTTGGAAGTGCAAGTGAATACTGTTCACATTTAACATAAAGACAGTGGACTTTGCTTTTTCATAACAGAATTAAAAAAAGACGACATAGTAGAAGAGTTAAGCAAGTGAGGAACTGTGGGACAATTATATAATCGAAAATGGTAAGCAATACTCAGATGCGACGAATTCGAATCCAAGAAGTTATGAGCACTTCTGGTCCTACGAGTTTAATTCTTCATTGCCAGGTTTACAGTTTCTTTCAGGTTTGCTCAAATAGGCATGCCCAATTAAGTATGGCAGCTAGCTAAAGGAACCTCGGAGCCGGATTGACTTATTGAATTTCTATTCCTTTTATAGTTGAATGGTAGAACAACTGTTTTCTCAGTATTAAAGCTCTAACTAATGTGCTCGTGCTCATCTTGGAGAAGCTCAAAAGTTGAAGAGCATCCCTGGAAAATACAGGAAAGGTTCAGTAAGTCCTCCGCAAACGTAACTAAAAAAAGATGAACTCCTTTGAAGATAAATGTACAGTTTAACTTATCCTGAGTACCGGTAACACAAATATTAAACAAAACTGAAGAAGTCTGAGCTCCTTGGCGTACACCTTTCTGAATCGGAAATAGTTGACTATCATCTTTAATTCCAGCCTTCAGATTTCTATACATGCATCTTAAACAAGGAAGTATCACAGCATCAGTACCTTTCAAATGGGCCTCAAGCAAAACCTGCGAAAATATACAAGAGTCAAAAGCTCTTGCAACATTGAGTGCACACAAGACTAAGAAATCCCCTCTTTCTTCAATATCCTACAGCACATTTATAAGCAGAAAGAGAGCATGCTCTCTACCTAAGCCTTGCTGGTACCCAAACTGACAAGGAGGGGCGGAACAATTTTCTTCAATGTCTTTTTATCGAAAATGACTCAAAGATCTTGAAAGTAGTACACGAAACGGTAATGCGGCGATAAGAATGGCACAGAGAAGCGTCTTTTTTGCCTTTTTTAAGGATGGAAATTGTTTGTCCGACACAAAATTGCAGAGACTACACCACAGACAAGAATAAACAGTAGTGCTAAATGTTGCTCAACGTAAGAACCTGAAACTTACAGGTACCAAACTGAAATAGAACTAGAACCAGAGGTAAATTTTTTCTTTAATGTTAGAAACATAGAATGAACAGACCTTGACAACGCAAACTGGATATATCTTTTCATATTTGAAAGAAGAAGGTCATGCTGCTTTTCATAAAATACATCCATGCTTTGGGTTGGAGCATTGAACTCCGTTGCGAAATATTCAACCCACTTCTTTTCAGGCACACTAGTATTTTGGGCTTTGGTAGGCTTGCTTTACTTCTAGAGTTTGGAGTGGTCTTCAGCAATACCGCTTACATTTTTCTGGATCAGCGTCAACTTGTGGTTTTTCAGTTCCTTGTTAAATTTCCGTTTCGTCTGGAGTCTCAAGTCATTTACTAAGCCATCTCTCGGACGGCCACAGTCGTTCCAAACAGAAAGCCATAGCATGGCCGAATTACACACATTCACTAGATCTCTGTTTTTTTTTACCAATCTTCTAGCTGAGACTTTAAACGAACACGTCGAAGAGGAACGACGCATATTTCAGCGCGTGATTAATTTGTGCCAAGTAGGAAGTGAGCTCAATTGAGAAGTTCTTTTCACTTTGTGGCAGCACAGCACGATCGCATAAAAGATTGAAAGGCACTTTGATTTTGCTCAACATCACAGACTTTACTGAAAGTCTCACTTGATACATTTTTCCAATCTTGGTATGAAAACCAATTTAATTCTTTATTTTGAGCCATATGTGGGGAGGAATAAAAGCAAGTAGAGATAGGAAGGTGGTCAAAATATAATCCTTCTTTTAAAACTTTCACCTCGTGATTGCCGAACGAAGCAACAATATAGTCTAAGTTACAGGTTGAGGAAAGCGGCACAATTTATGAAAAGTTGTCACCCTTAGGCCATGCACAATAGTCAGGAGAAACGCAGCTCCAAAGGATTTGTGATCGGGGAGACATTATGTTGGTTATATCCACATTAAAATCTCCGTTGATGATAACAGGTTTAGAGGAAACTTTTTTAAGAAACCCGCCTAGAAACTTGCAGGCAGACGCAAACCGCGAATCAGACTGTTCTTCTTGTAATTTGTAGGCAGATAAATATTATTACTACATGATTTTCAAGCTTAGCGGCAATAAAGTAATCAGTCTCTGCTAATAGCTTGCAAGGGAATCGGGAAAAGATAGCAAGACCGCCAGATGGTCTGCCTCTCGGTCTCCCAATTGCACTACGAAAGAGGAGATTCAAATTAGAAAATAGTGGTAACAGGCTCTGGCAGTCTACTGACAGAAAAATGCTCCTGAACCAGAACTAGGTCATGGGACTGCAATAACTGTGAAAGAATTGGGATTCGATTCGTAACTTTTCCATTAATGTTCCACGACAAAATACGGCATCTGAATCTCATTTTGAACTAGATTTACCTTCAGCAGAGCCTGTGCAATACGGAATTTGTAACCTTAACATGGACGGTTGTCTGACTTACAAAGAGCACATTTTGTCGGTTTCCAGCTAGGGGCTGTCTTAGAACTTCCGTGACCTTTTACTCCACAGACAGAACAACAAATTATGTTTATACATGTACTTGAAATATGTCTGAATGATTGGAACTTATAGCATCGAAGGGATAGAAACAAAACTCTTGAATGGGGAATCGTTCGAAACCGATCACTAATGGGAACTTCATTGCTCGTAATAAATCTTATTTTGTTCTAATTTCAGCCTGAAAGATCAGGTACTGCCACTTTGCTTTGCTTCACTAGAATTTGGCACAAGAGACTTGACGTCATCAGATGTCAGATCGTTCGGGACACTTTTAATTATTCCGAAGTGAGAAGGACTTTCAACTTTAGCGCTAATGGTGCTGTAAGAGCTACAAAGCGCACTCTCTATTGCTTGAGCATTTTATTTGGATGCAGTGATAACTTTTCAGTCACATCGGGTGCACTTTAGCTCAACAGTTTTTAAGCTAACGTCACCCCATGCTTGTTCTAGGAAGTCCTTTCTTGATTCCGGTTTGGCTAGGTTACTTGGTACATTTTTGACAATCACGGCAAAAGATGGTTTGGAGACATATTCAGAAAGGATTTCAGCAGTTACATGTTTACTGTTCGATAAGTTTTGTTCCATCAAAATGTCTAATTTGTTATACATTCTCGTAATTTTGCGTGTAACAATAACCGAACTTTTGCCTGGGATCGAGGGGACTTTCTGGCTCAAAAATAAGGAAGGTAGGCAGAGCAACCTCGTCATCACAGGTCTGTAACAGTTTTATCATTTCCAAAACATTGTCACTCATAGCAACCTTTGGGGACATTCTAGCAAGACAGTTCGCTTCTGTCCATAAGATCTCTTTTGCTTTCATAATGTCTTTTTTTTGGAAAAACTGGACTGCTCTCTTCGCAACTTCATCATGGGTTTTTACAACTTTTACTGCACGTGACAAAAACTTTAATACAGGATTCC
This sequence comes from Artemia sp. Qi Xiang Cuo, assembly GCF_049724085.1. Lineage (NCBI taxonomy): Eukaryota > Metazoa > Arthropoda > Branchiopoda > Anostraca > Artemiidae > Artemia > Artemia sp. Qi Xiang Cuo. The sequence goes on along the minus strand of NC_142795.1, from coordinate 70,504,728 downwards.
AAATGAGCTTACCGGCCATCGCAAATATGCAACAACATTAATACAGCAAGTCCAAAATCACAGACCGTATTTCACAGCGTAGGTTTTACTGATTGCTAGAAGCAAATTCACTTACGACAGAAGTGAGGGAAGCGCTTGAGGCTGTTTACCTTGTCCCCGCAATTTAAGGGGCAAGCCCAGTGGGTACCATGGCTCTTGCAGACAACTGCAAGAGCCGTGTTGTAAAGTTAGTTATTGGTAAAGATAGTGGGCAGTGAAGATGTTAAGCTACAGTGATGACAGTGGTCAAGTATAGTTCTGAAACGTGGGTGCTCCAAAAGACGGAGGAAAATTGATTAGATGTTTTGAGAAGAACTGTCTTTTCAAACAGTAAGCTGTACGACAAATGTGGCTCTACCCCACTTTCTAGGGCTACAACGCGAGAAAGGTTGAGATGGCTAGGGCACGCTTTGGGAAGAAGGATGGTAGATCACCGAAGATCGTTCTTTTCAGCCAACAATCTAGGGCCAGACAAAAAGCAGGTCGTATCTAGACCGAATGGGAGGGGATCGTAAGGAAGAATTTAAGTGAGATTGTAACTTCTTGGGAGGGTTTAAAGAGGGACGCTTTCGTTAGATTGAGATAGAGAAGAGGCACGAGTAGCTGTGTAGGCCTCAGGCGGTTTATTTCTGCAGTGAGTTGAAATTAGTAGTAGTACCCTAAAATAGGTGCTGTAAGATTTGGAGCCGCTCTGACTATCTTTTCAGGTTTTTGATTTTATGGAAAGTTTCTACAAAATCAATTCTTTATTGTTACTCCAGCAATTCCTACAATTTAAGAGAAACATTTTATCTTCTTTAGGTAATCTTGCTTAATATATTTTGTAAGTGCCCTTGATTCCCAGGCAATCACTAGTCCGAAGACAATCACGCGATATTATACAATTGGTAACTGAATACCGACGGTAAGCGAGAATTTATGACTATAGAGACTGTACGCAAGTTGGTAAGTATGCCTTATTTGTTTTATGGCTAGGGACCGAGTACATGACTAACGCAGAGCCGCCAAAGGCCAACATAGCTGTGCACGCTCCTCTTCCACCAAATATGTTCGAAATTTCTATGCTCTCTCCCATTTGGCTCAATTTCCTTTTATTCCTTCCTTATTCCCTCTTCATACCCCCTTTTAGGATACCCCATTCATACAGCTTTCCGTTTGGCCTCCCAAAGATGGCGAAAAAGTAATATTTTTAAAAACCTACCATCCTTCCTTCGTGAAACTTGGCCTATCCATTTAAACTGTTCTTTCATTATTGATGAATTAAACCCATTTTTCGCACAGCTTAATGCTTTTACAACGGCGAAAACAATTTCTTTAAATCCCAAATCAGCGGTTCTCAAGCTTTTAATTTTCAGGTACCTTTAGGAAAGTTACCCAATTAATGAAACCTCTAGTCCTTTTACCCTATAAAATAGTTTGCCAACGTTTATTAAGCTCCGTTACTATGTTTACAAAAGAATTTATTATCTCAAAAGCTACCAGGTAATTTAAATCAATCATTGCAACACGCAAAAAAAGTATATAGCCATCTTCGGCAGGCAGGAATGGAGGATTCTCGCAGGAAAATTAACACAATAGAGAAATATCAACAAAACTTTAGGACACCTTAGCTGATGGCACGGAAGAAAAAGCGCTTGAAGGTCGCGAAAACTTATGTCTGTCTTTTATCATTCAATTAAACGTAAACTGTTTATAGTTTTCTCTTGTAACTAATTTTTAGTCCACTGGTGTTAGTTCGATTCTAGCACTTCTACATGAGAAATCCAGTGCAATAGAATTTTCACTGCTGAGGCCGAGCCACCAAGGCCAACATAGCTGTGGACGCTCCTCCTCCACCAAATAAGTTCGAAACTTCTATGCTCTCTTTCATTTGGATCAATTTTCTTTTATTCCGTCCTTATGCCCTCTTCATACCCTATTCCAGGTTACCCCATTCATACAGCTTTCCGTTTGGCCTCCCAAAGATGGCGAAAAAGTAATATTTTTAAAAACCTACCATCCTTCCTTCGTGAAACTTCCTTCGTTTATTACGTTCCATTTCTATGTTTACAGAAGAATTTGTTACCTCGAGAGCTATCAGGTAATTTAAACCAATCAAAGGAATACGCAAAAAAAGTAAATAGCCATCTTCGGCAGGCAGGAACGGAGGATTCTCGCAGGAAAATTAACACAATATAGAAAACTCGACACCTTAGCTGGTGGCAGAAAAAGAAAAAGCGCTTGAAGGTCGCAAAAACTTATGTCTGTCTTTTATCATTCAATTAAACGTCAACTGTTTATAGTTTTCTCTTGCAACTAATTTTTAGTCCACTGGTGTTAGTTCGGTTCTAGCACTTCCACATGAGAAATCCGGTGAAATAGAATTTTTCTAATGGAAAATATAAAATAAATAAAGGACTATCCAATTAGAAACTCCAAATTTTTATTAGTCGCTAGATTACTAAAAGTTATGTAAATAAATAAATCCTTGAGCAGGAGAACTTGAAAGTCCAATGTAAATTTTACTTATAATAATTTGATTTATATTTTACTTACGATAATTTGATAAAACACAAGCCTTGTAAAACCTTCAGTAAGAATATTTTTTAAAGAAAAACTGATGTGAACCCAGTGAAAAGTTAGCATTTAATTGCTTCAGTGGCTAGGGAGAAAACACCAAACTGTATAAAATAAGGTAAGATATATTCTCCTATAAAAACAAAAATAGTTCAACAAATACAAGGCACTGATCCCCACAAAGGAGCATATAACACACATGGCGTGTGTGTAAGTGTTTATCTTTGAGTCCGTTACATTTCGTTTTGCTTCAAGCCCTGCTAAAATGAAATCCAGGCTCAAAACTGTGCCTATTTTTATTTTAATTTAGAGGTTTTCATTTATTACGATTTTTAGTGCTTCGAAAATACGAGTGTTGATTGCTCACTATTATTATTTACTATTATTATTTTTTTAAACTTTTACTTTACTACTATTATTATCATTACTATTATTACTATACTATAACTATTATTATAAACTAAATATTTGGAGGGTTGTGTTTTTTTCTGTTCCCCTCTTTTGGCACAAACGAGCCTACATCTTGACCAAAAATTTCATTCTATTTTCATTCTTTATTTTATACATCCCATCATTTAATTAACAGCTTTAGGGTGAATGGAGAGATCATTTCATTCCAACCCACTGATTAGCCATTAAAGAGAAAGTGTTTCTTTCCGCAAAGCAGCGAGCTATGTTTACCTGGCATACCATCTAATAATATTCTTATTGCCTTGTTCTAGTCCGATCAATCTTTACTTGCTTACTTGCTTGTGGCGGGAATCCGGCGTTTCCACCTCGCCCGGCATCGATGATCTTGGAGACCTTCTTGGACCATGTTGAGCGATCTTCTGCCAGCTGCTCTGCAAAAGCAAGCCACTGAGTTGACCCTCTGTGTCCGAACTTTCTGAATCCCCCGATAGGTTCAAAGTCTGATTTGGCCAGGTTCCACCAGTTTTTCCTCTGTCCTCCTTGACGTCTCTTCCAGGAGCTAATAGGCTCGACTAGAAGTATTTGGCGAGGCAAGTATTCTGGCGGCCTCCGTAAAACATGACCCAACCATTTCAAACGGCGTTCTTTAATAGTGAGCGCAACATCTCTCTGAATATTGCACATTCGACGTAGATCTGCGCTGGAGATACGGTCACGCAGCTGTATTCAGAGAATTCTTCGCATACAGGTATGCTCAAACACCTTCAGCGTATTCTCATGCTGTAGTTTTACCGACCATGTTTCGCATCCGTAAAGGAGAACGGTGCGGACTAGTGCCATGTAGATTCAAACTTTCGTTCAGACACTGACTTCGCGGCGATTCCATAAGGGTTTCCGCAGGGAGGCAAAGACTGTCTGCGCTTTCTGTATTCTCTGTTGGATATCAGCGTCGGAGGATCCGTCAATGCATATATGGGAGCCTAAGTATGTAAAACAGTTGATTTTCTCCAGCTGAACTTGATTGACAGTTAGTGTGAATGGTCCTGTGTCGTGGTTAATAGCCATGAATTTCGTTTTCTCTGTGCTGACTTTCAAGCCGATCAGGTCTGCCCAGGCCACCACGTTGTCAAGCATATTTTAAGCTTCTGCGGGGTCTGACAGGAGGCCAACATCATCCGCATAATCGAGGTCAGTCAGTGAAAGATTCTGTCCGATCTGAACTCCAGGATAGGACAACAGTGCATTTTCAAGCACCCAATCGACGCAATAATTGAACAGAGTCAGAGAGAGGACACACCCTTGTTTTACTCTGAACTCAACCAGGAATTCATCAGTTTCTTCACCATAGACTCGAACTCGGCTCACTGACGCGTCATAGTATGCCTTCATCAGTTCAACAAACTTCAGCGGTATTCCGTCGTTCTCAAGGATCTTCCAAAGTTTCTGGCGAGTGACAGAGTCGAAGGCGGCAATGAAGTCCAGGAACATCAAGATCAGGGGTAGAATGTACCTTTCAAACTGCTGGATAATGAGGCGAAAGACGAAGATATTATCAGTACAGCCTCTACCTGGCCGAAAGCCGGCTTGATTTTCTCGGGTTCTTTCCTCCCTTGCCCCTTTGAAGCGGTTCAAGAGTATGATCCCGAATATTTTGACCGCAATGTCTATAAGACTTATTCCGCGGTAATTTTTGCATTTGGTTTTATCTCCTTTCTTATAGAAAGGGAGAATGACTGATGTCTTCCAATCTTTTGGGAAAGAATTGGTCCTCAAAACTTCTTCGAGAATGCCATGGAGCTGTTCAGCAGTGACCTCAGGCCATTGTTTGTACACTTCCGGGGGGAGGCCGTCTTCACCTGGGGCCTTGTGGTTCTTCAGGGTCTTGATCGCTTTTAGTATTTCGGCTCTGGTCGGTGTATCCAGCTCGACGTCGTAGGGTTCTTTAGAAATGGCAGGTGGGAAAGCATCAGGAGCGGATGATGGGGATGGGTTTAAGAGGATCTGAAAGTGATCCTTCCATCTTGCTAAACGCTCCTTCTGACAGCTGATGATTTTTCCTGATCTGTCTTTGACTATTTCTGAGACAGCAGCTTTCTCACCAACGGACTCTTTCAGGATCTGGTAAAGCTTGCTGGTATCATGTGAGCGTGCTGCTTTCTCTAACGACACGGTAGCATCTTCCCACATTTGGCGGCGGTCCAGACGAACAGAGCGTTTTACCTGTCTGCGCAGCACTTTTGTTTCTTCTTTAGGACCGCTCATCTTTTGTCTTCGCTCACCGACTATTGACAGGGTCCTAGCAGTAATCCAGTGTTGTCGTTTGATTTTTGCTCGGCCTAGGATCTCATCAGCAGTCTCTGTCATCACTGTTTTAAAGGTCTCCCATCTCTTCTCGGGGGTTGGGTTTTCATCGGAACTAAGGGCGTCAAATTGGTTAGTGAGTTCCAAATTAAGGGCCTGTCAAACTTCTTTGTCTTGGAGCTTGCTAATGTCAAATCCTGCCTTGGGCTTGTTTTTCCTCTGAGTTGCAAGACATAGCGAAATTTATGCAACAACAAGCCTGTGGTCAGACCCAGACTGCGAGCCTGTGTCCGCGCCGTTGTAAGAGCGAGAGTCCTGTACGGATCTTCTCCAGCGCTGGCGTACGAGAATGAAGTCTATTTGAGCCTTAGTGACACCGTCATTTGAATGCCAAGTTAAAAGGTGGCTAGGTTTGTGCTGAAATATGGTATTGGTGACAACAAGGTGGTTCATCAAGGCGTAGTTTAACAACCTTTGCCCATTCTTGCATCTGTGACCTTGTCCAAATTTTCCCAGGACTTGTCTTGTGGTTTGGTCAGAGGGACCAACTCTTGCGTTGAAGTCTCCATCAACAATCAAGTAATCACGTGCGGCAACAGAAGAAGACAGCTGCTGTAGCTCGCCGTAGAAATCATCCTTGGTCGTATCAGCAGCGTCACGGGTGGGGGCATAGGTAGAAATTATCGAAACATTTGCGGGGTTTCCTTTTAGTCTGATTCTGGCAAGTCTACAGGAGACTGGTTCCCATTCTAGGAGAGCATTTCTGGTTCTTTGGTTCATGATGAAACAAACTCCGTGGGGTCCCGAATTATCCTCTACTCCGGAGTAGAAAAAATGGAATTGATGTAGCGTTTCAGGAGCTGTAATAACTATGGAGCCAGAACCTGAAATTCTGGTCTCGGATATGCAAAGTATGTCTATGTTGTACTTCTCCATCTCATGGACAATAAAAACTTGCGTGGCTTCTTGTTTGACGGATCTTACATTCCAGCATCCCACATTTATGCTATATTTTGCCTGTTTAATGACTGTAGTGGGTTTTCCTAGATTCATGGCATGAAAAGGATTTTTCGACTTCGCCGCCATATTCGAAGTCGCGTTACCTGCCGGGAACGCCGTAGTATGGTTGGCTTGTTTACTTCTTGACGCCCGCACCAATACAGGGGCCGCGTCGCTTGCCGGGGACGCCGTAGCCGTTACAACTTTTCTTCTAGGTCTCAGATCCATCGATGTTTCTTGGGAATAAAGTTGACCGCAAGGTCCCCAGTCTTGCGGGTCACCCGGAGCGCGTTGGCCACCAAATCGCTCGGCGTGGAGCTCAGTGGTGTTTACACCCTTCCACCGCCTTGAGGTGCGCTGACGGATTTCCTCTGCTGCCCAGGGACGGAAGATCGAGCCTCATTGCCTGTAACTACCATCACTGCCATGGAGGTATACAAGCTTAGCTTGACCTTTGATTCCCACCTGGAATAAGCAAGGGCTTCAATCTTTCCTGCTTGGTGAAACGTGAGCATTTTGTATTTTCATAAAATACAATTCGAATAAAAATTTACCAACTAGTTTGTAACAAGAAAATTATTTTGTCGTTGGTACTTTTTTGTATCAATTTAAATTGCATACATCTTTACCCTTGACAATCTGGATTCCAGATTCCGGTTGAGAGATTATCATGGAAAATTTTTGATAATCGAATTACCGAGCATTAAAAATTAGTAACCCTCCAAACCGTCGTTGACAATCCGAATATCAGCAATTGAACTTGCAAGGAAAATCACTGTTCTGTGTATATTGGAATTCGGAAACTAGCTTTGGATGTTTGAAATTGGTCATGGCACACTTAGTACAACTAAGAGATATGACATAAAATATCATGGCTCTGAAAAAAAAAAATCTTTTGTGATAGACTACCCAAGTATTATCAGACATGAAAATTAATAAGGGCATTCATCGCTCTGTTTAAAGCTTAATGTCAGTATTGATAGAAACAAAATAAACAAGTGCTCAATGGGTTAAAATAAACTTCTTGCTTTTTCACACATGTCCTGGCGAAAAAGCCTATTTCTTCATGGCTCTAAAATTTAGATTTTGTTTTTACAGTCTGACGTTCTAAAATCAACAATCTTGCCTAGAAGAAAAATTAATGGCTTGACAATCTAAACGAGAATTTGACGATAATTCTTTTTCCCCTTTGAGGGAGTCATGATAGGTGATTATTTATTAAAATGTGCCACTTAAATTTATTATGTATTGCGTGTTTTGTTTTAAATATGTGTCTCAAAAATGTGTATCATTTGTCACAAAACATGTATTATATGCATCGTGCACAATGTATTGTATTTGTATATGTATTGCGTATTATATGTGCTAAGAAATGTGTATTATTTATGTATTAAAAATGTGCCACTACTTTCCGTGAGAAAAGTTTTATATCTACTTTGTTAGATATAAAGCAGAAAGCGACAGAAAGAGACAGAAAAAGACAGAAAGAGACAGAAAAAGACAGAAGACAGAGTAAGAAATAGATAGACAGAAAGAGACAGAAAGAGAAAAATACAAAAAGATAAAAAAAAATACAAAAACAAGATAATTATCGTATTTCTTGAGCAAACTTAGGTAATTCTCTAAGAAAGAGTCAAGGTAACACAATACTTTTTTAATGTTTCTATTTTTCTAATGTTTCTAGTTCTAATATTTCAACGCGAGATGACAGTTATGTTATCATTCGATCGATGATATTCTGCCTTATTCATTAACCTAATTATCATACATTTTTGAAGTTTGCTTTGCATTTTTTTTCTAAATAGAAAAATACACTGAAAAGGTATGAAAAATATAAAGTAATAGGAAACTGATCCAATTTCTTAACCAAGTTTACATCATTCTCTAAAAAAAAATTCTAAGTACCACCATAATTCTGTTTTAAAGTTTTTAGTTTTCAAATGTTTCTATTTTTCCTATTTCAACATGAGATGACAATTTTGTTATGATTCGATAGATAATATTCAGCTTTGTCCGTCTCCCAAATTTTTTTTTGCATTTTCATTTTTTCTTAGATTTCAGAAAAATTACCAAAAAGAAAGAAAAACATACGGAAAAAGGAAAATGATCGAATTTCTGAAGTAAGTTTGGACCAATGTCTGAGAAAAATTCAAACTAATACCATAACTATGGCTCAGTGAATGGATAGATCTGAAACTGTATTATAGCTATCAAACTTGGATGTTTGTAGGGAACATATATTCTAAGCTAAAACGTGACAGAAGACGATAATTATTGTCAAGTCAAAACGTCCAAACGACCAAGAATTCCAGTTGGCATGTTATAGTATAAGCAAAATGCTGTGGTATCTTCTAGAATATTCTTGGATTTTAAAAAAGAAGTAGAAAAGAAACTCATTGAAAAGGGATGGGAAAAATACATTTCTACCAGTGCATATACAAGAGGCTTTAAGACTCACGCAATCTTTTAAGGTCGAGAAACGAAATTATTCTGCTCAAACCTGATCATTGATCAGAAACAGAAGCAGACAGAATATTTCGCCTATTTGATCCGATATGAGAAATCTGATAGAACTTCTATCAGAGCAGCATTGTAGAATTATTTTCGAAGAATGGACAAAACGAAAGAAGAAGAAGAAACAAAGGATGATTTAAAATCAGTAATCTATTTCCAACGTAAGCCAGTAATTTGTCCAACCTGGGTTGAAAGAGTAATGATAAAAGAAAAGAAACTTGCTTATTTCTAATTGCAGCTGATTCAATGCCATCTATTCAATATTCAAGTTTAAAAAGAATCTCCTGTGATGAATGAAAATGAGTGGGTTTATTAACAAGCAGTTCTACGAAATTCTTTTAATTGCAATTGAGTTTCTCGCATAAAAATAATTGTGATGGAATCGGAATTGTCTCGTATCTTGCAATTAATTTGCCAATTAAAAAACAATTATGTATTTGCAGCAGGACCAGGCATTTTCCTGTTTCACCTGGAGTCTGAAATTCAGATGTTGCATGGGACTTCGTTTAACCATCAACTCACCAGGTTCAAGGTGGCTGAGCTTGCAGAGTCGCGTCATTAGCCCCCATACCTAGCCAAAGGACACCAAGACTCGAACCACCCGTCCCGAAGAACATGGGATTGCAATTCCAGCGCCCCATCCCCTCGAATAGGGTGAATCCGACCAAGCTTGAGAAGCTTCCAGGAGTGTTGTAGAGTTCGTGCTATTACGATAAGAAAGCCGATCGACCAGTTAGATTTTTTCTTTCACCGGGTGGCAACCCTGGTTAGACGTCAGAATCAGCAAAAAGAGGTAAGACAAGAGCCGATTCTTTCCTAACTGCGACCCGTGTTGCAACAAAGAACAGAATAAACCTCGACCTAATGTGTATAAAGAGATTTTCTGGAGATTTTCTTCCAGAAAATCTCATTTTTGTGATTACAATTTCAAGCATATTACTAAATTTTTTCAGTACATTTTATCACTTTTAACTGAAACATAATAATATATATAATATATAGTAATAATATATATAAATAAAATTAAAAAATCTTTTAATCAAACTGTATTTGCTTTAAAAAATTAAAAACCAAAAATCAAATTGTCCGTGCTCGAAAATAGCTAGTTTCACAAATGAATTGACCAATTCAAGCATCCCCTGAATTGCACAACCCAAATTATAAAAAAAGGAAGGACAAAAGATCGATTTTTTTATTTCATTGTTATTGCTTTCAAGCTAAGACAGGTTTCCAAAAGTGGAATAATTTCGTCGAAATCCTAGAGGGACGGGGAGGGGGCAAAGCTGGACCCGATTTTCCCAAGTCAAGTGAAAATCATAGGCAGCGCGCTAGCGCTGCCTAAGTAAAGAACGATGTGGATACAATGTGTTGTTTTTTTGTTTTTTTCTCCATACCCTGGCATATCGTATCAAAGAAAGTGCCGTAGAAACTTCAAAAAGGGCTCATTCGATTGGAAATTGGAGTGGCTAATGCCCTTTTTAATAGTCGAAAATGATTGAAGGGCAACTAGCCCCCCCGCGCCCATCATTCCCCCAAATACGTCCAATCAAAATTTTTAGATAGCCATTTTGTTCAGCGCAGTTAATTTCCAGATAGAAAATATCTTTTTGAGGAGGACACTCCCCACAACCCACGGGGCAAGGGTTTTAAGCTATGCCCTGAGGGCATATGAGGTTTTTTATACAAGGCGTTGTCGTAGAAACTTCAAAATAGGGTTCATTCAATTGGAAATTCAAAGGGCTAGTGCCCTTTTTAATAGTCGAAAGCGATTGGAGGGCACCTAGCCCCCCCCCACGCCCATCATTCCTCTACATGCATCTACTAAAAATTTTGAGATAGCCATTTTGTTAAGCATGGTTGATATCCTGATGGAAACTATCTTTTTGAGGAGGACACTCCCCCACAACCCTCGGCGAAAGGGGTTTAAGTTATGCCCTGGGGGCATATATTAGGTTTTTATAGAAGGCGTTGTCGTAGAAGCTTCAAAAAAGGCTCATTCGAATGGAAATTCAAAAGGCTAGTGCACTTTTTAGTAGTCAAAAGTGATTGGAGGACAACTAGCCCCCCCACGCCCATCATTCCCCCAAACACATCCAAGCAAAAATTTTAGAGATTGACATTTTGTGCAGCGTAGATGATTTACAGACAGAAAATTTGTTTTTAAGGATGACACTCCCCCACGACTCTCAGGACAAGGGTTGTAAGCTATGCCCTGGGGGCATACAAGTTTTTTATATAAGGGGTTGTATTTTAAACTTCAAAAATGGCTATTTTTTGTTTAAATTAAACGCGATTATACCCTTCTTAACATTCTAACTTTTTTTGTTTGCAGTAAGCCCCCCCCCCCTCACGCCCTTAATTTCCCCCAAAATATCAAATCAAAATTTTGAAATGACTATTTTTTCTAGCGTACTTGATTTCCGGACATAAAATATGTTTTTGAGGAGGAAACTCCCCCACATCCCTCAGGACAAGGGTTTTAAGTTATGCCCTGGGGGCATATAAGGTTTTTATAGAAGGCGTTGTCGTAGAAACTTCAATAAGAGCTCATTCGACTGGAAATTCAAAGGGCTAGTGCCCTTTTTAATAGTCGAAATTGTTTGGAGGACAACTAGCCCCCCCCCCACACCCATCATTCCCCCAAACACATCCACTAAAATTTTTGAGATAGCCATTTTGTTCAGGGTCGTTGATTTCCAGAGAGAAAACATATTTTTAAGGAGGAAACTCACCCACAACCCTCAGGTCAAGGTTTATAAGTTATGCCCTGGGGGCACATAAGGTTTTTATTAAAATCTTTGTCGTAGAAACTTGAAAAATGGCTCATTCGATTTGAAATTCAAAGGACTAGTACCCTTTTTAATAGTTAAAAGTGATAAAATAGTTAAACTCTCGCCCATCTTTTCCCAAAACACATCAAATCAAAATTTTTAGATAGCCATTTTATTCAACGTAGTTAAAAGTTTTGGAAATTAGGTCTTTAAGGATGACAACCCCTCCCACCCTACAGCCTTCAGGGCAAGGGTTGTAATTTAGGCCCTGGGGGCATATAAAGTTCTTATTGAAAGCGTTGTCGTACAAACTTCAAAAGAGCATATTCAGTTGGAAATTGAAAGGGCTAGTGTCTTTTTTAATAGTTGAAAGTGATTGGATAGCGACTAACGCCCCTCTCACGCCCACCATTTTCCTAAACACATCCAATCAAAATTTTGAAATAGCCATTTCGTTCAACGTAGTTGAAAGTTCTGGAAATTAGGTCTTTGAGGATGATAACCCCCTCAAAGCCCTCAGTGCAAGGGTTGTAAGTAATGCCCTGCGGACATATAAGGTCTTTATAGAAAGTTGTTGTATATGATTCGTAGAATAGATTTTAGTCTTCCTCAAATCAAATTTTCATATGTTTAAAAACTAAATGTTGACTTAAGATTAAATCAAAATGCACTGTGATAATGCTAATTCCCAATAAGGCATCTCAGCAGTATCCCAAGAACGACTGAGGGTATTATGTTCAAACATTCGGGGCTACTTCTGCTCTTAAAATTTAACCATATCCAAATAGCGTAAGTGTATCCAAGCTATCAAAGAAAGTAAACAGATTTTTTTGCGACCAAAATTTGAGCTTTACTGAAAAAATACAAATGAATGTGCATTGTCAGTTTAATATGTATATACTGATATTTAGCAATTAAAATGTTAATATTATTTGATTTATTAAAGTTATAAAAGTAAAAACATTTATATTTTTTCAGTAAAGTACAAATTTTGTTCTGGCCTTGGGAAGGCATAGGGATTTTGCACCCAACTTATGTCAATTCCTGCTGATCTTTAGTTTGACTCGGCTACATATTGCAATTTCAGTTCGTTTTGGGTTTCATTTATTTATCAATGCTGATTTGTAGTATTTTCACGTTTGGTAGATTATTTGATTTTAGTTTTGCTCATTTTTTGTTTAATGGAGTTCTTTAATTTTCTTTGAAAAGCTTATTTTGTGGAAAAAGTTTTGTAATTAATGAAAGTAAAAACTGAAAAAATGAGCCACATAGTACCATAAAGGCAAAGATATTTTACAAAAAACTGATCCTTTTCTGTGGATGCTTGAATTATGTAAACTAATCTTAGTTTTGACAAAACTTTTGAAAACACTACATTTAAGCTGGGAAGGCAACACAACCCCCTCCCCCTGCCACATAACAAGTTACGCCCCCGGTTTCCGATCGTATTCAGCTATGTTATGAATGAGTATTACCCAGTACCAGTCTTTTGTTATCATTACTAATAACATTTAAATATCGAGGATCCAAAGATGCAGACTTGATTTTCAAAAAAGAAACATCAATACGGGGATTGCTTGAATCCGCATTTGATATTATCACGTAACACGTATACACCTTGGCCATGCAAAATCGTAACTCACTATATTCATTTTATTGACCATTATATAATAGTAAGGGAAAATTTAAGGGAAATGGGAACTTCTTGGGAGGGTGTAAAGAGGGAAATTTTTAAACAAATTGCGATGGTCTATGAGCGTGCGTAGCTGTGATGGCCTAAGTCGACTTGGTGCTGTAGAGATTTGTTAGTAGTAGTAGTAGTAGCAGCATAATACCCTGTTGATGATTATCAGATAACTTATCATATCGTTATCATTACTGCACTATTGATAGTAATTTATCGCTAAAAGACAGCAGAAATACTAGTATGCTGTTAATTTACCGTCAAGTAATGGTAGAAGAGCAAAAATAAAAATATTTAACCCGAAAAGGGGAAAAAATAAACAAAGAGAACTAATACATAAATAGTTTTAATTTAAAAACTTTTAAAAAATAATACCAACAAATTTACCATTAAGTTTATGAATTACCGTTGAGTAAAAGACGTGACGTTAATCACGTTAAGTCATACGGCTTAAGTGATAAGACACGTTAAGTCACGTTAAGTGATAATACAACGTAGTGTAATAGCAGAAGAGTGAAAATTCAAGTATTTTGTATTAATAATTGCAATACCATCTATTTGTGTTCGATGTGACAAAAAATGCACAGCTTAAAAAGAAGAAAGCAAAACAATGAGCACTGGTATACAATTAATTTTATTGAAAAACTTAAAAACAAATAATACCAAAAATTTACCGTTAAGTGATACCATCAAGTGATAATTTACCGTTAAGTGACAACGGTAAATTTCATAAGAGATAACAGACTTTAAAGCAAGGCTATACCAAACAATTTATGTTAAGTAATAACTAATAACGTTGAGTGATAATTTACCGTTAGGTGATAATATGCCATTATCTAACTGTAGAGAAGCGAAAATTGAAATGTTTTATTTTAAGGATGGCATTACCATGTATTTGTGTTCGATATAATAAAAGATATATATCTATACACCATTAAGTGATAATTTTCCATTAAGTGACAGCTATACCAAACAATTTACATCGTTATGTTTTTCTTAATGTTTTTACTTAAGTAAAAACATTAAGTGAAAATTTATCGCTAATTAATAATATTCCATTATGCAATTGTAGAGGAGCGAAAATTCAAATATTTTATTTTAATGATTGCAATACCATATACTTGTGCTCGATATAATAAAAGTTATATATCTAAAAACTGGGCCCCGAATATGACACATATGCAGCTGCAACATTGCAACGTTAAAAATACCAACGCTGAGAGAACAGAGATTCCATCTCATGTGCAAATTTGGACAGTCGCTCCTCACAAGTGACAAACACAGTAGGTTGTTGCCTCCTCTTAAGCCAATACTCGACACACGAACAGGCTCGAGCCAATAAGATGCAGAATGAATCGATTCAGCAATTCTTTCATTCCGTTTTATTCAAGTGTCATTAATCATGCTTAGTTTTTTTTTCCTCTTTTTCCTATGTTCTAAGAGATTGCATAATTTAGTTGAGGATTTTGCTAATACTATGAAAGCTGTTCTAAATAAATAAAATGTTGAATCTTTAAACAAGGGAAAAAACAAATTACTGTTGATTTGCATTTGACATGATTAAAAAATCATAACTAAAAAAGGGGAAAAAACAAAGAAAGCTTGTATATAATTATTTTTATTTAAAAAAAAAAAAAACTTTGAAGAAGAATAAAACAAAAAATCACTGCCAGTTTAATTATATTATAAAATAATCTTCAATTTCAATTTAACGAAGTAAAATGATTTTAGTACACATAATGTTTCACTTTGTTTAACAGGGTTTATGGTTAATTTTATGTTTATTGGCTAAAGATACGATGGATGCAAGAATAGGGAAACAAGTTCGAACGGGGAATGAAAGGGAAATGCAAGACCGTCTTTCACTGAAGTTGAGATCCTCTCTGACGTTTTCAACACCTCATTTTAAAGATGGAAAATAAATTAAAAATTGTCTCGTTTACCTTTTTTTCTTTAATATCAAATAAAGGGTATTACTAATTTATAGATCTGGCTAACAACAACCCGTGCCATACGAATAGAAAATTCCCTAGTGTCACATTTTGTAATTTCCTCGTACACAAAGTAAATAATACGAATAATACTTCTTACAGACATGAAGATAGATAGAAATTGATTGAAAATCAAAAACCCAAACACATCCAATCAAAATTTTGAGATAGCCATTTTGTTCAACGTAATTTAAAGATTTGGAAGTTAAGTCATTGAGGATGATAACCCCCCCCCCCCACAGCCCTCAGGGCAACGTTTATAAATTATTCCCAGGGGGCCGTTAAGGTTTTTATAGAAAGCGTTGTCGTAGAAATTTAAAAAAGGGTTTATTCAATTGGAAGTTGAAAGGGCTAGTGCCCTTTTAAATAATCGAAAGTGATTGGACGGCAACTAACACCCCTTCCACGCCCACTATTTCCCCAAACACATCCAATCAAAATTTTGAGATAGCCATTTTGTTCAACGCAGTTGAAGGTTCTGGAAATTATACCTTTGAGTAAGACACTCCCCCCAAAGTCTTCTGGGCAAGGGTTATAAGTTATGCCCTGGGGTATATAAGGTTTTTATTGAAATCTTTGTCGTAGAAACTTGAAAAAGGGCTTATTCGATTGGAAATTCAAAGGGCTAGTGCCCTTTTTAATAGTCAAAAGTGATTTGAGGGCAATTAACCCCCTCTCACGCCCACCTTTTCCCCAAACACATCCAATCAAATTTTTTAGATAGCATTTTATTCAACGTAGTTGAAACTTTTGAAAATTAGGTGTTTAAGGATGACCCCCCCCCCCTCCACAGCCCTCAGGGTAAGGGCTGTAAGTTTTACTTTGGGGGCATATAAGGTTTTTTATAGGAAGCGAGGTTGTAGAAACTTCAAAAAGGGCTCATTCAATTGAAAACTGAAAGGGCTAGTGCCTTTTTTAATAGTCGAAAGTGATTGAAGGGCAATTAACCCTCCTCTCACGCCCACAATTTCCCCAAACACAACAATCAAAATTTGACATACCCATTTTGTTCAACGTCCCTTGCCCTCAGGGCAAGGGTTGTAAGATATGCCCTGGGGGCATACAAGGTTTTTATAGAAAGTTTTGTCATAGAAGCTTCAAAAAGGGCTCATTTGATTCGAAATTGAAAGGGATAGTGCCCTTTTTAATAGTCGAAAGTGAATGGCGAGCAACTAAACCCTCTCTCACGCCCACCATTTCCCCAAATACATTCAATCAAAGTTTAGAGATAGCCATTTTGTTCAACGTAGTTAAAAGTTCTGGAAATTATGTATTTGACGATGAAAAACCCCCCAGAGCCCCCAAGGCAAAGTTTGTAAGTTTTGTCCTTGGGGCATATAAGGTTTTTATAGATAGCGTTGTCATAGAAACTTCAAAAGGTGTTCATTCAATTGGAAATTGAGAGGGCTAATGCCCTTCTTCATAGTTGAAAGTGATTGGAGGGTAACTAACCTCCCTCTCACACCCACCATTCCCTAAACACATCCAATCAAAATTTTCAGATAACCATTTTGTTCAACGTAGTTGAAAGTTCTGGAAATTAGAATTGGAATCGGAGGACGAATATCCCCCCCCTCTCACGCCAATCATTTCCCCCAAACACTTCCGATCAACATTTTTATACTAGCCATTTTTTACAGGTAGTTTAAGAGTCCAAAAATTACATCTTTGAGTGTGACGACCCCCCCCCCCCCGGCATGTTGCCATTTTTAATACTCGAAAGTAATCGGAGGGAGAATCCCCCCCCCCCCCACACCCATCATTTCCCAAACATTTCCGATCAACATTTTGATATATCCATGTCGTTCAAAGTAGTTAAAAGTTCTGGAAATTAGATCTTTGAGAATGATACCCCCCCCCCACAGCCCTCAGGGCAAGGGTCGTAAGTTATGCCTTTCGGGCATATAAACTTTTATAGAAAGTTTTGTTGTAAAAGCTTCATTCGATTAGAAATTGAGAGGACTAGTACCTTTTTATTAGTCGAAAAGTGATCAGAGGGCAAATTCCCCCCTCCCCCGCCCATCATTTCCCGAAACACTTCCAATCAAAATTTGAGATAGCCATTTTATAAAAACTGTTTTAAATGTTTTCATTTTATCACTTTAAGAAATCAAAAATTAATTAAGATTTTAAGGAATAAATATCAGCATATGTATGTTAAACTGACAATGCCCATTTTTTTCAGTGAATTCATTTGAATTTTTTTCAGTAAAGTACAAATTATATTCTGGCTTTTAGAAAGCATAGGGGTTCAGAACCCTACTCATATTAATTTCTGCTCGTTCTGAGTTTGACTCTGCTATTTATTTTAATTTCTGTTTGTTTTGGGTTGCATTTATTTATTGATGCTGATTTGTGGTAATTGTATGCTTGGTAGATTGTTTGATTCTATTTTTGTTCATTTTGGGTTTAATGGAGTTCATTACTTTTTTTGAAAAACTTATTTTGTGGAAAAAGTTTTTTAATTAATACTAGTGAAGAGGACGAGTTGCAGGTTCATGAACCCCTTTTAAATGAACCAGGTCAGATTTTTTTTTTTTCTGAGAACGAATGTGAGTATGTTTTCCCTATTACGAAAAGTAGGGATAGGTCTCGGAAAATGAATAAATGGGAAAGGAATTTACTAGATTTTTTTTAAAAGGATGGGCTATTAATTATGAATAGGAGGTTGGGAGGAGATTTTGATATGGATGATTTTACTCGTCATAGTGAGTTTGTCCCAACTTTAATTGATTATATTTTATGTAGTTTTACTCTTTGGCCCCAGGCGGTCGACCGCAGGGTCTTAGAGCTGGTTGGATCTGACCATTTGCCAGTGAGTATTAATCTGAGAGCGTGTATTCGACGGCCTGAAAGGGGGAATGAAAGGTCTACGTGTGAGGAAAGGATCCGTAAACAGTTTGGATAGCCAAGGAGAAAGAAGAGTTGGTTAAAATAGAACTAGAAAGTGAGGAATTTCAGAATCATTGCCATTCGATTTTGAATTTTTCAGAACCAGCTGAATTTCATCAAACTATTTCGGTAATTAAAGATAGAATTTATGATAGAATCAAGCATTTATCTCAGGATAGGAAACATCCGGCCGGAAAAAATGAGAGTTTTTTCGATTAGGCATGTAGGCAGAAAAGGGAAAAGGTGATTAGAGTTTTCAGGTTACTTAAAGCAACAGACCCATTGGATCAGGAAACGAATTTGCACAGGAAACGAATTTCCTAAGGAAATTTCCTAAGGAAACAGGAAACGAATTTCCTAAATATAGGAAATTAGGGTCAGATTATAATAGGGTTAAAAAAGTTAAAAAGAGAGAGAGGCATATGAAAATTAACGAGGAAATTAAGAGAGCTTATAGTGTGAATAACCCTAGAGAGTTTTGGTCGGTAATTAAATGTTCAATTCAAGGCGCGGAAATACGAGGAGATGTCCCAGCAGTTGAGATGTGGCCAGATTATTTTGAAAATAGGGAGTCAGAATATGTCAGGGCGAACGAATCGAATGCTTCAGAGGATAGAGAGTTAGGTCTAGGGACGGTAACATATCCTTTAAGACAGAATGATTACGATTTAATTAACCCTGTATCTCAACAAGAAATTTGGGATCAGTTGAAAAAGATGAATGGTAAATCGTGTTCAGGAACAGATGGTATCAAACAGTTAGTGTAACGAACAGTAAGTAAGGAGCGACCCAGCTCAATGGTAAACGAAAATCTAAAAAACGAAATTTTGATACCAATAGATACATCAAAAGAATCAGATTTTAATTCTGATTTCAAATAAATAGGTTTCATCAAGTTTAGTCTTGCCTATCAAAAGTTACGCGCCTGAGAAAATTTGGCTGATTTTCGAAAAAAGGGGGAAAGACCCCCTAAAAGTTATTGAACCTTAATGAAATTCCCATCATCATATTCAGCGTATCAGAGAACCCTACTGTAAAGTTTCAAGCTCCTATCTACAAAAATGTGGAATTTTCTATTTTTTGCCAGAAGAAAGATCACGGATGCGTGTTTCTTTGTTTTTTTTTTTTTGTTTTTTTTTCCAGGGGTAATCGTATTGACCCAGTGGTCCTAGAATATCGTAGGAGGGCTAATGGAACGGAAATTAATAGTTCTAGTGCCCTTTTTAAGTGACCAAAAAAAATGGACGGGCAACTAGGCCCCCTCCCACGCTCATTTTTTTCTCAAAGTCACCCAATTAAAATTTTGAGATGGCCATTTTTTTCAGCATAGTCGAAAATCTAATAAATATGTCTTTTTAGGATGACTTAATCCCCCACAGTTCCCAGGGGAAGGGCTGCAAGTTATGAACTTTGCCCATTGCTTACATATTGTATTGTTTATTGGGAAGTATACAGACATTTACAGGAAGGATTTTTTTCTGGTGGGGGGGCTGGAGGAGGGGGTTACTCGGGAGAATCTTTCCGTGGAGGATGTTTCTTTGGGGTAAGGGACATTTCTATGAAGGGGGCTCCGGATTTCCAAGCATCATTTAAAAAACGATCAGAAATTAAATTTATAAAAAAACAAGTTTTTTCAACTGAAAGTAAGAATCAACATTAGAACTTAAAATGAACAGAAATTATTACGTATATGAAGGTGTTCGCCCCCAAGTCAATATCTCACTCTTTACGCTACAGTTTTTTTTTTTTTTAGTGCTTTCAAAAGAGCTATCTATTCCAATTAAACGGCCTTTGTGATTAAGGGGTTTGTGAATTAATTTTTTTTTTTACTTTTAACGCAAAGAGCGTGGTATTGACTAAGGGGAGAACCCCCTCATAGACGTAATAACATATACGTAATAAAAAAAAAATAATTAAAAAAACAAGCGATAGGGCTCAATAGCAATCGAAACTTTTAAAAACGAAATTTTGATGTCAATAAATGTATCAAAAGAATGGGCTTATAATACTGATTCTAAATATATAAATTTTATTGAGTTTAGTATTACTCAACAAAGGTTAAGGGCCTGAGAAAATTTGCCTGATTTTTAAAGAGGGGGGAAACATCCCCTACAACTTAAAGAAATTTAATGAAAATCACAGCTTCCGATGCAGCGTATCAAAAAAACTTATTACATAGATTTCAAGCTCATATCTGCAAAAATAGGCAACTTTGTATTTTTTGTCAGAAGAAAAATATACGAATATAGAAGTTCGTTACGTAAGTTAATTTGTAAATTACGTCAGAACCAAATTTAGAGACAGCCATGTAGCAAAAGAAAAGTAAAATTTTTATGCAAATTTTGTTTACTTATTCAATGACGGTGAGCCAAAATCAAAGCTGCATTAACTAAAAAACGATCAGAAATTAAATAAATAAAAACAAGTTTTTTAAACTGAAAGTAAGGAGCGACATTAAAACTTAAAACGAACAGAAAGTATTACGTATATGAAAGGGGCTGTCCCCTCCTCAACGCCACGCTCTTTAACCTAAAGTTTGACTCTGTCTCGCAACTTTATTTTTTAAAACAATGAAAAACTTTAGCGTAAAGAGCGAGGCGTTGAGGAGGGGACAGCCCCTTTCATATACGGAATAATTTCTGTTCGTTTGAAGTTTTAGTGTCGCTCCTTACTTTCAGTTTAAAAAACTTGTTTTTTTTTATTTAATATCTACAAAGGCCCTGAGGTTAGGAAGGACAACTTCTAACCGGTCAACATACCCATGTTGACCGCAAATTTCTCGTTTGTAGTAGAGAAAGCTTGTTGGCCTCGCTCATGGGACATTTATGTAGCAGTGCCTCTTTTTAAGAAAGGTAATAGGAAGTTACACAAAAACTTTAGGTCTATCTTTATGAGAAATGTGGTAAGTAAATTGTTCTGTAAGGTTCTGGAATTTAGGCTAAGAGATTGGTTAGATAAGGAGGAATTACTTAGCCCGATACAAGAGGGATTCAGATCGACATTCATCACTGTTGACCATATTTTTACTTCAGATGTACTGAGAAGGAAATAAGCTAGAGGGAAAAATGGTTGGTTATTCGTAGTCTTTTTAGACCTGAAAGTACTTCTGATTCTGTAAACAGGAGGTTATTAATTGAAATTCTGTTATTAAATAGGCTTGCCGTCTTGCTTTGTGGCAATAATGGCAGATATGTATCGGAGGTGAAATTTGTTGTGAAGGCTGTGGGAAATTTTTATAGGTTGGTTGCGTCTCACGTGGGAGTGAAATAAGGATATACTTTATCTCCTAAGATTTTCTCCTTATTTGTTAATTATTTAGATAGTTCTATGAGAAATAATGGAGGCCCTTATGTATCTTTGGATTGACTTAGGTTATTATGTATGTTGTTCGTGGATGACAGCTCTAATGGTAGATAGTAGAGACTATTTTCAGAATCAATTATATATAATGAAAAACTATTTAGAAAAGAAGGATTTAGAGTTGAACGCTAAGAAATTAGAACTACTAGTATTTAGGAGTAAAGGAGATGTTGATTCAGAGGTTCAATTTATTTTTGGAGGAAAGGTGTTAAAGGTTAAAGAAGAATTTGTTTATTTGGGTGTTATGTTTAGTACATTAAGGGGAATATCTAGGCATGTAAAAGATTGTAATTTAAGGGGTAATAGGCTAATAAATATGCTTTTGAGAGGTAATTTAGGTTAGCTAGCTGATATGAGGATCCAGAAAAGAGTTTTCCGGACAAAAGTAGCTTCTAGTCTACATTGGGGCTCTGAGGTTTGGGATTTGCTAAAGCAGCTAAGCTAGAAGTGGTTCAGCCAAGATATTTTAAGAGAATTTTAGGCTTGAAGGATTCATTTAGTTCAGTGGTACTGAAAGGAGATTTGGGGCTTTTCTCTTTAAGGAGTGTTATATTGGTTAGAATGGTAAAATTATGGGGGAAGATAATTAGGCTACCTAGAGTTCGGCTTCTTCAGTCAGCTTATTTGGAGAGCTTGAAAGACGGTAGACGGGATTCATGGCTAAATCAGGTCAAGAAAATACTGGACCTTTGTGGCCTTTCAGAGATGTGGAATGAAGGAAAAAACCCTATGGATGAAACCGTGTCAGTATGGAAGGAAGTCAAGCGAATCCTAAATGACCAAGAAATCCAAGAGTGGCAAGCCCATAAGGACCAATCTATGTCTTTTAAGCTTTACTCCCACACTAAAGACTGCTGGGGGGAGGATGTTTATTTTAATTTGGGTTGAATAGAGAGAAATTGAAGAATTTGTTGTTGGTAAGAGGGGATAGTTTGGATTTAGGCGAGAGAAGGAAATTTTTTGGAAAGTTTAGGCTGGCGGCTGACCCTTATTTTTGCCCAATGTGTGGATGTGTGAATCAGAACTTATTTCATTTTGTATCCGAGTGTGAAGAGCTGTCTGAGTTGCGGAACGAATGTCTTGGACGAGTGTTTGGGAGTGAATGCTGGTTAATGGACCGGATGCCTGAGAGGAACGCATGTGCTATTAAACAGTAGTGTAAGTTTCTTCGTTTAGGGATTAAACATAGAGAAACATGTTTGAGGGGATAGCTTGTTACGGTTTTTTAAGATTTGAATTTTATTATGATTAGTGTTTGTTGGTTAAAATGTTGAACCTTGGTGTGTTTCTCTTTTTGTCGTTTTGTTGTTCTTTTTTCTTTTTTTGATTTTGAATGTGTAAAGTTGTATTTTGTTCCTGAGCTTTGTTTGTAGACTGTATTATGTGTTGCTATGGCCAACTAGCTTTTTGCAATAAATCTAATCTTATCTATGACCAAAATGCAGAAAAAAAATAATTCTGCTTACAAAATTACTATTACAAAATTATTACTTAGGAAAACAAGCATTAAGGGTAAATTAAAGCTTTGTAATATATGCATATGCAATCCGGTATTGTAAAATGTTGCCCGACAAAAGTAAATATAAAACATTAATTCCCTCCAGAATCTAAAATCGTGTATCCCTTGGCAATAACAAAGCCTCAATTAGCACCTGCCTTATGAGGTCAGTATCAAAACCACTAGGAAAATCACAAGACTTAACATTCAAACTGTTTTCCCCAAAGCAAAATAATGAATGCTGTCAAGTAACCCAGTCTAACTCCAGTTTTTAATTTGCAAAGTATCTGATGGAACTGCCAACATGGACAACTAACTCTTTTCTGCAGAAAATATATACGATTGGTAAACCCATCTGGGATTATTGAGAAGCGCATTCGTGATATTTCTACTGAATATCAAGAGTCTTCCCATTTTTGGTCTTTTCTGTTTGTCCCCTGTTTGTAGTTGTCAAAGTATTTTTTTTTATTTCTATTGTTTCTTTTTTGTTTTTCTTGATTTTTTTTCTGGGGTCAACCCAGTTTTTTTTATGACAGGTCATAAATAATGATGACAATGACGAATTCAGTCAACTATTTCCTAATTTGGTCCAAGATTGCTATATTGCTTATATCACAGGTAGTTTAAGTTTTTATTTTACTTTTTATCTCCGATAAGAACAGTTATATTGCCTGTGACACTAGTATTTTCAACCCCATTAGCGCCAAAGCACAAACCGTTCCAGCTGGTTCTAGCTTAAAGTAGTATTTTATTAGTATGTGGACTTACTTCGACAATAGAGCTCCCCTTCTCTTTCACAAAGCGTTATGGATTCGAGTCTTTTTGAACAGCCACTGCAAACAAAACAGGAGATATGCCACGCCTTTCCACCTCCCATCATTTTCTCTGCCATGTACACAGCTTTTCCTGGATTAGAAAGAATTTCAATGATACAAGACTATTATAAACAGAAAATACTTGGCTTCTTTAAAGATAATAAAAACGACAAAAAACGTTTCTGGAAGAAAAATATAAAATAAGAAATCGTATTCCAAGGTGTTATAAAATGTTCTTCGTAACTTCTCAATTTATAACTTTTCATACGGCGGTGCAAGTGACCTCTATACTATAACTTTTTCAATCAGACTATAATTGACGGCAACGTCGCCCGAAAACTTATATCTACCACTCCAATCTCATTACAATCCTGCACTTTGCATGAATTCTACAGAAATTTGGGCACAAATTGAGTTCAAATCTTTCGGACAATTTTGTGGCTGTGCGTGTTGTTTTTTTTTGGCATAAAATCACCACCTTTTTCTCCGATATAAAAGCACTATGGAAAAACATGTAATGTAGTCAACTTGAAGTGAGCGTGATTAAAAAACCTCGTTATAAGTATGAAAAGTATTTTATTTATAGTATGATCACTAAAATTTATTATTATGAAGCATGAAAGATTGAACAGTATTTTACTAAAAGTGTGATCTACTAAAAACTTGTGCAAAGTATAGCACAATCAAATTTCTGCCATGAATACATTGGCAAATGTCAGCCAAAATCTGGAAATTTCTTTGAAACTTTGAAATTTTACGAGGATTATTTCATTCTTGTAAACCAAATACTATTACTCGACGCTTAATTACAATTTTTTACTTTCCTAGTATTCATTAAACCCTTTATAGAATAAAAAAAAACAAAAAAAACGTAAGGATGCGAGCCATGGGGCTGACTCTTAGCTTCATTTCGTAAAATTTCACTCTGAAGAAAATTCAATCGCAGAAATACAAAGCATTCTGAAGTTGTGTGAACATTCAGAAGGGTGTTCGTTGTTTTTGACTAATGGGCAAGACAGATACAGCCTTTTCTTCCGGATCTTTAGCGAAGCATGCATGCAAACGACATGCTGACTTTTTCATGGAAAAGGCTGCGGTTTATTGGCAAATATTTCAAATTTGCAAAATAGAAATGAAAAGATTAGCACACGAAGCCATTGATAAGCCTGTTAAGTGAAAACGGATGAGCCTATGCCTCGATAGAAAGTATTTCCACGAATCATATTTTAAAAATATTTATTTTTGTATAGTCAAATTCCCAAACATCAGAATAAAGATCGTTCTATCAAAAGCAGGCGTAGATAGATTTATAACTCTAATAGATACCAGATAACATAGAAAAAGCATAGACGATACACGAACCAGCAAATAGCCGCCACGCATCTACCATGAATGGTGGCAATAATGTTAACCAGTTTAGAGAAGCGGATCTCACACAAACTGTTGACCTGGAACGACATCAGGCCACTGTTGGCCTGGAAAAACACAAAAACCTGTCAATGCACATGCTGTCTGCACCCTTTTATGGACTGATACAACTATGCATATAATAAGCCTCTGTTGATTGATTACGATCGTTCTTAGCTTGGGAAATGGTGAGTGTATCAAGCCCTTAAATCAATATTACTTAGACCTGGACCTAAAAAATCACCTACTTTTGATTGGAATTGCTCACTACTGACATTTACACCCTCCCAACCAATTAAATAAAACCGACCCCAATGGCTCAGTTTTCCTATTTGTACACTTAACAGTAAGTTTTCGCGCGTTTAGTTATCATCTATGATATGCATTTCATAGTTGCGGAAGTTCTGTTATTAAAGCGTTCGGATCCCTTTAACTAGATGAATATTGCAGCAACAGACAAATATCTTAGTTCAAGAGACTGAAGAGGGCTTATGGTATTTTCACTAGTTTCTTAAATAAGAAGAATAGACTTGGTGCCATTTCAGTTTAAGTAGCCTATTTTACAAAATCCTGACACGGATCATCTTCAATTCAAATTTCTGTGAATCATGTTAATTAGAAGACGCTAATTAATTAAACAAGAAACCTTAAACGATCACTTCAGAAAATTTTAAAGTTATTTTTTGTTTGATAGCAAAGTATAGGCTCGTAAATTAAGTTTGAACTGATTCAGTTTTTATAAAATGGATACATCCACTCAGGATAATACACATTAATTTGTTTAGGGTG
The DNA here is from genome assembly GCF_049724085.1 of Artemia sp. Qi Xiang Cuo. Taxonomy (NCBI): domain Eukaryota; kingdom Metazoa; phylum Arthropoda; class Branchiopoda; order Anostraca; family Artemiidae; genus Artemia; species Artemia sp. Qi Xiang Cuo. The sequence goes on along the minus strand of NC_142795.1, from coordinate 70,478,701 downwards.
GCGGGTAAACATTTCAGAATGGTGTATAGAACAAATAAGAAAGACGAGTGTTTGAAAAACCGGAAAATTATGTGAAATATCTTAAAAATCTCAAGACTTGAGAATACCTGAGTGCGGGAATGGCTCATTAGTTCTCGGCTTATATTTATCTGTTCTTTTGCTTTTGTTGGATACACTGTATTGATTCGTTGCGTACGTTGCATAGATAAAATCCACGAAAAAGATACCAGGTTACTGTAGGGTAGGTATATGCTAGGCCACATGCTCTATATGGTATTAAGCATTGCGCAAAATACTCAGCTGAAGATTAAGACGTCAGTCCAATAGATGCCAAAAAGGCTGGATTAACAATAAGAACATGTTTTTAAATTATTTTTCTTTCATCTCATTGAATCGCCTTGTTTTACCTCACTTTTTATCAGTCAGGATCAGTAATGAAGTAAGGATGCTGGGACTGTTTTGAAAAATTTTTAATTTTTGGTTTTATTGGTTGCATTGTTGTTGTGAGTCGTTTTTCTTTAATTTATTTTTTTCTTGCTGAGGACTGCCCTTGGTCATAGGGCCAAAATATTCATTCAAATTATCTTCACTGTCTTGCAAAAAGATTTGGCACTGGCCAAAATTAAAAAGGTCCGAAATTTTTTTACCATCATGTAAATCGGATCCTCTTTGCCTTACGTCAGCCTTAGTTGGGGAGGGGATGATAGTCTAGAGATTTACGGGAATTGTGACAAAATCTCCTAAAATCTTTTAGGGCTTTTTCACAGGTGGGCCAAGACGGTGGTCAGCAGGGTGATGTGACGGAAGAGTATTCGACATTGCGTGAAGAGTATTTACTAATAATAGCTGAGGGCGGTTACACGATTTAAAATTATTTACAGCGGGAAAGGGGGGGGGGATTATCAAAAAGGCAAAAACGGGTTATTGTGAATAAATTATACGGAATTACATGCAAAACTGTACAAATCCAACAATTTAAGCAAGCTAGGCCTGTATGGACCTTGTAGAGAGAAATTTTGATTCAGCAATTGTGAAGAAAAATAACATGTTATAGGATCTTTGGATCCAAAGATTCATATTCGTGGCTACGATTAATACTTTATAATGCTAAATCAATTCGTGCTTCAGACATAGATATATTACCGGGTGCATTCAGATATTTTTCTTATAAAAGCCTTAGCAGCTAAGGTTAGTCATTTCATGCCATCAGAGGTATTCGACTTATTTTTATATACTATGCCTCGATGGCGATAATTCAGCTATTTATGCTTAAAGCAACAATAGTAAAAGGAAGGGGTATCCCCCTGCAGTGAGTGCACTTTACTTTTAGGTGGTTTCCCTTTCAATTTACACGAATCTATCGAGCAGAAAAATGTTATTAAAATTCGCGCACAAATCAGTCCAGCGAAAAAAGGAAAAAAAAACGATTAAAAATCTAGGCAGTCCCCCCCCCCCTCAATTACCCGGATCTGCCTCTGAACCAAAATTTGATTGAGGAAATACTTCGACTATATTTATCCAAATGAAATACTCCCACTTATAAACGAAGGTTACTTATACAAACGAAAACAGTGACCACGTATAATATTTTAGCTTATTATTGGGCGGGAGTTTATTAAAAAAAACAACTTACAAATTATAGCCAAACCCTATTACCGCCACCATATTAGCTTCTTCATGACGTCTTCCCATTAAAAATTTTTTCTTACGTACTCTACGTCTCTCTCTTACGTACACTTTTCCGTAATTTTAATGACAAATAAATTATTCTAGTGCTATTCTTATTCAATGTTTAGACTCTACAGTTTCGATTCCATCCACGAAAATACAAAATTCGTATCTCTTGAAATTTAAAAATTTTATTGTATTTTGTTGCAATACCTTGCGTTATCACTGATATGCTTAAGTATGTAAGTAAGATATCTATTACTTCCCAGATTAAAATAACATACAGGCTTGGTACAGATTAAAACCTTCGAAAAACAATGGGGTTATTATTAATTATCCAATATTTTACTGAATATTAATTTCCAGAAATTAACAAGCCTCTTTGTTGGAAGTCGATGAGCAACATCAATTCACCTGAGCTTCAAATCCATATTTCACTCTAGTTGATCAATTTTCATAGTAATAAATAAAATAATAATAATATAACAATAATAATAAGTAATATTAATAATAGTAAACAATTTAATAATAATAATGAATAATTTGCTAGATGTTTTCCAGATAAATTGCTTAAGGATTGTTCTGGGTACCCGGCTAACTGACCGTATTTCAAACAATAGGCTGTACGAAAAATGCGGTTTAATACTGCTTTCTAGGGATATAATGAAAGAAAGGTTGATGTGGCTAGGCCACGTTGTGCAGATGAAGGATGGCAGATTGCCGAAGATTGTTCTTTTCGGCCAACCGTCTAAGGCTAAATGGAAAGCAGGTAGTCCTCATCTGGGGTGGGAGGACATCATAAAGAAAGATTTAAAGGAAATAGGAACTTCGTGGGAGGGTATAATAATGGAGGCTTTGAATAGAGGGGGATGGAGAAGAAGCGTGCGTGGCTGTGTTGGCCTCAGGCGGCTTGGTGCAGCGGTGAGTTGTTAGTAGTAGTAGTAATGAATAATAATATAATAAAGAACATAGTAATAATTAAAAAATAACAACTGTAACGTATATACATCTAATTGATGTAATATATAATAAATAAAATAATAATAATATACGAATAATAATGAATACTATTAATAAATAATTTAATAACAATAATGAATAATTTAATAATAATAGTGAATAATAACATAATAAAGAACATAGTAATAATTAAAAAATAACAACTGTATCGTATGTACATCTAATTGATTTCTGACAGAAAAATAGCATTTATTTGACATTCTAAAACATCCTCTATGTCCACTTTAAAGTTTTTAATGTCAACTCTTAAGAACAAAATGCCATCCATCGCCCATGATTTTTTTATTGTACTTATTGTCAAGTCTCCAATATGTCAAAAGTCATTGACACTATAAACAAATTTCGGAACAAAAATAAAATTAAAAAAATAATAATAACTGTCAAATAGTTTAACTATTCGAAAAAAAAAGTTTAAACTGTAAACTAACAATTATACAAACAAGTCATCATATACATTTTTGGAACAATCTTAGTATAAACATTAAGAAAGCTAATAAAGTTAGCTTCTTCAATTTTAATTAATTAAGTATCTATCGTTTTTTAAGATAAGACAATATTTACTCCTAAGAATGAACTACATCGAGCGCTGCCGGTTCGAAGTCACATTTTTGAATTCAATTCAACACGGAAATGAACTGTTAAAAACAGACTATAAAGTTAAAAGGAGGAAGAAAAATATAAACATAAAGTCGAGAAATATAAAAATGTAAAGTCGAGAATGGAAAAACGACACAAGAAATTGTGATTGCTAAACGCAGTTCTTAGTGTTTACACTAAGATTGGTCCAAAAATGTATATGATGACTTGTTTTCATAATTAATAGTTTACAGTTTAAACTTTTGTTGTTTTTTTTTTCAAATAGTTAAGCTACTCGACATTTAAATTATACCTTCAATATTATGCATAAGGTTAAAAGAAAGCTGATCAGAGACAAGATTGTTAACGACGCGCATATGCAGACTGTAGAATGAAACCCTCTTATTATAAATTCAGTTTCCTTTTTTTTATGGTTTTGTAATTTTGTACTGCCCAGTTTAAACCTATTTTTCTCTGTTTAATTGTAATTTATGCTAACTTCTTTTAGCATAATATCCCCCCTTGATAGAGCCTTGAAAATTCTATTTAAATCCATCCCTAAATTTTATCGAACTACCAAAGCTGTGACATTTAACATCGATAACTTGCGAAATTTTTGTCCAGGAGGAAGGAAGCTTGAAAACGACATGTTGTTGCCAATAAAATACTAAATAGACTTCCAAATCTTACACAATTTTATATATTCTTCAGGGAAGGGGGGGGGGGCTTCCTCCGTATCTTCCTCGGATCATAGATTTCCTTTAACAATTTATTACAATAAAAAATATAATTATTTCTTTCTGTATACATAGACACAAAAAAGTATTATATCTGATAAACGACAAAAAAAACTACTGTCAATGGAGTCAGGACATCAACTAAGAGAATTCTTGGTAGATACCATAGTAGCCGGGCAAGAATTTAGAACGAAGCTTTAATGTTTGGGGTTTTATTGGCAAACACAACTTGAAAGGACAAATGACAACACAGTCATGGCATCATCTAAAGAAGATTACAACCTTTACTCTTATCCTTACAATTATTTTACGCTTATGTGCCTTCTGGATGAAGCTTTAGTTTTGTTTTCACTTTAAACTAATTTTTGCTTTAGATTGAGCCCAACTTCTTTTCATTTCTTATCCCCATCTTTACTTCGGCATTTTAACCTTCTAATATTTTTTCCTCCACGCTTTACTTTCGAGCGTGCACAAGGTTAGAAACCTCCAAGTAAACACTGCCTAAACATATAGCCAGCCAAAGCAAGCGTAATTTACTGACCATTTAAACAAGCTAAAAGGTCAGGATTTTATATAGATTCAGCAAAAGCACTTTTACAATTCCTACAAGTTAGGTAGCACTGCAGTGCGACAAAGTTAGCAAATTTGACAGATAGCTCTTCTTTCGGTCTGAAAATTTCTCCTAAAGTTCAACCATTTCCTTTATGTTCTTATTTTATTAGCACTAATTCATTAGTGATAGCCAAAAATCTAAATTGCTTTCCTGTCAAGATTAAAAAGGTTTTCGTTTCAAATTGTGTATATATACACATATATATATATATATATATATATATATATATATATATATATATATATATATATATATATATTATATATATATATATATATATATATATATATATATATATATATATATATATATATATATATATATGTGTATATATACACAATTTGACAACCTTTAATCTTGACAGAAACAATTTAGATTCATTTGAATATATATATATATATATATATATATATATATATATATATATATATATATATATATATATATATATATATATATATATATATATATATATATATATATATATATATATATAGATATATATAGATATATAGATATATATATATATATATATATATATATATATATATATATATATATATATATATATATATATATATATATATATATATATATATATATATATATATATATATATATATATATATATATATATATATATATATATATATATATATATATATATATATATATATATATATATATATATATATATATATATATATATGTATAGGGAGAGGTAGATACAGATTTAAAAGAAATTAAAATCGACAAGGTTTCTGCAATGTGTGAAGAACAAAGTATTTTGCAATATCAAATTTGCATAGAAGTCTGGGAGCCTAAAAATGCTGAAAAATTAGAAGAGGAGAAATTAGGTCTTAGGACTTCCCTTTGTTATACTTAATCTGGCACACAGACGGTGGGAATAATTAAATAATTTTCCTATTGTATAACAAAATAAAAGTGAAGATTGGGTCAACAAATAGTAAAAAGAAAGGAAGCAAAAGACAAACCACATCTCGCACAGAGGTCTGCTCCACCAAATTTCTTAGGTCCAGTGGGCTTTGGAGCCGGAGGACCAAGCAACGGAGCTACATGGGCTTGAGCCAAATGAGAGACGTTGCTTCGCACAGGTCCATTCTAGGAGAAAAATAGACAGTGTCAATTCAGCAAACAATAGAATATATCAAAGATCGCATCTGTAAACCAAACCTACGGATGGGGGTGTTGGGATATATTATGGGAGCGTAAAAATAGAAAGGGGCGAATAGTCAGATATGCCTGTGGATGCGGCAAAACAATGGACAGGCAAAATTTCATTAAAAATCTGAATCATAAAAAGTGCAAAAGAAATAGGTGATGAAATTTTATTTAACAAAGGAGTCAAATATACTTAAAACAAAATTAATGGAAGGAATTGAGAAAAACTTTTTCAAAGAGATCCTGTTTATTTTAATACAAACATGAAATGTTCTCTCCCCCTTCCTTCTCTCTAAGTCTCTCTCTCTCTCTCTCTTCTCTTCTCTCTCTCTCTCTCTCTCTCTCTCTCTCTCTCTCTCTCTCTCTCTCTCTCTCTCTCTCTCTCTCTCTCTCTCTCTCTCTCTCTCTCTCTCTCTCTCTCTCTCTCTCTCTCTCTCTCTCTCTCTCTCTCTCTCTCTCTCTCTCTCTCTCTCGACGCGGTGTTATTAGCAGGAGTTACAAACTTTTTAATTATAGTTGGTACAGTTGATTTGACAAAATCAAGTACTCAGCAACAGGAATTCTAGCAAAAAAATCCCAAGAAAGGATATTATAGTTTCATTTTAAATTAACTTAGTATAACTACACTTCTTGTCTGTTAAACATAGGAAAATACTCATCCTTGGTCTAAAATAGAGCGAGAATTTTGAGAAACAAAATATTTTGGACTTTAGCCATAAAGTAGAGGTCAAAGAGACATTACAAAAAAAGCGAAAAAAAAACGAAAAAAAACCTCAGACAAAAATTTGACGTAAGTTAGCTTTATGAAAAATATGTATTCATGAAAGAAAAACAAAAAATTCCTGCAGATTAGAACGTACAACATAAACCTTCTCGATCCTACCCCTTTCAGTTCGTTCTTTTCAACCTACTTTTAAAAAGCAGAATATTCTTGTAGCTATACTCAAGCGTACTAGAGAACATTTTTTATATTTATTGAGTGAAGAAAATTACTTTACTTCAACTATGCTGTCATCCTAATTCAAAGAGCCGTATCTCAACTTACTTACGGTTAAGACTTGAGAGGCACATGGCTGTTTATCTGTGATCAGATTGTGATTAACATCTGAGCCAGATGTGCACTAACCTTGACTTTTTGAAAGCTTCAATGGGCGTGCACTAGCTAAGCTGTACTCGTCTGTTACACCATCTTAAGTTTTGTATCCCCTCTTTGGAATTGCAAGAGTGCAACTGATAAGCAGAGAGTAAGATCTGTATTTTGGAAATATCCCTAATTCCTTCTGAAGCTACTTTCTTAACAAAGAGATACTACCCTGCTACATGGATTTGATGTGCCCAACTCCCTAGATGTTATCGAGAGCCAAGATGCTGTAGCCGGAAAAACACTTTTGTACCCTCGGATCAAATAGATTATTAGTACGGTGGGTTCAGAATCTATTAATTTTTGAAGAAAAAACAGAAGCTTTTGGCTATGGCCGTATACATGAGAGGGGCACCTAGTTTTAATCCCCTCCTCATTTTTTTCCGATTTGTACAAAAGTAACGAAAATAAATATAAAATAAATTTAATACATGCCCATGTGAAGATTTTTTTTGTATCCCCTCCCCCCGAACAATAAAGGGTTCTGAGTTTAAGAAGGTTGGCTACAAATCTGAACTTGACGAATAAAATTACATAGCACCTTTTAAATAACCACAGCCAATTTGATAAAGACATACCTTAATTTTGGAAGTAATCTAAGTTTTTCTTTACTAAAATATTGCCAAGTTAATATTTAGCAGTGTACAAACAATATTTATTCTTTTATTGAGTATTCATGGAGATCACTGGCGGATCCAGGAGTGCAAGGGAGCCCTGCGCCCCCCCCCCCCTGAGATTTTTCTGGCACCCTCTCCCTGCTTTTTTTTACTTATTTTAGAATAAATTTTTCAATTTGGTCAATTATTGGCACCTTTGTCACATTGCTCCCCCCCCAAGATTTTGCTCTAGATCCGCCCCTGATGGGGATCGATTTCTTTCATTTCAACATGGATAGAACTGCAAACACGGAAAAAAGGACGCTTATTTAACGTTTGGAATGGTGATACAGCACATCTACACATCACATTAGTACACAAGACTATACCCAGGTGGTCAAGAAGGCTATTACATTGATTATCACCGAAAAATTCAAAACTTACAAATAACACGCAAGTTCCAGCTGTATAATAAGATTATTCCATAATTGGCCCCCTTCCGAGTCGAAATTTTATGTAAAAGTATAATATCATGTATTCAAATATCAATCTCAGGTAGAAGGCGGCATTAACTTTCTTACTGAGAATAAAAAATAGTTCTACAATATGCAGTTTTTATAAGAGGTTGTTAGAAATCTAGAGCTTTACAACCACGTCATAGATAAATAGGGCAAAGGTCAAATTTTTCCTAGAAATAGAAATTAGTTACGTAGAAAACTTTCAATTAAAAACTGACCTTTTGACCTCTTGTAAAGCATGATTGATACGCTTGACTTTGTTGAATCTTTTTCCGCAACATGGAAGCACGGATATCTGGTTTTGCAAATATTTGAAGAAGAAGCGGAGGAGAAACCGTAAAAATATGACAAAACTAATTTTAACAGAGAGTAAACACGATTTTTATATTTTCTTCCCTCCTTTTGTTTTGCTTTCTATCTTATTAGCCAGCAAGATATGTGTATAGCCTAGGGTTAGCTAATAAATATAATTTTCTGAAATTAAACAAGCAAGAATTCTTGAACCTTGAACTGATATTGTAGCAAGTTTGGACGGGGAAACAGCACCAAGATTGTCAATTTTTATATTCGCTTTAAATTTACATATTCTAAATTGTATCAAAGTCACCCTCCCCCAAAATGCCTGGTTACAGCCCTATGACAAGCACTACTAATTTCAGTAACACTGCAGTTAATCCCCTATTCTGAATGAAGCTAAATACATTCTTAGATCACACTGGCTATACATGACAAATGTCGTCCTCAATGCCAAACAAAAAAGAAAAAGAAAAAAACGAAAATCTAACCTTTCGAAGTTTACCCGACAAAGACAGAACAGACACTCCAGACAGAACTAGACAGAACTTGTCAGGTAAACTTCGAAAGGTTAGATTTTCGTTTTTTTTTCTTTTTTGTTCGGCACTGAGGAAGATTTGGCAGAGTTCCTTGTCAAAATATTTGCTCATTTCTCTTTTCTTCGTGATTTTACACTGGCTGATTAAATCCTCGTTTTTTCCCCTTTTTATTTGATTTTTTGTTTCGTTATCTTCTTTCCTCTCTGAGTTTCATTTGAATGAAGCTCAATAATGACAAGATTATTACTGCATAACATTCATCAAATTCTGTTTATTGAATCTTAAGGGTCACTTCCAGTTTAACTGTATCCCATTCCCCCCCCTCGTAATGTCCTGATAACGCTTTAGGCAGTAACATCAATGTTTGGGGTGACTGGGAATCTGCCCCCCTAGATTTAGAAAACACGTTTTTGTGGGATATTTTCATTGAAAATGCCTTTTTTGTGGTATTTTCGTTGAAAGAATTCAAGAAGGGACCAATAAACATATATTTTTGTGAATGTAATGAAGCAATACTTTAGTTATTGTTGTGCTTAGTTGATAAGTGACGACAAAATTGCGTTGTTTTTAATCTTTTTATGCTTGGTTTTCATTTCTGGCAATCAAGAACATTCATAAGGGGGGAGGGGATCTAGGAATTCGGAGCTCCGAAAGAAGGAACAATTGGCTGCACACTCTATTGTGACGAATATCCGCGATATTTACTTGTCTTCCTTTTTTTACGTCAACGGGGAAATTAGGAGGAGGTAAATGTCCATTAAAAGAAATAAATAGAAGAAAATAGAAACTCTTGTGCGACTTCCCAGTCTTAGGACAATTATTTTTATTTCACGTGAAGCAGTGCCAGTTTCTGTTAAACACTCCTTAATCATTTTTAAACATTACCTTATATCCGGTTCCATCGTCCATGCTAAGAACTCCAGCGCCTCCCCCATATCCATAGCCTTTAGGTCCAAACTTCTTTGAGTAGCAAGACCTGCAGTAAAGTTCATCATCGTGTTCTGCGGCTGTTGTACTGTCAAGCATCTTTCGGCAAGCAGCTGTGTAGGAAAGAACAATTAAGAAAGTTTAATAAAAAGCTTAAACCAACAAAATAAAAACAACCAAATTTTCTGGAAAATTAGGATAAGTTTAAAGCCCCAATTTTTTTTTTAATTTCTAGGCACTTCTTATTTAAATTATCTAATAAAATTTGTTGCTCATTATTACACCTCCAAAAAAAGACCAGTTCTATTGCTGGCCCCTGCCCTGTAAAAACTACGTACGGGCCTAATTCTGATCGCCTATCAGAAGACGCAGTCCCTGTTGAATAACCCGCGCTTAAAAGGCAGTCCGCACTTAAAAAGCTTATGGAAAGGAAATCAAACTGTTCACGTTTGTGATCATTAGCAAATACTACCCATAGGCTCCGAATTTGAGGTGGGGGGGATATATCAGCCATACAAGTATGCTGAGAAAGGGGAAGGTATTTAGGAATGTGCCACGATAATTTTATGGTTGCCTGAAGATCTTTTATAATTCCCTACAAGTCGTCTTTATTCTTTGCCTCCGAATAATATTGGGCTCCTTCAAAAATATTTATGTATACAAGGCTGGGCAAAATGGCCATATCCAGAATCCAAACAGTCCTTTGACCCTAGTCTTCTAAATCTGTGACCTTACATCAGTTTCCTCAGAATACAGGTCCCTCAGCAATTTTTTCATCTCGAAATTTTTATTTTGCAAATTTGCTACATTTTGTCGAACATTTTGTTGAGCTCAGAAAATAGAACTTGTAGAAAAGGAGTAACGAAAAAAATTTACAGGACTTATTATGAATTTAATAGCCTAAACAAACAATTATAAAAAATAGATATAAATCTATTTTGAAAAATTATAAGGGAAATCCAGATTTAAAAATATTAAGTTATGATTTTTCTTTTTTAACAACTTTCGTCCTTAATGTCTATTATATTGACTTAAAAAATCCTTTATAAAGTAAGTAAGAAGACGTACTAGTAATAACCTCTTATATATGAAAAAATGAAGCGTATTTGAAATAATATCTGGTTTTCAATGTGGATACATTTTACTTTATATCCTACTGGTACATTTTTTTGCTCTGGAAGATTTAAAAGAAAGTCCAATGCAGATTGACATTGTTTGGTCTTCTGAAAACAGGAAATCATATCAGCTTTCGAAAACTTGAGTTCTTCAGTGGATTTTCAATTGTCAATTCTTATATTTTGCAAATTTGCTACGTAAAAACACACCACCGTAGAATAACATCGGATCCTTATAGAATTCTAAATTATCCATTCCAATTTCCCATTATCTGAGCAAAAATTTCTATATATTTTACACATTCTTGAGAAATAATACTAGAAATTCCCATTTCAACACACTAATCTTCCCTTCTCATTTCTTTAAAACACTTCCGATTTTCATTCCAATAGTCCTTAAGTTGAATAATGCTATGAAAATAAGCAAGAAAACGAAAACTGTTCTGTATGTGAAATTGAAGCATAAACTTGAAAATAATTTCCAAAATCATCACAGCATATTTATTTCCTTGAATTCCTAAGGGAACTTCTTTTCTGGTGTAAGCAAGCTTTGTAACATTTTCTTTTTTTGCAACATGGATAGACACATATTGACCTTCTGAAAAATGGAAGTTAAATTGGTTCTTCCAAAAGAGGATTATTAGATTTCCAGGGAGTTAGATTGCCCGCTTCAAAACCCCAAATCCCAATTTTTCAGGATTTTTTTTTAAGTTTTTGACGCCTCTAGCATTTTTTTTCCAACTTAGTACAAGGAAACATTTCAGGAGTGTTCAATAACCAGAGTAAGTCCTAAAAAATTATAATATAAGAAATCAGAACAGAGACTATGACATTAGCCTACATAACCTACATCATTAGCCTACATCATAGTTTTCAGTCTACGTAGTCATCAGTGCAACTGTTTAGTGAGCACAAAACTTACGTGTGTACCAGCGTTGCCAACGCGGTTACATATCCTTCCCTCCTCTTTGCTTTTTGTACCATTTATAGTGCAAATTAGAGGTCCTGGTACAATGCGGTACATCTGGAAAATTGTTTGGTAAAATCAAAATTTTCGGTATATGTTGATTTTACTTGCTCCTTTTGACTCGGATATCTGTTCAAGTTTTAGTTCATCGAAAATTTGCTCCTTGTGTCGGCAAAATTTTAACGTTTCGACTGTACAAATTTAGTCGGAACATTGGTACAGTTTATTTCAAAGCACTGGCAACACTGGTATGCAGTTGTCAAATTCCACTGCAAACGGCAAACGCGAAACATAATGTTTTGAGGTTTGTTTTTCATGTGAGAGATAGTCACTCATATTATTTGGCAATTGTAACCCACAGGCCACAGTTGTTGCAACACTTCCCGACACATTTGCACCAGAGGCTCCATATTTTGCACCGTGCCCCTTTTTGGAAGAGTTCAATTCCTATTTGTACAATTACACAAATTTTCAAATGATAATAGCTTTTGATGAACACTTTAAAATTGAAACATTTTGTATGTTTAGTATCACCATAAATAATAGATTTCGTCGCATATATTGTAATCAAAGCTTCGTTTTATCGTACAGAGTTTCGGTTTTCAAACAGTTCGTGGTAACGGACTGTAAGTATGGAGCGACTTGACTCAATAGTACCCGAAACTCTAAAAAACGAAATTTTGATACCAATCAAAATTACATCGAAAAAATTACTTATTATGCTGATCCCAAATATAAAAGATTCATCAAGTTTAGTGTTACCCATCAAGAGTTACAATCCTGAGAAAATTTGCCAGTTTTATTTATTTTTTTTTTAACTGGGGAGAAAACAGCTCCCAAAAGTCAAGGAATCTTAATGAAAATCACATCATCAGATTCAGCTAATGTAGAATTTTCAAGCTCCTATATAGAAAAATGTGGAATTTTGCATTTTGTGCCAGAAGAAAGAACACGGATACGTGTTTATTTGTTGCTATTTTTAATTATTTTTTTCCCACGGGTGATCAATCGAAATAATGATCATAGAATATCGGGAGAGAGTGCATTCGAACGGAAATGTTATAGCGCCCCTTTTAAGAAACCAAAATGACTGGAAGGCAGCTAGCCCCCCTTTTCCCCAGTTATCCAATCAAAATTTTGAGATAGCCATTTTGTTCAGTACAGTTGAAAGATCCAATAGCTATGTCTTTAGGGGTAAAATGGCCCCCAACAGTCCGAGACGAGAGGCTTGTAAATTATGAAATTTGCCCATTGTTGCCGTATAGGGAATTGCTATTGGGAAGTATACAGACATTTTTCAGGGTGAAGGGAGATTTTCTTGGGGTGGGCTTCCACAGGCTTCCACATTTCCTTGGGGTGAGTTTTCCAGGAGAAATTTTACACTGGAAGGATTCCTATACGAAATTCTTTTTAATTGGCTTACTTTCTCTTTGCCAACTCAACTTACCCGTGGAGATGTTCCAGGTGAATTATTCAGGGGCTATTTCAGCGTGTTTGGATTTTTGGAAAAAATTTCCCTGGAAGAGGAGAATTCTGGAGTGATCGATAAAAAAATCGATTAAATACGATTAAAATCGATTAAAATCGATTAAAAAATAGTCTTTTTCAAATGAAAATATACTAAGGAAAATTTTTCAGGCTAAACCATCAGCGATAAATTTTACGAGAGGGGGATTCTCAGCGAGGATGGAACTGACTGGAGAGAATTTTACGGGGGGCGTATTTCACGTAGAAGATAATTTCCATGGATGGGTTTCCCATGAGGGGAGGTATAGTTCATAGAGGGTGAGCCAGATTTACCGGCATTATTTGAAAAACAATCAGAAATAAAAAAACTAGCTTTTTAAGTGAAAGTAAGGAGCAACATTAAAACTCAAAACGAACAGAAATTATTCCGTATATGAAGGGGTTGCTCCTTCCTCGATACCTTGTTCCTTGCGCTAAAGTTTGACTGGTTGTCCCAATTTTTCAAGAGCGGGTACTGAAACACAGAGGCCGTTTAATTAGAACAGCAAGCTTTTTTTTAAAGTGCTAAAAGCTTTACAGTTTGTGGTAACGAACTGTAAGTAAGGAGCGATTAAAGAGCTCAAATGAATCAAATTAGTTAAATAAAGCTTTACAATAAAAGTGTATATCTACCGTTTATTTTGTATGGACTACGTGTGTCTTTAGGGACGAATTCGCCACCGCGCGGTACTACTGCCTCTGAAACTGAGAGACTTCATTTGGAGACTTTCGATAATTTAAATTGATTGACAGTTCCAGAGTTTTCACTCTACAACGTTTTGACCTTTTTAGGTCAAAATCGTTGTTCTGTACTACAAAATGACAAAAAACGCTACTTTGCTATGACAATAAATTACTGATAAGAAAAAGAGAACTAGAACTTTCAATTCCCGCCCAAATGATTCTTATCCCTATGTTTTCTGACCAATGGTTCGATACAATCACACCTGCGGGAAAAAATAATAATAAAACGCATCGGTGATCATTCTTTTCTAAAAATACTGCAAGATTTAACGTTTTTGTAGATAGGGGCTTGAAACTGATATTCTCTCTGTAATATTCTAATTTTGACAGTTCAGTTTCCATTCCGGGAATTTCTCTAACACTAGTACTCTTATCCGTGGCGTAGCTAGGGGGAAAGGGGGTAAAATTGTTCCCAAGCGCATTATCTGTTGGGGGCCATTTAGATGTGCTTCATGAAAGATAGTCCAAGCGACGTTCTGAGAGGGGGGAGGCAAATCTGGCATTGCCTATGGACACTGACTGAACAACCTACCCGTGCCTCTGATAGGCGACAAGGAAGGGAGCAGCAGTTTAACACATAACATGTTTAAAACTATTTGTATAAATTTCAAAGAAAATTATATGTTCACACTATCGTTAAGGTATTAGTCCTACTTTCGTAGTTGAAACACTGAAAATAAAATAAAAAAATTATAATTTAGACTGATAGCTATTATTCAACTAGGGCATGACATCGTAAGTGTACCACGAAAGAAAAGAATAACAGAAATGAAGACTTACCACAATTGAAACAAAGTTTATGCCACGACTTTCCAAGTGCTATTTTTTCTTCTGCAAAATATACGTTTTTGTCACATCTGGCACAGATCCCCGGCATTTTTAGATCTACAAATTGAATAGACAACTGAAAAACCAAATAACCTATGGCCTTTGCAACAATTAATACAAAGCATGAACTCAAGTAATTGTACAACAGAGTCAAAATGAAACAAAATTGAGCATCCAATATGGCCGTGCAAAATTAGACAATTGGATACATTTAAATTATGTATACTACCACTAACGACAATTTAGGTCACGTCACATCAGCTATTTTCTTCTTACTGATTTAATGAATTTCAAATTAAGATAGTTGAAAAGTAAATAGATAGTATCTTCTTCCTTTCTTATGCACGTAGCTCATAGAGACAGTAAATGAAACTGACAATGGCGTGTCACTGGGCCACAAAATAATGATGAGAGTTTTCTTTTTATGAAATTATGAACTCTGAAAGCGTAACTTGATTAGCAAATACGTAGCTCTACACAGATCCACTTGACTCTAGTTTGCTCCCAAAGATCATAAATTCAAATTACAACTGCAAAGACACCTTACAATTACAAGGCTCTCAGTTTTGTAACATGGAGGTTATAAACAGACATAAAATCAGACCTAAACAGACATAATGTGCTCTTCAACCAATTGGAGAGCGTACGAGTGTACAAGATACACTAGCATCAAGGCGGTACCCAGAGGGGGGGGGTTCAGATTTTGCCTCCCCCCCCCAAAAAAAGAGAAATTTTTGCCCGACTCGCAAAAACGCAACAAAATCCGTATAAACAAATCCTTGATGCTTTTTTAAGTTTTTTTTTTGTAAAACGCCCCCGAAAAATCCTGGATGCACCATTGACTAGTATCTTTGCCTGAATAAAAATCATTGTTTTTTTATAACTACAGTATTTTCGATTTGTGTGACAGGAAGACTCATAAAGAAAAAAAAATCTTTATTACATAAGGGTATTACAAATTAGTAATTATTTTGTGAAAAACTTCTGTTGATTCTGCCCCCTACTTAGGCGTTCTAGAACCTACTGAATTTCTTCTGTTAATTCTGAAATGTCTATATTTTCCATTATGTACCAAATACCATTAATCTCAAACAAATATAAGTTGAATGGTAAAACTCTAAATGGTTCATCCCGGCAACCTCAGCTGACGGTAAAGAAGGAAATATGAAAGACTGTTTTATTGACCAATGATAATGGAATATTAAAATATATTACATCTGTGTGTTTATTTTAGTCTGCCCATGTTGCGGTGGCCTCCGACACCCCTCAGGCCCAGCATTTCTTTGTTTATTGTGTTTTTGTTTGTATATTTTTTGCTTAGCTAAATTTTTTTGTTATTATTATGATCACGACGAAACGTATAATTTTATTCATGTACTCAACTTTACAAGCTCTGCTTATTGTTGGGGCTTAATGCTTTTAGTAGTTTTAAGTGAATCAAATAAAACAGTTGCAAACAGGATAAGCCACTGGCGGATCCAGGGGGGCGGGGTGGACCCCACTCCCCCAAGATCTTTCTGGCACCCTCTTTCCCTGTTTTTTTTCTTTTTTCGCTCTTTTTAGAATAAATTTCTCAATTTGGTCAATTACTGGCACCTATGTCACATTACCCCCCCCCCCCCCAAGATTTTGCTCTAGATACGCCTCTGGGATGAGCTTAAACTGTTCAGCGACCATCTCCACAGCTTCAACAAACGAAATGGGTAGTTTTGAACCAGATAAAAGGCCTTTTCCATCGTCTAAACAAAAACGGCTAGCAAACAATTTTCCCAACCATTATCTGGGTTGTCCATTATGCCACCGTTGTCCAAAAGATATCGTTAGAGAATTTGTCTAACAAATCAAATCATTGAGTACGTTGCAGCTTCGACTAAAAGTTAATAATATTTGATAAAAACTTAATTATCCGTTCCAGGAGAGAGTGAATTGACTACTGGAAGGATGGAAAATAAGTTAATATTAAATTTTGTATTCAATTCTTGTTCTTGTGTATAGGGTCAACTCGCATTGTTAGTGCATTAACCTCTGAACAATCACCATCAGAATGGTAAAAATGGAAGTAAATGACCGAATTTATGAGAATTAATGAGAAGTAAGGCATTAGCGAATATTTTTTTTTATTTTACTCATTACTCATACTTTGATGACCAATAGTAAGGCTTGATAAAGCCTTACTTAATAGTAAATAAATCGTTCCAGGTTCACAGTCTTTTCGTATTAAACTTGAAGTAAATATTTATAAAATACTACTACTACTACTAACAGCTCACCGCAGCACCAAGCCGCCTGAGGCCAACCAAGCTACGCACGCTCCTCCGCCACCCCAATCTATTCAAAGCCTCCCTTTTTACATCCGCCCGCAAAGTTCCCATTTCCTTTAAATCTTTCTTTATGAAATCTCTTTATTTATAAAGAGATTTTATATCTTTATTTCTTTATGAATCTTTCTATATAGCCTATTGTTTGAAACACGGTCAGTCAGCCGGGTACCCAGAACAATCCTTAAGCAATTTCTCTGGAAAACATCTAGAAAATCTTCGTCTGCTTTTCGGAGCGCCAATGCTTTAGAGCCATATTTGACCACTGTCATTACTGTAGCTTCCAATATTCCAATTTTGTTTTGTAGACATATCTTTCTATTCTTCCAGACTTTTTTTAACTGTGAAAAAACACCCTGAGCCTTGGCTATTCTATTTTTAACATCTTCACTGCTCCCACCATCTTTACTAATAATACTACCAAGGTAAGTGAATCTGTCGACCTGATCAATCTTTTCATTACACAACATCAGCTTTTCTTCTTCACTTATTCCCAGCCATAGTGACTTAGTCTTCCTAATATTAATTTTCAAACAAATTCTAGCACACTGAACTCGCAAAACCTCTAAAACCTCATTCATTTTGCTCACACTTTCATCTAGGATGCTTAAATCATCAGCATAATCCAAGTCCAGGAGACTTTTTCCTACCCATTTGATTCCGTGGTCTCCCATTGCCTTTCCTGTGCTCCTTAAAACAAAGTCCATCAAAATAATCCATATAAAGGGGGATAGAACACGACCCTGCTTCATTCCTGATTTAATAAAAAAACCAGCTGCTAACCTCATTTCCTAAAAAAAAAGTTTTTTTAACTGCAAGTAAGGAGCGACATTAAAACTTAAAACGAACTGAAACTATTCCGTATAGGAAAGGGGCTGTCCCATCCTCAACGCCTCGCTCTTTACGCTAAAGTTTTCTGTTGTTTTAAAAAGAGTTGTGAGAAAGAGTCAAACTTTAGCGTAAAGAGCGAGGCGTTGAGGAGGGGATAGCCCCTTTCATATACGGAATAATTTCTGTTCGTTTTAAGTTTTAATGTCGCTCCTTACTTTCAGTTAAAAAAAAGGTGTTTTTATTTCATTTCTGAACGTTTCTTAATTAATGCAGGTTTTGAGTTTGGCTCACCGTACATGAATAATTAAAACGAAAATTGCATATTAATTTTACATTTTTTGTTTTTGGCTAAATGGCTTTTTCGAAATTTTGATGGGACGATTTTGAGAAAGGGGGGCGGAGGAGGGGGCCTAGTTGCCCTTCATTTTTTTAATTACTTAAAAAGGACACTAGAACTTTTAAATTTATTTACGAACGTTCGACGCTTCCTTCATAGCAACGTCCCTTCCCCCATGAAAACTTCCTCCGTGGAAAGATCCCACGTAGCTCCCAACCCCCTTCCCCCCCCACCACCAGAAAAATACCCCCTGAAAACGTCTGTATACTTCCCAATATCCAGTACTATATGTAACCATTGGGCAAAGTTCATAACTTGCAGCCCTTCCCCCGGGGAAAGCGGGGGATTAAGTCATCCTCAAAGACATAGTTATTATATCTTTCGACCATGCTGAACAAAATGGCTACCTCAGAATTTTTCTCGGGCGACTTTGGGGAAAAAGGAGTGGGGGAGGGGGCCAGGTTGCCCTACAATATTTTTGGTCACTTAAAAAGGGAACTAGAACTTTTAATTTCCATTCAAATGAGCTCTGTCACGATATTCTAGGACTACTGGGCCGATACGGTCACCCCTGGGGAAAAAACAAACAAATAAACACGCACCCTTGATCATTCTTCTGGCAAAATATACAAAATTCCACATTTTTGCAGATAGGAGCTTGAAGCCTCTACGGTAGGGTTATCTGATACGCTGAATCTGATGGTGTAATTTCATTAAGATTCTATGACTTTTAGGGGATGTTTTCCCCCTTTTCAAAAATAAGGCAAATTTTCTCAGGCTCGTCACTTTTGATGGGTAGGACTAAATTTAATGAAACTTATATATTTAAGATCAGCATAAAAATCCAATTCTTTCGATGTATCTATTGGTATCAAAATTTGGTTTTTAGAGTTCCGGTTACTATTGAGCCGGGTCGCTCGTTACTTACAGTTCTTTACCATGAACTGTTTGATTAAATTAAAATATCCACTTGGGATGAACTCATTGTTGGAGTATTTGACACACAATATTCGAAAACCAGATAATGCAGCAAAGTAGGGTGACTAGTTTTTACGCTTATAACAGTCAGAGAACCCAGGACTGAGTAATATTTCTTGACAAAACTTTTTAGTCTATTCTGACTTCACCAATGTGCTCACTAAGTTTTATTTCTGTCTTGAGATCCTCTTGACCCCACAAATAATTCTAGAATTGTTCAATCCTTATTTCAAGGCTTGTGTCTTTTCCTCCCACCCAGTTATTGCGTTTTTAGCTAACACTTCTATTTCCGCTGTCCCAACAAAACTGTTACCTAATATTGTTAGCTAACAATTGAACGGTTGAAAAAAAAAAAAAAAAAAAATAAAATGTATGTATGAAATTATGGCGTAAAACAATCGGGAGACAAAATTTTTCACTGGAGATAGGGAAAGGGGGAAAAAAAGTTGAAGTTCATTTGCCAAGATGTTTTAAATTTTCTAGGAGGAACGGGAGATATCCCTTGTCACAATGGGCAGGGATGGATATGAATAATGTTTGAAGTTGGAGATAGCGAAGAACGAAGAGAGGTCATTGGAAGATATCAGCTTCCAGGTGAGAGCTCGCTTAAACACGATGCCTGGGTTGCCACAAGTCGAACTGATTATCACAACCCGAACAAATTTTTTACCGATACAATTTTCGGAATTCGAAAAGAAACACAAGTAGAGGGTACGCTATTGTTACTCGCGGCGTCCATTTATTTTCAGTTTTACAAGGCTTTCAGTAAAAGAGAAATGACACGACGGGCCCACTACCAAAATTGGAATAGATATTTCTTGGCTTTTCATATCAACAGGACTAATTTGGAAATAAACTAAAAAAAAAGCACAGAACTATTTTCTGAACAACAAAGAAAATTAAAAGCTAAACAAGAAAATAAATAGGAATGCAATGCAGGGTCATATCCGGATCGTCTTTTCGAGGGGGGGGGGGCTTTACAAAGGGATTTTATTGGAGGGAGGGGGTTCAATAAAAACTTTAAAAACACATCAAAAATTTGTTTATATAGATTTTTGTTACGTTTTTACGAGTCGGACAAACATTTCGGGGGGGGGGGGGGGGGTTAAAACCCCTACCCCCTCCCCTGGATTCGGCCTTGGTACAATGTAAAGAAGTAATTTTAGTTATGGCTTTGCTAGTCAAGTGACAAAATTAGACTGAAAAGGCTATTAAGTTTAATTAGTCTAATGTAAGTTTTATGAGAAATTACACACTACTCTGGAGTGTATAGTTTTTGGTCTACTTCCATTCAAAACAGACACGCAAATGTATTCTTTTAAATAAATTATCATTGTTTCAAGCCGTGGTTACTGCTATAATTATAATGCCATAGGAACTGAGATATTTTTTGGAAAGAAATTAACAACAAACTTATTGAAAAAAAAGAAAATTAACGAGCACAAACTGAATTATTATTAATGCTTAAAAATAAAAATTGCAAAGCTTTATTGCTCACGAGGCATGAACAAACCAGTGATTGGAATTACTTAGCCTTTCAAAACAAAATGAAGATATCTAATTAGTCTTAACCGAATCAAACTTGTGAAATTGTCTATATAACAAGGTGAAAAAAAATCATAGTAGAAAATTAAAAATATCATAAGGAGTCAAGACAATTGTTTACTAAGAGAACCTGGAAAAGCAAAACAATTACTCCTTTATTGATAGGCATACCCCAACAAATAAATACTTGAACGAGGGCGTAGCAATTACATGATCATCAAATATGTATAAATGTATCAAATAAGTATAAATGTTGAATATAAAAAAATGAAATAAAACAAAATCGTAAACAAGAGAATACCCCTAAAAAAGCTATTTATAAGCAAAAAACATTAAACTGAATTAAGCAAATAAATAACCAAATGTTGTCAAATGAGGCTCATCAGAGGCATACAATTTATATGGATTTGGGCTCTTTGAACAGCAGAATGTAAGTTCAAAAATAAGACGGATTTCAGAACAATATGTTTTTAATTTGAAAAATAGTCTAGCAGTCTTTGGAAAGGAAAAAAAAACCCTCTTATATAAAATCTAGAGAAGTGATTATAACAGACACGACCACAATCTAAAAGCAGTTGAATAAAGAAAAATGTTGGATACCTTGAATTGAAGGAGCTCAGTAGTCCCACAATGAAAACCCAAAACAAATATCCCTTTTCAGAATTAGAGGCACAGACTGTCTTGGAAACCCATTACTGGAAACAGATAGAGCATTTGGGACACTGCCCTTCTAATGCGTTTCTCCGATTTCAGACAGAGTATCAAAATTCACGAAAGATCGGCGGAAGAAGGGAACCATTTATCATTTCTTAGAACGACAGGCACCCCTTTTAATTATTTTAAAGATGGGGCCCAAAAAAGTCTCGGCATGATATTTTTTTAACAATTTGACAATTTATTTATATTTATTACGATATTTGCAGGCTGAGTGGTTAGCACGCTACACTTCAAATTTTTTGTCCGTGAGGACAAAAAACTGAGGACGTGTCCGTGAGGTGTTTGAGTCCTGGTGTCACTGATTATTGTTTTTTTTTAACAAGGGTCAGTGGCTTGGCCTTGTAAGCTCAGCCAGAGTCGACCCATTTTTTAAATGGATACCTCGAGAAATCCGGCGAAAGTAAACACGAAGGGTATGCAAGAGCAGAGGACGGCTGACCCCCATCCCATATTGCACTTCTTGGCTAAAGGGCCATGAGGTGGAGATCAGTACCGCCGGGAAAAACTGATGAAGTCCAATGCCGTATTTTTTATCTTATTTTTATCATGGTGTTTCCTTTTCCAAAGAAGCGTATGAAAAGAAACAACATATAATTTAGTGTATTATCAAGTATACGTTAACAAAACAACTGAACAAAACACGTTTTCCTTTTTGTTTCTTTTCTTCCTTTTTTAATACAAAAATGTTGTAAGATGCATAATTGTCGTAATATACAAATTATTACAGCGAAAAACATCATCGGAAGGATTTAAGTTCCTATGGGCCCCTTCTCTCAAACAGCATTACGTATAAAAAGGCAATTCAATAGACCATCGAGTAAGGAATTATAGTTAAGCATTCAGTTTAAACTGTGCATTGTCGGTACATGAATCCCTCTTGAAATTCGAACAAGCCCTATCTCCACTATCTCCACTGCTGTCTCATAAAATTTGGTTCCCAAGATTTTCACATTAACTAGAGAGGTTACCGAAATATAGCGTATGCTATGGGTGAACGTGATTAGAGTTACTTCCAAACGACGGATAAGAAATGTGGTTTCTGACGCGGTTTGAAGTCTAGGTCCTTCTGACACCAAATGAATCTGAAGAAAGAAAATGTAAACAGAGACATGCCTTGTTTCATGAAAAATAGCCTGTATATCCTTTTTGAAAACCCATATGTGGTCTAGACGCTTTAATGTCAGTTTCAAAAATAACATTTAAGCTTCAGACTTCAAAAATACTAGCAAAAATTTTACTATAAGTTTAATCACAATCATCACTGCTTTATGAAAGCAGCCTTAGAGGAATAAGGTAAGACTTTATTCCAGAAATTTCTTTAATTTTTAGCGTGGAGACACAATTGTTTGAAAATCAATTTTGGATATAGCCTACAATATTTGTTCATAAAAAAAGATTGCTTCCACAGACTTTTGACTTTTTCCATCTTTTGTAGTTACCAATTATGTCTGGAATATGGCACACCCAGAAATCTAGTCTTGAAAGAAGGGGTAGGGGACTAGAGCCAGAAATATGAATCCAGGAATGGTGGTTGAAGTGTAGCATTGTCTACTTTTTCTCAAATATGTAAAACACGTTATTTAAAAGCCAAGACATACAATTAATCAAATAGAGTACCAATAATTGATACTCAAGCCAAATTCTTCTAGTTACATATATCTCAGGGAAAA
Source organism: Artemia sp. Qi Xiang Cuo (assembly GCF_049724085.1). NCBI lineage: Eukaryota > Metazoa > Arthropoda > Branchiopoda > Anostraca > Artemiidae > Artemia > Artemia sp. Qi Xiang Cuo. The sequence goes on along the minus strand of NC_142795.1, from coordinate 70,455,334 downwards.
ATTCAGACCCTTAATTCATTGTGTCCGAGTGCCATCTGATTGTGAATTTGTTGTTTTTTTTAGGATGGCATTTATTGTTTACTTTAATTTTAATTCCCTGTATACAGGTTTTTATCTGTGCGGATTATTCGCAACTTACAACTTACATCTTTCTTATATTATATGACGAATTACAAGTCTAATAAGAAAAACAGGTACTCACGCGTTATAGCGACCACACCAAAGAAGTGAAGTTACGTTAATCCTATATACCAAAATATAATGAAAATACAATACTTTAGTAACACAATTATCGAAACTGCAAAAGAGAATTATGGAAAGCAGGTCGCTCTGAACGCATTATATTAAATACCTAACCAACTCTGTATATTAAATATTTAATTAAAATATACATGTATAGTAGTTTATCTCACTAAGATAATTATCCCAGAATGCAGAAAGAGAAACCAGTTTTACTCAGATCAAGAACTTGAGTGTTGTCGCTATAATACGTAAGTACCGAAAAAACTCTTGCGTACAAGAAGATCCGAATATTTAAAAGTAATTTTTATTATGACATGATATTTATTAACACTAACAGTCTTTAAGGGCGACGGTTAATACAAAAATGTAACAAATACAGTCAAACAGCTCGTGGTAACGAACTGTAAGTAAGGAACGACCCGGCTCAATAGTAACCGAAACTCTAAAAACCGGAATTTTGATACCCATAGATACATCAATAGAGTCAAATTTTTATGCTGATTCCAAATATATAAGTTTCATTAAGTTTAGTTTTACCCATCAAAAGTTACGCGCCTGAGAAAATTTGCCTTATTTTCGAAAAAAAGGGGAAACGCCCCCAAAAAGTCATAGAACTTTAATGAAAATCACACCATCGGATTCAGCGTATTAGAAAACCCTACTGCGGAAGCTTCAAGCTCCTATCTGCAAAAATGTGGAATTTGTAGTTTTTTTGTCAGAAGAAAGATCGCTGATGCGTGATTATTTTATTTTTTTTTTTTTTCTTTTATTTTCCTAAGGTTGATCGTATCGATCCAGTAGTCCTAGAATATCGTAAGAGGGCTCATTTGAACGGAAATTAAAAGTTCTAGTTCCCTTTTTAAGTGACCAAAAAAATTGAAAGGCAACTTGGCCCCCTCCCACGCTCATTTTTCCCCAAAGTAACCCAATCAAAATTTTGAGATAGCCATTTGGTTCAGTATAGTCGAAACTCTAATCTAATAAATATGTATTTGAGAATGACCTAATCCCCCAAAAGTTTCCGTAGGAAGGGCTGGAAGTTATGAACTTTGCCCATTATTTACATATAGTATTGGTTAACGGGAAGTATAAAGACGTTTCAGGAGGGATTTTTTTTCTGATGGGGGATGGGTGTCGGAGGAGGGGGCTACGGGGGAAGATCATTCCATGGAGGATGTTTCCTTGGGGGAAGGGAAAACCATGCTTCTTCAGTCAGGTCTTCACAGTCACAACCAGATTACAAATCTTATCTTGGTCCGCCTTGTCTCAAATCGATGGTGTTACATCCTGCTTCTGTTGTTGAAGTAGCCAGGATTGTAAATAGTTTGAAGGGTTCGTCGTCGTCTGGCCCTGACTGTATTTCAACTATGGTAGTTAAATTCATTCTTCCTTCAATTATTTCTCCATTGACAAAGCTTATAAATCTTTCTTTTGAGAATGGGATTTTCCCCAGTTCTCTTAAGCGAGCTCGAATGACTGTTTTATATAAAGGTGGACCAAGAAGTGATCAAGCCAATTATCGTCCTATATCCTTGCTGTCTGTTTTTAGCTAAATTTTTGAAAAGACCATGCTTTCCCGTCTACTTGCTTTTCTAGAGGCTAAAAGATTTTTTCATTATTTTCAGTTTTACTTCCGAGCGAAACATTCAACGGAGCATGCGTGTGTAACTCTATTAAATTTTCTCCACACTGCACTTGACTCTGGTTTGATTCCTGCAGCTATATTCCTAGATGTCTGTAAGGCTTTTGACCCTTTTACTCATGAGATTATGCTGAATAAGCTATCACAAAATGATGCAAGAGGACAGACTCATGCTTGGTTTAATTCCTATTTGTCAGGTAAAACTATCTCCCTAGATTCCCTTTCCCGCTTTTCGTCTAAAGTTGAGTTTAGTGTTCCTCAAGGCTCTGTTCTTGGACCATTTCTGTTTCTAATTTATGTTAATGACCTTATAGTTGCGGTTAAGAATCAAAAACCTAGTGTGCTGTCGCCTATGTCATCCTGAATCTTTCAATGCTAAAAGAAATCCATCGTTTTCGCAGGATGTGGACACTCTCGTTGCTTTTGCTGATGACAGTACCATTGGTACTGTAGTGGGAACTGAGTCTGAGATGCTTCCCAAATTAGTTGACCTTTTTGAGAGAGTTGTTCTTTGGTTTCATGCAAATTGCCTTGCCCTAAATACTGCTAAGTCAAGTTTTTTTTAATTTTTTCCGGTATTTCTCTGGCGTTCCCTGAGTTTTCTAATTTCGAGCCTTTAAGGTGCTCTCTCAGGTGAACCTAAGGAACGATATGTCCGATTTCTCGGTATTCTTCTCGATGAAAATCTTTCATTTAAGCATCATATTGGACTAATTAATATGAAGATCTCAAGGAGTCTTGGAATTTTGAGGAAGCTAAAACGCATTTTTCCTGGATCAGTTTTTAAAATTCCGTTCCATTGCTTAGTTCAGTCCTATGTCTCTTATTGCCTTACAATATTGGTGTCAACTTTCTCTTCTTTTTTGAAACCACTTTCTAAGTTATATGATAAGGCAAGAAGGCTTATACAGGAAACAAATTGTTCTACATCCAACCCAACTAGCCCATTACTTGATTTGCAGTCACTCTACATTCTTTCGTGCGCGTCTTTCACTTTTCATCAAATTCATGCTGATGTTCCCACAGTCCTTCAAACTACTCCTTCTTTCATCACTGATAGGTCTTCGCATCATCTTCGCAATTCAAGGAATATTACTATTTTATTTACTCCATCGGTGAGGTTTGACTTTAATCCATTAACTGCTTGTTATATCGTTTGGAATAGCCTACCTGAGTCAGCTCAAGAATGTCACTTGTTTGGTAGTTTCAAAAGAATTTTAAATTTTTTTTTAATGTCTTCATTTTTACTGTTTAAATTTATTATTTTTTTTTTGGGGGGGGGGTGACCCTTGCCTGTGTTGGAAACGTTTGTTGTGAGGGGTACTGAGTTTGTCTAATATTTTGTGGCTTGGTTTCAAATATATTTTTGGAATCTGGTTTAATTTACTGGATTGTCCTACATCTTTTTTTTTGTTTGGGGGTGGGGGTGGGGTCTCATAAAAATCGTTTTTTGTTTGGGTCTTTTAATTATTGTTTTTTTCTCTTCTTTGTTTTGTTTTGTGTGTGTGTGTGTGTGTGTGTTGAGTCTTTGAAAGGTTGAAATACATTATATTGAAATTACTTCTTTTTTTTTTTTTTTTTTTTTTTTTTTTTTTTAGCATTTATGCTATTTCTGTTTTTTTCCTGGCCATAGAACCTTACGGGGCGTTCTATATTGAAGTGTTTTTATTGTATATTTATTGGTTGAATAAATTTATTTATTGACTGACCATAGGGTAGTCCACGCGGAATAAATTGATTGCGTGGTAGTCCCCTGGTTAGTTTTTGATTTTCTGATTTTTTTTTCTCTTCTTTTTGTATGTGGATTATTGTATTTTATTATTTTTTTCTCTTGTTTATTTTTTTTGTTTATTCATTAATATTTTTTTTTCTTTTTTTTTTCATTTGTGTTGAGTCTCTTAAAGGTGTGAATGTATGATGTTGAAAATGTTTTTGTTTTTTATGTATTTGTTTCATTTTTGTTTCTCCCCTGTTTTTTCCTGCCCATAGAGCCTTACGGGGGAGTTTATATTGAAGTGTATTTTGTTAAGTTTATTGATTGAATAAATTGACTGATTGATTGAAAAAAAAAACTTCCCAATAGCAAATACTATGTGTAAACAATGGGCAAATTGTATAACTTAAAGACGTTTCCCCTGGGGCTGTGGGGGGGGGGGTTATGGGCCTTTCAACTATGATGAACAAAATGGCTATCTCAAAATTTTGATCGGACGATTTTGGGAAAAAGGGGGCGGGGAGGGGGCTTAGTTACCCTCCAGTCTTTCTGGGCACTTCAAAAGGACGCTAGAAATTTTAATTTCTATTCGAATGAGCCCTCTCACGACATTCTAGGACCACTGGGTCGATACGTCAACCCTGGAAAAAAACAACAAATAAACACGCATCCGTGATCTTTCTTCTGGCCAAAAATACAAAATTCCACTTTTTTGCAGATATGAGCTTGAAACTTCTAGAATAGGGTGTTCTGATACGCTGAATCTGATGGCGTGATTTTCATTTGGATTCTATGTTTTTTAAGGGGTGTTTCCGTCTTTTTTTGAAAATAGGCAAATTTTCTCAGGCTTGTAGTCTTTAATAGGTAAGACTATATTTAAGGAAGCTTATATATTTGAAATCAGCATAATAAGCCAATTCTTTTGGTATATCTATTGGTATCAAGATTCCGTTTTTCAGAGTTTCGGTTACTATTGACCCTGGCCACTCGTTACTTACAGTTGTCTACTGTAAGTACCCATTCCTCTCTATTACACCACCCCGGAAAAATTTCATCCCTCAGACCATTTAATTTCCTACAAAAACCCAAAACATAGACTATGTCATCCTCCTCATCTCCACATGCAGAGCAAAAGTAAGGACCTATCTTCGACTTCGCCTTTCCCAGATACTTCGTCTTATCGCCAAGTGGTAAAAGTTGGTATGTTTAAATTTAAGTACTGATGCAAATACGTATCCCTAAAACCATCCTAGCAGTGGCGCCAATTCACGAAAATCTTATGAGGAGGATGGGGGGGGGAATATACCTTTTTAGTAACTAGGAGGGAGCAAATCTATCATTAAAAAAAAAAACGGAAATACCAAACAAAACATTTTAAAATATATATATAGTTCCAGAAAAGGTATTTTTCAAATCTAGGGAGGGTAAAAAATGTAGGGGGCATAGGCCCTCTACGCCTCCCACCAATGGATACCACTTGATGCTAGAGTCTCTATTCTAGCACAAATAAAAATCATTTTTTATGAAACCTTAACCCTTCAACGAAAGGAAATGAAACTTCGGAAGTACAAGTACACACCCAAACGCTTATCAAAAAGTTGCGAGAGAAAGCTAAAGACAAATTTCCTTTTCCTAGCAAATATTCTAATTATACAACATAATGACTGAAGAAACAAAAAGACAAAGTACCAAACGAGCCTTTGGCCAGTGAATAGCAAAACTAAAGCAGACACTGAGATAAAAACTATTCCTTGGAAGTACTCAAGAAATACAAAAAAGCCACTTTGTGGTAACGGAAGAGAAAAGCTGAAAAAGTCAAAATAAAGCTGGAACACGATGTTTTGTCTTTCTGTGTCTCTTGTTCTGTCACAAGCTTCTTCTTTAAATAAAAGTTCTTTAAATAGGAATAAAATCCTTTTAATATACAGTGATGATGATAATAGTGATAGAAATTCACCAAAAAAATTACCAGATGTTTCGGTCACATATATAGTGATCGTCATACTTTTACTACTGATAACGGTCACTGTATATGTGGCCGAAATATCTGGTATTTTTGTGAATTTCTATCACTGTTTGTGAAACACTGTGTATCAAAAGGATTTTTATCCCTATTTGAACTTTTATTTATCGTCATGGAAAGGCAGTGTGGTCTCCGAAATTATATAAGATTATTCTTTTAATCTTATCCAAGATCCCCGTTATTATTTTATAGTTAATACTTGGACAGCAAACCTTTGTTGGATACTATAACTTCAAGGGTGACTTTTCGAGGATATATGAAACAGCCGAATTATGTCATGTGCTTAAACAAACAGGTTTCACCACAAATCTCTCGCGAAGAAATGATACACTTGGTTGGAAATAATTCCTAGTTTTAATAGCAGCATTCTTCAAACGTTTCATAAGAGCAATTTTCTCAAAGTTTTCTGTTTTTCATTATGAAAGATAAAAATACAACTGCCCAAAACCGATAACAAGGAAGAAAAATATGATTGCAACAAATGACCTAAGGTCAACAAAAATAGGGATAACACAAAATGAACGGCGAATAATCCAGTTCCTTTATTTTTCCAACATAAAAGTATGTAGGAGAGAGGGGGGGTCAGATATATTTGGTCTCCCTGATTTTCTATAGCTTTCATGTAGGGTGTCTGCGTCTCTATTTTGAAGACCCTCTTCCCACTGAAACAAATATCTCCGCGTTTTAGCTATTTTACTATAAGCCTTCCTGGACGTTTAAATGATAAAAAAAATAGAAGAAATATATTAAAGCAGAAATATGAAAAACCTAAACATCAAAATGAAGATTAGTAAACAATAAACAATCAAGTGCCTGTAAAACAAAGAAAATTAGACTTATAGGACTTAAAAAAGGCAAGACATCCCCTAGAAATCAGCAAATAAGGTCACGAACAGCTCCCATAAAGGTTTGAGCGTCAGTTTTAATCTCCAGATTTAAAAGTTTTGTTTTGATTCGTTGAGGTTTTTAAAGGTTCTATTTTAATTCTTTACTAATTTTATCAGAGTCCAAACTTTTACTGTACTTATTTTTTTATTTCAACATTAAAAGCGCCTTCATACAACTACAGGAAACTAACTCCTTCTTGGGATGAGCTAGCCAATAGAGATTCATCGTAGCCCTGGCCTAACTGTAGCATATTATATTTTCCCGTATTTTGGAAAAGTGCAGTTCAAAAGTGGCAAGTTTAAAAATAAAACCTTATAAAATAGTCACTCTTCAGGCATGCTGTGGATAAAAATATATTTTCCATCTCTCCCTCCAAATGCAACTCTCAGACCCAGCTCACTTCTCGAACATGGAGATTTGCCCATCAGTTCACGATGGTAACCAACCCCAACAGATGAATACAGTAGAAAAAATCTTGCTCACCTAACAATTGTTTTTTTTTTTCCTTTATGACATTCCTAGTAAAGACCCTCTTAGATTTTCTAATTGGTAGTTGGTTCAGTGTTGAATCAGGAGTTTAGAATAGTTATGTTCTATTCCTGTTTATGTGGATTATTTTGGTCGAGTACGTTGGCAGGGAATTTATGAGGGGATTGCACTAGTGAAAAATGAATTTTATTTGTATTTTGAAAGTGAAGTGCCCAGAATTGGCGAACATTCAGGATCTCGGGAGAGTCTTAGGCCCGAAAAACTAATTTTATAACCTGTATTTTAGAAGTTGGAACCATAAAAGGAAAAAAAGGACACATTTTGAAATTTATGACATAAAATGAAACATTTCACAACTGGATATACATTTTGGTAAAAAAAAATGCCACCTTTTACCAAATTAGTGCTTCTTCTACTATAGGTTACTATAGGCAGCGACGCAGCCTATAGTAACCGAAACTTCAATATCCGTTTCGAAAAACGATCTGGTGAGAATAATTCTTTATTCAAAAGTGATTCAGGACGGAAACTATTACACAGGTTTACCTTAACAGTAAAATTTATCCAAACAATGAAACCTATTTGACCATTTTTTGGAGTTCCACAGACGCACTATTCATATGGACCATATCGTTTAAGAGTACGGGAGTTCGGTCTTGCTGAACTGCAGACTCGTAAGCGTCTATAAGTATTTTAATTAGCTCTAATGGAACGCCGTCCCTCGTCAAGATCTCCCCAAGTTTGGCTTTCGTAAAGAAATTGAACCCAGCAATGAAGTCTATAAAAGCTACTATGATTGACAGGTATAGTATCTTTTTTTCAACTTCACACATTCGTTGCTACATTAGTGAAAATGTAAGTCAAAACTGCAACCAAATCAAGATTGGGAATCGCCGAATAAAAAAAATATATATAGGATATATAATATTACACTAATAATTTTGCTCTAAGAAAGTAGACTAATTAGAAATAAAATTTCAACTAGCGGTATGGAAATGGTCCAAGCAAGTTATGTAAGTTGTCTCTCTCCCTCTCACCACCCAAAAGAATTGGATTTTTTTAATTTTCCCTATTGTATCTTATACTTTTCATATAATGTGTCTATTGTTTGTTTATAGTCAAAGTTGGGTACTTATCTAGAATCCAGAAAACATGCGATAAGTGAATTTTCGTTAATGCCAATGAAATAAAACAAAATGGGATGAACATATAATAGTTCAGAAACAAATTTGGGCCACATATTGGCACATTAAGGAGGGGGGGTAAAGCATAGCATGTATTAAATATGTAACGTAACCTAAACCAACCTAGGGACCTTTTAGTCCCCCTAAACCCCAAAAAACTAAAGTTTAAATATAGATCCTGGAGTATGAAAACCCTTTATTTATACAGTGTCTCATATAAGCACCGGGTAATGCCTATCTGATTTTCGCAATACAATTCTCGCGTGTTTTCTGGATTCTAGACAAGTGCCCAAAGTTGTTTCCCCCTAAAATCTGCTCCATTTCCTCGAAAACTTTCCTGCGCTCCTATCTGATCAACTACACACACAAGGGACATTAGCCCCTCCTTAAACCTATAAAATACTATGATTTTCCTGATGTACTTTATTTTTCAAGTGATTAGTATTTTTCTTGGTTTTATCGACATCCTTTGCAAATATGAACCCACTAAAATGAATTCCTTTTTACGTGCCTAATATGCATAAATGTTAAAATGTGAATTTTAACACATTTGCAAAGTTTCCTCTGAAACTAGCAATTCTGTGACAAGTCTATAGCTTTAACTTTCACAAAAAAGGACAAGAAACTTCTATTATTGGATTAATCAGTCTCATCTCAAATCTAGTCCTGGGATTAGGGAAGACGTAGAGATAGGCACTTATAAGGCACCTTTCCAGACCCTAATTAGACTTTAGATCCATTCTTGAAAGTTGCATTCCCCTTAAAAGATTAATTTCCCATTGAAAGGAGAGTCGCCCTTCTTGACTTTTGCCCTGTTACATCAAACAGTTCGTGGTAACGAACTGTAAGTACGGAGCGACCCGGCTGAATAGTAACCAAAACTCTAAAACTCTAAAAAACGAAATTTTGATACCAATAGATACATCAAAGGAATCAAATTTTTATGCTGATTTTCAGTATATAAGTTTCATCATTAAGTATACAAGTATAAGCTGTCCCCTCCTCAACGCCTCGCTCTTTACGATATAGTATGACTCAGTCTCACAACTTTATTTTACAAAACAATAAAAAACTTTTTCTTAAAGCGCGAGGCGTTGAGGAGGGGACAGCCCCTTTCATATATGGAAAATTTCTGTTCGTTTTAAGTTTTAATATCGCTCATTACTTTCAGTTAAAAAAAAACCTGTTTTTTTAAATTAAATTATGCTAGAATGGAAGGAAACATGTTATTCTGCAGGTGATTCCCCTTGTGAATTAACTATTGTAGTAACAAAATCTTTACATCATTCATTCAGCATAGCTCTATCTAACAGATTTTTGCTGTGGTTTAAGTCCAGTCAATATTTACTCGCTTTTTATAAAGATATCTGAAATTTAACTTTTTTTTCTTTAATTAGACTGGGTTAAACAAGGAGAAATTACTGTCCATGCGGAACTCTTTTCTTCCAATCGATTTAATTGCGAACAAGCAAAACGTACTTGTGTATTATATGGCACATACTCGAGAATTTGGATTTACAGATCAGACAATAACTGATTTATACCTGTCAATATTTGAGGAAAGTTAGCTTAGGCTCAGTTGAAATCTACGTTGTAGATAATATTTTTGTTAAATATTTAATATATAGAGGTGATATTATGTTTGGTTTTGGTTAGGTATTTAATATAATGCGTTCTGTCCCCCCCCCCACCATAATTCTTTGAGTAGTTTTCATAATTTTTTTACTAAAGTATTGTTTTCATCATATTTTGGTGTATTTTATTAGGATTAGGACCTAACTTCACTTCTCAAGCGTGTACCATATAACACACAAGTACCAAGCAATATAGCAGCAAATTCAACGGATGGAAATTTCATTACGTAAGCCTATATAGAATTTGAGGTACACATTGGACCATTTGGAGGGAGGCAAAGCTTATCGGTTCGCCTTAAATCACGACATAGGTAAGTATTTTAGAGTGCTTTAATGTAGTTCTCAGAATTTAATAGTGTTTCCTTGTGCAGAGTGGAAACACAGCAATAATGCAAAAAAAAACCTATACAAATCTTTTAAGAAGAGCTATGTAAGCGAAATTAAGCAAGAATATTGGGTATAGTCGCGCTTAAAGGTACACAGCGGCTATAGACAGCAGTGGCGGATCCAGGGGGAGGAGGCGCCCCCCCCCCTATCGTAGTCTAAAGTAGTGTAATTTACTTAATTAACTCAAGTTTGCGTTAATTAAACTTACTCCTAACGCATTATAGAACCAACCTATTTTGCGTCCCCCCCCCCCATAATTTTTTAATCGGATCAACCTATTTTGCGCCCCTCCCCCCTAAAAAAAATCCTGGATCCGCTCCTGATAGACAGTCGAAGGAATGCAGTGATGGATACCCGTAAAGCCGGTAATTGTTATCTAAATTGATCGAAGAGCGTGGTTTCTCATTGAATTTACAATATTTAAACTGTTTTTTTGGGGGGTTTGGGGGGGGAGGGTACCGCGGTTAGGTTACGTATTTAATATATGCTATGCTTTACCCCCCCCCCCCTAATGTGCAAATATATAGCCCAAATTTGTGGTAAAGTTCTACCAAATCATATTATTGAGTTAGGACTAAAGTGAAAACACCATTCGATGTCTTTCTTTAGTCTAATTACGAACGAGATCAGAATTTATATTATACTTGAATTGCAGCCCCCCCCCCTATATGTCCCAAGTCAGGGTTGGGTTAGGTTAGCTATATATAGGGGGGGGGGGCTGAAATTCATTTCCGATAGAAATGATTATTATATTCGTAATCAGCATAAAAAAGGCGGTAAATATCTACCAAATCATATTATTGAGTTAGGACTAAAGTGAATACACCTGATTATGCTAATTACGAATATAATAAGCATTTCTATCGTAAATGAAATTTCAGCCCCCCCCCCTATAGGGCCTATGCCAATTCAGGGTTAGGTTAGGTATAGCCGATATTAGGGGGGGGGGCTGAAATTCATTTCCGATAGAAATGCTTATTATATTCGTAATAAGAATAAAAAAAGGCATCGAATGGTGTATTCACTTTATTCCTAACTCAATAATATGATTTGGTAGATATTCACCAAAAAGTCATCGAATGGTGTATTCACTTTATTCCTAACTCAATAATATGATTTGGTAGAACTTTACCAAATTTGTTTCTAAACTATTATATATACATCCTAGGCTATTTTTTTTATTAGAATTAACCAAACTTGACTTCTTTCGTGTGCACCATTAAGCCCAACAGTACCGAATGTTGTTATTATAGCAGTTGGTTCATAAAGAGAATCCGACCGCATATAATATAGCCATGAGATATAGTTCACTAGGTCTTTCCAATTTAGATGGATACCTCTATAATCAGCTCAATAATATCAACGTAGGCATACATACCACCAACAATGTTATGCACTATCAAACAGTTTTAAGACTACTATTGGATTGGAGTAAAATAGTAACACTAATGAAAGTCCTTGACAGAGATTCCGCAACGGAATTTGATCAGCATCAACACACTCGTAATGATCTTATCGATAGCACTTTGTTCATACTACCAACGGCAAATCTCAAATTACGCTCTTGTAGTAAGGCGTCTTTCATCTGCGTCACTAAACTGACTAAAGTAAAAGTGCCTTTGAAAGAATTAAATACAAAAAAACAAGCTTTTTTAACTGAAAGTAAGGAGCGAAATTAAACTTAAAACGGACAGAAATTATTCCGTATATGAAAGAGGCTGACCCCTCCTCAACGCCTCGCTCTTTACGCTAAAGTTTTTTATTGTTTGAAAAAAAAATAGAGTTGTGAGAAAGAGTCCAAACTTTAGCGTAAAGAGCGAGACGTTGAGGAGGGGACAGCCCCTTTCATATACGGAATAATTTCTGTTCGTTTTAAGTTTTAATGTCGCTCCTTACTTTCAGTTAAAAAAAAACTAGTTTTTTTATTTAATTTTTGAACTTTTTTGAATTAATTCAGTTTTTTATTTTGGCTCACCGTACATGAATAATTAAAACAAAATTTGCATATTAATTTTACTTTTATTTGGTTAAATGGCTTTCTCCAAAGTTATTTAATTTTATTTACAAACGTTTTTATTAGTAATAAATAAATGTAACTTACGAATTAACATACGTAACGACCTTCTATATTCACATTTTGAATTTTGTTCGAATCAAGTTCGAATTTTGTTCCAAGTCTTTAAAAATCACCCCTTAATCACAAAGGCCGTTAATTAGAATAAATAGCTCTTATGAAAGTACTAAAAAATCATTGGCTGAAAGAGCGAGGTATTGACTAGGGGGCGGACCCAATCATAAACGTAATAATTTCTGTTCGTTTGATGTTGCTGCTTACTTTCAGTTGAAATTTTTTTTTTTATTAATTTCTGATCTTTTTTAAATAGTGCTGGGAAATCCGGCGTCCCCTTCATAGCAATGTCCCTTTCCCCATGAAAACTTCCTCCATGGAAAGATCCTTCCAAATAACCTCCGGCCCACCCACCCCCCCTCCCCCCACTACCAGAAAAAATCTCCCCTGAAAACGTCTGTATACTTCCCAATAACCAATAAGGCTATATGTGACCGTTGGGTAAATTTCGTAACGTTGAGCCCTCCCCCCAGGAAATTGGGGGATTACATTATCCTAAAAGACATAGTGTTATATTTACGACCATGCTGAACAAAATGGCTATCTCAAAATTTTGATCGGGTGACTTTGGGAAAAAATGAGCGTGGGATGGGACCAGGTTGCCCTCCATTTTTTGGTCACTTAAAAAGGGCACTAGAATTTTTAATTTCAGCTCGAATGAGCCTTCCCACGATAATCTAGGACCACGGGTCGATACGATCACCCCTAGGAACACACACACAAAAACAAAAAATAAACACGCATCCGTGATCTTTCTTCTGGCAAAAAATACAAAATTCCACATTTTTGCAGATAGGACCTTGAAACCTCTACAGTAGGGCTCTTTGATACACTGTATCTGATGGTGTGATTTTCATTAAGGTGATATAACTTTTAGGGGATGTTTCCCCTTTTTTCAAAAACCAGGCAAATTTTCTCAGGCGCATAACTTTTGATGGGTAGGACTAAAGTTGATGAAACTTATATATTTGAAATCAACATTAAAATCTGATTTTTTTTTTTTTTATGTATCTATTGGTGTCAAAATATCTATTGGTATCAGTTTTTATCTGTTGTATCTATTGGTATCCGTTTTTAGAGTTTCGGTTACTATTGAGCCGGCTCGCTCCTTACTTACAGTTCGTTACCACAAACTGTTTGAAATTGTTCACGCTACCAACGGCAAATCTCATATTACGCTCTTGTAGTAAGGCGTCTTTCATCTGCGTCACTAAACTGACTAAAGTACAAGTACCTCTGAAAGAAAACATACAGGAAATAAATGTACTTACCTGAAATAACAGAGAGGGATCTTAATTTAAATAACGATAAAGACCACAATGCCTCTGCCTCATTTGAACAATAAAGAGAATAACGCAATGAGGTAATTTTATAGACCGTGAGTTGTAGAAGAACACTAATTGAACATTTCACTACATGTCTAAAAGCCGTCCTCAGTAAAATAAAGATAACATTCAACTTATGATATAAAAACGTCCTAACATTTTTACAAAAGCCAGAGAATTATTTCTTTAACAGTCCTGAAGTTAGGACTGTTTTACATATGGTTTTAATTCTCTCGTTTTTCTTGCTGGTAAAATTTTATTAGGTACTTATGCATTATAACTAAACCAGCGCTATAGATTGTACAAAAAATCTGGACACGAAACCAGACAAACGGGTATTTGCTAAATAAATTGATGGCAAAGCGTGGTTTCTCATTGAGTTTACAATATTTAAACGATTGATTTTGGGGGTTTAGGGGGGAGAAGGTACCTAGGTTAGGTTACGTATTTAATATATGCTATGCTTACCCCCACCCCCTAATGTGCAAATATATAGCCCAAATTTGTTTCTAAACTATTACATATTCATCCTATTTTATTTTATTTCATTAGCATTAACCAAACTTGACTTCTTTCGTGCATAGCGCTGGTTTCGTTATAATGCATAAGTACCTTTTATTTTGCCGTTCCACTTTTTTGTTTCGCCAAGAATGAGTATTAGACAAGTATAACTTACACTTGTAATTTTTTATAATTTAGACAAGTATAACAAGTAGTAATAATTTTTCGTCTACAATTCACCGACTGCGTTATCCTATGCAGTCAGATTTCCTTGTCTACATTTCCTCATTGCGTTATCCTATATGTTTTTCGTAAGAGAGGCACTAACTCGGAAGAACTTGCTCAAAGGAGGGGGGGTCGATAATAGCACTATTTCATCTCATCTCTTGTTAGGGGAGCCCCTTCTGACTTCCCTGGGATATCTTGAAGACCACGGAGATAGGTAAATTGGCAACAGACCATCAGGTTTGGCACCCCAAATTGTCACGGTTTCCCCGTTATTCCTTTATTCTTTTCTCGCGATTAAATAAAAAAACATATTTTTTTTCTACTAAAATTAAGGAGCACCATTAAAACTTGAAACGAACAGAAATTATTCCGTAAATGAGGGGGCTGCCCCCTCCTCAATACCCCACTCTTCACGCTGAAGTTTTCAAGAACTTTTAAAAAGATTCTGATTTTAATTACACGGCCCGATTCAAACAGTTCGTGGTAACGAATTGTAAGTAGGGAGCGATCCGGCTCAGTAGTAACCAAAACTCTAAAAAACGGAATACCAATAGATACATCAAAAGAATTGGATTTTTATGCTGATTTCAAATATATAAGTTTGATCAAGTTTAGTCTTACTCATTACAAGTTAAGGACCTGAGAAAAGTTGCCTTATTTTCGAAAAAAGTGGGAAACACCACCTAAAAGTCATAGAATCTTAATGAAAACCACCATCAGATTCAACGTATCAGAGAACCCTACTGTAGAGGTTTCAAGCTCCTATCTGCCAATATGTGGAATTTGGTATTTTTCCCCAGAAGGAACATCACGGATACGTGTTTCTTTATTTTGTCCCAGGGGTGATCGTATTGACCCAGTGGTCCTTGAATATTGCGAGAGGATTCATTTGAACGGAAATTAAGTTATAGTTCCCTTTTTAAGTGACGAAAAAATTGGAGGGCAACTAGGCCCCCTCCCACGATCATTATTTCCCCAATGTCACCCGATCAAAATTTTAAGATAACCATTTTGTTCAGCATAGTCGAAATATCTAATAAGTGTGTCTTTGAGGATGACTTAATCCCCCACAGTCCCCGGGAGAAGGGCTGCAAGCTATGACCTTTGCCCATTGTTTAACCATGGTTATTGGGAAGTATACAGATGTTTTCAGGGGGGATTTTTTCTGGTGGAGGGGTCGGCGGAGGGGGTTACGTGGGAGGATCTTTCCATGGAGGAAGTTTTCATTGGGGAAAGGACATTTCTATGAAGGGGCGCCGGATTTCCCAGCATAATTTAAAAACGATCAGACACTAAATAAAAAAATAAGTTTTTCCAAATGAAAGTAAGGATTAAAACTTAACATTAAAAACTTAAAACTTAAAACGAACGAAAATTATTGCATATATGAAGGGGTTCGCCCCCTTGTCAATACCTCGCTCTTTACGCTAATTTTTTTTTTTAGTACTTTCAAAAGAGCTATTTATTCTAATTAAACGGCCTTTGTGATTCAGGGGTCATTCTTAAAGAATTAGAACAAAATTCGAACTTAAGCGTGAAAAGCGAGGCATTGAGTAAGGGGCAAACCCCCTCATATACGTAACAATTTCTGTTCGTTTTAAGTTTTAATGTTGCTCCTTAATTTCAGTTGAAAAAAGTTTTTTTTTTATTTAATTGTTTCAGGAATCGTTCTTAAAGAATTACGACACAAAGTCGAACTTTAGCGTAAAGAGCTAGGTATTCAGGAGGGCCTCCCCTCATATATGGAATGATTTCTGTTCGTTTTGATGTTGCTCCTTACTTTCTTAAAATAGCAACATCAAAAAAGAAAAAAAAAGTTCAAAAAAATTCTAAGTCCAAAAAGTTGGAAGGCCAAAAAAATTCGAAGTCCCAAAATTCTGAGGGCAAGAAATTCTAAGTCCCCAAAAAAAATACTAAGTCCAAGAAAAGGGGGCAAAACGTTGGGGGAGGGGTATCGGGGGCCCCTTGGACGTTGGGGTATGGATGACCATAAGTTCCCTCTAAAAAAAATGACATAGCAACTGATTCATTGGTGACATCTTATCGCTGGTTTACTTTACCCAAGCACATGTCATAAGAAAAAAAGGGGTAGCAGGTTTGTAGCTTTTTTATTCATTAAAATTCAGCTCGTATTACAAAATGCGTCCGATTTACTTTACCCAAGCGCGTGTCATAAGATCAGTTTCATTCAACCCAAATAAAAAATTTATTCATACAATTGTCATGATCTGAATATGTGCTCATGTAAGTACGCAAATGAGGTTTAGCGTATACGCAATGGGGTTTAGGGTATATTTTTTAGAGCCTCAGGCTGTTCCCTCCGGAGTATTGTTCCCTCCCTACTCTCGCTCTTCACGGTAAAGCTTTTTAGTACCTTTATAAAAGCTTCTTATTGTTCTAATTAAACAATCCTTGTGTTTGAGGAGTCGTTCTTAAAGAATTGGGACAAAAAGTCAAACTTTAGCGCAAAGAGCCATTGAGGAGGGAGAGGGCCGCTCATATACATAATAGTTTCTGTTCCTTTTCAGTGTTAATATTGCTCCTTACTTTCAGTTGAGAAAACTGTTTTTTCTTAATTTAACTTCTGATCGTTTTTTAAATAATGCCGGGAAACCAGGTTCCTACTCTACGGAAAAATCCCCACGACAGAAAATTCTCTAGACAATTCAATCCCGGTGAAAATTTACCCAGAACAATTGCCTCTAACATGTTATGTTAAAATCGAGTCGTTGAAGAGAAAGTAATACAAGCAAAAAAAAGTTTCGTACAGGAATTCTAAAAAATCCCCCCAGTGTAAAATTTCCCCTGAAAAGGGTAAACTTCTCAATAAAAAATACTATAAGTGAACAATGGGAAAATTTCATAACTTAAAGACCTTTCGCCAAGGGCTTGGGGGAGGGGGGTAGGTCATGCTGTTTCTACAGGCATAGTTATTGGGGTTTTCAACTATCTCAACAAAATAGCTATCTCAAAATTTTGATCGGACGACTTTGGGGGAAAAGGAACGTGGGAGGAAGGGGGCTACCTACCCTCCACTCTTTTTGTTCACAAAAGGGCACTAGAAATTTTAATTCCCGTTCGAATGAGTCCTCTCCCGATATTCAAGGACCTTTGGTTCGACACGACCAACCGTAGAAGAAAAGACAAAAAAAGGAGCAATAAATAAACGCGCATCCGTGATTTTTCTTCTGGCAAAAAAAACAACAAAATTTTACCTTTTCCAGATTGGAGATTGAAACCTCTACAATAGGGTTCTCCGATAGGTCAAATCTGATGATGTGATTTTCATTAAGATTGCCCGACTTTTAAGGGGTGTTTCCCCCTTTTGCGAAAATCAGGGAAATTCTCTCCGTTTCGTGGCTTTTGATGGGTAACACTAAACTCAATGAATCTTATATATATGGAATCAACAAAATAAGCCAATTATTTTGATGTATCTATTCATATCAAAATTCCGTTTTTTTAGAGTTTTGGCAACTAGTAAGTTGCGTCGCTCCTTACTTACAATTTGCTACCATGAACCGTTTGAAAGAAATTTCCCTGAAAAAGATAACGCCTTATGATTTCCTGTAAGAGAGGCCTGAAATGTCAAAATCAATTTTCGGGATGTTTATATTTTTTAGGGGAGGATTCTTTAGAAAGACATTACTCCTGGGAAATCCCCATCCCTCCCTCCTTATACAGTTAAGCATATGATATGATATTTAGTACCAAAAAAGAGCCACCAGGCCATTGCAACAAACAAAATAATACTAAAAGAACAAATAGATGAACATCTGATTAATATAAACAGATTTACAGACAAATTAGCCAGCAATACCTTCAATTTTTAGTGGCTCTATTTAACTTGAGGAGACTCCCAAGCCAACTTTAATAAATATAAATTTAATTTTATTATCCCACCAAGAATATTTCTGCAACAATAGGGGGGACGCTATTCCCTTAGGATCCATGCTAAAAGCTTCAACCAAATATATTATTCCAAATTAGGGATGTGGAGGAATATCCACCCTCCATATTGATCAGAAGAACCTCTCAAAACAGTTGGAAAACTTAGCTAAAACCAAGTCACTTTTTGAGGGTTCAATTACCCTCTCCTCTCGAAATAATCCACTTTCCTTCAACCCAACCCAATAACCGGTGTTCAGTAACATAATACTGCATACCCGTTGGTACTTCAGCATGTACATTCTATGTAACAGCTCTTCAATTTGTGTGGACTTTATAGCTGTGTTGCCACTTATACATACCGCAATTTCGAGAGAAATGCCGCACTTTTTTCTGATCATACCGCAATTATACCACGAAATGACTTTGATCAGCGTATTTATACCGCGAAATGACTCTTATCACTGAATGTATACTAAGTAATGTCACTGTACGGGAAAAGGGACAAATGTTTGCTCTCGGCTCCTAATGATATATGGTTGGATAGGCTACTGCGGAACTCGCGAGAACTCTAACTAGTAATTAACGTGCTTCCAGCAGCAAATATTTTACATATCAGTCACGTGCCTGAATGAAAGTAATTTTCAACCATTAATATGGTAAAGGTGTACAGACACTGCAAAGCAGAGCGAATTAGTATTACTAGAATTGAGTAAATAAGTAGTCCCGGGCTACCCTATCTTGCTTCTTTTGGGGATTACCTTTCTACTTTTACAGCCTAATAGACTGAACAGTATACAGTAAAAGAAGTTCTTATAAGTATGTGTGAAATTTGGAATGCAGAACAATGGTTAAGAAATAAAATGTTATTTCACTTAGAACTTAATACTGTATTCAAATATAGGCTAGCACTCATTCCTGTAGAACATGCATTCCAAAATTTTGAAAATTATCTATTGTTTAATTTCTACCTGATTTCTTACTGCATATTATTCATTCAAATCAAATGTGAATGCGAAGTTTCAGAGGTACTGTCCAGAGAAAGCGGGTTATAAGCCACTTATTCCTTCTTGTAGCCTAGGCTGTTTCATCGTTCCATTGGGCAGCCCATCTGTAACCTTTTATTGTCAGTGGTTAATGAAAATACATGGATTGCTTCGTCTTCTCAGACTCTGCCACTTGCTCATCACTTTTCCCAAAAACGAAAAGGAAGCCATAAGGCTTGTCTCATTTCTCGTTGAACATGATATACCCTATTCGGCTACTGACAACTTGCTGAAGTTCGTGAAAAGTATGCCATGGCCGGATTTGCTGAGCCATGCTAGTCTGATCTCTGGCATTTCATTTCATGAAAAGTTTCTTGTCAACCTAAAAACTAGCCTTTTCTCAGTGGACATTGATAAGACAATAGATCAGTCTGTAGCCAAACAACTCTGTTTGTGTCAGTTTCTGTAATGTCATAATGGATTTACTGGTAGATTTGCTTGCTCTGTTAGAGTTTAATCATGGATCAGTATCTGTTATTTTCAGTCAATTAGTTGGAGGGATATACTATGCTAAGAAGATGGGCGTTAACATATAGAACTAGATTGGAGACTGCACCATCAATGGGAATAAATCACTTAGTCAAGAGGTTTGTTGAAGAAAAATGACCATGGGCTACAGTTGTGAAATTTAGCTGTTATCAATATACCCTGGTTGCAAGTTACAATTGTAAAAATCTAAAGTTATAATTGTTATAATTGTAAAAAATCTAAGAGTCCAGAAGATTCATGCGAAAATTTTTGCAATCACTTTTAAAACAATGCAAAATTACAAGATGCATATAGAAATGAATATATCTGAGTCTTAACTCAGGTGGAACAACCCATATTCCTTGCTTTGGCTCCCACCTGTTGGCTTTCATTTGAAAACTCTACAAGGCGTATTCTCGAGTTCTGGGACAATCCCACGTTGTGTTGAGACTCTTTTGTTATTAAATGTCCCTCATGTGAATATCAAACCAATTCTAGAGCGTTTTTGCTTCTCTGAAAAGATAAATGACTTCCTCTATGTTTTGACCCCTTTAGTTACAAGCTAAGAGTTCCTAGTCATCAGTAATTATTTTAATGAAGAAGATATACCTCTGGCATTTGGAATAAGAGAAAGATGGACCACGAATGGCAGTTCATGTTGAGTGTAACTTTATCTGAAGGTTTGAATCTTGAAAATTTAGACAACTTTGACATAGTGGTGTATTGGTGCCATATCCTTACACTAAAATCTGCCACTGGAGCAGCAATGTTTCCAAATGTTTCAAAATTGATACAATTTTTCTTTCATTGCCAATATCAAATGTCATTGCTGAGTGCCTTTTTTGGTTTTTAGAGGTAGTCAAAACTGACATGCAAAATCATCTTAGTCTAATAGAACATCAGCAAAATCATCTTAGTTCAATAAAACGTCAGCAAAATCATCTTAGTTCAATAAAACGTCAGCAGATTCACTTGCTAACTCTTGTGTTAACATTAAAAGCAGAATGTGGTCTGAACCGTCAGCAACAAGGTAGGTCAAGTCATGATAAGGGGGAGGTAGAACTTTGGCTTGTTAAACGTGTACTTCAAGCGAACGGTAAAATAGCCTCAAGTAACAGCACTGCTGTGAATCAAAATGTTTTGTAGTGTTGCCAATGAAGGTCTTAACGAGCATGAATAAGCTGTCTGAAACCGAGTAACCTTTGTCTGCCAATGCGAATGATTCCTTTTAAAGTTTTAGTAACTTTAATATGATAATTGTCATTAAAATTTAGTCGTGATCATAGTAACGCTCTTTTGCTGGCCATTTCGTTTTCTGTTTTTCCATCTCTTTTTCAGACAATGCCACATCTCTCGATCACTATACACTATTTCTCCCATAAAAGCTGCAAGAGTTACTTTTGGTATAAAAAATGGCCTTGAGGTCACCACAAACCCAGTAAGTGCGCATGAAGCTAGATGCAACCTTTTCAGGCCTAGTTCTCATGTCTCCAAATACTTTCAACATTTGATTTCGATCAGTCATTTTAACTAGGATTTGTCCCGGTGATGGAGTCAAGCTTCAGTAAAAGAAGGGGGAGGGGTCAAGAAACAAATTTTCAAACACTTATGTCCTGGGCACTTATGTACACAAAGGTGTAACTACCTTTTTTGCTTTTGGGCGAGGGGAAGAGTAAAAATATGCTGACGAATCAAAAACCAAACCATGCTGAGGATTTTTTTAAGCAAGTAAATAATATGCTCGCTTGAAAAGTTGAAAATTGAAGAAAAGCATCATTGTTTATTTAATTTCTGTTCATTTTAAGTTTCATTTATACTTTAATAACAAAGTATTTTTTTTTCGTTTTAAGCATGAATTTCATATTCAATCTAAGCATTACTCGTTTTGAGATCTATTTATTCATTTATATTATTACTTGTTGTATGTTTTTTGCTATGATTGTATTTAATTTCTGCTCGTTTTGGGTTTCATTTATTCTTTAATAGTAACTCTGGTCGTTTTGAGTTTGAATTTTAACAGGTAGGCCTATTTGTATATCCTGAGCTTAAGTTTAAAATGGCCTTTACTTTTCTTTGAATAATTTGTTTTTCGGAAAGTTTTTTAATTATTTTGGTTCGTTTTTTATTGCAAAAAGTTTCAAGTTTTTATGGCATGGGGGGGGGGGGTTGCTTACTGTCCGAGTATTCTTTACTTTAAAAAACAGATCTAGAACTTTCAATTGAAATCGAATGAGGCTTTTTTCAAATTCTCTTTGATAAAACGTTGTATATGAACAATAGACAGCTTCCATAACTTGTGGACAGCGATTGACAACAATGAATGGATTGAAAAAATAGCTCCAATAAGGGGGTTTAAACCATTTCACTTGCTGACACAAAGGGATCACGACTGTTTGGAATTGACCTTAATAGGATTTGTGTTTTAACCTTATAATTGGATAATTATGATAGATTTACTATGCGTTCTTCCCATACAAAACTTTACCTTATTAAAGTCTTGGGGGTGCGGGCGGCGCACTTGGCATAAAGGACAAAACCTTAGCGTAAACAGTAGGAGAGGGGGAGGCTGAGGCAACAGACTCATCTAATACGGGGCGGAACTTCACTTATCTTCTCCGTTCCCGATTTAGGAGATTAGACAGACTCATTGGGCTGTAGAATGTTGGACCGTTTGAGTTGTGGAAGACGTTAAATACTTTATATTTTCAGTTATTGCAGGATTGATTTCATAGATTGTGGAATGGTGAGCCCCCTGGGCCATCATTTGGGTGAGCCTCAACTCATAATATGCAATTTTGATTAATTGTTCCGTGTTATGTGCATATATTATTCTATATATGTTATTTTGAGTTATTCTTTTATCGCATTGTGTTCATTTTTAAGCCTTGAGATAAAAACTGAAACCTTGGCGTAGACAGTGGTGGGGGGGGGGGAGTCTCCCCCCTCAAATGCATAATTGAGCAGTCACAGAGAAAGTAATACAACTGAAAATAATCTGTCTTTTGAAAATGTCTTTTTTAAAAATACACGAACAAAATCGTCCAAAAGAACCTGAAGTGCTATCTCTGACATTTCCGTTGATTATTTATTGCCGTTACTTTCAGATGCAAAATTTAGAATATTATTGAATGGGTTTAGTCAGCCCCTCCCTGAATAATTCACATTTGGATAACCTACCCCTGGGAAATTCCTCCCCCCTCAAAGAACATTTTCGTTTCCTGCTAATAATTCCCCCGCGTTAAATTTTACCCAGCAGAAATTTATTTATTAATTTACATTACTATCAGCACTAAATTTATTTATTAATTTACATTAATATCTATTGTATGTTTGTTTGCATTGACTGTTTATTTAATGATTGATTTTATATGCCCCCAGTGCATAACTTAAAACGCCTACCCCCGGGCCCTGGTGGGCTGTGTCGACACCGGAGTTTTTTGCTATCAGAACTTTGAAAATTTTTTAACAAAATGTCTATCTCAAAATTTCTATCTGACGCATTTAGGGCGTGGAGGAGGGGAGGGGGGCTAGTTGCCCTCCGATCTTTTTTGTCTCTTAAAAAGTGAACAAGAACTTTCAATTTCCAATCAAATGAGCCCTCTCTAAAGTTTATACGAGCATCCCTTCCGTAAGAAATAATATGAAGGATTCGGAGAATCCTTAAATTACAACCCTTGCCCTGAGGGCTGTGAGGGAGTTGTCATCCTCAAAGACCTAATATCCAGAACTTAAAACTACGTTTAATAAAATGGCTGTCTCAAAATGTTGATTGAATGTGATTGCAAAAAAGGTGGGCGTGAGAGGGGGGTTAGTTGCCCTCAAATCACTTTCGACTATTAAAAAGGGCACTAGCCCTTTGAATTTCCAATGGAATGAGCCTTTTTTAAGTTTCTACAACACCGCCTTCTATAAAAACCTTATATGCCCCAGGGTATAACTTAAAACCCTTGCCTTGAGGGCTGTGGGGGAGTGTCCTCCTCAAAAACATATTTTCTATGTGAAAATCAACTACGCTGAACAAAATGGCTATCTCAAAATTTTGATTGGATGTGTTTGGGGGAATGATGGGCGTAGGGGGGGGGGGGGTAGTTGCCCTCCAATCACTTTCAATTATTAAAAAGGGCACTAGTCCTTTGAATTTCCAATAGAATGAGCCTTTTTTGAAGTTTCTACGACAATATCTCTATAAGAACCTTATATGCCCTCAGCGCATAACTTAAAACTCTTGCCCTAATGGTTGTGGGCGAGTTTCCTCCTCAAAAACATATTTTCTAGCAGGATATCAACTACGCTGAACAAAATGGCTATCTCAAAATTTTGATTGGATGTGTTTGGGGGAATGATGGGCGTGGGGGGCGGGGCTAGTTGCCCTCCAATCACTTTCGACTATTAAAAAGGGCACTAGCCCTTTGAATTTCAAATCGAATGAGCCTTTTTCGAAGTTTCTACGACAACGCGTTCTATAAAAATCTTATATGCCCCCAGGGCATAACTTACAACCCTTGACCTGAGGTTTGTGGGGGAGTGTCCTCCTAAAAAACATGTTTCTTATCTAGAACTCAAGTATGCTTACAACCCGGGCTATCTCCCACGTGTGAGGTAAGAGGTTTGAGGGAATAATTAGTGGGGGGGGGCTAGTGGCCATTCAATAACTATCGCCCATTACAAAGGGCACTAGCCCTTTGAATGTTCCAGCAAATTAATCTGTTTTGTAGTTTCTACGATACTACCTTCACTAAAAACATATTATGCCCCAAGGGCATATTCTACTACCCGAGCGCGAAAAGTTTTGGAGGAGTGTCCTCCTCAAAAACATATTTTCTATCTGGAAATCAACTACGCTGAACAAAATGGCTATCTCAAAATTTAGATTAGATGTGTGTGGGGAGTGATGGGCGTGGGGGGGGCTATTTGCCCTCTAAACACTTTTGACTATTAAAAAGGGCACTATCCCTTTGAATTTTAAGCCGAATGGCCTTTTTTTGAAGTTTTTACGACAAAGTCTTGTACAAAAACCTTATATGCCCCCAGGGCATAACTCAAAACTCTTGCCCTTAGGGTTGTAGGGGAGTGTCCTCCTCAAAAACATATTTTTTATCTGTAAATCAACTACGCTGAACAAAATGGCTGTCTCAAAATTTTGATTGGATGTGTTTGGGGAAATTATGGGCGTAGGGGAGGGGGGGCTAGTTGCCCTCCAATCACTTTCGACTATTAAAAAGGGCACTAGCCCTTTGAATTTCCAACCGAATGAGCCTGTTTTGAAGTTTGTACGACAACGCCTTATATAAAAACCTTATATGCTCCTAGGGCATAACTTAAAACCCTTGCCCTGAGTGTTGTGGGGGAGTGTCCTCCAGAAAAAAATATTTTATTTCTGGAAAACAGCTAAGCTGAACAAAATGGCAATCTCAAAATTTTGATTGGATGTGTTAGAGGTAATGATCGGGGTGAGGGGGGGCTAGTTGCCCTCCAATCACTTTCGACCATTAAAAAGGGCACTAGAACTCTCGATTTCCAATCGAATGAGCCCCCTTTGAAGTTTCTACGACGACCCCTTCCATATGAAGTGCCTCTGGGGGAAAAAAATAATAAATAAATAAATAATAAAACATTGGAACCGTATGGCCTTTACTATAGGCAACGCTACAGCGTTGACTCTGATTCTACCTTTCTTGTTTAAAGTTCATGGCAAAATCTACCACTTAAAAAAATAATAAAGAATAGTATCCATTTGCTAGAAAAGCAGCAAGGAATTAATTACTTTTAAAAAGTAAGTTTTTGTTGAAACTAGTTGCGACGTATTTGCATTATGGGTATCAAAATATACCATAAATTATACCGTGTTTCGGTAGAGAGGATACCGCAAAAACGCCGCTTTTTTCATCGACTTGCACCGCTTTTTGGCATCGGTTGAAAGGCAACACTGCTTTATAGCTTTAGAAGCAAATCCGGCATCAAATGGCAGTGTAACCTTTGAGACTAGAAGGATATTTTCACTGCTTTTTGATAGTTCTATATCAATTGGCTATATCGACAGTTTCACACAATAGTACTTTGGCCCTGTTTGGTCCAAAATTCCTGTTTTGCAGCACAAACTAGTAGAAAACGGCACCTTGCTGTGATAAAATCTGATAATTATAGGCTATACATATCTTGTCTATAATCATAAGCCGATTGAGAGTCTCACAGCTCTCAATAGTTTTATAGCTTTTTGATAATTCTAATCTGACTCGTTAAGTGACAATACATATAATAAAAAACAACAAATAAACACATACCGTCCCCCCATTACAATTTCTTGGAAGAAATCCCAAATTTTGCTTTTTTGCACATAGGAACTTGAAATCTCAATAATAGTGCTTTTGGACATGCTGAATATGATGTTATATTACATGCAGCAAGATCAGGTACCCCACCCCCCCCATTACTAAATTGCACAAGTTTTTGTGGCTCGTATTTTTAGAGTTATTTTAGATAAATATTGTGTGTTGAAAGTCGTCCGAAAAAGGATATTCTTTTGATATATTTATCGTTAACAAATCAGTTCCATAGAGTTTCGGTTACTATAGACACATGTCGATCTTTACTTAAAGAATGTTATCAAGAAATGCTTGACAATGATATTAATTCCTGGAAGTCTTGGCTACTTTTTTTAACGTTATAATGACAAATGAGACACTATTTAAAACATTTTTCTTTTAAATGAAGTATAAATGACACACTGGCCCTTAGAAGATTTACGAGAGTGGTAACTCTACTCTTATTGCATAATTTTTGGTCTTCTATACGGCTGAAGCCATCCTGAACCTTATCCAGTAGAAACTCTTGAATACACAAGTATTTTAATCCAAAATTTTACTAAAAAGATCTTTTTGTATTCTAGTTTGTTGCAACTGTATGTTTGCCTAAATAAATGCATAACAAGGTAATCTATAAAGAAGAGTTCTGTTCTGCTGTCTTAACAAAGAAAAAAAAGACATAGACGTTATGAATCATTACAACCAGATTTGTTTCGTTAATATTTTTACGGGTTCCATGACAACTCCGCTCCATTAACTCAACTAAACCCTCATGTATCTCAACCTTCATTAAACCAACCCCGTTTAACTCAAACTCTCATTCAAATCAATCTATGTAACTCAATTCCATTCAACTGAGCCATCATTTAACAAATTCCCCATAAAATTCAACTCCATTTGAAACAACCTTCATTTAATTCAACCCTAAGTAACTTAACTCCCATCCCACAGAACCAACATTTAACTCAACCCTCATCTAAGTCAACCCACATTCCCAGCGCCTAGGTTTCAGAACAATACTTAACAATTGTCATTACTATAGCTTTCATTATTCTAATCTTGATTCTCAGACTTATTCTTCCAATTTTTTTGTTTTTTTATTGTGAAAAAGACACCATGGGCCTTGGTTGTACCCAGGTAAAAGAAGCTATCCACTTAATCAATGTTCTCTTTATCCAACTTCACCTCTTCAGCATAGAATTTAAATTGAGCGGAATAGGTGATAAGATCCTCCTCTAGATACTGATGAAGTTTCGGAGAGTTCTAGTATTACAAGATCACAAAATGCAGATACACATCAAGGAGTCCTGACTTAGCAAAAAAAGGAAAATAACTCAAATACTTTTAATTTGAAACATTAGCGCTTTTTATAAAAGCATGGTTTAAGATAAATCTTAGGCAATTTGGCTTTATTACCAGTACTTGACACTTTTTTGAAAGCAGCAAAAAAAAAATGCGTATTTTCTACGTTCTTTTTCAAAAGCTTAAATCCGAACTTTTCTAAAGCTCTAAGAAATCCATCAATGTCATTACAACGGCTTGTAACCTCTGCAAGAAGAAGGAACCCCCCAACTTTCAAAACACGATTCGCTTCCATAATGAAATCACTGAGATTAGTACCCATTAAGGATAAACAGAATACTGCCAAGTCGACACTGGCATTCTTTAGTGGAACATGAGCCATATCACAAGCTGTGACATAATCATTGTGAGCAACTAGATCAAAGGAGTAAACTTTTCTGTCAGGAAGCAATTTGGCAATTTGGGCATCTCCACAGCCAAAATCAGCAATATCCCCTTTGGGAAGCTTTTGTATATATTTCATAATTACATTCATAGGATTTGTTGGCCACTTGGCAACTTGAAATTGAAATCCTTTATGGTACACATCAAAGGATTCAGGATCTTGCCTAAATTTTTTTAATGCATCTTCACTTGTAGAAGTGTACAAATATTCATTTAAATATCTAAACCGGGATGACACCAGCTTTTCTCTCAAAGTATCACCATAATTTGAGACAAGACTTTTAGCTCGCTTTGACTCAGGAGGCATCAACTCGGGTTCTACCTCTTTTAAACTTGCAGAGTTTTCTTTTACTCCTTCATCAGCAACAACTTTGTCACCGTTTTTTCTGTTCCTTTTCTTCTTCCTTTTATTTTTTTTAGTTTCTTCACTAACACTTTGAATAGAGACTGAACTATTACCACCTAAACTGTCAAGCTCAAGAGATTTGCCTTCAGAATATGGAGCATCATTTTCTACAACAGAATAGTCTTGTATCCCTTTATTCATTGCTATTTTGTCAGTAGTATTTTCTATTTTTTTCATTTTCCTTTTTTTACCTTTATTATTAGTATTTTGAAACAAAGATGACTTACTATCGTTAGTTAAATTGTTGGCCTTGTAGTTTTTCTCCTCAACAGGGACAACTTCCTTGTTGTTACTACCACTGAATTCCCTTACACTACTGTCAAAAAGCTTTGTTTCAAAATTTTTATGGTCTCTATTTTTATTTCTTTTCAAATCTTTATTGCTCTTGCCTTGAGGTTGATCTAGGGATAAAATAAAAGGCATAGGTAGGAAACCACTTTCATTCTGTTCATTTTTGTTTTCATTCATCACAATTTCCTTTTTCAAATTCTGGACTTTCTTCTTTTTCCTTGTGCTGTTCTTCATAGTTTCTTTGTTTGCTGGTTCTTCTGGGATGACTATTGGAGTTCTGTTTGCTTTATTCTTCACTTTTTTAGCCTTTTTACCACTGCTAGCATCATTTTTCTCCATGGAGATAGCATTCGTGTTCAAAGAACTTAAACTGTCAGCACCAGGCCAATCTGGTTCCTCAAACATGGTAGCTGAAAACTAAAATGTCTTACAAATTTTGATCAAGATTGTTCTACACAAATAATTATTTTTAATTTGCAGTGGCTAAATCTGGCAACCAAATTCACTGTCATCCATACAAAAACAGCTTCCTACAACTCAAATTCAGCAACGGGATGCTTGGGCATTTGACAGACTCCAGGTGTTTGAGGGGAGGTGGTCTGGCAGATTTTCAAGGGGTAAGGGTCTGGTGTTTTGCACAAGGGCCATTTTAACTAGAAATCATCCAACATATCCTGCATTCAATACTTTTTGTCTAAACTGTTATATTAAATCATCAAATAATATTTGGAGATAAATTTTAAATTTACCACCAGTGAGAAGATAAGCTTAATTTGTTTTTTCTTAAGAAATTCTTAATGACAAATATTGATATGACAAAGCCTAGTTGCTCATATCTGGACTCCAATCCAGGAATTTGCCATTTACAAAGGGTTTTTGGAGCCACATTGATGCTGAATCCAGCATTACCTTTTGTTTTGCTTCTGTTCTTTTTTACTCCAATTTTTATACTTGGCTGTCATAACCACACTGAAATATTAGAAGAGCATCAATCAAGTTTAACCATTGCAGCTTAATCCTTGTAATATGAATTTTAGTTGGTGAACCAAGATATGAAATTGCAAATAATCTCATATTTCATAATCTTATATAGAGGGGGGGGGTAAAGTATTTTGACAGTGTGAAGTCAGAAAACAATTCTTAGTTCATGATATTAGAATAATTTTAGCTAACACATTTTGCATGCAGACCTGCTGAACTTTACCCCACCCCCCTAATTTGCAAATATATAGCCCAAATTTGTTTCTAGAGTATTATATTTTTATCATACTTATATATATATATATTTTGTTAGCATTAACCTTCACAGCTTCACTTCTTACAGCTTGTCACAAGCTCAAAGCTTGTTGATATTATTCATATAGTATAATGCAGGGTGGGGACATGTTTTTTTGCCTCTCTGTAGTTTCTCTATGGCCTTAGCAGCCATTTTGTACTGTGGGGTGCTACTATCATTCTACACTCAAGGTGAGGGCAGACAAGGGCTGTATATAGTTTATTTACTACACATGCTTTGGACATGCATTTAATAAGCCCAAGGGCTTGGTTAGTTTTAGAAACAAGTGCTTGTGTGCAGCTATGAAATTTCAGTTCTTATCAATAATACACTCTTAGGTAATAAGTCTTTACTTACTGCTTCTAGTTGTTCACCTTTAATACAATAAATGTAATGACTGGTCCAAGATGCAAAACTTTATATGTACTTACTTACTTACTTAGGTCCTGGCCATCCTCATGGGATGTTTTGGGGCCACTCCTCTTGCTAGCTCATGCGCAAGGGCTTGGTATGTAGCTCTATCTGGCGTGATATGTGACAACTGGGCTATCTTGACATTGTTGAAGTGAAAAGTTCTCCATCCATTGTTTTTGTGGTCTGCCTTGTGGATGAAGGCCATGGAGGGACCCTTCAAGGGCGATTTTTGGGAGGCGGCTTGGCTCCATTTGCTTGACATGGCCAAACCAGCACAGTTGTTGCTCCTTGATTTTACTTAGAATGGTTTCAGTGGACTGAAGCCTTTGACATACTTCCACATTTGTGATTTGGTCAGCATATTTGATTCTAACAATGCAACAGAGGCATCTCATCTCAAAAGCTAGAAGTTTTCTTTTGTCTTTGGTTTTCAGAGTCCATGTTTTGCATCCATAAATAACTATGGGGATTACTAGACTGTTGAATAGGTGCATTTTGAGTTTGTTGGCAAAAAGGTTGGCTAGTTCCAGAGGTTGGCTAGTCTTTGGAAGCTAGAGCTAGCAAGTGCAAGTCAATGTTTCATGTCAGAGCCATGGCAATTATCTGAGGAGAGTAGACTACCAAGGTACAGGAAGAGGTCAACCATTTCAACCTGTCTCCCGCCTATGGTGATAATGGGCAGATTGTCTAGTTTACATCTTGTAGTTACCATGACTTTGGTCTTGCTGGCATTGATCTCCATCCCAAACAGCTTTGTGGTATTGTAGAGTTTATCAGCTTGTGCCTGCAGTTCTTGTGTAGAGCTGGCTAGCTCAACAATATCATCAGCATAGGCAAGATTGTCTATCAGCAGCCCTCCTATTGTTGCACCATATTCTGACTGCATCAGTGACAGAACAACATTTAGAAAGAGGTTGAAGAGATGTGGTGATAAGATGCAACCCTGGAGTAGTCCTGACAAAGTTGTGAACTCTTCTGACAGCCCATCAATGGTTATTACTTGGCCTCAGAACTGTTCATACAGACTCTTGATTACTTTTGACTATCTCATAATGGATCCCATAGTGAAGGAGGATTTGCCAGAGTCCTTCCATATCAGGTCAAATGCCTGTCAAAAATCAACAAATAGTTGGTAGAGTTCTTGGTTGAATTTGATGTATTGTTCCATAAGTTGTTGAACAACAAATATCTGACCAATTAAGGATCTTCCTGGGCAGAAGCCAGCCTGATATTCTCCAATGGCAAAGGCAGTTGTTGCTTGTAAGTGATGGAGTAGGACTTTTGTCAGGACACGTGCCTGATGGCTAGTGAGGCTGATTGGATGGTAGTTTCTGCACTCTTTCTTTGACCCCTTTTTGTGAATAGGTACAATGGCAGCCTTGCACCACTGATGGGGTATGTGGCCAGTTTCCCTCACTGCAGATACAATGGAGCAGTACAGATCAGTTACATCATCCAATCTGATGTTAATGAGTTCAGCAGTGACTCCATCTGGGGTGGCTTGAGTGGGGTGGGTGGTTTCTGACTTGAGTGGGGGTGGTGCTCTAAGTTCTTGGTTGGGTATGGGGAAGCAGGTTAGTATTTCAGGATCTGCAGCTACTGGTGGATTCAGTTTATTGTTAAGGAATTCTTTCCATCTTTCAAGTTTCATCTTTATCCAACTAGCCAGATAATTCATTTCTCTTAGGCACAGCATGAACATGTAACTAGGTGGATAATACCAAGTCTTAACACTCCTGATATATATCCAACCAGGAGGATAAGTTAATTCCATTATACAGTTTTGGGATAATATCCAACTAGCCAGATAAATTGTTTTTCTTAGGCACAGCAAGAATATCTAACTAGTTGGATAATAATGTTGCTTAGTGTTTCTGATATATGTCCAACTAGGCAGATAAGAAGATTCTCTAAGCTGTTTGGGGTTAATATCCAACTAGCCAGATAAATTGATTCTCTAAGGCTTAGAGAATATCTACCTAGTTGGATAATAGTGTTACTTAGTGTTTCTGATATATATTCAACTAGGCAGATAAGAAGATTCTCTAAGCAGTTTGGGGTTTACATCCAACTATCCAGATAAATTGTTTCTCTTAAGCACAGCAAGAATATCCACCTAGTTGGATAATAATGTAGCTTAGTGTTTCTGATACATATATCCAACTAGGCAGATAAGAAGATTCTCTAAGCAGTTTAGGATTAATATCCAACTAGCAAGATAATTCATTTCTCTTAGGCACAGCATGAACATATAACTAGGTTGATACTACCAAGTCTTAACACTCCTGATATATATCCAACTAGGATGATAAGTAAATTCCATTATACAGTTTTGGGATAATATCCAACTAGCCAGATAAATTGTTTCTCTTAGACTGAGAGAATATCTACCTAGTTTGATAATAATGTAGCTTAGTTTTTCTGATATATATCCAACTAGGCAGATAAGAAGATTCTCTAAGCGGTTTGGGGTTAATATCCAACTAGCCAGATAAATTGTTTCTCTAAGGCTGAGAGAATATCTACCTAGTTGGATAATAATGTTGCTTAGTGTTTCTGATATATATCCAACTAGCCAGATAAGAAGATTTTCTAAGCAGTTTAGGGTTTATATCCAACTAGCCAGATAAATTGTTTCTCTAAGGCAGAGAGAATATCTATGTAGTTGGATAATAATGTTGCTTAGTGTTTCTGATATAGATCCAACTAGGCAGATAAGAAGATTCTCTAAGCTGTTTGGGGTTAATATCCAACTAGCCAGATAAATTGTTTCTCTAAGTCTGAGATAATATCTAACTAATTTGATAATAATGTTGCTTAGTGTTTCTGATACATATCCAACTAGGCAGATACGAAGATTCTATAAGCAGTTTGGGGTTTATATCCAACTAGCCAGATAATTCATTTCTCTTAGGCACAGCATGAACATGTGACTAGGTGGATAATACCAAGTCTTAACACTCCTGATATATATCCAACTAGGAGGATAAGTAAATTCCATTAGGCTATGCAGTTTTGGGATAATAGGCCTATCCAACTAGCCAGATAAGTTGTTTCTCTTAGGCACAGCAAGAATATCTAACTAAGTGGATAATGCTGAGTCTTAGATCTTCTGATAGGCTATATATTTAACTAGGCAGGAAGTTACTTAACTAGCCTACCTAGTTTGATTTATAGGCTATCAGAAGGGCAATGATAAAGTGTCCACCAAGTTAGATGTTTATGCTATGTCTAAGAGACAAAATTGTCTGACTAGTTGGATATAATCACTAGTTTGCATGAAGAATTGACTTATCTGTCTAGTTAGATAGCCAATATATTAGAAACATTAATTTAAAGTATTATCCAACTAATTAGAGATGCTAAGTTGGCTCTTATGCTCTATTGTATTTGACTAGCAAGATAAAACTATTTTTCTCTTAAATTTTAATTATTTTCCAAGTTGGATAATTTCTTATTTGCTGAAAAGGATTGTTCAGATAGCAAACTAGTTGGATAATTTTGGCAATAACTAAGTATGGTTGGATATTATTTTTACATTCTATAGAATAGAAATTTTTAGATAATATCGATTGGGTATACTCCCGGTTAGTGGAAAATACATCAGTAGGGCTATATATGGGACAATCAGGGAAAGGTGTATTTATGATTAGCCTAAATTGATAATTTCAGGCTAGGCCTATTTGAAAAGAGCACAGAGAAGGCATCACGTAGTCTAGGCTAGTTTGTTCACCTTGTCAGCAATAGAATCAATATTTACCCTCAAATACATGTGTAAAGTAAATAGCTTATAATTTATTCAAATGCATTGTGAGTCAGCGTATAGTACAGATTAATTTAGATAGGCCTAGCCAATACTCACATAATGTGACAACTACAAGGTTTCAATAATTCAAAAACGTTGCCTTATAACACTAGTTAACTTTTTATATAATAGATAGTGCTAAAAATTGCGTAGCCAAAAACAAAAAATTGTTGAAGTTGAGAAGATTCAGAAGTTTTGCCCATTTCGTAAAGAAGAAAGAAAAATACTTTTGTGCTGAGAAACCTGGTTAGAACCAAGCTTTAGAAATGATAGGCCTGTTTTTTAGCACTAAAGGGCTAGGCACACGTAGCTGATTTCGGGAACTGATTTCAGCATCAGTGGACAAACGAAAGCGGTAAGAAAAATTTGGTTCAAAGAAAAATTTATTGCACAAAATTTCCAAAACAAAAAATCATGGACTTAAATAGTCAACTGGAGTCTATTAATAGTTACTTGATTAATCTTAGCTTAGTTCTCAGTTTAATTCTCAAGCTCAGTTGTCGGGTCTTTCACCACAGATACCTCTGGCTGACTATTTGTTTGTATCCCTATTTTTGGGTGATGATCATGTTGAAAATCAGCGCTGATTTTGTAAATCTGTTGAAAATTTTTCAACCTCAAATCGTCGCCGATTTCCTTTAAAATCGGCGCCGATTTGGAAATCAGTTCCTGAAATCAGCAACGTGTGCCCAGCCCTTAAGATCAAACAGTTCGTGGTAACGAACTGTAAATAAGGAGCGACTCGGCTCAATGGTAACCGAAACTCTAAAAAACGGAAATTTGATACCAATAGATACATCAAAAGAATCAGATTTTAATTTTGATTTCAAATATATAAGTTTCATCAAGTTTAATCTTACCCAACAAAAGTTACGCGCCTAAGGAAATTGGGCTTATTTTCAAAAAAGGGGAAAAGACCCCCTAAAAGTTAAAGAACCTTAATGAAAATCACACCATCATATTCAGCGTATCAGAGAACCCTACTGTAGAGGTTTCAAGCTCCTATCTGTAAAAACGTGGAATTATGTGTTTTTTTGCCAGAAGAAAGATCAGGGATGCGTGTTTTTGTTTGTTTTTTTTTCACAGGGGTGATCGTATCGACTCAAGTAGTTCTAGATTTCCAGTAATTCGAATGGAAATTAAAATTTCTAGTGTCCTTTTTAAATGACTAAAAAGACTGAAGGGCAACTAAGCATCAACCCACGCCCCTTTTTCTCAAAATCGTCCAATCAAAATTTTGATCAAAATCTCCTTGATCGGACGAGATTGCTAGTTTGAGATTGCTGTTTTGTTCAGCATAGTTGAAAGACGATCTTCTGTAACTCTCCCATTCCAGATATAGACTCTTCTGGTTAGGATTAAATAAATAAATAAATAAAAATAACTGAAAGTAAGTAGCGACATTAAAACTGAAAACGAAGAGAAATTATTTTGTATACGAAAGGATCTGACCCCTCCTCAACGCTTCGCTCTTTACGCTAAAGCTTTTTATTACTTTAAAAAGTAGAGTTGTGACAGAGAGTCAAGCTTTAATTTAAAGAGCGAGATGTTGAAGTGGGGACAGCCCCTTTCATATACGAAATAATTTCTCTTCGTTTTAAGTTTTAATGTCGCTCCTTACTTTCAGTTAAAAGACTTTTTTTCTTTTAATTTCATTTCTGAATGTTTTTCAGCTAACGCGGGTTGCAGTTTGGCTCACCGTGCATAAAAAGTTAAAAAGGGACTTGCATATAAATTTTGGCAAAGCTTCCCCCCGTGTAAAATTTCCTCTGAAAAGTTCCCCTTCAGAAACTACCCACCCAACATGAAAATCTACCCGTATAAAATAACCGCTCCCATACCGAAAATACTTCCCTCGAAGAAATATATCAAAGTCACCCAATTAAAATTTTGAGATAGCCATTTTGTTCAGTATAGTCGAAAATCTAATAAATATGTCGTTTAGGATTACTTGATGCCCCACAGTTCCCAGGGGAAGGGCTGCAAGTAATGAACTTTGCCCATTGCTTACATATTGTATTGGTTATCGGGAAGTATATAGACATTTTCAGGAAGGATTTTTTTTTCTGGTGGGGGGGGGGCTGGAGGAGGGGGCTACTCGGGAGAATCTTTCCGTGGAGGATGTTTCTTTGGGGTAAGGGACATTTCTATGAAGGGGGCGCCGGATTTCCAAGCATTACTTAAAAAACGATCAGAAATTAAATTTAAAAAAAACAAGTTTTTTCAACTGAAAGTAAGAAGCAACATTAGAACTTAAAACGAACAGAAATTATTACGTATATGAGGGGCTTCTCCCCCAAGTCAATACCTCGCTCTTTACGCTACAGCTTTTTTTAGTGTTTTCAAAAGAGCTATCTATTCTAATTAAACCGCCTTTGTGATTCAAAGGTTTGTGAATTAATTTTTTTTTAACTTTTAACGTAAAGAGCGTGGTATTGACTAAGGAGAGAGAAAAAAAACAAGCGATACGGCTCAATAGTAATCGAAACTTTTAAAAACGGAATTTTGATGTCAATAAATGTATCAAAAGAATGGGCTTATAATGCTGATTCTAAATATATAAATTTTATTAAGTTTATTATTACTCATCAAAGGCTACGAGCCTGAGAAAATTTACCTGATTTTTTAAAGAGGGAGGAAACATCCCCTACAAGTGAAAGAATTTTAATGAAAATCACATTGTCAGATTCAGCGTATCAGAAAACCCTATTACATAGGTTTCAAGCTCATATCTGCAAAAATCTGCAACTTTGTATTTTTTGCCAGAAGAAAAATATACGAATATAGAAGTTCGTTACGTAAGTTAATTTGTAAATTACGTCAGAACTAAATATCAGAGACAGCAATTTAGCAAAAGAAGAGTAAAATTCTTATGCAAATTTTGTTTACTTATTCAATGACAGTGAGCCAAAATAAAAAGCTGCATTAACTAAAAAACGATCAAAAATTAAATAAAAAAACAAGTTTTTTAAACTGAAAGTAAGGAGTGACATTGAAACTTAAAACGAACAGAAATTATTCCGTATATGAAAGGGGCTCTCCCCTCCTCAACGCCTCGCTCTTTACGCTAAAGTTTGACTCTGTCTCACAACTTTATTTTTTAAAACAGTAAAAAACTTTAGCGTAAAGAGTGAGGCGTTGAGGAGGGGACAGCCCCTTTCATATACGGAATAATTTCCATTCGTTTTAAGTTTTAATGTCGCTCCTTACTTCCAGTTTAAAAAAATTGTTTTTTTTTTATTTAATCTTACATCTAAGCTCTTAAATCTTTCTGCAAAGATTATCGTTTTCTAAGGTCTTACATCTCACTGATGTTAGCAAAAAGCGTGAAAGACGCCATTTTTCTGCCATATAGAACAATGATGAGAGAACTTTGATGATCTACTCATCATTGTTCTCAGACCGCTGATCAGAGCAGAACGATGAAAGACGTTTACACAAAAACGACCAAAGATGTAAGATCTTTGTTCAAAGATTTCACTTTTAAGCGTTTTGTGACAAAAGATGTAAGATCTTAGCACATTGATGAGTGAAAAAACGGCCCTGATGTTTGCGAGTATGATCACACTAAGCAGGCAAAGTCGTATGAAGAATTTTATGCGCGGCGTGCCAATGGCGAAATAGATTTAGTCACAAGTGGTAACAAAATTGTTCCAACTCGAAAGGCTGCGAAACAAATTCTTTTCTAATCGTTTAGTCAGTCTTTGGAAGTCCTGTATCCAAAATGCTGTTATGTCTCTCAGTTTTGAAGCCTTCAAGTCTGCAATTCAGAAAGACTGGTGCAGGAAACCTTGGCTCGCAGTAGGGGATGTACCTAACGAGTTGAGTCATCATTATCATTAACCGGCTTTCACAGAACTTAACCTTATCTCTAGCAAGTGCAGTTTAAGGTAGTTTAATTTTATGTACTAACACTTAAGAATAAACAATCTAACTGAAAAATGATACCTTCAATTTGGGAGTTCAGAAAGATTGTGGTTCGTGGATTTCTTTCAGCTGACCAACCAAAGACCATCTTTTTTCATTGTGGTCTTTTCAGGTGAAGTAGCCGAATTTAAACAGCTTTTCGTTCACCATGCTGCGTTTTTACTAAGAAAACGCCACTTCAAATACACCCTTTTTGCCTACTAAACCATAAAAAAGATTAATTGAGACTGAGGCTGTCAGGAAATATCATAAAGTACTGGTTTTGATGAAGAAACAATTTTAAGATAAAGACTCGTAATATGAAACATCTTTTTCTTCTATGTATTTAGGTATACAGACCAACATGTAGGTATTGTCACATCTGTGGTTGGTAATAAATCATTTTCTTCTTCAAGATGGTAATATGTTTCAGTTTTTTTATTTTGTTTTATGGGGGGACATTTTTGTCAATAACTGTCCATTTTTTAGTTTTTTTTACGTCCGAAATATTGCTAAAAATCTCGGATTCTGCTGTTGTAGATAAAGAGTAAAAAAATGTTTTGAATATTTTCATCAGATTAATGGCAATATCGACAAAGACAAAAGTAAGGTAGCTCCCAACAAAAAGAATATCATTTGAAAAAATCTAGCTTTCAACCAGTATTATGGACAAATCCCTAGACTGGAACAGGAAAATCAACAGTTGGGAGGGATGATCCTTTGCTTTATTCCTCAAAGCGTCCCTAACATTCCACTTCAAATGAAGGATATCGCTAGCAGATTTGCAATATAATTAAAATTGATTGCCTTGTGGCTAAAGAAATGCTGGACCTTTAGCTCATTTTTCTTTCTTTTAATTTGCATTTAAGTCTACGAATCGCCTTTAGGTATGAATCAAGGGCAAAAAAATGAACTGGACCCAGAAGAGATATGATCGACTAAGAATTGGTCAAGACGAGAACATTTTTTGTTGTGTCAGGCTATAACTAACCAACACTTCTCAAATTTAAAGCTCTGCTGAAAGTATGGAATAAGACATTGTTACAAAAGATGTAACATTAAGGGTCAAAGTGATGATGCAAGAGACAGGATGAGCACCGTGATCCTTTTTTGAGCCATTAGAATATAATTCAAAAAGGCCAAGGAAATGACAAGACTGCTTCTTATTAATATTATTTTTACCCCTCGTTTGAGTAATATGGTTATTTCATTTGACAAAAAACAAGAATAGCAATGAATTGGATGCATCTCCTAACGTGGTAAGTCTACAAAGGATAAATGTCATGATAGCTATTTTCATCGCTTAAGAACACTGGCTTGAAACTTGCCCAAGCAGAGGTAAACCAACACAGCTGTAAGTTTTTTAATGCTTAAATTAATTAGTCAGCAAAAAAAAACAAAAAAAAACACAAACAACAGCTTATGCTGCATTTAACACTCTTTCAAAGTATACCATTTGCTAACGTCATTCAAAATTTCACTGCAAAACCATAAAGGTATATTTAAAGTAACACCTTTTTCCTTTTTTGCTTTTAAAACCAAGATACCAGACAAAAAAAGCTCTTTCTGAATATAATAACTGCTGTGGTTGTAATTGTAATAACCAAACAAAAAAAAATAATGGTATAATTTTGTTTTGAGTGAAGGGCAAATAAAACGCTAATCTTAAAAGTGAGTGAGAGGGTAGTAGACCCGCTCTTATTTAGGTTCCTCTTTATCTTGCCTGGATTATTCCTTACAATAGGGCCTACTTGTTTCTTTCAAGTTTAACTTAATTATTTAGTTTAACATATATTCCTCCTGGATTTCAATGATTTATAAAAATTTGTGTTTTTTTTAAATGGTGATTTAAGCATGCTAGAAGAAAGTGTGAGCAAAATGAATGAACTTTAAAGGTTTTACCAGTTCAGGATGCTATAATAGGTCTGAAAATTAATGTTAAGAAGACTAAGTCGCTAAGGCTAGGAATAAGTGAAGATGAAAAGGTGACGTTAGGTAAAGAAAAGATCGGTCAAATGGACAGCTTCACTTAACTTGGTAGTATTATTAGGAAAGACGGTTCGTGCAGTGAAGATGTTAAAAGTAGAACAGCTAAGGCTCAGGGTGTGTTTTCAAAGTTGACAAAAGTTTGGAAGAATAGAAAGATAAGTCTGCGAACTGAGATTAGAATACTGGAAGCCACAGTGATGACAGTGGTCAAATATGGCTCTAAAGCTTGGGCACTCCGAAAAATAGAGGAAAATTTTCTAGATGTTTTCCAGTGAAACTACCTGCGTATTGCTTTGGGTAAACGGCTAACTTACTGTATTTTAAACAGTATGAAAATCAAACAGTATGAAACAACATGATCTGGAGGGTATGAAAATTGTGGTTCAATCCTTTTTTCTGGCGCCATAATGAGAGAAAGGTTGAGATGGCTAGGGCACATTTTATGGATGAAGGAGGACAGATGGCAAAAGATTATCCTTTTTGGCCAACCATCTAGGTCTAAAGGAAAGGCAGGTCATCCTTGGTTGGGATGGGAAGGTGTATTAAGGAGATATCTATTGGAAATGGGAGCTTCCTGGGAGGGTTTCAAAAGGGAGGCCTTGAAGAGATTGGGACGGAGGATGAGTTAGTACCTAGCTGTGTTGCCCTCAGGGTTCTTAGTGCTGCAGTGATTTGTTAG
Source organism: Artemia sp. Qi Xiang Cuo (assembly GCF_049724085.1). NCBI lineage: Eukaryota > Metazoa > Arthropoda > Branchiopoda > Anostraca > Artemiidae > Artemia > Artemia sp. Qi Xiang Cuo. The sequence goes on along the minus strand of NC_142795.1, from coordinate 70,414,732 downwards.
TAGGAGTAGTAGTAGTATTAACGGTTAATATGAAATATAACATAAAAAGTTTATTATAGTAAAAAGATTGAATATTATATATTTGTTTAACCCCCAAACACACACAGGTAACCCGGGGACAGATTTCGGCCAAGGTGCAAGGTAGTGAAGCTGCCAAGCCAACGGACAATAGAACGCTAGACGGAAGTTGGAACTTGCAGTAATTTATTTAGCTTGACAGGAAAGTGACAAAAATGGATAGGGTTGGATTCACTTGAAATTTGGCAGGGATGCTCCTAAAATTGAAGAGGCTTTCCCCATGAACTTTTTATTTCATTAGACTTTAATACAAAATACTGGCAGGCTTCCAACTTCCTTGGTTCGTGGATCGCCCTCCGGATTCTAGACTTTAGAGCTTTATAGTATCCCAGAAAAAAGCTAGTGATGTAAAATTGCTTGGGTAAATTTTCTTTGACTGTAGCTGCCCAGCCATAAGATTTTAAGCACAACTGGTCAACCTTGTATGGAGTACAGGTAGAACTAGGGAGTAAGCTTCTGAAAATATGTTTTCTCTTTCATATGACCCAAAGTACTTGCACAACAAGTTTCCAGCAGATCTGAGCCCTTTCCTAGAAAGGTTGGGGGAAGAGCATATGCGTGGAAAAATCGTTGTTCTTGTGTCCTACAGCCACAAGGTACTTCTCCCATAAATTTCTAGTTGGTCGGAGAGGAAACTCAAGTAAATTTCTAGTGAAATGTTGACGAGGGGTTGCTGGAGGGACCATGAGTCAGTATTATGCCTCCAGTCATATAGTTGGGAAATCCTGATAGATTGAAAATTCGTATACTGCTTCTGCGGTCGGATTGCAGGGGGGGGGAAGACACAACGCCCACTTTTGTATCTCAGTTATGTAGATTGAAAATCATTGCGTGATTTTGGCCCAGCAAAGTGCAACAAGTTTACCTTTCTGAAAAAGTCGGAAGTGGAGTGGGACGTTCGGGAAGTCTCTTGTTCGCTTTGTGCCTCTAATAATACAGGTTGCAAATCCTTGGGTAATTCCGTCTCTAACAAGGCAACATGCTCACCTTAACGCTATGAGTTGGAAAATGAGAAGGGGATATTAGAGGGGCTTTAGTTCTGACTTGTGCATCTACTGATACTGATTATGAGACAGCATATTTTGCTTTTCAAACATGACTTTAGCTGTTTATCTCTCTGAAAAATTAGCGTTAAGGGAGTACTAAATGCAGCTCAGACTTAGCTCAATTTTACACCAAGTCAGGACTTGGCTCGCTTCTACATCGAGTCAGCTGTTACCTGTTTTGTACCAGGTAAGGACTTTCATCGGTTTCTATACCAAGTCATTCTGTAGCATAGAATTTAGTCGTTTTTCATCAAGGCAGGACTTAACTTGTCTTGACATCGTCAAGAATCAGGACGTTGCTCGTTTTCGCACAGACCAAGAACCTCCTCGCTCGTTTTTCGGCAAAATCAGGAATTAGCTAGTTTATATATCACTCCGGACATAAAATATTTTGTTTTGCAACGAGTCAGGATAACTTGTTTTTGCATCGAATCAATTCGTAGCTTGGATCTTGCTTATTTTTGCACCAAGTCAGAACCAGTTTTTACACCGTATCACTGACTCAGCGTTTTGCACTGACTCAGGACTAAATTTTCCTGTTTGTGCCGAATAATGACTTAACTTGATTTTTCATCAAGACAAGACTCGTTTTCGTATTGAGTCACTGAATTTCGATGCTCAAACTTAGCTAGATTTTGCACAAAACCTTGTTTCGTTTTGGGATTTCATTGCGCGGGCTGCAAATCTAAGTTTTCTTAAAAATGTCATATAAAGTCGCGTAAATTACGACAGCCAATGTAATAGGATTGAACCATCAGATGAAAATGGAACAAGCTGTTGGGTCTTGTTGGAATGGATAGATTACAATCCTTTTCCAATTCTTGGCTGTCCATTCCTTTTTCTACTTCTCTCTCAAAATGGATTTTGAAGTTCAATTTATTACCCTAAACCACACCTTAGATATTGCTAATATATCCTTTTGACAGCCCTCCTATATTATAAATATTCTGTGTTTTTCTTTTGAACTTAAGATTCGTATATCATTATCTTGGCTTGCATCTATATGGATTTGACCCGGGAAAATTATCTTTAGTGTATACGGAAGCATTGACCAGACATATTTTTGCCGTGTTAAAGCCAGCTTATTCCTACTTTGCCGTGTTCTTCTGAAGAAAAGTTATATAACAAGGAAAAATTCGTGTCTCGCTAGTCCCTCCTCAATCAGGAACACCTCTCAATGTGCTGCCTCAAAGATTTTATGACGTAATCATGCCAAAAAGACATTCAATCAGACTGAGAAATAATTTTATCTTGTCAAACATGCTAAGTCACTGTCACAGAAAATGTTTATCTTTTGAGCTATTGTCACTGAGGGAAATTAATCTATTTTCTAAGGTTTCAGTTTATATAACAAAGTTAAGGCATTTTGTTTTGTTTTATTGCAGTATTTATTATGGAAGTTATTCCTAAGGAGATATGGGATAAGATATTTGAGACAAGCACTGACATTAATATTTCACAGAAATTACATTCTCTTGACGAGAACAACGAAGTTGTCAACATCGAAACGCACAATGGGGAGTATGAGGTAAACATACTGTGAAAGCATATGAATCTTTTATATTTGTTGAATAAAGGTTTTTTTTATCTTAAATAAAAGCAAAGATCAACATTAAAACTCAAAAGTAGTAGAATTTATCCGGACATTTGGGGGGGGTACCCTTTTTCCATCTCAACCTCCGCTATCTGTACTATGATTTTACTTGTGCTTTACTGAAAATACATTTTAGTGCAATAAATATTGCTATAGGGCAGTAGCGTCGTTGGGGGGGGGCAGTTGACCCCCAATAATTTGAAGAAAATGTTATTGTAAAGCCCATGTCCCTTGACTATCCGGATATGTACCCCTCTTCCCCCCCTCCCTCACCAAAAAAATACTGGAGCGACGCTCCTGCTACTTGGTAATTGGTAATCACAACTGTTTTACAAACCGATTGCATTTCAAAACCTTTGAATTGAAAATTCAGCATGTAAATTCAGTAAAATTCAATAATCTTATTAAGTATGAATAAGATTTTCTTTAAAAATCTGCATAAAATAAGCCATTCTTGGGGCTTCATAAAAAATCATTTTTATTCTATTCTCAGTGCCCTTGTGTCAGAACATTCAATCTTGGGGAAAGTGCTAACGAAAGAAATTAAATTTTAACGTAAAGAGTAGGTTTGAAAGCTAGGTAAAGAGTTGGTAGCTCCCGTTATATCCAGGATGATTTCTTTATATTTTAATGTCGTTCTTTGTTTTCGTTCGAAAAATATATGTTTCTATTGGTTTTTAAAACCATATGTGAGGATATCCATAATATTTGCTAGGCTATTGCCCCCTCAAACCCCACTCTCTAAATAAATTTTAGTTTTTAAATAAGACTGTTTCGAGAAAAGTGGCTCGCTTAAAGAGTTTACTTTTCGAATATTGACACTATGACATTGACGCTATGACTGTTGCGTTCAATTGACACTATGACATTTATCGTCTTTGTTACTTTGTATAATACATTTTTAGTTCAGTAGAAAATCTTTTCTCCCAAAAGATAATTAAAAGAAAATCAAACAGAAATGCATTATGATTGAGTATTAATATTTTGAGATGGATTCTTTCTGCAAATTCAAAACTTCAGTTCCTGTGGGTTGAGCGTTTTGCTGATTCTTAAAAAAGACAAAAAAAAAAAATCCTTTGGGAGACATTTTAACGGATTGTTCACTTCCCTTACAATAAAATTTTAGAAACAGTTCATATAAAAGTTACATTCTTAAGTAGCCTAATCAAAATTTTTAACGGCACACTCAAAACACTTAAATCGATAATCCAGTCTCCCGCAGAACAGTGTTTAAGAATCACTGATCCAAACAGATACCCTAAGCTGAGCGGTGACATCCGACCAAGCCAAAATACAGCAAAAATAAACTTTCTTTGTCACAAAGAGACCCCCTTCGAGATTCCCTTTTGTCGCAGGAAACTGCTTGTGAGACAATTCCTTGACTTGTAAGTATTTTATTCACACAGAAAAAAAAATAAATACAAAATCTAATAAACAAAAGTAGATAAAGTCATAAAAGCACAAACTAGTTCAAAAGAATCATGAAATAAGTTTCTTTCGAGAACAGTAGTCTAACTGTTTTCTGGTCATCATCTCAAGATTTAGCTTTATGCCGCAGGAATAATTTTCAATGGATGATTTCAAAAGAACAAAAATTTGTTTTACTCATCTTCTGTATTTTAAAGGTACTTGTAAAGCGAGCATCTGAAATTGGGGATAACTTTGCCAGTGATGTATACCGAATCTCTATTTTATCCCTGTCAAATAAAAAGGAGTCTGTTTCAACATTTGCCAAGGTAAGCAGTATACTCTTACGAGGGGGGAGGGCCAATGGGTCCATGTATTCTCTCCGGAAATCAACGTATTTTTACAAGTTTTACTATAATTTTGGTTCTTTTTTTAAAGTCCTGCTACCCATAAGGAAAGATACATAAATAGTCGAGAAAGGTCATTTAATCGTTTCAAGGAGGAGTATTCGTTAAAATTTCATTAAATCTACTCTTAATTGATTTTTAATTGTATACTGCAGATCATTCAAGTATTAGAAATAAATATTATCATTGTCTATATGCCATTTAGGTATAATTCTCATGTTATATTTATGTAGATGTATCCTACGATTAAAGAGTCAAAAGCGATCGGAGGGCAATTAGCCCCCACCCACTTCATCTTCTCCCCAAATCAAATAGAAATTTTTACATAGCCCTTTTGTTCAAAACATAGTCCAAAGGTGATGTAACAAGGCCTATTGGGTTGAAACAACCCCCTGAGCCTGAGGGCAAGGGATGCTAGATAAGCGGTCGTATAAACTCTAGAAAATGCTCATTTGATTGGAAATTTAAAGTTCTAGCTCCCTTATAAGATTCAAAAATGATATGAGAGCAACTAACACCCTCACCCCCCACCTGGACACCCTCTTTTCCCCAAACGCATCTGATCGAAATTGTGAGATGTGAAATTATGCCGAAAATTTCATAATTTTGAACAAATTCTGGTCAAAGTAGTCCAAAGAACCTATTAAATGCCTCTAGGGTTGACACAACCACCCAGAGTTGAGTGGCAAGGGCTTTTAGTTATGCCCCGGGGCAAATAAGGTTTTTATGGAGTGGGTTGTCATATCAACTTCGGATGGAGCTTATTAGTTTGGAAATTGGATGTTCTAGTACCCTTTTTAAGAGTCAAAAGTGATTGGAGGGCAACCAGACCCTCCCCCCATGCCATTCATTTATCCAAACACACGATATAAAAATTTTGAGACAACCATTTTGTTCAAGCATAGTTGAAAAGTCCAGTAATTATGTCTTTGGAGATATACCCCCCAGAGCCCTCAGTGCAAGGGCTATATGTTATACTACTTGCCAATGTTAACATACAGGGCTTTTATGAAAGGTGTGGTCGTATAAAATTCGGAGGGGTCTCAATTGGTTGGAAATCGGAAGTTTTTGTGCCCTTTTAAGAGTCGAAAGTGATCGGAGGTCAACTAGCCCCCACTCCCCACTATGTCCTTTTTCCTCAACTGCATCCTATAGAAATTTTGATATAGCCATTTTGGTCAAAATAGACCAAAGATCATATAACAAGGCTTTCATGGTTGACACAACCCTCGACCCTGGGGGCAAGGGTTGTACGCTATGCCCCAGGGGGCATACAAGGTTTTCATGGAAGTAGTGGTCGTACAGACCACTACTTCAAGCTAAAGGGGGCTTTAAGTTAGGCAATTCGCTGAAGTATAGTATATGTTGTTGAGAAAGGTGCTGCTCCTGTTGCGAACACTATCAGGCGTGTCGGCAACATTTTTGAAACGGCTTACAATATCAAATGAAAATTTTTGGCATCACGAGAGGAATGTTCAACTGACCAAAACGCAACATGTACCTGCTACTACTGGTATTAATACTGCTGTTACTGCAACTACTAATACAACACTATTACTGTCACTACCACTCCTACTAATACCACTACTACTATGATACTAGTAGTATTAAGGCTACGCGTATGAAAGTGAAATTCGGTAGAATATTGAGGAGAAATTTGAACTAAATCAAAACACACTATGTACATGCAGATTGTCAAAAGGGCGTATCTCAAGAATAGATTTGGGTATTAAATTAGAGCTTTCAGAGAATGCTTAAGGTGGAAGATCATTTGACCAATAGGTAATATGTGCATGCTACTACTAACACTATTACCATTACTACTTTTAGTGCTACTACTCCTACTATTACTACTGTCACTAAACTACTCCAACTACTAGTTCAATTGCATCACCTTGTAAGGCTAAGAGTATTGAGATGAAGAAGGTGTCAAAAGGGGATCAAAAGGGCATATCAAATATATTTTTTAAACGGCTCATCCAAAACGACTACCACCACCTATTATGATACTAGCACTATTAAGGCATGTGTATGAAGGTGAAAATTTGAGAGACTACTGAGGGGATATTTGAACGAGATCAGAAGACACTATGTGCATACAAATTGTCAAAAGGACGTATCTCAAGAATGTATTTGAGCATTAAGTTGAAACTTTCAAAGACTGCATAAAGGGAAGTTCAGTTGACCAAAAGGCACTACATGCACGCTAATACTAATACTACTACCGTTGCTATATTTACTACTGCTGCTACTACTACTACTGCTACTACTACTGCTACTACTACTACTATTACTACTACTACTACTACTACTACTACTACTACTACTACTATACTACTACTACTACTACTACTACTACTACTACTACTACTACTACTGCTACTACTACTACTACTACTACTACTACTACTACTACTACTACTACTACTACTATTACTACTACTACTACTACTACTACTACAACTATGACTGCTACTACTGCTACTACTACTATTACTACTACGACGACTATGACTACTACTGTTACTACCACTACTACTACTACTACTACTGCTACCACAACTACTACTACTACTACTACTGCTACTAATGCTACTGCTACTACTGCTACTACTACTACAACTACTACCACTACTACTACTACTACTGCTACTTCAACTAATACCACTATTAATACTAACACTACTACTACTACTACTACTACTACTACTACTACTACTAATACTAATAATAATCAAACTACTACTTCTATTGCAACTACTTACAAGGCTAAGAGCATCAAGATAAAATTTCAGGAATATGAATATTCAGGTTATCAAAAGGACATATCGGCAATGTCACAGCAACGGCTAATTGTATTAAGATGAAACTTCCAGTACTTGATGAGAGGGATGTTCAACTGACCAAAAGGCAGTTTATCAATACCACTGTTATTAGTACTAGTGCTACTGCTATTAATACTACTGCTAGTACTACTAATACTACTACTTTGACTACTATTACAACTATGCCTAAGGGTATGAAGGTGAAATTTTCAGGGAACATTGGGGGGGGGGGGTGAACTGAATCACAACACGCCATTTGTATGCAGGTTGTCAAAAGGGTGTATCAGCAATATCTTAGAAATAGATGGTTTGTGAAGCTGAAACTTACAGGGCGTGTTGTGGGGAATGTTAAGCTAACCAAAAGACAATAGTTGATCCTAATGCTACTGCTTCTACTCATGCCACTACTGTTGCTACTATTATCACTATTACTACTGCTACTACTGCTACTAAAGCTTATACTACTACTATTAATTCCCCTGCTACTTCTACTACTGCTACTAAGGCTAAGGGCATTAAGGTGAAAAATTTGGGGAAAATTGAAACTGTATTTAACTAACTCGAAACGCACTATGCCCATGCGTCTTGTCAAGAGGACATATGAGCAATGTTTCAGGAACGGTTTGTGGTATTAAGGTGAAGCTTTCAGCTTGTGCTGAAGTGGATGTTGAAGAAAACAAAAGGTGCTATGTGTATACTTCTACTAATGCTGCTACTGCTACTACAATTATTGCTACTACGCTAGCTAAGACTATTACGGTGAAGCTTTTAAGGAATATTTAGGTAGATATTGAACTACATCAAAACGAACTATGAGCATGTAGATTGTCAAACGGGTAACACAACAATTTCTCAAGAACGGGTAACATTATTAAGTTAGACGTTTCAGAGTATGTTGTGGGGAATTTTGAGCTAGCCAGAAGGTACTGTGTATGCTATTTATACTACTCCTACGATTGCTGTAACTAATGACCATAAGGGTATTAAAGTGAAATTCTTAAGAAGTGTTTAGGGGCAGTTTCAATCAAACAAAAAAAAACTAAAGCATGCAGGTTTTCAAAACGGCATATAAGAAATATCATAGGCAGCGCCGGTCTATCACAAATAGCAATATCTTTGAAACTTTTAAAGAAGCTAATGCGATTGGAAATTAAAAGTTCAAGTACCCTTTTTAAGAGTCAAAAGAGATTGGAGGGCAAGCAGCCCTCCTCCCAAGCCCATTCATTTTCCAAACACATCCAATCAAAATTTTGAGACAGCTATTTTGTTCAGCATAGTAGAACGGTCAAGTAACTATATCTTTAGGGAAATTTGCTATGTCAACCCCCCACAGTTATGTAGTTTGCCCATTAATCTTTAATAGTAAATGTTGCCTTAAAACTAAATCAAAAGGCACTGTGTTTATGGTCACCAATAAGACACCTCAGCAATATCTCGAAATCGACTGGGGGTATTAAGTTGAAACTTTCAGGGCTACTACTATTACTACTTGTGCTCTTACAGTTTTGCTAAATCAAAAGAGTGTAAGTTTATCCACGTTATCAAAGAGCACAGATAGAATTTCTTGGGAATGGTGCTAAGTTTTATGCCTTCAAATGCCTTCTCAAGACCAGAACATATTTTACACTTTACTGAAAACAAAATGCATTTGAAATGTTTTATCTTTTTTAACCGTAATAAATCAAAAGAATTATTTCAATTTCCACCAAAGAATAAATCGTTAAGACTTTTAGGAGTAAATATTTGTAAAATACATATTAAATGTTTATCCACATTCATTTTTTTTTTAGTAAAGTGCAAATTATGTTCTGGTCTTCTGAGAGCATGGGGGTCGTCAGCCCTACTCATGTTAATTTCTGCGCATTTTGAGTTTGACTCGGTTATTTATTGTAATTTCTGTTCGTTTTGGGTTTCATTTATTTATTGATGGTGATTTGTGGCAGTTTCACACTTAGAAGATTATTTGAAATTATGTCTGCTTATTTTTTGGTTTAATGGAGCTTTTTACTTTTCTTCAAAACTTATTTTGTGGGAAAATTTTTCAAATTAATTTCAGAATGTATCATCCTTGCAATTCACAAATATTCACAATTTAAGCTGGCACTTCTTAATTTTAATGATCCAGAGCCTTAAGAGCCAGCTCCAAAAACTCACATTTAAGCTGGTGTTAAGTCAGGCATGTTCTACGTTCCGCAGAATAAAAGGCACATTTGTTTTGAAATTTAGAGGCTTATGCTCTATGATTGTGAGTATAGTCTTCTAAATACATGCTAAATAAAACTAATACCGCAAGCACGCAATACAACACTTTCAAAATACCGCAGGACAATGCGTTGACATGGGTTGAAGCGTTTAGTGTATCGAAAAAGCTCCACATCATGTATTTGTCTACAGTTTTTTGTGACTCCTCCAAATATGATATAAAACGCTTTTGCTAAAATTGTGCAAGATCGTCTATTATTTAGTGTTAAATAGTAATAAAAAAAAGGTATTATTATGACAACCTTATATAGATCACGATTTTGACTACATCCATCTCAACTTCTGGTTGCCACCATCTCAATTTTAATTTCTTTGTTTAAGGTATTGCCAAGACAACGAGGATTCAGGAATGTTGCACGAATTGGAAAAACGCACGACAGAGAAATACTTATATATCAGAAATTGCTTCCCCAATACTTAAAAATGATCGAAAATAAAAAGGAAATTGTATTGAAAGTACCCAAGCTTTATTATAGCAGATTTGACGGAGCAGCAAAACTTGTAAGTGAACTTATCGATCTTATTCTTGACAATAAACAACATTCTCTCCAGCTGAAAATCCCCACTATGCCTATAGACTAAGCTTCAGATTTTTGAATTCTTTTTCTATTTCTTTTTCTATGGATCTTTGATTTCCTTTTGGGTTGCGTATGGTATAATTTTTTGCTGTTAATTGCATTGATGGTTTTTATTTTTCTTTCGTTTTCTGCTTGTCGTGGTATTTCGTATTTTAGCGCTCTCTTTATTTTTAAATTTCTTTTTTACTTCTCTTCGAAGTGAAGACAGCTTAATGGAGGTGTTTTTCAAAATATCACGCATTTCTTAGTTTGTTTACTTAATAAAAATGTTTCTCTATTTTTACTTCTTTTGTTTTGGTTATATGGCATGCACGTTCCCTAGCTTGAGTCCTACAGTCTATTTCTCGTACAAATAGCCTTGTTTTCAGATTGTTCATCAAATTGCTTCTTCTTCTTGGTTAGAAGCTTAGGGTTTAAGCTGAGGGTTTAACAGAAGCTTAGGGTTTAAATAGATTAAAAGCAGTAAAGAAAAGGAGACTTCCGAATGAAAAGAAATATAACGCTGGTAATAAAAATCAATTATTCGTGAAACAAAACGCTGCAAAATGACCAAAATTAGACTATATCAAACAGATCGTGGTAAGGAACTGTAAGTAAAGAGCGATGCGGCTCAATAGTAACAGAAAACTCTCAAAAACGGAATTTTTATATCAATAGATATATCGAAAGAATAGGCTATTATGCTGATTACAAATATATAAGGTTAATTAAGCTTAGTTTTACGCATCTAAGGTTTCGAGACTGAGAAAATTTGCCTCATTTTCGAAAAAGGGCCCCCCTCTTACCCACCCTTTTCCCTAAAATTCATCTGATTAAAATTCTGAAATAGCCATTTTGTTCAGTATAGTTGAGAAACAAAGTAACTATGTCTTTCAGGATAACATAACGCCCCACAGCCCATGGGGAAAGGTTTGTAAGTCTGGAAATTTGCCCATTGTTTACGTGTAGTATTTTTATCGAGAAGTATACAGATATTTTTCGGGGACGGGGGATTTTCTGCTGGGGGTATTTTCTACGGGGATAATTTTACATGGGGAGGGAAGATGCCGGGGATGAACTTTCCAAGGGAAATTTTACACTGGAAGAATTTTCCAAGACTCCTATACAATTTTTTTGATTGGTCTTACTTTCTATTTGCCGACTCAATTTTATATGTGTAGATATTAAGGGGAATTGTCTGGGAGAAATATTTACCGGGTTGGAATTGTCTAGAGTGTCTTTCCGTAAAATATTACATATTTTACGTGTTATTGGGAAGTATAAAGATATTTTTTCGAGGAAAGTATTTTCGGTATGGGAGCGGTTATTTTATACGGGTAGATTTTCATGTTGGGTGGGTAGTTTCTGAAGGTGAAGTTTTCAGAGGAAATTTTACACGGGGGGAAGCTTTGCCAAAATTAATATGCAAATCCCTTTTTAACTTTTTATGTACGGTGAGCCAAACTGCAACCTGCATTAGTTGAAAAACATTCAGAAATGAAATTAAAAGAAAAACAGTTTTTTAAACTGAAAGTAAGGAGCGACGTTAAAACTCAAAACGAAGAGAAATTATTCCGAATATGAAAGGGGTTGTCCCCTCCTCAACATCTCGCTCTTTACACTAAAATTTGACTCTCTGTCACAACTCTACTTTTTAAAGTAATAAAAGCTTCAGCGTAAAGAGCGAGGCGTTGAGGAGGGTCAGCTCCTTTCGTATACGAAATAATTTCTCTTCGTTTTCAGTTTTAATGTCGCTCCTTACTTTCAGTTATTTTTATTTATTTATTTATTTAATCCTAACCAGAAGAGTCTATATCTGGAATGGGAGAGTTACAGAAGATCGTCTTTCAACTATGCTGAACAAAACAGCAATCTCAAACTAGCAATCTCGTCTGATCAAGGAGATTTTGATCGAAATTTTGATTGGACGATTTTGAGAAAAAGGGGCGTGGGAAGATGCTTAGTTGCCCTTCAGTCTTTTTAGTCATTTAAAAAGGACACTAGAAATTTTAATTTCCAGTCGAATGACTGGAAATCTAGGACTACTGGGTCGATACGATCACCCCTGTGAAAAAAAAAACACGCATCCGTGGTCTTTCTTCTAGCAAAAAACACATAATTCCTCGTTTTTACAGATAGGAGGTTGAAACCTCTACAGTAAGGTTCTCTAATACGCTGAATCTGATGGTATCATTTTAATTAAGATTCTAGGACTTTAAGTGGATGTCTAAAAAATCAAGCAAATTTTCTCAGGGTCATAGCCTTTGATGGGTATGACCAAACTTACTGAAACTAGTATATATTTGAAATCAGCACCATAAGCCAATTCTTTGAGTATATCTATTGGTGTCAAAATTATGTTTTGACAAACTTGTCAAACTATTCCCATAAATAAAGAGGTTCACATTCAAATGTTCCCATTCGGGAACAAGAGAAGGCTGCATCTGTTTCTGTCCATAATTATCTCTTTAATATGCATGCCAGAGAAATGTGGAAAAGAATCAGAACAACCTCAATCACACACTTACTTTGTAATACAATTATGTTTTACAATGCTAGCTTCCAAAAATTCACCGCCCAAAATGCCATTCCAAGAAAAATAAATTTGACCCCATCGTTTCGTGATGGGAAGTTTTAGGGCTAAGTGGTCAAATTATATGTACATTTTTGATGACACTTCAATAAATAGCCACTTATGCACTATGTCAAGATGTTAAAGGTACATGGAAGATTTATTTTACAAGCACTTGTTCGAATTTTTCAAGCTTTTAAGCCAAAATAATGAATTCTTAAAATGAAAACCGATGGTTTTTTTTCAGCGTGTTTCTTTTTAACCACCAGACTCATAAAATGGTGAAAAGGCATAATACAATTTGCACGATCCATTAGAATTTTGAGCTAGGCTCGGAATGAAATATACACTAGGCGTGTTGGGTCCGTAATACAACCCTAGATAAGGACTAGGAGATTAAATAAGGACCCGAATGCCACAATTCTTTAAGATTTTTCTTTTGGTTGTTTCAGAATTGTAAAGCCTTTAGGACAGTATCAAATTTCTGTCAGCGTTTCCACGTTAAACCATGAGGATAAGTAACCAAAACAAATTTGTTAAATTAGGCAAGACTTTCCGTTTTGTAAAAACTTAAAAATTAACATTCTGTGAAACAATTAGATTTCATTTTCACTGTCCTTGTTGCGTAAAAAAGCGATGGAATGCTGTATCAGTAATTTGGGATACAAATTGGCAATATTTCGTTATAAATCTGGAAGTTCCAAGATTTCCATATTTTCTTTGCAGCCCGATATTGGAGACCGCAGTCCATTTGAATTCATGTTTGAATTTTTGCCCGAAGATGGATCGGAAAGAGTTTTAGTTATCGAGGATCTCAAAGTGAATAACTTCATAATGCAACCTAAAACCGAAGGTAATTTACTTAGTCTTTCATCACATTTTTTCCTCTGTTTGCTCTACTAAATTCTGCTATAATATATTTTAATTAATTTCTAAGGCTAGGAATTACACCAGACCAAACATATATTAAATTATAAGGAACAGAATTATTCCACTGAAGCAACAACCCTCATCTCATTCCTCTATAGTATATAATGACTTACCTTTTTTTAAGACTTTTACACTCAAAAGACAATCCGAAGATTGGGGAGAAAGAGAGAGAGAGAGACAGACGACACGCAGACAGACAAAGAAAGAGAAATGGGAAGATAAACACGCACACATGCAGAGAAAGTGAGAGAGTAAGAGTCTCAATGAGTTTAGGCAGGTTGCACCAAGATATTTTCTCTTAACCATCTCGAATGAGCTTAATATCAGGAATAGAGAAATATCATTACCCTAAATATCGACCAGATTAAAAGATTTTGTAACAAAAAAATATTTGTGTTCTATTCACAATAAACCTAAACACCAAATAAATTCAGAAGAAACTTTCGATGTTTATAAACATCGTTTTTATAAGCATGATATATGTTGTATAATGTTGTTTATATATAGGCTATGTTATAATATGTATGGATTCGGTGTGAACAATCTTTAGTTGAATTTAATTCAATATAAACTGCTATTGGTCGGTCTTATCAATTGGTAAGTCTGAGAAAAGCCTAGCCATTAATTAGCTGTTTTTTTCAAATTCAAAGCTTACTGTTTACCGTCATTGGCATATAACATAAAAAACTGTTCCTAAATTAAGTTTTTCAGCCGTTCTTGTTTCGACACAGAAACAAAACCCTGCAGATAAGAACTAAGAAAATGATGTTTATATTTTACCAGTTTTATCATTTGTTTCATAATTTGTTTTAGTATATTTTAGTTGTTTGTTGTTTTAGTGTATGTTATTTATGTTTTTAGATTTGTTATTTTATAGGTTATTTAGTTTTATATTTGTTTGTTTTGTATCTAATTTACATTTTATATTATATTATTTTAATACATTTATTTGTGTTTGGTGTTATGTTCATTTCATACTTATCATAGCATCTGTCTAATTTAGTCTCAGGTCGTGTTTTCTTAATCAAGCTTTTTTTCAGAAATGACTAAATCGTTCAAAAAATGAAAAATTAAATTTTATTTCAGGCCACACTTTAGAATTAGTAAGCAAGACTCTGAAAGCTCTTGCCCATTGGCACGCAGTTGGCTGCGCTTTTATTAAGGAAAATGGGTGCCTCCCGTCAAATATGGAGTTTTTCCAAGAGAAGACAGTATATGACAGTATGGGAGACAAGGATAAGGTAAAACCCTAATTTCTATTATGGACTTCCCAGTTCCCAGCATTATCTTTGAGCTGTAGTACACATGAGAACCTGTTTTTTCAAAAGAAAGTAAAGAGATATGTTACAAGTTAAAATGAACAGAAACGATCCTGAAGAGATGGCAAAAAAGTCATGATAAGTTTCAGGGCCATAAAGGCTATCGATAAAAGTAGTTAGACAATCATAAGGAACAACCAGTTTAGTGATTATCAGTAGCACAACATCTTATATACGTGTTAAGCCAATTCCAGCCTCTATTACTGCCATCCGACTTCCTCTAGCCCTTTCTTGCGTTTTTGGTTCCTTCCTACCTCCCTTAGGCTATTTCGACTGACTTTAGTTACGTTTCCGATGTTCTTGGCCTCCTCCAAATTTTTCTAGTGACTTTCGACTCCCTTAGTCCTTTTCAAATATTTCTAGTCCCTTACGTGTTCTTTAATTCCTTTGAACCTTTTATTAGCTCCTTCTGACTTCCTTTACTGCCTCCCTACTTCTTCTAGTCCTTTCTGTTTTTTTTTGTTTTTTTGTTCCATCCAACTTCCCTTAGCTATTCCCATTTAATTTAGTCCTTTTCCAACATTCTGATCTCCTTCAACTTCTTCTAGTCCCTTTGAACTTTCTTTAGGTCCTTCCGACCCGCGGCGGTTCAGGTCTCTCTTTTGCCCAGGGCAAAATCTTTATTAAGATTCTGCACCCCCCCCTCCCTGTTTCCCAAAAATTGTCAGGTCAAATGAAATAAAAACAATTATTTATTAATTAGTTTTTTATTTATTAACAACATTTTTCAGTTATTTGAGTCTGATTTTTCTTACTTATTGATTTTTTTGATCATCTATTTGATATTTTGAGCCATAAGATTTTTGCTCCCAGGACAAGCGACCCCCTTGCCTTCCTTCAAATCACTTCTGCTTCCGGCTCACCTTCCTATCTTCCAACTTCCTCTAGCCATTTTTTTTTTTATTTGAATTCCTTCTAACTTCCCTTTGCCTATTCTGAGTTTTTTTTAGTCCTTCTCCGGCGTTCTTGGTCTTCTCCGTCTTTCTCTAGCTCATTTGAACTTTCTATAGCACCTTCCCCCTGGCTATTCCGACTTTCGTAATCCCAACCAAATATCTTTGGTTCTTTTGAATTTTATCAGCCCCTTCTGACTCTTTTTTTTTTTACTGGCTTCAAACTTTACCTAGTCCTTTCTGACCTTTTTTAGTTTTTTTTTCAACTTCCTTAGTCTAATCCAACTTGCTTTAGTTCTTTTCCAATGTTCTAAGCATCCTCCAACTTCACCTAGTCCCTTTCAATTTTTTTTAATCCCTTCCAACTTCCTCTAGTCCTTTATGTAAAGGACTGCACTGGAAAAGATGATTTTTGGTCATGTGAAGTAGCTTCTCTTTGATTATTTGATGATTCAAAGGCTTTTTCTTGACTTGAAATTTTGTTTTCTCATGAAGCGTTGCTAGTACTGGATGTAGGGTAGCGTTACTTATAACGTTACCATGTTGCCTTGTCATGAACCTCCTCAATCTTTATTTTCCAGAGTAGAGGTTCACCTTCATCAGCCTTTGATTGTTCTTATTCACCGTAATGACTAGTATAGATTTCTTTTAATTACCATTTGACAACAACTTGGTCATCTGACTCATTTTTAAAGTGAGCATCATTCGCCATGGTAGTAGCTTTGTGGGACTCTGCAGAGAATTTATCCATTTGTGAAAATGCATTGTTGAATTTTCACTAGTGAATTTAAAATAGAGTTCAATTTTAGTTTTTTCGGGGCTTATATTAGAATGAGTTGGAGCGGAGGTATATTTTGCGATTCTGAGGAATTCTAAGCTGATTACAGTGGAGGTGGAGCATGCGTGCGTGTGTCGTGGTTCTTGAGAAGACCAGCCATCCATATTAATTAAAATTTGACTTGAATAAAACTATTACACATTTATGGGAATACACAGATGATGTTGGGAGAGTTTTCATAGCAGTGCTTGCTTGTCTATGGACAATTTTGGGCACCCCTCTGGTCCCTTCCTGTTCCCTTAGTTTCTTCCAACTTTCTTTGTTTCTTCCAACATGGTTTATTTCTATTGACTTTTTAGTAGCTCCTTCCGACTCCCTTTACTGCCTTCCTCCTTTCTCTTGTCCTTTCTGACATTTCTAGTTCCTTCCAACTTCCCTTAGGCTATTCAAACCTACTATAGTATCTTTCCGACGTTCTTGGTCTCCTCAAACATCTTCTAGTTCATTTGAACTTTCTTTGGCCCCTTTCGACTTCCTTTGCCGCCTTCCGACTTCATTCTACTCCTTTCCTTTTAGGTTCTTCCAGCTTGTCTTAAGCTACTCTAGCTTCATTTAGTCCTTTTCCGAAGTTCTTGATCTCCTCCAACTTGCTCTAGTTCCTTTGAGCCCTTTTTTAGCGCTTTCCAACTTCCTTTACTGCCTCCCGATTTTCTCTTGTCTTTTCTGACCTTTTTTTCAGTTCCCATCAGCTTTCCTTTGGCTATTCTGACTTAATTTAGTCCTTTTCCGACAAGGTATTTCTTCGATTGAAAAGTGGATGCGAGTAAATAAATTGAAACTGAATCATAATAAGTCGAATTTTATGATTTATGGTAGAATTACTGGACATTATCCATGGATTAATAGTATAGAAGTAGGGCACCATACTATTGTAAGATCTACTAGTACTAGATACCTTGGTGTTATAATTGATGAAAGCCTTAGTTTTAAAGACCATATTGCATCTGTTAACAGCAAATTGTCTCGTAATATTGGTATTATGCGTAAACTTAGGTATCTCTTTCCGTGTGTAATTCTGAGAATGTTGTATTTTTCTATGGTTCACCCATATCTCATTTACTGTTGTATGGTTTGGTCGAAAACATTCGTAACTCACCTCCATCCGCTCTGCGTAACACAGAATATGGCAATTAGAGTTCTTTATGGTAATCAAATTGACCTATCTGCATCGGTGAGGCATCTTTACCGCGAGTATAAAATTCTACCGTTGGCAGGAATATGTGTATTCTATAATGCTCTGTTTATGTTTAAATATTTAGCTTCGGAGTTACCATCATGTTTTTCAGGAATGTTTAGTCTTGCGTCTACTACTCACGATCATTTGACACGATCTTCTCAGTTGGTGCGAAGACCAGCTATGGTCACGTCTAGGTCTAGGTTTTCAATTCGCCATGTTGTTCCGTTAGTTTGGGAGAGTTTGCCAGAGGATTTGAGGAATGATGGGGGTTTGCAGGATTTTCGTAAGTCGCTAAAGAACCATTGTTTTGATGTGTATATTTTGAATGGATTATTCCACGCCACTTAAGTTTTGTTTTTGAGGAGGGTTTAGTTGCAGCTGAATATGACTATAATTATTATAATTTTGTTGGGTGTTGTTTGGAGGTTCGTTGGTTTTCGGGTCCGGTAATTTGAGCTCTAATTATTTTTTTTTTTTTTTTTTTTTTTTTTTATTTCTTTTTTTTCTTTTTTCTTTTTTTTTTCTTTTTTTGTTTCTTTGTTTTTTGTTTTATTAGGTGGGTTTTCTCCCGCACAAGCATTGCTTCAGGGAATCGATGATGTATATATATTTTTTTTTTTTTAAAAAAACCCAATTTTAATTAAAAAAAAAAAAAAAAAAAAAAAAAATCATAGGTGAATAGAACTTTCTGAGATTTTCAGGAAATTGTATTTGAACTAGTTCCAGAAGGTTTTTACTTTTATTCACAGGATCTATTACTTTTTTCAAAATCGAAAAGCAAGATTGTCTGAAAAGCCTTTCCTTAAATAAGTAGGTAAAGGACCTATCTTTTTTTCCTTTTTCACAATGTTTTATGATATATGACTGTTTTTTACCGCTTTGTCTAATTTTCTGTTTCCCTCCTACGTGTTTGTACTCTGCAAAGAATTGCTCTCATACTCCTACAGAGAAATCAATAAAAGTGGTACTTTTTGCGCAAGTTTTGCTGATACTTTACACCAAATTAGTTAATCTTATGCTGCAGAGAAAATATGACTTTATCAAAGTTGTGTGTGTCACGAGCAATTTTGTTGCGGAGAAACACTGCTGCGGAACACTACTGTTTTTGCAAATTGTTTCTTTTTATGGTTTTGGCGCGATCATTTGTCTTTACCTCCATAGTGGCAGGGGCTCAAAATTTTTCCTGGATATAGGATTCGTAAAACGGGACAAAAAAGGTCTAGCGAAAGTTTATAATATTACAAGTAGTTTTCCTTTTTTCTCTAAGAACCAGGGAACAAAAATTCTGTATCTCTTCTTGATTTCTTTGAAATAATTCAGGAAAAATAGACCTCGAATGTCTGACAGTACGCAAGAAGCCACAAAGCTTTTTTGTATGCAGAATCGCTTCATTCACTTAGAAATATTTTCTAAAGAAAGTATGACGCATTAAAGTTTGTGGTACCCTAGAGATAACTTTTTTCAAGCCAAGATAGAATTTGTTTTTTGAAGTTGATAGACAGATTATGATCCTCTAAAATATGGTGCTGACTTTAGTTTTCCTGAAACAAAATTCCTTCTATGGCTTTTTTTTTTAATTTTTGATTTTGGGTCCATCAGTATATATGTGGGTAAAATCAATCCAATGTGTTGTCAGTCTATACCACTCTAATTTTAAACTTAATGACCCTACATGCTTGTTGCTGTCATCTAAAACTAAATTAGTTGCCTTACTAATTCCATTAAGACTTGAGGAGAGGCCATCTATGTTTGGGGTTAGTACCTGGCATGGGAGACTAGCATCATTCATCAGAGAAGAAAATTTATAAACTTTAGGGGCAAACCTTGGTCTAAACTGGAGATGTTGGTCCCATGTATTGTTTATTGTTTTTAGTTGCGGGGGGTCAAGTCCCCCGGGTGAACTTGGCACAACGTATGTCTAGTTGGACTTTCTATCTTCGTCTTCTCAAAGAATAATACACCACTTGGGATGGTTATCTATATGCCAAATTTGTATCTATTTCGTGGGAAAGTTTTAGAGAGGAAGAGATTAAAATATATATATATAATATTATATTCTAACAAGAACTGATGTAAGTAAAGAGCAAGATTGAAACTTAAAAAAATAAAAAACTGCTTTATATTTTATGCGACCAACTCATCATGTTTCTCTACTTTTACAACATTTTGATAAATTAGGACTTTACTGAAAACACAAAACCGATGTAAATAAAAACAAGGAACAGAAGGGTCCTTAAGTAGCCTACAGAAAATAAAATGTAGCTCCCAAAAGCCTTCCGTCAGTTATGACAACTTTTAACATAAATCTAGATTCCCCAACGAACTCAAGAAAAAACAAAGAAATTTTACCTTTTCAATTAAAAAGCCATTAGTCAGCATGCAAATTGACAGGCTGATTTATGAGGCAATTCATTAGTTTCACCAGCTATATTATCAATTAGTAATAACATACATTTCTAACTGTGGAAATACGCTTCAAAATTATTTACAACTATCAGTCATAAAATCCAAAAACCCTGTTGTTCCTGCCTATGATTAAACAAAAAAACAAGTTTTTTTTTAAACTGAAAGTAAGGAGCGACAATAAAACTTAAAACGAACAGAAATTATTCCGTATATGAAAGGGGCTGTCCCCTCCTCAATCCCTTGCTCTTTAAACTAAAGTTTTTTATTGTTTTAAAAAATGGAGTTATGAGAAAGAGTCAAACTTTAGCGTAAAGAGCGAGGCATTGAGGAGGAGACAGCCCCTTTCATTTACAGAATAATTTCTGTTCGTTTAAATTTTCAATGTCGCTCCTTACTTTCAGTTAAAAAAAACTTGTTTTTTTTATTTAATTTCTGAACGTTTTTGAATTAATGTAGGTTTTGATTTTGGCTCACCGTACATGAATAATTAAAACGAGATTTGCAGATATTTTCCTCTTTTTGGATAAATAGCGTTCTCGAAAGTTGTTTAATTTTATTTACGAATGTTTTTATTAGTAATAAATATACTTAACTTATGAATTAACCTACGTAACGAACTTCTGTATTCGTATATTTTTATTAGGTATATTAGGGGGTTCGCCCCTAGTCAATACCTCGCTCTTTGCACTAAATTTCGAATTTTGTTCGAATTCTTTAAGAATGACCCCTTAATCACAAAGGCCGTTAATTAGAATAAATAGTTCCTATGAAAGTACTAAAAAAAATAGCGTAAAGAGCGAGGTATTGACTAGGGGGCGAACCCAGTCATATACGTAATAATTTCTGTTCGTTTTAAGTTTTGGTGTTGCTTCTTACTTTCAGTTGAAAGCCTTGCAGTCGTTCCCCCGGTGACTGTGGTGTATTAATTATCCTCAAAGGCATAGCTTTTATTTTTTTTTACCATGCTGAACAAAATGGGTATCTCAAAATTTTTATCGGGTGACTTTGGGCACTAGAACTTTTAATTTCCATTCGAATGAACCCTCTCGCGAGATTCTAGGACCACCGGGTCGATACAATCACCCCTGGGAAAAAAAAACAAACAAAAAAGCAAATAAAGACGCATCCGTGATCTTTCTTCTGGCAAAAAATACAAAATTCCAAATTTTTGCAGATAGGTGCTTGAAACCTCTACTGTACGGTTCTTTGATACGCTGAATATGATGGTATGATTTTCATTAAGATTCTGTGACTTTTAGGGGTTGTTTCCCTCTTTTTTTTTGAAAATAAGGCAAATTTTCTCAGACGCGTAACTTGATGAAACTTATATATTTGAAATCAGCACAAAAATCTGATTCTTGTGATGTATCTATTGGTATTAAAGTTCCATTTTTCAGAGTTTCGTTTACTATTGAGCTGGGTCGCTCCTTCCTTATAGTTTGTTACCACGAACTGTTTGATGCGGGGACATAAAAGCTATGATGTAAGTTTCTGAGGCCAGTCTGTAACACTCACACTACCAACACACCTTTAAATAAGATTTATCTACAAAATAACATTTAACACGTTGCACCAAATTAGGTGAAGTCAAATAACATTAACATCCTTAAATTACATTATCCCCTTGGAAAAGCAGCCTAAAGCCCATCATGTTCCAACTCAGTAAATGTCATAAACAGTTTTGTGTTTTCAGTAAAGCCTTAGTTTTTCAAAATTCTGCAGATATACGGAAACATCATGAGTCAGGTTATTTGAATTAGTTTTATAGATGTGTGTTGCGTAGATCGCGAAGAAATATTCAAGTTCACTTTCAACTTTTTCACTTTTGTTGTGTAGATCGCGAAGTTTCAACTTCACTTTTAACTTCCGTCAGAAAAACTTCGTTTTTTACAAAGCTTTATAAATAATATATGACTCATAATTGCGCATTCTTATCTTAAGTTTGATCAAGACTAAGTCGTTCTATTTCTTTCCTTCAACTTAACCTTTGTTATTACGACCACGTTTTATACTTAGATTAATGCCCAAGTAGAATAGTCCAACCCTTCAATACAAAGTAAACAAATGAAAATATAGGGGAATGGATGTAGTATTTTAAATAAGACGGTGAAAAAAAATAGAAAAAACAAACTTTTAATAATAAAAAGGTCCGAATATTTTAACTTCACATCCGGAAGCATTTATCAACGGAAAAAGTACTAAATTAAACAGGGCATACACATAAATAAAAGACAAAAGAAAAAAGCAAAAAACACAGACGAAAAACAAAGAAACTCTAATATTACTAATGTCTAATACGGCAAATGTTCGTCACTTCAAGTAGCACGTGAATCAAACAAAATCAGGATAATGTGCAGCAGGGAGGCGGTTCTTATTTGATTTTTTAATGATATCTAACAAATGAAACACTTTGTTAAAAAAAAACCGAAAAAACAACAATATGGATAATAAAAACAAAACAAAAATAAACAAAACAAAACAATATGGATGAATAGTAACTGTTCTGCCTCGGCCGAAACAACATGTCTCAGTGTAAAGCTTGTAGTCCAGGACTTTTAGGGTTTGACCCGGACAAAATTGCAATATAAACGAAAATGGTACCAAAATAATCAGAAAAAAATTCTCTACACCAAACTACAATTGTGTATAACTCCGAGCGGTGCGAGTACCCGAAAAACATGGGAAAAGGTGGAAATGCGGGGGAAATTGGGGAAAATACAGAACATGCCCAAAAAATAATTCAAAGTGAATTTTCGGTTGCTCTCCCATACGCTGATCACAAAACTGACATCTAAAATTCAGTATAGAATAAAAGTACTATGGAAAACGGGGGGAACAGGGGGAAGAGGGGACAAAATTTAAAAATACAGGGTAGGGGTAGAAAGCACTTTGAAATATGTTTTCTGGGGTCTTTCTATCTGCTGATCCCGAAACTGACATCTAAAATGAAATAAAGAGCATGAGCCCCACCATAACGGGGGAAAAAGGGGAAAGAGGAGAAGAAAAGGGACAATTGAAGTCATGGGGTAAAAATCAGTTTGAAATGTGTTTTCTGGGGTTTTCCTATCTGCTTATCACGAAACTGACACCTAAAATGAAGGAAAGAAAACGAGAACCATGAAAACCGAACAAAACTGGGGGAAATAACGGAAAAGGGGAAGGGAAGCCTGACTCCTGAGCCAGGTGCTAATGGCTAATAAGTAGGCCTATGGACAAATTAACTCGCTTAAGTATCAAACTTTTACTTTCTTGAATCACAGACATTTCTTACAACCATTTGAATTACTAAACATAAGGAAAACAACCGCTTGGCAGTGATCACAGTATAAAACTTCATCTATTATAGGTAAAATTTGTACTTTCGTAGGCAATATCGTTGAATAAAAAACTAAAAAAAGAACTTCAGTAACTATAGGTAAAATCTGCACTTTTTAAGGCAGTAGAGTTGACTTGAAAAACACTGCATTGATGTCACTAGTCGAGCTCCTCGTCTTCGACAATCTCGTTGTCCCTGTTCAAACAGTTGATACCCTGACATTCTCCGCACGCGAACGTACACGCTAATCCATTTTTCTTGCTGCTGCATCGCGAGTTATCGCAGCCTGTCTTACAGTTGCATCTCACAACACTCAAAAGAGTCTGAGGTGCGGGCAACAAATCGGTCATCACAGGTGAGTATTTATGGTCTCTGAAGAGCCAACCCCAGTCAGCCGGGTCGAGGTCAGCTGGTTCCCCTTTCCAACGGGATACCTGGAGGCGCACTCACTGCGAGTGGAATGAAGCTGCAGCTTCGGTTGGCGGAAGCCTTTCAGGCTTAACAAACGCCGTAGTATTTGACGAAGAAATTTTTTCCAAGAAAATTCGATGTCGCAGCTTAGTGAGATTTTCGTTTGGTCGTACTTTATACAAGATGAGGAGAAGATATTCACCCGCTTTCACAATTTCATCTTTAGACGATGATTCATCCAGAAACACTCCGCATTTTTTTCTGAACACTTCGCTCTTCTTCAAAAGAGGTAGCACAGCTTGCTTTCCAAGTCCGAAAACTCGTGAGGTCGTGTCACATCCCAAGAGTGCGTGCCCTACCAGAAGTAGCCTGGATACTTCTCCCATTTTTTGTAACTTCGTTGAGGCACCTGAACCGTGTTATCGCTTCTTTTGCGTTCGTTGACGATTCGAAGTAAAGTGTTTTTGCATTAGGCGGGAGGTGATACAAGAGTAGAATCAGAAGGTCAGTGTCGTTGCCAAGAACTATTGTTTCAGAGTTTTCTGCTTTCGTTACGGCAGTCTTCACGATTAGATAGTCAGCATCATCCTTCGCATGGACGACTTCAAATCCTTTGGCTCTGAGTTTTTCCCCCATGTAGCTTATAATTCGCTGTTTGTTCTGAGAGTTGTTCAAAAACTCTTCCTTCTTTTTCTGGAGCTTCATCCCTAAACTGAAATCGATCACTTGATGCTGGCTTCCCTTACATCGTCGGTTGTGGGTTGCATATTTCGTGGTTGGACCAGCGCTGTATCCATCGAAGACAACAGTAGGGGAGGTACAGCGTCGAGTAACAAAACTAACATAGCTGTCACATATTGAATCATAAGTATCACCAATCTTCCATGGTAGTTGCTGAAGCAGCCAACCTCCGTCAACTATAGTGACACGATTTGACGTTGGCAGGTGGTGAATCGAGTCTGTTTTCGCTTCTTACCATATTGCTTTCGCTAGTGCATGTTTGTCTGGTTGACGCATTATGCCAGAATTCTCAAACAAAGCGGGCGGATAACTGCACAGTTCGTAACGTAAAGTTTCTGCCATGTCATTTTCAGATGTATGGGCAGCAGTCGAAAGACGTTGAAAAAGCAGTGCAGGGTCGATATGCAAAATCTCGCCATCTATCCTTATGTTCCCATCGGATGCCAGTGTAACGACTTTGTCTTTCTTCCTGAATGAAAAACTTTCGAAGGATTGGCCATCCATGCGCTGGAGGATCAGCTCACCTACAGCTTTAGCATCCTCTGCATTGACGCCTTTTTGGGCAATCAGCCCAGAACCTATACTTCTCAGCACTCTGGAACTAGTGAAAGGACAGTTCTCTAGAAGGAATTCAAGAAATGTCATTATATCCTTAGTACCTCTCTTTATTCGTGCTACGGTGGCAGTAACGTGCTGTTCGCTAGAAGTGTACTCTAGGCCAGTCAGTTTCGGCATTAGATCATTCACTGAAGTGAGCAGTGGTATAGACATTGTCTATATGTCTCTCTGAAGCTCAGTCATGCCTTTTACTTCAGATGTCATTCCGTCAGGATAGGTTTTGTCGTCGATGCTGGAACTCCGCGGTGACTAGTCTACCTTGCTTCTCTTACTGAATGTCAAATTAGAACAGGATTATGTTGACGAACCCACGCGCTTGTTGATACGGAATACGGAATAAAGTAATTTCAGTATCTTTCCGTATTTCTTTCTCGAGTTTTTTTTTGCCTTTTCCGAACCTATGGGGCAGCCGAACCTCTATAGATCTCCTGTATTAACATTTGTAAACATGTCCACGTGCTTTCTACCCCTACCCTGTATATTTCCCTTTTTCCCCTCCCTCCCCCTTAGTTCCCCGTTTTATGTTGGTCTATTTTTTTATGTAATTTTAGTTCTCAATTTCGTAATACCCAGATAGGAATACCCCAGAAAATATCTTTCAAACCACTTTCTACCCCTACCCTGTATTCTTCTCTTTTCTCCCCCATTTCCCCTGTTCCCCCGTTTTCCGTAGTACTCTTTTTCTATACTGAATTTTAGTCGTAATCAGCGTATGTGAAAACCTCAGAAAACTCACTTTAAACTATTTTCTGGGCATGTTTGGCATTTTCCCCATTTTCCCCCGCATTTCCCCCTTTTCCCCTGTTTTTCGGGTACTCGCCCCACTCGGATTTATGGGGACTTTTAGTATGTTGTACAGAATTTTTTTTTGATCATTTTGGTACCATTTTCGTTTATATTGCAATTTTGTCCGGGTTCGACACTTTTTTGAGCTAAAAGTCCTGGACTATTGTATAACCACAATTCTGTTTTACGATATTACACCTCTACATCTCTTTTAAGATTTTCGTATCGATAGGAGTACTGCTATTCTCAGTTTCTTTTTTTTTTAACTTCAAAAAATCATTACCCTGATTGGTCAATCACTAAAAATATAGTTGAAAGCTGAAGATAGGCAAATCACCAGTTACTCAGGGAACACATTATTGGTTCTATACCCATGCGTATTTTTACTCTTATCCATGTAACTGTAAGGCGGCTCAGTGATAAATTCAGGGATAACATTGTTCGAGGGGATAGATGACAGACTTGGTAATTTCTGATGGTACTATCAGAGTTTAGAAGTGTTGCTTTGGGTCGAAATGATAACATTCTCGTTTCTTTGTTCTTCTTCTTAGTTTAATAAAATGGCGTTTTTTTATAGTTATTCATTTTCTATTAAAGTTTTTCGAAGTCCTGAGAGAAGTTTTAGACAGATCTGGAGAAAATAAACTGGCAGATGTATTTAAGAACAAATACTTAAGAAGTGGGAACGTCTTAGAAACCCCAGTTATTGGTACAAATGGTGCATTGGAAACAATTGTTCACGGGGATTTCTGGAACAACAATATCTTGTATAGAATTTCTGAACCAGGAAAGGTAAGACTGTTAATTATTTTAAATCATATCAGATTCTTCCTGGTCAATGAAATTAAGACTAATTTAAAAGACAAATAAACTTGTTAGAGTGTTGGCCTTATAACCACATAAGGCCAACACATTGGTAAATATTCCTCTTTTCGCCGCACTCTGTCCAGAACTTCTAATCTTTCCAGTTCTCAAGAAATCTACAGAGCTTTTAGATTATACCCTTACCGACCTTGGCGTAATCTTTTTACGCTTGTATAATTATTTTGACAAGGAAGAGAGGCTGGAGACCAAAATCAATAAAAGAACTGTAACTAATTAGTTGTTTTAATGCTTGGAATACCTAATCGGGACTTTTATGTAGCATCTGTATATTTCTGTTTTTAAAATACTACTCTTTTTGTTGTTTTTTTGTGATTTCACTATTCGGTAGGCTCAATGAGCCTACCTGCAAATCTCGCTGATCAGAGCCAAGATTTGTAGACAAGAAATTTTTCGTTGTACCTTCAGAATTTTTCCTCAGTAGGACTGCCTGAATTTAGGATGGAATATAATCATATTCAACATTCTAAAATTTTAGAATAAAACCTGAACTGGAACAAAGTTCTAGTCATTCTCATCTAAATATAAAATAAAAATGTACCAAAATATAAGAAAATGACCTGTGAACTGAACATAAAGCATTCAATAACAACAAAAAGAAGAAAAATCCTATTCTGATCTGTGAAACTTGCGGAAAGATCTTTCTTTTTTACTTAACTTTGAGCAGGATCTTACATAGAGGTAGTTCTTGCTGACTAGCACCTGACTACGTTACTTACTTGAGTGGCATATAGCACTCTACAATACTGGATGCATTAGTGCTTGATCGCTGATGGAAATCAGAACGACTTAAAGGTAACATTTGGGTTCATTTGAGATCGAAAAAAAAGTTGACTGTATGACTTCCTTAGTGAAAACTGTTGTATCTCTCCTATGTGGAAGACCTGGTGCGATCCCCACATGAGAGGAAACGTGTGAAACTCGTCAAGAGACATCAAAGAAATGCCTCTGATTTACTTTTTCGGGTCTAATTTTCTACCATTAAGAAAAAAGACAAAAAAAACAAAAAAAAAGATGGACCAACGCTAAGACATGGCTTTGACCCAGCTCAAGATCAGGCTCTATTTTCTTTAATGCGTATTTGAAAGCACAGTGGCTTAATGCTCAACTTGACAATACGAGGCCTGGAATTTGATTCTAGCTGCCTCAAGGTTTGGTGAGGTTCCTAGAATTTAGAAAGAAGAATTCCAAAATAAGAACATGTTTTTTTTTTACTTCGCTTTGCAATTTTATTCGCTTTGAAACAAAATCATCTCTTTGAAGGTCGAAGACCTAATGATGATTGATTTTCAAATTTCGCGCATTGGACATCCTTGTGAAGATTTGGGCTTCTATTTGTTTGGCAACACAACTGCCAAATTTCGGGATACACACCTCACTGATGTACTTCGAGATTATTATAAAGAAGTTTGTCAGGTTCTAGCAATTCTTGGACACAATGTAGAAGAAGATAATGGTTACTCTTTTGACAGTTTTCTTGATGAGTGGAAACAAAGGCTTTTAAGGTATTTACATATCTTTTCTTTTCATCTTTTTCTTCAAAACATGTTATATACAAAAGATAGTTCTTAGATATATAGGCATCCTAGGAACTAGAAATTCAAAATTGAGCACATAAATTCCTGGTAAGTCAGTTGAATTTTTACCCATAATAATTTGCTTGGTGCCCTGTTTACTCCACTATGGTTGTATTTCAAAGAATTTTGGTCCAAACGATTTGGACTACGAACCGAGCAGAACTTCATTACATGAGACAAGTGGAATTTATTTTAGATCAACGGGATGAGAGATCAAGGGATTAATCAAAGTGATGACCTTTCATGGCCTTATCAAAGGAGAGGGAGTTAGAGAAACGTGTGGAGTCAATAGAATTCCCGCCTAGACAAAATTACCATGATTTATTAAATATTTAGTTTTGTAAATAAACATGTTCAGACATTATAATTTTCAAGTTATTTAGCATTTTTAAATTCGATTCATTTGTACCGAATTGTTTTTAGTACGAAACTAAGAAAAGACAACACAACACAAACTACTAGGCATACTACTACAACAAACTTGTTACATTTTGGAGCTACCCAGGGTTAAAGCAATGGTGAACATTTTCCAGCTCATGAATGTATGAAAGAAAAAATAAGCAGTGTCATGTTACATTAGCCTACTTAGAAAAACATTGGACTCTTTCACTTTTTCGTCATGAAATTAAGGAGCAACATTAATAACTAAAACGAACATAAAGTGTTCCGTATATGAGGGGAGTTGCCTTCTATTCAATACCACTCTCTTCGCCTTAGAGTTTTTAAGAACTTTAAAAAAAAAGTTGGTTATTCTAAATAAACGGTCCTTGTGTTTCAGGAATTGTTCTTTAAGAGTTGGAACAAAAGGTTTAATTTTAGCGTAAACATCGGTGTATTGAAGATGAGGCAGTCCCCCTCATATACTGAATAATTTATGTCTGTTTCAAGCTTTATTGTTCCTCCTTACTTTCAGCTGAAAAATAAAATGTATTATTATTTAATTTCTGATAATTTTTCAAATAATGCCACCCGCCTCTTCCTTCTTGGAAGTTTCCCCACTCACAAAAAATTCCTCCATGGAAATTTACACTGTTTAAAATGCTCCCCTTGGGAACTTACCCCGGGCAATTCCATCTTCGCTGCAGATTCCCCCCCCCCCCAAAAAAAATATTTCTTGCGGACAATTCCGCCTGAAAAATTTTCCTTAGTATACTGTCATTCGAAAAAACACTTAATTTTGTTTCCTTTCTGATCGTTTTTACATTCATACCGGAATTTCTCCCTGTGTTGAAAATTAGTTCCAGATCCCTCCCCGCCCTACAATGTGAAGTTTCTCTAGTGGGAAATTTACCCAGAAGAATTCCTCCCGCTGATAATTTCCCACGAAGAATTTCTCCTGCGGAAAAATCCCCCTCCACCGAGAAATCCCCCATAAAATTTCAAAGCAGTTGCTGTGATGTTCTCATTGAAGTAAATCTATTAGCTTATGTTCCCTACGTGGATCAGTTGCGACAATTGTATTTTTAGTGGGGGTGGTTTTATTTGTTTTGAGTTTAGTTTTTTTTTCTTTGTTGTTGTTTCTCTTATGCTGAGGAGGACGCCTAGTTTACATACAAGCGAAATATCCGCGTTGTTTTCATCTTTTTCTCTACTGACCGCAGTCTCGTTTGTCGTTTTTTCATTGATTTTTTTCTCTCTTTGTTAATTTTTTGTCATGGCTGGCCTGTTCGGCTTAAGATCTTTCAATAGTGACATTAGAACTCAAAATGAAAAGAAATTATCCTCTTAATCAGGAGGGCTGACTCCTCTGAGCCCCTGCTCTTTGAGGATATTTTAGATTTATGATTATGTAAGAAATGCACAGGTAAAAGGGGTTCTTTTTATTTTCTTTAATTACACTATTCTTTCTTTTTGTGTGGTGCATAAGGCAACGAACGAATTACTGACTAAGTATGCTTTTTTAATGGATGGAGGGAGGGCGAGGGGGTGGACCTATCCTGTCCAAAGAGAGTGAGTCTTGAGTACTACTTACTTGGGTGTTGCTTAGCCAACTTCACATAAATATAAGCAGGACAAACTCCTGCTTATATTTAAGCAGGAAAAGAGATGGTTGTGGTTGCAAAATAAGGCATGTCCCTACTTTTCTCCAGTTTTAGGTTTTAATTTTTGCTTTACTTAATAGTAAAAAATGTCCTTGGCTACCCTTAACTACAAGGGTCTCAAAGTTTGGCACACTCTCAAAATCTCATGATTATTACTAAAGACCAACAGCTTTCTATTAGTTTAAATAACTTAGTTTAAAATATGCATGATCCGAGGGGTCGCTCTCTCTCAGATAAAATATCCTGTCCAAAGGAAGTGGGTCTTGAGTACTACTTACTTGGGTGTTGCTTAGCCAACTTCACATAAATATAAGCAGGACAAACTCCTGCTTATATTTAAGCAGGAAAAGAGATGGTTGTGGATGCAAAATAAGGCATGTCCCTACTTTTCTCCAGTTTTAGGTTTTAATTTTTGCTTTACTTAATGGTAAAAAATGTCCTTGGCTACCCTTAACTACAAGGGTCTCAAAGTTTGGCACACTCTCAAAATCTCATGATTATTACTAAAGACCAACAGCTTTCTATTAGTTTAAATAACTTAGTTTAAAATATGCATGATCCGAAGGGTCGCTCTCTCTCAGATACAATATATATCAGGTGGCGTGTGCCAAACGTGATGGAACTCTGCTGAGTTTTGGGAAGTATGCCATGCGTTTCGAGGACTGTGCCAAGCGTGGCAGAACTTTGACAAGTGTGGCAGAACTGTGGAACACATGGTGTTACGAAGAAGAGGAAACATTGCAAGGTTTACTTATGTTCGGCCTAAAAATTATCTGAAACGTGATGTTGTGGCTTCATTCAGCTTGAAAATACTGAGTTTGGATTCGGCTTTGACCAAAAATGCTATTTGAAAGTTCGGGTGGACACAAATGTAAAATTCAGGTTTGGTCGGATCCTAATAAAAATTGAGAAGTTTGGCACGAGTTGTATATCAAAGAGTTCGTGAGCCCCTATTGTTTGGGTTCAAAACACAGTTCGTGCCTAATGTCCCTGCTGTCCCTAATTTTGCATAAATGTAAATATAGAGTAATTACTAGAAACCTGACATCACTGGTCCAAATGCAAAAAAAACAGCTTTAAGATCTCTCTCCCAATCGATTTGATGAGTAAATCTAAGTGGGCGTGATCTTTACTAAAAAAAAAGTGACCTGAGTCACAAATTGAAAGCCTTTACGTAATCCATGCCATAATCACACTCGTTAATTTAAAAAAACAATATCAAGATTTAATAATATGAGTTTCACTGATTTTATCAGCAAACTTGTTCTATATATAAAAATATCCTGTTAACAAAAAATTAGGGGAGAAAAAGGGGTTTTGATTTGGAAAAACCAGGGAAAAAGAATAAAAAACAAACAACACATTAATAAAAGACGAAAAAACGACAAAACAAAAGAAAAAAAACAAAGACAAAACAAATAAATAAAAAATACATCTTGATAAATTTTCACAATACTGCAAAACTGTAACATAAAAACAACACCTGAAAATGTCTAGTAGAGTATATATTACCCCGTTTTAGATTCAAATTGGCAAGGAATATCTTAATAAACTCCCGCTTTACTGCAAGACTGTAACACAGAAACGGCAACTGAAAATCTAGTAGAGGAGATATTACTCCTCTTTAGATTCGAATTGGCAAGGGATATCTTAATAAATTTCCACAATGCTGCAAGACTGTAACACAGAAACGGCAACTGAAAATCTAGAAGAGCAGATATTACTCCTATTTAGATTCAAATTGGCAAGGGACATCTTAATAAACTTCCACAATGCTGCAAGACTCTAACACAGAAACGGCAACTGAAAATATAGTAGAGCAGATATTACTCCTCTTTAGATTCAAATTGGCAAGGAATATCTTAATAAGCTCCCGCTTTACTAAAGACTGTAACACAGAAACGGCAACTGAAAATCTAGTAGAGCAGATATTACTCCTCTTTAGATTCAAATTGGCAAGGGATATCTTAATAAACTTCCACAATACTGCAAGACTGTAACACAGAAACGGCAACTGAAAATCTAGTAGAGCAGATATTACTCCTCTTTAGATTCAAATTGGCAAGCCATATCTTAATAAACTTTCATAATACTGCAAGACTGTAACACAGAAACGGCAACTGAAAATCTAGTAGAGCAGATATTACTCCTCTTTAGATTCAAATTGGCAAGCGATATCTTAATAAATTTCCACAATACTGCAAGACTCTAACACAGAAACGGCAACTTAAAATCTAGTATAGCAAGATATTAATCCTCTTTAGATTCAAATTGGCAAGGGATATCTTAATAAACTTCCAAAATAGTGCAAGACTGTAACACAGAAACGGCAACTGAAAATCTAGTAGAGCAGATATTACTCCTCTTTAGATTCAAATTGGCAAGCGATATCTTAATAAACTTCCACAATACTGCGAGACTGTAACACAGAAATGGCAACTGAAAATCTAGTAGAGCAGATATTACTCCTCTTTAGATTCAAATTGGCAAGGGATATCTTAATAAACTTCCACAATACTGCAAGACTGTAACACAGAAATGGCAACTGAAAATCTAGTAGAGCAGATATTACTCCTCTTTAGATTCAAATTGGCAAGCGATATGTTAATAAACTTTCACAATACTGCAAGACTGTAACACAGAAATGGCAACTGAAAATCTAGTAGAGCAGATATTACTCCTCTTTAGATTCAAATTGGCAAGCGATATTTTAATAAACTTCCACAATACTGCAAGACTGTAACACAGAAACGGCAACTGAAAATCTAGTAGAGCAGATATTACTCCTCTTTAGATTCAAATTGGCAAGCGATATCTTAATAAATTTCCACAATACTGCAAGACTCTAACACAGAAACGGCAACTGAAAATCTAGTAGAGCAGATATTACTCCTCTTTAGATTCAAATTGGCAAGCGATATCTTAATAAACTTCCACAATACTGCGAGACTGTAACACAGAAATGGCAACTGAAAATCTAGTAGAGCAGATATTACTCCTCTTTAGATTCAAATTGGCAAGGGATATCTTAATAGACTTCCACAATACTGCAAGACTGTAACACAGACATGGCAACTGAAAATCTAGTAGAGCAGATATTACTCCTCTTTAGATTCAAATTGGCAAGCGATAGGTTAATAAACTTCCACAATACTGCAAGACTGTAACACAGAAATGGCAACTGAAAATCTAGTAGAGCAGATATTACTCCTCTTTAGATTCAAATTGGCAAGGGATATCTTAATAAACTTCCACAGTACTGCAAGACTGTAACACAGAAACGGCAACTGAAAATCTAGTAGAGCAGATATTACTCCTCTTTAGATTCAAATTGGCAAGCGATATTTTAATAAATTTCCACAATGCTGCAAGACTGTAACACAAAAACGGCAACTGAAAATCTAGTAGAGCAGATATTACTCCTCTTTAGATTCAAATTGGCAAGCGATATCTTAATAAATTTCCTGCACAATACTGCAAGACTTCAGATAACACAGAAACGGCAACTGAAAATCTAGTAGAGCAGATATTACTCCTCTTTAGATTCAAATTGGCAAGCGATATCTTAATAAACTTCCACAATACTGCAAGACTGTAACACAGAAATGGCAACTGAAAATCTAGTAGAGCAGATATTAATCCTCTTTAGATTCAAATTGGCAAGGGATATCTTAATAAACTTCCACAATACTGCAAGACTGTAACACAGAAATGGCAACTGAAAAACTAGTAGAGCAGATATTACTCCTCTTTAGATTCAAATTGTCAAGCGATATTTTAATAAAATTCCACAATACTGCAAGACTCTAACACAAAAATGGCAACTGAAAATCTAGAAGAGCAGATATTAGTCCTGTTTAGATTCAAATTGGCAAGGGATATTTTAATAAAATTCCACAATACTGCGAGACTGTAACACAGAAACGGCAACTGAAAATCTAGAAGAGCAGATATTACTCCTCTTTAGATTCAAATTGGCAAGGGATATATTAATAAATTTCCACAATACTGCAAGACTCTAACACAGAAACTGCAACTGAAAATCTAGTAGAGCAATATATTAATCCTCTTTACATTCAAATTGGCAAGGGATAGCTTAATAAACTTCCACAATACTGCAAGACTGTAACACAGAAATGGCAACTGAAAATCTAGTAGAGCAGATATTACTCCTCTTTAGATTCAAATTGGCAAGCGATATCTTAATAAACTTCCACAATACTGCGAGACTGTAACACAGAAATGGCAACTGAAAATCTAGTAGAGCAGATATTACTCCTCTTTAGATTCAAATTGGCAAGGGATATCTTAATAAACTTCCACAATACTGCAAGACTGTAACACAGAAATGGCAACTGAAAATCTAGTAGAGCAGATATTACTCCTCTTTAGATTCAAATTGGCAAGCGATATGTTAATAAACTTCCACAATACTGCAAGACTGTAACACATAAATGGCAACTGAAAATCTAGTAGAGCAGATATTACTCCTCTTTAGATTCAAATTGGCAGGCGATATCTTAATAAACTTCCACAATACTGCAAGACTGTAACACAGAAACGGCAACTGAAAATCTAGTAGAGCAGATATTACTCCTCTTTAGATTCAAATTGGCAAGGGATATCTTAATAAACTTCCACAATGCTGCAAGACTGTAACACAGAAACGGCAACTGAAAATCTAGTAGAGCAGATATTACTCCTCTTTAGATTCAAATTGGCAAGCGATATCTTAATAAATTTCCACAATACTGCAAGACTCTAACACAGAAACGGCAACTGAAAATCTAGTAGAGCAAGATATTAATCCTCTTTACATTCAAATTGGCAAGGGATATCTTAATAAACTTCCACAATACTGCAAGACTGTAACACAGAAATGGCAACTGAAAATCTAGTAGAGCAGATATTACTCCTCTTTAGATTCAAATTGGCAAGCGATATCTTAATAAACTTCCACAATACTGCGAGACTGTGACACAGAAATGGCAACTGAAAATCTAATAGAGCAGATATTACTCCTCTTTAGATTCAAATTGGCAGGGGATATCTTAATAAACTTCCACAAGACTGCAAGACTGTAACACAGAAATGGCAACTGAAAATCTAGTAGAGCAGATATTACTCCTCTTTAGATTCAAATTGGCAAGCGATATCTTAATAAACTTCCACAATACTGCAAGACTGTAACACAGAAATGGCAACTGAAAATCTAGTAGAGCAGATATTACTCCTCTTTAGATTCAAATTGGCAAGGGATATCTTAATAAACTTCCACAATACTGCAAGAGTGTAACACAGAAATGGCAACTGAAAATCTAGTAGAGCAGATATTACTCCTCTTTAGATTCAAATTGGCAAGAGATATTTTAATAAACTTCCACAATACTGCAAGACTGTAACACAGAAATGGCAACTGAAAATCTAGTAGAGCAAGATATTAATCCTCTTTAGATTCAAATTGGCAAGGGATATATTAATAAACTTCCACAATACTGCAAGACTGTAACACAGAAATGGCAACTGAAAATCTAGTAGAGCAGATATTACTCCTCTTTAGATTCAAATTGGCAAGCGATATCTTAATAAACTTCCACAATACTGCAAGACTCTAACACATAAACGGCAACTGAAAATCTAGTAGAGCAAGATATTAATCCTCTTTAGATTCAAATTGGCAAGGGATATCTTAATAAACTTCCACAATACTGCAAGACTGTAACACAGAAATGGCAACTGAAAATCTAGTAGAGCAGATATTACTCCTCTTTAGATTCAAATTGGCAAGCGATATTTTAATAAACTTCCACAATACTGCAAGACTGTAACACAAAAACGGCAACTGAAAATCTAGTAGAGCAGATATTACTCCTCTTTAGATTCAAATTGGCAAGCGATATGTTAATAAACTTCCACAATACTGCAAGACTGTAACACATAAATGGCAACTGAAAATCTAGTAGAGCAGATATTACTCCTCTTTAGATTCAAATTGGCAAGGGATATCTTAATAAACTTCCACAATACTGCAATACTGTAACACAGAAATGGCAACTGAAAATCTAGTAGAGCAGATATTACTCCTCTTTAGATTCAAATTGGCAAGGGATATCTTAATAAACTTCCACAATACTGCAAGACTGTAACACAGAAACGGCAACTGAAAATCTAGTAGAGCAGATATTACTCCTCTTTAGATTCAAATTGGCAAGCGATATCTTAATAAATTTCCACAATACTGCAAGACTCTAACACAGAAACGGCAACTGAAAATCTAGTAGAGCAAGATATTAATCCTCTTTACATTCAAATTGGCAAGGGATATCTTAATAAACTTCCACAATACTGCAAGACTGTAACACAGAAATGGCAACTGAAAATCTAGTAGAGCAGATATTACTCCTCTTTAGATTCAAATTGGCAAGCGATATCTTAATAAACTTCCACAATACTGCAAGACTGTAACACAGAAATGGCAACTGAAAATCTAATAGAGCAGATATTAATCCTCTTTACATTCAAATTGGCAAGGGATATCTTAATAAACTTCCACAATACTGCAAGAGTGTAACACATAAACGGCGACTGAAAATCTAGTAGAGCAGATATTACTCCTCTTTAGATTCAAATTGGCAATCGATATCTGAATAAACTTCCACAAAACTGCAAGACTGTAACACAGAAATGGCAACTGAAAATCTAGTAGAGCAGATATTACTCCTCTTTAGATTCAAATTGGCAAGGGATATCTTAATAAACTTCCACAATACTGCAAGAGTGTAACACAGAAATGGCAACTGAAAATCTAGTAGAGCAGATATTACTCCTCTTTAGATTCAAATTGGCAAGAGATATGTTAATAAACTTCCACAACACTGCAAGACTGTAACACAGAAACGGCAACTGAAAATCTAGTAGAGCAAGATATTAATCCTCTTTACATTCAAATTGGCAAGGGATATCTTAATAAACTTCCACAATACTGCAAGACTGTAACACAGAAACGGCAACTGAAAATCTAGTAGAGCAGATATTACTCCTCTTTAGATTCAAATTGGCAAGCGATATTTTAATAAATTTCCACAATACTGCAAGACTCTAACACAGAAACGGCAACTGAAAATCTATTAGAGCAAGATATTAATCCTCTTTAGATTCAAATTGGCAAGGGATATCTTAATAAACTTCCACAATACTGCAAGACTGTAACACAGAAATGGCAACTGAAAATCTAGTAGAGCAGATATTACTCCTCTTTAGATTCAAATTGGCAAGCGATATTTTAATAAACTTCCACAATACTGCAAGACTGTAACACAAAAACGGCAACTGAAAATCTAGTAGAGCAGATATTACTCCTATTTAGATTCAAATTGGCAAGCGATATCTTAATAAACTTCCACAATACTGCAAGACTGTAACACAGAAACGGCAACTGAAAATATAGTAGAGCAGATATTAATCCTCTTTAGATTCAAATTGGCAAGGGATATCTTGATAAACTTCCACAATGCTGCAAGACTGTAACACAGAAACGGCAACTGAAAATCTAGTAGAGCAGATATTACTCCTCTTTAGATTCAAATTGGCAAGCGATATCTTAATAAACTTCCACAATACTGCAAGACTGTAACACAGAAATGGCAACTGAAAATCTAGTAGAGCAGATATTACTGCTTTTTAGATTCAAATTGGCAAGCGATATCTTAATAAACTTCCACAATACCGCAAGACCGTAACACAGAAACGACAACTGAAAATCTAGTAGAGCATATATTACTCCTCTTTAGATTCAAATTGGCAAGGGATATATTAATAAACTTCCATAATACTGCGAGACTGTAACACAGAAACGGCAACTGAAAATCTAGTAGAGCAGATATTACTCCTCTTTAGATTCAGATTGGCAAATGGGATATTTTAATAAACTTCCACAAAACTGTAGACGACAACAGAAAATCATTGGCAGCGCAATTGTAAAGTAAAGTAAAGAACGATGTTGGCACAATGTATGATTATTATTATTTTTTTCCATACCAGGGCAGTTCGTATCGAAGAAGTTGTCGTAGAAGCTTCGAAAAGGGCTCATTCGATTGGAAATTGGAGTTCGTAGTGCCCTTTTTAATAGTCGAAAGTGATTAGAAGGCAACTAACACCCCTTCCACGCCCACAATTTCCCCGAAACACATTCAAACGAAATTGTTAGGTATCCAATTTGTTTAGCGTAGTTGATTTCCAGATAGAAAATATGTTTTAGAGGAGGACACTCCCTCAAAAACCTCAGGGTTAGGGTTTTAAGAACAGGGTTAGGCCCTGAGGATATATATGAACAATGTTGGCACAATGTATTATTTATTATTTTTTCCCTGTAGATCAGGACACTTCGTATCGAAGAATTTGTCGTAGAAACTTTTGAGTGGCTTGTGCCCTTTTTAATAGTCGAAAGTGATTGGAAGGCAACTAACACCCCTTCCACGTCCACCATTTCCAGAAACATATCCAATCAAAATTTTGAGATAGCCATTTTGTTCAGCGTAGTTAATTTCCAAATAGAAATTATGTTCTTGAGGAGGACACTCCCCCACAACCCTTAGGGCAAGGGTTGTAAGTTTTGCCCTGGTGGCACATAAAGTTTTTATAGAAAGTGTTGTCGTAGAAACTTCAAAAAAATCTCATTCAATTGGAAATTCAAAGGGCTAGTAGCCTTTTTAATCGTCCAAAGTGTTTGGAGGACAACTAACACCCCTCTCACGCCCACCTTTTCCCATAACACATTCAATCAAAACTATAAGATAGCCGTTTTGTTGAATGTAGTTGAAAGTTCTGGAAATTAGGTCTTTGAGGATGACAACCCCCCCCACAGCCCTCAGGGCAAGGGTTGTAAGTTATGCCCTGGGGGCGTATAAGATTTTTTTAATAGAAAGCATTGTTGTAGAAGCTTCAAAAAGGGCTCATTCAATTGAAAATTGAAATGGCTAGTGGCCTTTTAATAGTCAAAAGTGATTGGAAGGCAACTAACAACCCTTCCACGCCCACCATTTCCCAAGACACATCCAATCCAAATTTTGAGCTAGCCAGTTTGGTCAATGTAGTTGAAAGTTCTGGAAATTATACCTTTGAGCAGGACAATCCCCCTCACAGTCTTCAGGGCAAGGGTTATATGTTATGCCCTGGAGCCATATAAGGTTTTCATTGAAATCTTTTTCGTAGAAACTTGAAAAAGGGCTCATTTGATTGGAAATTCAAAGGGCTAGTGCTCTTTTCAATATTCGAAAGTGATTTGAGGGCAACTAACCCCCCTCTCACGCCAACCATTTTTCCAAACACATCCAATAAAAATTTTGAGATAGCCAATTTGTTCAACGTAGTTGAAAGTCTTAGAAATTAGGTCTTTGATGATGATAACCCTCTCAGAGCCCTTGAGGCAAGGGTTGTAAGCTATGCCCTGGGGGCATATAAGTTTTTTTTAGATAGTTATGTTGTAGAAAGTTCCAAAAAGGCTCATTCGATTGGAAATTAGAAGGACTTGTGCACTTTTTAATAGTCGAAAGTGATTGGAGGATAATTAACAGCCCTTTCACACACACCATTACCCCAAACGCATCCAATCAAAATTTTGAGATACCCATTGTGTTCGACGTAGGTAAAAAGTCCGGAAATCTTGTCTTTCAGGATGACACTCCCCCCACATCCCTCAGGGCAAGGGTTATAAGTTATGCACTTGGGGCATATAAGGTTTTTTTTATAGTAATCGTTGTCGTAGAAACTTCAAAAAGGAATCATTCGATTGGAAATTGAAACGACTTGTGCCCTTTTTAATTGTCGAAAGTGATTGAAGGGCAAGTAACCCCCGTCTCATGCCCACCATTTCCCCAAACACATCCAATCAAAATTTTGAGATGACCATTTTGTTCAACGTAGTTGAAAGGTCCGGAAATTATGTCTTTGAGGATGACAGCCCCCTCACAACCCTCAGGTCAAGGGTTGTAAGTTATGCCCTGGGGCGTATAAGGTTTTTATAGATGGTGTTGTCGCAAAAACTTCAAAAAGGGCTCATTTTATTGGAAATTGAAAGGACTAGTGCACTTTTTGATAGTCGAAAGTGATTAGAGGGCAACTAACCCCCCTCTCACGCCCACCATTTTCCCAAACACATCCAATCAAAGTTTTGAGATAGCAATTTTGTTCAACGTAGTTGAAAGTTCAAGAAATTAGGTCTTTGAGGATGACAACCCCCCCCCCCAGCCCTCAGGGCAAGGGTTTTAAGTTATGCCCTGGGGGTTTATAAGGTTTTTATTGAAAGAATGGTCGTAGAAACTTCAAAAGGGCTCATTTGATTGGAAATTAAAAGAGCTAGTGCCATTCTTAATAGTTAAAAGTGATTGGAGAGTAACTAAAGCCCCTCTAACGCCCACCATTTCCCCAAACACATCCAATCAAAATTTTGAGTTAGCCGTTTTGTTTAACGTAGTTGAAAGTTCTGGAAATTAGGTCTTTCAGGAAGACAACCCCCTCACAGCTCTCTGGGCATGGGTTGTAATTTAGGCCCTGGGGGCGTATAAGGAGAAAGCGTTGTCGTAGAAACTCAAAAAGGGCTCCTTCGAATGGAAATTGAAAGGGCTAGTTCCCTTTTTAATTGTCAAAAGTGATTTGAAGCCTTAACATTTTTATAGTAAAGATCGATGTGGGTGCAATGCATTATTATTTTGTTTCTTTTGTTTAGACCAGGGCACTTTGTATCGAAGGAGTTG
The DNA here is from genome assembly GCF_049724085.1 of Artemia sp. Qi Xiang Cuo. Taxonomy (NCBI): domain Eukaryota; kingdom Metazoa; phylum Arthropoda; class Branchiopoda; order Anostraca; family Artemiidae; genus Artemia; species Artemia sp. Qi Xiang Cuo. Next base: position 70,373,297 of record NC_142795.1, on the reverse strand, counting down.
TCGTAGGAACTTCGAAAAGGGCTCATTCAATTGAAAATAGAAAGGAATAATGCCCTTTTCTTATAGTCGAAAGTGATTGGAGGTCAACTCGTCCCCCTCCCACGCCCACCCTCCCATTTGTCCATTATGTTTCCAAATCAAAATAGCGTAATTGTATCCAAGCTATCGAAGAAAGTAATCAGATCTTTTTATGAATGGTATCAATTTTTTTTTTCAGGTCAACTAGAGGAGGTATGAAACTAAATTAAACACTTCTATTTTTTCCAGATTTTTAAAAGAGTGTATGTTGTTAAAAATTGCTGAAAATTTTTCTTCAGCATACAAAAAGCTGGCCAAACTATGAAGTCTTAAAATAACGAAAAGATTTAAAGTATTATTTTCTTTTTCCCTTAAAAGACTATGTCAATACAAAACGAACAGAAAACTTTTTCCACCAAAAAAATTTTCAAAGAAAAGTAAAGAACTCCATTAAACCAAAAATGAGCAAAAATAAAATCAAATAATCTACCAAACGTGAAACTACCACAAATCAGCATCGATAAATAAATGAAACCCAAAACGAACAGAAATTACAATAAATAACCAAGTCAAGCTCCAAACAAGCAGAAATTAACATGAGTTGGGCTCAAAACCCCTATGCCTTCCCAAGACCAGAACATAATTTGCACTTTACTGAAAAAAATACAAATGAATGTGCATTGCCAGTTTAATATACATATACTGATATTTAGTAATCAAAATATTGATATTACTTGATTTATTAAAGTTATAAAAGTAAAAACATTGATATTTTTTCAGTAAAGTGCAAATTATGTTCTGGCCTTGGGAAGGCAGAGGGGGTTTTAAGCCCTACTCATGTTAATTTACTTTTCTTTATTTTTCTTTGAAAAAATTATTTTGCGGAAAAAGTTTTTTTAATTAATATCTTGTAGAGCAAATATTACTCTTCTATAAAGTCAGATTGGTAAAATCATTTTAAGATATCCTAGTATTGTAGAAGTTTTTTAAGATGTGAGTATAATTTATTTGTTTTGTCGTTGTTTTTTTCTCTCGTTTTGTTGTTTTTCGGTCTTTTTCTTTGAATGATTCAACTAATTCTTTTTTCTCTCTTTTTTTTTGTCCGTTGATAAAGGCTCCTGGATGTGAAGTTGAATATTCAGATTTTTTGATTAATTAATGCGTTGTTTGTGTTTTATTCTTTGTCACTTCCTTATTTAAATTAAACCCGTTTTTACTCACTTAATTTTTCGTAAACGGAAAAGCAGTGTGCTCTAAGTAATTATTTAAATATCCTGTTAAAAATTGAACTGACAAGAAACTGGTTTGAAAAGCCTATATTGAGGCTAATCTCTTCCAAGTGGTGTTTACTAATCTCATATTATTCTAAATCTATCGACAGACGGGAACACTTTTGTTCTATGCTTCTATCCTTTTTAATAAAAAAAAACAGAAGATGTTTTAAGTCTTCACTCTCATCTTTCAATTATCAGAGTTATTACTTAAATGTTGAACATTTCTTAATTCACTAAATTACGCATAAGATTTGTTATTGGCGCTGTAATCGTACGTAATTTTGATTTTATCTACAAGTGTCTTCTTAGTATGGTTCAGGCATTAATCAGATCTCAGATAATCTCACATCTCATATCTAGGTTAGCATTAACATTTTCTTGTATTAATTTCAATTTTGGAAGTAAAATAATAAGCTTTGTGCCCCACAACACTGAAATTTGTTTGTGAGCCTATGGTTGTAAAATTCTGGGTTTGGTGTATATAAAATTGTTGACTAATCGAAGACACGAAACGCTTTTTTGTATAGATCTCTTTCTTTTTACTGATTTATTTTTGGCGGATTAATCTTACAAAAGTCTTCTTTTCTAGAATGTTTATGCAAGGAACCATTGTAATTGCGTCAATTACAAGCAAAAAAGATGAAATTAAATCTAGCATGGATAAAGGAGAAGATATGATTGAACGAATCGCGGTAAAGATTTTACATTTTTAATTTTCTTTCCATTATTTATTCTAAACGGAAAGGAATTAAACAAAGCTTGCACAAAATATCTCTTAAAAACAAGTAACACTACCTGTAGTCTTTGCAATCGGATTCAGTGCCGGTGCCTCTTTGGATATAAAGTTAGAACAGTAGCTTGACAGCTCTGGTGCATTGGAAAATCAGTCATCTAATGCAAAATAACAGTGCCTTCACATTTACAGTGTAGTAGAGGGATCATTGCTTGCTAATCCCTCTACTACCCTGTGCATCCATAAATTTTTCTTTTCCTTTAAGTTTTATGCTAGGATTAGAAGGTAATCATCTTTTATCCAAGAAGAATATCGAGCAACTAACACTATCTGTAGTCTTTACAGTGCCTCTTTGGATGTAAGGTTAGAGCAGTAGCTTGATAGCTTTGGTGTATAGAAAAAATCAGTCAACTAATGCGAAATTACAGTGCCTCCACGTTTACAGGGTAGTAAAGCGATTATTGCTTGCAAAAACCGTCACAGTAGGGGAACAGAACTCAGTAGCATACATAGAAGAAATTTTCTCTATGCTCTTCTACCAAAAAGCAAAAATATAAAAGTCCTACAAATTAAACATCTTTGCTATCGCTGAAACTTCAAAAGTATTCTTGGATACCTGTCAATCCAGGCATGATTGACATTGGAGGGATAGCCATCTTTACGGTTAAATATTAAAAAAAATTGTTATCCAAAGCCTTGGGTTTCAAAATTAATAAGCCGCTACCTGCCCTTAGATCCAAAGGAGCACCAGCCAGGGTACCACGTGCCAGGTTTTGAAGATAACCTGATTCCCTTGTTGAAGGCGCGATATATGGTATGAGAATTATGTTTATTGGAAAATAAGCAGCGAAACCTGTTGGAGAACTGGGATCAAAGGAAAATATATCACGGCATATAATCGTTTTTTGAGGATCAGCAACAATGGTACAGATTAAGAAAGACAAAAAGCCATACATACACGCAGATTCAGACATACAAACATACAAAGAAAAACACTGGGACAAGCAAACACCCACCCAGACACACAAGCATAGAGAGTGAGAGAGACAAGTACACATAAAAACGCTCAAATTCAGACATACAAACGGAGAATGACAGACACTGGGACAAGCAAACACCCACCCAGACACACAGGTACAGAGAGTGAGACAGACAAAAACACATAGGTCTACATACACCCTGATTCAAACATACAAAAGACAAACACTAAGATAAGCAAACACCCACCCAGACACACAGGTGAAGCGTAAAAGAGACAAAAAACGCATACAAACACACAGATTCAGACAAAGACAGACACTGCGACAAGCAAACATCTGTCCAAGACACACAGGCCCAGAAATTGAGAGAGACAAAAACACATAGAAAGACACACAGATTTAGACATACAAACAGACAAAGACCGACACTTGGACAAGGAAACACCCGCCCAGACACACAGGCAATAGTGAGATAAATAGTGAGGGAGAGTGAGATATACAAAAATACATACAAACACACAGATTCAGACGTAAAAACAGACAATGACAGACACTGGGACATGCAAACACCCGCCCAGACACACAGGAACAGAGAGTGGGGGAGACAAAAACACATACATTCACACAGATTCAGACAAACACACATAAAAAGACAGACACTGGGACAAGCAAATATCCATCCAGAAGAACAGGCACTGAGAGTGAGAAAGACAAAATCGCGTGCAACTACACAGAATCTGACATACAAACTGACAAAAACCGGCACTGAGACAGACAAGAATCCACCCAGAAACAGAAGCTTAGAGACTAAGAGAGATAAAAACACATACAAATACATATATTCAGACATACAAACTGACAAAGACAGGCACTGGGAGAAGCAAATACCCGCTCAGACACACAGATATACTGATAGAGAGTGACAAAAACACCTACAAACACACAGATTTAGACAGACAAACACGCAAAGACAGACACGGAAACATGCCAAGACTTGTTCAGACACATATGCATAGTGGGAGTGACACCCAAACAACCACTTAGACACATATACATACTGAGAGAGAGAGGGAGAGAGAGAGAGAGAGAGAGAGAGAGAGAGAGAGAGAGAGAGAGAGAGAGAGAGAGAGAAACACATACAAACACACATATGCACACGCACAAACAGGCCAAAGACAGACACGGGGACAATCAAGCACCCGCCCAGACACACAAGCAGAATGATTGAGAGAGACAAAACCACGTACAAAGAAGACAGACACTGAGACAAGCAAACACCAACCCAGACACACAGTCAAAGAGAGTTAGAGAGACAAAAACACATACAAACACACATATTCAAACATACAAAGAGACAAAAGACAGACACTGGGACAAGCAAACATCCATCCAGACACAGATTGTTTTCTAGATTCAAACTAGAAAACACCTGAAAATTTTTAATTAGTTTTTTTTGTTTGATAAAAGCAACTCGATAAGTGATTAAACTCACAAGTTTGAATCCTCAAAGATAAATTCAATGAATGAGCAAACCTTTGATCATGCGATCATTTTTGCGAATGGAACCAATCGGTCCAATCGGTTTCTAACGGACTCTACTGAAATTGAGCTATCGAATACAAATATCTCGCCAGTAGACACTTTTGATGAAAATTCAGCCACGAAAAAGGTGATTAACCAGCTGAAAAAACTACCACACAAAAAAGAAGAGGGCGCAGCAAATCATAAGAATGAAACATCTTTTCGAAATGAGGAAAAAAGACCTATAGGCAATATCTTAAGGATACTCTTGCCATACACATGAGAACCTACACCGGTGAAAAGCCATGCAAGTGCAATACATGTAATAAGAGCTTTTCATCTCATTCAACACGTTCTCATTCAAAACGGAAAGTTTTAATCCTAAGAATGTTCTTGTCCATCACTTGAGAACCCACACCGGAGAAAAGCTATTTGATTGTGACATATGCAACCGGAGTTTTAATGTCAAGTGTAATCTTGTCATACATATGAGACCCCACACCGGTGAAAAGCCACACAAGTGCAAAACATGTAATAAGAGCTTTTCTCAAACTACTCATATCAGTAAACATGTGAGGATCCACACTGATGAGAAGCCATCCGGGTTGCAGCGGTAGCTAGCATCCTAGTAATAGACGGTCACGTCCCATCCTAAGAAACTCAATAACCCATAACTGCTAAAACTAAAGTCAGATCAAAAAATAAAGTACACTATTAGAACAGCCGTGTCCAATACCCTTATACAGGAAACCAACTTCCCGTTGGTTTGTATAACAAGGAAAATTCATGTGCATGAAAAACAAGAAAAGTGGGTCCAAGCATGATATTCGGCATCAACGGCACATTTTTTCCGTTGCCGATCGAGGGGTACTGGAATATCATAGAGAGCAGTTTAATGGCTCATGTGAAAGGAAATTGCTACATCTAGTGCCTTTGTAAATAAAATAAAAACAGTTTTCAAAACAGAATCATTTTTTACGGAAAATTACGTTTTTGTACCAAATCCGGGTTGCAGCTGTAGCTTACAACATAGTAAGAGACGATCACGTCCCATATAAGAAATATAATAGCCCATAGTTCTTAAAAATAAACTCAGATCGATTTTCATTAAAAACAACACAACATATCCCCGACAGCAGAGCAGTGGCTGTATTTATGACCATGTATAAAATTAATTGTTTTGTATATTTAGAATTGGTATGAAAATTAGGCTTTTCAATGTATGTAAAAGGATTAATGCTCATTTCTTATTAATGCAGAATTTGCAAGGATCCAATGTACTTGCTTCTGGATTATTCCCAACGCTTTGAAAGTACTGAAACTCCAAACTTATCTATTGGTAAAATTTTCCTATGTTCTATTAGCGTCTGGTAAGCACAGGGCAGTCGATATGGGGAAGAGGGCAGGGAGAATTTTCCACTCCTTTTCTCCCCGAAATTTTGAGAAGCATTTTTATTAAGAAAATTGCACCCCCCCTAGATTTTAAATACTAGACCCCCACAACAGAGCAGTGGCAATGCAAGTATTAGCAAGATTCGTTTTTGGCTTGAAATACGTTTTGAATGAATAGGGCAATAGAATTCCCCGCAAGCACACTTTATTTGATGTAAAATTAGACAGATGAAGAAGAAAAAATAACTTTTTAACACCATATTGAACAAATATACACTAAAATTCAGGGTTATATATATGACTTGCCTGCAGTTGTGTCAGCATTTGGAACCATGAACCAACTACAGCTATTTCCATCTTTTAAGGAACAGCGAGAACTTATTCACGGTCCTTTTAACGTTATCAGAGTATTTTTATTAAGAGCTATGATTTCTGTTGGCAAGAGCTGCTCCTTACAAGTTTTTCCTACACATTGTTTGAAACAGACACACCTTAAGTATGAGCGGGACTGCCATTGTCATCTAACTCTGCTGCCTAAATTCACGTTTGATTTCTTATTACAATGCTTCAAGAACGATATTCGTCATTAAATAACTAATATACGGTTAAGATTATACTTAGGCATCCTAAAAAAACTGTTAATTAAGCGAGCTGATATAACCGTAGACACTATAAAACTAGACTGCAAAAATGGGTAAAGTTTCATCTAGAAACCTGAGATGATATATGTCCCCCATGGGTAGAATCCAAATGGTTTGCTTCTGTCGTAACTTTCTAGCCATCTTACCCAGAAATCTAGGCAGCGCGCTAGCGCTGCCTAAGTAAAGAACGATGTGGGCACAATTTGTTTTTTTTTTCTCCATACCCGGGCACTTCGTATCGAAGGAGTTGTCGTAAAAACTTCAAAAGAGGCTCATTCGATTGGAAATTCAAAGGGCTAGTACCCTTTTTAATAGTCAAAAGTGATTGGAGGGCAACTAGCCCCCCCCACGCCCATCATTCCTATACACACATCCAGTCAAAATTTTGAGATAGCCATTTTGTTCATCGTATTTATTTTCTCGATAGACAATATCTTTTTAAGGAGAGCACTCCCCCATAATCCTCAAGGCAAAGGCTTTATGTTATTCCCTGAAGTCGTACAAGGTTTTTATAGAAGGCGTTGTCGTAGAAACTTCAAAAAATGCTCATTCGATTGGAAACACAAAAAGCTAGTGCCCTTTTTATTAGTTGAAAGTGATTGAAGGGCAACTAGCCCCCCCCCACGCCCATCATTTCCCCAAACACATCCAATCAAAATTTTGAGATAGCCATTTTGTTCAGCGTAGTTGATTTCCAGATAGAAAATCTGTTTTTGAGGAGGACACTCCCCCACAGCCCCCAGGGCAAGGATTTTAAGTTATGCCCTGGGGGCATATAAGGTTTTTAAAGAAGACTTTGTCGTAGAAACTTCAAAAAAGCTCATTCGATTGGAAATTCAAAGGACTAGTGCCCTCTTTAATAGTCGGAAGTGATTGGAGGGCAACTAGCCCCCCCCCCCCCCCCCACATTCCCCTGAACACATCCAATAAAAAATATGAGATAGCCATTTTGTTCAGCGTAGTTGATTTCCAGATAGAAAACAAATTTTTGAGGAGGACACTCCCCCACAACCCTCATGGCAAGCATTATAAGTTATGCCCTGGGGGCATATAAGGTTTTTATTGAAATCTTTGTCGTAAAAACTTGGAAAAGAGCTCATTCGATTTGAAATTCAAAGGGCTAGTATCTTTTTTTATAGTTGAAAGTGATTGGAGGGCAACTAACCCCCCTCTAACGCCCACCTTTTCTCCAAACACATCCAGTCAAAAATTTTGAGATAGCCATTTTGTTCAAGGTAGTTGAAAGATTTGGAAATTAGGTCTTTAAGGATGACAACCCCTCCTCCAACAGCCCTCAGGGCAATGGGCGTAAATTATGCCTTTTGGGTATATACAGTTTTTGTTGAAAGCGTTGTCGTAGAAACTTCAAAAGGGCTCATTCAATTGGAAATCAAAAGGTCTAGTTCCGTTTTTAATAGTTGAAAGTGATTCGATAGCAACTAAAGCCCCTCTCACGCCCACCATTTTCCCAAACACATCAAATTAAAATTTTGAGATATCCATTTTGTTTAACGTTGTTGAAAGTTCTCGAAATTACGTCTTTTAAGAAGATAAACCCATCACAGGCCTCATTGCAAGGGTTGTAAGTATTTTCCTGGGGGCATACAAGGTTTATGCAGAAAGTTGTTGCATAAATTATAGGCAGCGGGATCGCGCCCCCTAAGTAAAGAACGGGGACACTCGAGAACGAGACAAGAAATGGGGACTAAGTAAAGTGGAGGACACCCCCACAGTCCTCAGGGCAAGGGTTGTAAATTACGCCCTCGGGGCATATAAGAACGATGTTGGCACAATGTATTATTTATCACTTTTTTCCTTTAGAGCAGGGCACTTCGTATCATTCGATTAGAAATTCGAAGGGCTAGTACCCTTTTTAATAGTCGAAAGTGACTGAAGGGCAACTAGCCCCCCCCCAGGCCCATCATTCTCCCAAACACATCCAATCAAACTTTTGAGATTGTCATTTTGTTCAGCGTAGTTGATTTCCAGATAGAAAATATGTTTTTGAGGAGGACACTCCCCCACAACCTTCAGGGCAAGGATTTTAAGTTATGCCCTGGGGGCATATAAGGTTTTTGTAGAAGTCGTTGTCGTAGAAACTTCAAAAGGGGCTCATTCGATTGGAAATTCAAAGGGTAGTGCCCTCTTTAACAGTCGAAAGTGATTGGAGAGTGAATAACGACCCTCTCACGCCCACCATTTTCCCAAACACATCCAATAAAGATTTTGAAATAGCCATTTTGTTCCATGCAGTTCAAAGTTCAGGAAATTATACCTTTGAGCAGGACACTCCCCTCACAGTCTTCAGGGCAAGGGTTATAAGTTATTTCCTGGGGGTATATGAGGTTTTTATTGAAATCTTTGTCGTAGAAACTTTAAAAAAGGCTCATTCGATTGGAAATTCAAAGGGCTAGTGCCCTTTTTAATAGTTGAAAGTGATTTGATGGCAACTAGCCTCCTTCTCATGCCCATCTTTTCTCCAAACACATCCAATAAATATTTTAGTTAGCCATTTTATTCAAACGTAGTTGAAGGTTTTGGAAACTAGGTCTTTAAGGATGACAACCCCCCCCCCAACAGCCCTCAGGTCAAGGGTGGTAAGTTATGCCCTGGGGGCGTATAAGGTTTTTATTGAAAGCGTAGAAACTGAAAAAGGGCTCATTCAATTGGAAATTGAAAGGGCTAGTGCCTTTTTTAATAGTTGAAAGTGATTAGAGAGTGACTAACGCCCCTCTCACGCCCACCATTTTCCCAAATGCATCCAATCAACTTTTTGAAATATCCATTTTGTTCAACGTAGTTGAAAGTTAATGAAATAAGGTGTTTTACGAGGATAACCCCCCAGAGCCCTCAGTACAAGGGTTGTAAGTTATGCCCTGGGGGCATATAAAGTTTGTATAGAAAGTTGTTATATAAATTTCAAAAAGAGCTCATTTGATTGGAAACTGAAATTTCCCTTTTTAACAGTCGAAAGTGAGTAGAGTAATTAACCCCCCTCTCACGCCCACCATTTCCCCAAAAACATTCAATCAAAGGTTAGAGATAGCCATTTTGTTCAACGTAGTTGAAAGTTTTGGAAATTATGTATTTAAGGATGACAAACCCCAAGAGCCCCAAGGGCATAAGTTGTAAATTCTGCCCTGGGGACATATAAGGTTTTTATAGATAGAGTTGTCGTAAAAC